>NW_027512630.1:1200000-1852500 GCF_048772815.1 Callospermophilus lateralis
GTGTTTTGTTAAGCATACAGAAAAACAAGAAGTGACAAGTACCTATTTTATTAACCTTTAATTCCCCACTTCTTCTTCTGGCTACTTTTAATCATAAAAATGATCATTGGAGGGTGTCACATTCTATGTCTGCTAGTGGGGTATTACCATAAGTTTAACTCGTCCAATTTGAGCCTGGAGAAAAGAAATTACACGGTTGAGCAAACAGGATTTTATAGTTAGCAATAATATGAGGATTATTATTGGACCGGCCAGGGTTGATAAAAACGTAGTTAACCAGGAGGAGTGTGTGAACCAAGACTCAAGCCACCCTTTTTGGGCCTCTCTCTCTTGTTGATGCTCTTCAAGGTGTCTTTTAAATTTACTCATAGATTTTATTACAACTCCAGTATGGTCAGCATAAAAACAACATTCTTTCCTCAATGCAGCACAAAGGCCCCCTTCTCTAATGAAGAGGAGGTCCAACCCTCAACTGTTCTTTAAAACAACTTCAGAGAGATAGGTTAAGATTCATGCAAAGCTCTGATGGAGGTTTCTAATATCTTAGTTTTGCTCTATTGCTTCTTCTAATTGGGTCATTTGTTGTGTCCCATGGACAATGGCAGTGGTTCCTGTGCCCACCCGTGCAGCAACTCCTATTCCTAATAGGATGGCTAAAGTGAGGGATACAAGTTCCCAGTGGAACCGGTTGTATGCCCCCCCTATTTGATCTTCAAACGAACCTGCGTCATGATAGAGCTTTCTGGGAAACATCTGCAACATTTCAAAATAATCACATCTGTTGACCATTTCATGAAAACATAAACAATGTTTAAGTATATAGAATTATGCTGTTGTAGGGACAGACAAGGCAAGGCACCTAAGATAGCACTGAAGACAGGGAAACAGTCCTATATTGTTGCAACTGGATTCGAGGGCATTGCTTCTGTTGTAATCAATTAATCCCCTGAAACTCAAGTTTAGGTAGTTTCAGAATTGTGTACCCAACATATAAGGGATGGGGCTCAGAAGTTTACAGTATGCAGAAGTTCAAAAAAGCAGTATATGTTTCTGATTATTCCTCTGTTCTGGGCAAGTTAAATTTTCAAGGACACCTGGGAGGAGGAGAGCTTTTTATTCCCTTTCTTTTTTTCCCCCTGCCAGCTGTTACAACGGAGCCCAGTTGGTAATTTCTTTATCTTAGAAATGTGGCCATTTCTGTGAAGCCCCAGCTGAAGGCCAGAGGACTTGTTCACATATTTTGTGAAAAACTAGTTAGGGGTTGTCTAGCTTAGAAGTACTGAGTTTTTTAGCCAGTGGCCAAGTATAACAAGGCAATACAAAAAGAGAAAGTTTATCTACATTGAACTCTTTATAGAAACTCTATGCTGAAAGTTCTAAAGTCAGCCATGGTGAAGACTTCTGGAGAAGGACATTTAAGACTTTTCTGTGGGCCTGGTACAGAGGGGGAATACTGGGAAGGTGGGGCTGAGAGAAGCTCCGAGGATCTGAGAATGAGAAAAAAGAGAGATGTAAAAGAATAATTGGAAAGGTGTTTGGGAATTTCCTAGCAAAAAACTTGAGCAGTAGAACAGGTAGAGCAGAGCAGAAAACGGGAGTGAGTATCCCAAAATCCTGTGAGGGACTTTAAATTTTAGTAACCTGTTTTCAGTGATGACAAAGCAACTTTAATGGCCATTTATATTACATCTTGGATAAGGGTCTGAGAGCTCTCCTCAGCTCGTTTGAGCTTTGGGTTAGCTGGAAAGAGGACCTGGTGGGACCCGGTGTGGGCACTGACAGGAAGAGAGAGGAGTGAGTGGGTGGAGGGGTACCTCAGTACCTGCTACCTCACAAGCGGGCAATTGTCTGAGAACTGGTGGAGGTTTGGGATTCTGATCTAGTAATTGGAGGGGAGAAATCACGTTGCTGAGGTGGGAGTGACAGCAGAGAGTCTGGAGCAGAAGGCTGAGGATAAAAATCTATTGGAGAAGCATAGTTCAGGATGTGAGTGAAGGAGGGAAAGGGCTTCCACATAGGGGAATCTCCTTTCACCCTTTTGAGCACTTGCAGAAGTTAAAAAGGTCACGCAAAATTTGAGGATCTAGAGACCCCTCTGGGGGCCATCCTTTTTATGTTGTCTACTTGGTAATATGGCCAATGCTGTGTACTGAATTTGATGAAATATTGGGGTTCCATCAGGCAGCCTCTGTATGCTCACATCTCCATGACATACAGAAGAAGTCGGTTTTTCCCCCACACAGCCGTTATGTTTGTGGCTTTGATAGTTTCCCGGGCAAACATAGTAATCTAGGCTAGCCAACCCGCATCTGGCTCGCGTGTCCCTACATCCATAATGTTTGTTTCCATTATCTATGGTACAGAAGGGATTTAATGGTATTTTAGTGGGATTTTCTTCATCAGGGATATCCCAATAGAAAAAAACTATGGCCAGCTGACAAAAGTCTGGGTGGAGAGATGTCCACCAGGTCCCTAAGGGGGCTGTATGTGAGATAGATTATACACTTTTCCAGTGGTTTTTGTGATCAGCCATCGCTGCTTAAAAGGCTGATGAGGGTTAGGACTACTTGTGGCCAAGGGGAGAGTATATAACCTTATCCACATGGCGAATACACAATTTGAAACTGTTACCAGTCTTTTCCAGTTTCCAGAAAGATTCTGGACAAGGAGCAGGCTTGAGATGAGAGGCATGGATCCAAGAAGTGATTCTGTATACCTTTACCACTGTAGGTGTTATAAGTAGCACCTGGTATTGTCCTTTCCAGCTGGGTTCCAGGGATGACACCTGATGTCATCTTACATACATGAAGTCTCTTATTTGATATGGATGTGGAATCCCCTGGTACACAGTTTGTTACGCAGTGGGCAGCTATTTTCACAGGTATCACTGAGTTCTTTCAAGAGCTTTAAGTCTGTCAAGCAAGAGGGTGTGGAAAGGATCCTTAGGTCTTACAGTTGGGCTTAGGACCCTTACTGGACGAGGGCCACCATAGAGAATTTCTCAGGGGGTAATGTTACTCAAAGAAACAGAAGGATTTTTTCTTGCATGAAACATTGTATAAGTCAGGAGCACAGTCCAATCTTTTATGCTGGTCTCTAAGCTTAATTTCGTTAAGGTCTCTTCAATGGTTCTATTCATTCTTTCTACTTGTCCTGAACTCTGGGGTCTATAAGCACAATATAACTTCCAATTAATCCCCAGGTTCCTGGCTAACCCCTGACTTACCTGGGCCATGAACATCGGTCCATTATCAGATCCTATTACCAGCTTAGCTTCCTCCAATGGTAGAGAGGCTTAGTCAGCAGCAGGGGAATCACTTAGAGTGTGTTGTGTGTTAGGGGACGAGGGCAGGGGATAAGGAGAGGAGGAAGAGTCCAGTAGAGTCAAGTCTTGTGACTCAGGGAAAACAGAGGGTGGAGGAGGAGGAAGAGGTGAGGGTTTGAGAGATCATGTGGGAAGGAGTATGAGCAGAGGCATGGGCAAGGAAAGGCTTCACCCATGGAGGAGGAGATTTGCAGAGGTCCTGCAAATTTAAGATATATGGCTGTTGATCAGGATGGCTATGTGGCCCTGGCTGAAAGACAATATCTCTGACTTTTTAAATTAGTGGGAAGTAGAAAGATCTTTCTTGGGGCCATACGACTCCAAAGATGGGCCATTCTGAGGCACAGAGAGTCTGCCAGGTCCAGCGTTTTACTAAAAAAAGAAAGATTCTGAGCCCTTAAGCGGACTTTGGTTCAGTGATCAAGGGTCAGGGACAGAGGCATTGAAGTGCTCTGTCCCATAATGAAAGGTACACAAACAGTAAAAGCAAAGACACATGACACAGATAAGACAAGACCATAAAGACAGGCAATGGACATCCAACACTGAGACCAGGAATGCGTAGCCGGCAAAACCCGATAGGATGGCAATACCGAATCTAAAAGAAAATATCACTGAGTCGATGAAGCAATTGTTCCTTGATTCTCCGAGTCCTCTGCGGGGTCCCCCAGGGAGGTGCCCTATGTCTCTGTGACACGTCTCTCAGCCACCATCGGAGAGACCCCAGGCTCTTCATCGCCAGAAATTTTGCCAAGCCCTAACATGACACCTGAAACCAGAAACAGGCGCCTTACTTGCTCCGAGAGGACCCCGTTGGGGTCTCTCATCCGCCACTGCCGGAACTCGGTGGAACGTCGATATGTAAAGGTCAGGTGAGTGTTGGAGGAAGAGACTACCAAGAGACTGTCTCATGCAACAGCAAAGGGTTATTTTGGGTCCAGCTTGCTGGGGCTCACAGCTAACTTAAATAGATCAGAGAGCTCTGAGAACAGCTTATGCAGAGCTTACATACATTCCTTGGAGAGGGAAGGGAGGGAAGTTTACTGATGTGTAAGGGTGAGTGGGCGGTTCGCGTGACACCGAGTGAGGCAGTACATTCTGCAGTTTGGCAGTTGGGAACAGTACATTCTAGAACAAGATTAGCAAACATTTCTCAAGATTTCAACAGTGTTTTTTTAAGCATACAGAAAAACAGGAAATAGCAAGTACCTATTTTATTAACCTTTCACTACCGACTATCCCTTTTTGACTGGATGTTCCTTCTACATTAATTCATGCAAGGTACAAGGTCCTATGCCATTGTATATCGATTTATCTGAGACATCTCTGCAGAACGTAATTCAATGCTGCGTATCCCAATCAAGGGCCCAATGCCCTTCTGGCCTTCAAATCATACTTAGATTTCTTTTTTCATACATATATTACACCCCTATATTCTTATACACATAGCAGGTTCCCAATACCATTATTCATCCAGCACAATGATTTCTAACCCAAATCAAACATGTTTTTAACCATAATCATACACTATTCCCTCAATCTAACTTTATAGAAGAGCAGGGAAAGAGTTGATTTTACAATACAGAAATGTAGGGAAACTTCCACCTGCTGAGAACCTCAAAGGCCCATGCAGAAATGATCCCTGGAGAAGACGTAGGCAGCTATGAAGGACCTGAGAGACCAAAAGTCATCTTCCATGGCAAACAACCTGGTCAGGATAAAAGGTTGTGTCTGAATCAGATTCTCTTCTTAATGTAGAGAACATGGACCAAAACAGGCCTGGGTGGAGATCTATTCCTGGGTGCCTATGGTTGATATACCATTCTAACTTGTGAAAGTGTCACAGGAAGTAGGGGCAGCCTCAATCTTATGGGACCCTTGGAAGTAACAGTTAAGACAAAGTGGTTGCCAAGACAGGGACCTCATTCAGTTCAGGAAGGAAGTGACCTCACCTCACTTCCATGGTGATGGAACTCTCTGAACTTTGGATCCAGGAAGCCAGGCACCCAGAGCCAGTCCCAGTCCCAGTCCCTATGGTCTCACTTGTTTGGATTTCCTAAATGCAGTCAGTCTTTCTTGGTACCTTCAGACGTGAGAAGGCCAAATGCCAGGAAAGCTCGGAAGCGGGGCTTTTCTTGAGAAAGTCGTTAGTGGCTCACCGTTGGCTCCTGAGAAGTTCACAGAGTTTGCCAAGGAGACCAGATCTGAGACAGGACAGGCCATTTCGGGGGAACGTATTATGGCCTACAAGTCAGAGGACACTCCGGATAGTCAAAGACCTACTTAGGGGAAGGAGGTGGCTTTGTGGGTGTGGTTGTGGGTTTGTGGTTTTGTCTCATTTTCTGAGAATAGGTAGGACAGTCGGTTTGTTTCATTTGAAGTGGACTGTTTCTAGTAAGTCTTTTCACAGGGCGAGTGTTTCTATGTCTGTGTATTCCACTGTTTCCGTGGTTGTAGACATTAGAAAAGAGAATTCATCAATGGATGTGTCGTGTCTAGTAGAAAGCTTCTCAGCATTCATATTGCCCCGTTTATGAATGGACTGTAGCTTGCCTTATCGATGAGCAACACCTGCTACCTTCCTAAGTTTCTATTTTCGTCCTGAATTCCGGCCAATTTCAAGAATAGGCCCATGGTTTTGTGTCCAAGATATGTACCACCTCCAAGCTCTGTGACATGGCCATGTACTGGATAGCTGTAGGTGATGGCGAGCATCTCAGAAAACTCAGATATCAGTGTGACGAGGAAAGTCTCAGAGGAGAAACCCTGCTTTGGGCCTTTTGCTTACCTATTGTTCTGTTGCCCTGAATGTCAGGAAGTTCTTTGCATCTGGCCACCCCTTTGTGAAGCCTGAAGAAAACAGTTTTCAAATGGAAATCATTGGGCATACCTGTGGCTCTTTTCTTAAGTGCTTTGAAAAGGGATGTGACTGAATCAGCCCCCTGGCCCTGTGTGTGGCTGAGGCTTAGATTCTCAGCACCTGATGGATCTAAAGAAAGTTCCCATGTTTGCATCCAAAGGAAAAATGGTAGAAAGAGCAGCCATTGGGATGAAGTCTCTCGACTTCCTCTGTAAGGTTCCGGAACTCCATCAAGTGAAAATAGGGATCCTTTGGGTCAAATGAGTTCTTCAAAACCTGCAGAGGCTAGCCCATAGGTGCTTGGTTATTTCATGACTAAAATTCACATAAAGAATCTAAACCAAACAGTCAGTAGGCCTCAAATTGGAGAATTGGAGCGGTATTAATGGCAGGCCTATTTGGTCACTCCTGGTTCACAGGATGGGTGTCCAGGCCACCTTTACTATAGGCAAATGAGGGTCAAAGGAGCTTATTTTGAACACTGTCTTGGTCTGCTCCCCTCATGGAAACCTCCAGCAAAATTATGATGAGTGTCAATATGAAAGAAGATGAGGGCCATATGGGAGTGTTCTTGTTTTAATTGTGGTAATTTGTGTGGTAGTTGGAAAAGATGACTGGGATCACCTGGGCTTGAACTCTGGTGTGATTCCCCTTAAAGAATGAGTTCTGGATCTGACCTCAGAGAAGTATTGTCGTGAGTTCTCTTGGGATTTTACTAGGCCACGCGTGAGAATCGCCTTTGGAAACTGAGATCTAGGCCCAGGATGGCTTTCCACAGAGCTCGGGGATTCTGAGCCAGGATATTACATGATTTAATTCTTAAAGACTTGGCAGCCCTAGTTGAGAGTCCAAACACATATGGACCTCACATTGTACACCTCAATGTGTCTGGATTCATGTGACCTTTTGGCCAGTCTTTTGGAAGGCTTTTCTGTGAGTGTTCTCCAGAGCTTTCATTGAAATGAGCTTCCTCACCATTTAATGGTTCCTGAATTAATTGAAACCCACAGTGCCTCTAACTTCATTTTTGAAAAATGACTAGATTAATACCATAAAATTTTTGAAATTCCCATGACCAGGTGGCACTGGATAAACTTTGGATTTCCTGTTGTGAATCATGAGTGTACCAAAGAGTGCCTTGATTGACTGGTTTTCGTGAAAATGGTGTAGAACAGAGATGCCAGTAATTTGGAGCCTAATGAGTAGTGGGCGTAGAGAAGTGGACTGTAGGTGTGTAAATAAATATTTTTGGTAGGACCACCTGGATCTTCCATTGGCTTCGAAAGACTTGCGACTGACATGGTGCAGGCAGGAGACCTTTATATTTAAAGGCATCTTGTCATATGGAGAAGTTTCAGGGCAATGTTCAGAATCAGGTTGCTATAGTCAAGGGGAAAGCTATGTAGGATAGAAGCCTGGTTCGTACATTCTCTTTGCGTCCCTGACCAACCACACATGCCAGAACTCCCTCCAGCATTTTGTCCCAGTTGAACTCCTTGTATTTCGTGAAGCAAATACCAAACTCCCAGTGCAGCAGTAAGAAACACCCTGGAAAGTGGAGGATCACCAAATGGCTTCACAGTCCACACGGAAAGACACTTAGCTCCCAGTGGCCACAGTTTACCTACAAAGAGAGAATTCAGAACTGCTCCCTCATGTTCATTAGAAAATAAGGACCATGTGCTCCAGGTCATAGAGATGCAGACCCAGATTTCATGGTGTCACTACAAACGAAGCTAAATCTCCTAACAATTACATATATTTCTTGTTCCCAACCTCAGAGGAAGTTTCTCAAGAAGTCTCAAGGCCAGCACAGCTCCATGTTTCTGGATTGTTTACCCTCTCCCTTACTTTTGGAAACTGTTCTACCACCTCCAGTGTTGTGAACTCCTGAGCATTTTCCATTCCACATATATATTCAGATTTTCTAACTCCTCTCCTCTAATTGTGTCTTACTTTTAGCGATGGTTATGTCAAGGCATTGTTCTGGATGAGAGGGGGAAGATTTTTGTGTATCACATTTTTGCATACACATTAGATTCATTTTCCTTTTTTCCATTTAAAATACTGAATCCCTGACCCTAACCCATACCCTACTAGACGCTGACTACTAATCCTAATATCATGGAGAGAAAGAAACCTAACCGAATAGAAATACAGGCCTTTCATAGGAAGCATGGTGTATACTTCTATTTGCCTTCTTCATTATCAAGAGTATCTGTTTTAAATCTAGTCAACTTTTCATTGTAATATTTCTCCATGATTTTTTAAAATTATCACATATATAAATTCCTGTCTCCCTTTCTCTGTATCCTATTCAGCACATGTATTTTTTTATACATATATATATATAATATCCTACCTGGTATCACACGGACATTCTTGTGAGCTCCCTGATTTTGGAATATAAAATTGTGAGAACAGATGACTCTCCCTAAATAATGATGGGACTGAAAATTCAACCTATGGGTGAGCTTCCTAGTGAAAAACACTATACATAAATCCATGTTCAGTAAAATGAATATTTTTGGATATGTGGATGAATTATATTTCATGATGAATTTCGATTGGCATATATATTGCTAAATATTAATGTGTGTGTGTGTGTGTGTGTGTGTGTGTGTGTGTGTGTATGTATTTTTTTTTAAATCTGGAAAAAAAATATATATGTGTATATATATACATATATATATTATATATGTATATATATATATAATATATATAATATATATATATATATATATATGTATATATATTCTCCAGATTTTAAAAAAATATGAAAAATATGTGTCTTATTATACACTCCCTAAATTCATTTATATTCATGTATGTGGGTTCAAAATCCAATTTTTACAAGATTATTTTCAGCAATATTTATACACCTGTAATACATAAGGGTTTCCTACTACTGAATACTAAGTTCAGTAGGTGGTGCATACAAATCCTAATATTTCTACAGTACCTGACCCAGTTTAACATCAATGCAAGTAGATTGCTATGGGACATGATTTGTATTTTGAAGTTCATTTTTACTCAACACTGGTACATTACTATTTTTTCAGTATATGGACATCATAGGATATATTTTTTCACCCACAACTTCACAAAATTATAGGCATTTGGTTCACTTTCATTTACTTACTACTTCAGAACACATGTATTCCTCCATGTTTCTTTACTGGTCTTTTCACTAGACTTCTTTCTAAACACATTATTTTTGATTCCATAATCATTTTTGAAGCAATACTCACTCTTCACGATAAACCATAACCCTAATATTACCATTACATATATAACTGGTTGGAATGATGGTATATATATCAATATAAGATTTCCAATATATTTTCAGATGCAAACTCAATCCATTATTTAAAGTTGGAACCAGTTATATACTTTATTCACAATCTGGTCTATTCATGCAACATCTCAATAATGATCAACACAAGGTACACCTATTTGTATCACCAGTACTAATTTATAAGTTTCCAGAATATTACTCCCCATAATGGTGGAAGAAATACTCATGTCACCTTATCTACATATAAATTTTATCACGGTAGTATTCTGGACACAAAATGCAAAGGTCACACATATGATTGTACCAAAGCCTAAATGGAAACTGACCATGGATTACTAAAAACATCCATGTCCAGGGTGCCTAATGCTCTCAAATGTCAATCCTATTGATTACTACATATTTGTTTTTTCCTAAGATTATATATTCAACCTCAAGCCTGTTGAAAATGTCTAATCCTATCACTCACTTTATACTTTGCCTGATTTCCTAATCTTTCTATTGATATCTGCTTTCCTACATATTTTATCCTGTTCATCATTGTGACTTTCTCTTCAGATGTGCTGACATTTACATTCACTCTCTAACTGAAACCCTATTGCTAAAGAACTTTTGGTCCAACTCCTAGTCTCACTCTTCTTCCTAAACGTACTGACTATCTTCCTAATCCTACAGACTATCCCTTTTTGACTGGATGTTCTCTTCTACATTCAATCATCCGAGGTACACGGTCCTATGCCATTGTATATCGATTTATCTGAGACCTCGGTGCAGAACATAATTCAAGCTCAGTATACCAATCAAGGTTCTGTTGCCCTGAATGTCAGGAAGGTCTTTGCCTCAGGCCACCCCTTTGTGAAGCCTGAAGAAAAAAATTTCAAATGGAAATAAATGGGCATCACCTGTGGCTCTTTGCTTAATTGCTTTGGAAAGGAATTTGTCTGAATCTGCCTCTTGGCCCTGTGTGAGGCTGTGGCTTCGATTCTCAGCACCTGATGGATCTAAAGAAAGATCCCATTTGTGCATTCAAAACCAAAATGGCAAAAAGAGCAGTCATTGTGGATGAAGATTCTTGCCTTTCTCTGTTAGGTTCCTGACCCCCTTCAAGTGAGAATAGGGATCCTCTTTGTCAAATAAATTCTTGAATGCTCTGCAGATGTGCTTGGGTTTTTCTCATGACTCCAAATCACATAAAAAATCTATACCTGACATTCAGTAAGTCTCAAATTATAGAAAGAAAGCGGAATTAATGGCAGGCCTTTTTGATCACTCCTGGTTCACAGGAAGGGTGTCCAGGCCACCCTGACTTTAGGGAAATTAGAGGCAAGGGAGCTTATTCTGAAAACTGTCTTTAGTTGCAACCCTCATGGAAACTTCCATCCAGAACATTTGATGAGGGTCTTTATGGACGAAGATGAGGGCCATGTGGTAGTTTTTTTGTTTTAATTGTGGTCATTTGTGTGGGGGTTGGAAGAGATGACTTGGTCCACCTGGGCTTGAACTCTGGTGTGATTCCCCTTAGAGCCTGAGTTCTGGAATGTACCTCATAGAAGTATTGATATGAATTGTGTTGGTTTTTAGGAGGCCACGCATGATTGTCACCCTTTCAAACTGAGATCTAGGCCCAAGGTGGCTTTCCACAGAGC
Source organism: Callospermophilus lateralis (assembly GCF_048772815.1). Taxonomy (NCBI): domain Eukaryota; kingdom Metazoa; phylum Chordata; class Mammalia; order Rodentia; family Sciuridae; genus Callospermophilus; species Callospermophilus lateralis. Next base: position 1,211,127 of record NW_027512630.1, read on the forward strand.
AATGGGAATCTCAGCCAGGAAATCACATGATTTTATTCTGAAAGACTTCACAGCCATTGTTGGCCCTCGGAAGCAAGAAGGAGTGGCCATACTCATATCGAATAAAATCAACTTAAAAGCTAAGTTAATCAAAAGTGATAAAGAAGGACACTATATACTGTTAAGAGGCAACATTCACCAACAAGACATAACAATTATCAATTTGTATGCACCAAACAATGGTGGTGCCAAGTCATAAAACAAACTCTCCTCAAGTTCAAGAGTCATATAGGCTATAACACAATAATTACGGGTGACTTCAGCACACAACCCTCGCCATTGGACAGATCCTCTAGAGAAAATCTGAATTAAGAAACTATAGAACTCAATAGCACAATCAATAACCTAGACTTAACCAACATATATAGAATATATCAAACATCATAAAGTGGATACATGTTCTTCTCAGCAGCACATTGGTCCTACTCAAATATAGACCATATATTATGCCATATGGAAACTCTTGGTAAATATAAAAGTATGGAGATAATACCATGCACCATATCTGATCATGATGGAATGAAACTTGAAATTAATGATTGAAGAAGGAAGGAAAAATTCTACATCACATGGAAAATGAACAATATGTTACTGAATAATCAATGGGTTACAGAAGACATAAAGGAGGAGATAAAAAATCTCTTAGAGACAAATGACAATACAGACACAACATACCGGATTCTGTGGGAAACAATGAAAGCAGTTTTAAGAGGGAAATTCATTTCTTGGAATTCTTTCCTCAAAAAAAGAAAAAAACAACAAATAAATGATCTCACACTACATCTCAAAAACCTAGAAAAAAAGAGCAAAACAACAAATGTAGTAGAAGACAAGAAATAATTAAAATTAGAGGAGAAATCAACAAAATTGAAACAAAAAAAATTGAACAAATAAAAGTTGGTTCTTTGAAAATAAATTAAATTGACAGGCCCTTAGCCATGCTAATGAAGAGAAGTATAGAGAGAACTCAAATTACTAACATATGGGATAAAAAAGGCAATATCACAACAGACACTACAGAAATACAGAAGATAATTCAAAAGTATTTTGAAACCCTATATTCCAATAAAACAGAAGATAATGAAGATATCGATAAATTTCTTATGTCATATGATCTGCCCAGATTGAGTCCGGAAGACACACAAAATTTAAATAGACCAATAACAAAGGAAGAAATAGAAGAAACCTTCAAAAGACTACCTACCAAAAAAAACCCTGGACCAGATGGTTATACAGCAGAGTTCTACAAAACGTTCAAAGATGAATTAATACCAATACTTTTCAAGCTATTTCAAAAAATAGAAAAAGAAGGAGTTCTTCCAAATTTATTCTATGAGGCCAACATCACCCTGATCCCAAAACCAGACAAAGACACTTCAAAGAAAGAAAACTACAGACCAATATCTCTAATAAACTTGGATGCAAAAATTCTCAATAAAATCCTGGCAAATCAAATACAAAAGCATATAAAAAAATTGTGCATCATGATCAAGAGGGATTCATCCCAGGGATGCAAGGCTGGTTCAATATACGGAAATCAATAAATACTATTCACCACATCAATAGACTTAAAGAGAAGAACCATATGATCATCTCGATAGATGCAGAAAAAGCATTCTACAAAGTACAGCATCCCTTTATGTTTAAAACTCTATAAAAACTAGGAATAACAGGAACTTACATCAACATTGTAAAAGCTATATATGCTAAACCTCAGGCTAGCATCATCGTAAATGGAGAAAAACTGAAGGCATTCCCTTTAAAATCTGGAACAAGACAGGGATGCCATCTATCACCACTTCTATTCGATTTAGTTCTTGAAATACTAGCCAGAGCAATTAGACAGACAAAAGAAATTAAAGACTTAAAAATAGGAAAAGAAGAACTTAAATTATCGCTATTTTTGGATGACATGATAATATATTTAACAGACCCAAAAGGGTCTACAAAGAAACTGCTAGAGTTAGTAAATGAATTCAGCAAAGTGGCAGGATATAAAATCAACACGCATAAATCTAAGGCATTCCTGTATATCAGCAACAAAACTTCTGAAATTTAAATGAGGAAAACCACTCCTTTTACAGTATACTCAAAGAAAACAAAAAACTTGGGAATCAACCTAACCAAAGAGGTGAAAGATTTATGCAATGAAATCTACAGAACCCTAAAGAGAGAGATAGAAGAAGATGTTAGAGGATGGAAAAGTATGCCCTGTACATGGATAGGCAGAAATAACATCATCAAAATGGCGATATTACCCAAAGTTCTCTACAGGTTTAATGCGATGCCAATCAAAAACCCAATGGCATTTCTTGTAGAAATAGATAAAGTAATCATGAATTTCATATGGAAAAACAAAAGACCCAGAATAGCGAAAGCAATTCTAAGCAGGAAGTGTGAATCCAGAGTTCAAACTGTACTACAAAGCAATAGTAACAAAAACAGTGTGGTACTGGTATCAAAACAGGCAGATGGACCAATGGTACAGAATAGAGGACACAGAGACAAATCCACAAAATTACAACTTTCTTATATTTGAAAAAGGGCCTAAAAGCATGCAATGGAAGAAGGATAGCATATTCAACAAATGGTGCAGGGACAACTGGAAATTCATATGCAAAAAAATGAAACTGAATCCCTTTCTCTCACAATGCACAAAAGTTAACTCAAAATGGATCAAGGAGCCAGATATAAAATCAGAAACACTGCGTCTGATAGAAGAAAAAGGTGGCTACGATGTACATACTGTGGAGTTGGGCTCCAAATTCCTTAATAGGAAACCCATAGCCCAAGAGTTAATAAAAAGAATAAACAAATGGGACTTACTTAATCTAAAGAGATCTTTCTCAGCAAGAGAAAAAATAAGAGAGGTAAATAGAGAGCCTACATCCTGGGAACAAATTTTTACCCCTTACACTTCAGATAGAGCCCTAATATCTAGAATATACAAAGAACTCAAAAAAATTAAACAATGAGATAACAAATAACCCAATCAACAAATGGGCCAAGGATCTTAACAGACACTTCACAGAGGAGGACATACAATCAATCAACAAGTACATGAAAAAATGCTCACCATCTCTAGCAGTCAGAGAAATGCAATCAAAACCACCCTAAGATACCATCTCACTCCAGTAAGATTGGCAGCCATTATGACGTCGAACAACAATAAGTGTTGGTGAGGATGTGGGGTAAAGGGTACACTTGTACACTGCTTGTGGGACTGCAAATTGGTGAGTACAACATGGAAAGCAGTATGGAGATTCCTGGGAAAGCTGGGAATGGAACCACCATTTGACCGAGATATCGCCCTTCTCAGACTCTTCCCTGAGGATGTTAATAGAGCGCAGTATAAGGATACTGCCACATCGATGAACATAGCGGAACAATTCACAATAGCTAGACTTTGGAACCAACCTAGATGCCCTTCAATAGATGAATGGATAATAAAAATGTGTCATCTATACACAATGGAGTATTACACAGCACTGAAAAATGACAAAATCATAGAATTTGCAGGGAAATGAATGGCATTAGAATAGATTATGCTAAGCGAATCCATCCAATCCTTAAAAAACAAATGCCAAATGTTTCCTTTTATATAGAGAGAGCAAATAAGAACAGAACAGGGAGGAAGAACATGAGAAAAATATTAAAACTAAACAGAGATGAGTGGGGGGAGAGAAAGGGAGAGAGAAGGAAAAGCATATGGAAATGGTAGGAGACTACTCAATGTTACACAAAATTACATATAAGAGGTTGTGAGGCTAAAGAGGGGAAAACAAGGGAGAGAATTAAACAACAGCAGTGAGGTAGAGAGGGAAGTTGGGAGGGGAGGGGGAATAGTAGGGGATAGGAAAGGTAGCAGAATACAACAATAACTAGTATGCTATTATGTAAAAACGTGAGTGTGTAACTGATGTGATTCTGCGATTTGTATTTGGGGTAAAAATGGGAGTTCATAACCCAACTGAGTCAAATGTATGAAAGATGATATATCATGAGTTTTATAATGTTTTGAACAACCAAAAATAAAAAGAATTGAATTTCCAATATTTGAGTCATTTAACAACTTTATTTTTTAATAAAATTGTCTTTTATTTGTTATCTTACTTGCTGGTATCTGCCTTTCAGTTTTAAAAAACTATGTGCTGTAGCCATTCATCCATGTAGTATGTAACAGAAAATTTTGAGTGTCTCCATGTTACCAGATTGGCAAGGCATCAAGGTTTTCTTCACAAACAAGGTGAAGGCTTTGCCATTAGAAATTTAACATTCTGCAAAACAATTTTTTTAACTTTCCAATTAAATTTCCAAAAAAATTTAGAAAAAGAAGAATATAATCCCCACAGTAAGAAGGCCTCAAAGTGGAGAAGTGGAGCATTTACGGCAGGCCTATTTGATCACTCCTGGTTCACAGGAAGCATGTCCAATCCACCCTGACGTTAGGCAAATGAGGGGCAAGGGAGCTTATTTTGGGCACTGGTTTGGCTGTGCCCCTCATGGAAAACTCCATCCACAGGTTATGATGTGTGTCTATATGGAAGAAGATGAGAACCATGTGGGAGTGTTTTGGTTTTAATTGTGGTCATTTGTGTGGTAGTTGGAAGAGATGACTGGGTCCACCTGGGCTTGAACTCTGATGTGATTGCCCTTAGAGAATGAGATTTGGAACTAACTTCAGAGAAGTATTGCCATGAATGTTGTTGGGATTTCAGGAGGCCACACATGAGAGTCGCCTTGGAAACTGAGGTCTAGGCCCAGGGAGGCTTTCCAGAGAGCACTGGGAATCTCAGCTAGGATATCACAGGTTTTATTCTGAAAGACTTGGCAGCCATCGTTGAGAGTCAAAACACACATGACCTCACATTGTAGACCTCAATGGGCCTGGCTTCATGTGACAATTTGGCCACTCTTTGGGAAGCCTTGCCTGTGAGAGATCTCCAGATCCTTCATTAAAATGAGCTTCCTCAACATTTAATGGATCCTGAATGAATTGAAACCCACAGTACCAACAACTTCATCTGTGAAAAATAGTTAGATAAATACCATAAAATTTTAGAAATTCTCATGACCAGGTGGCACTGGAGAACCATTGGATGTCCTGTTGCTGATCATGAGTATACCAGACAGTGCCTTGATTGACTAGGTATCATGAAAATGGTGTAGAACAGAGATGCCAGTAAGTTGGAGCCTGCTGAGTAGTGGGCCTAGAGCAGTGGTGTGCAGGTGTGTAATAAAACATCTCTGGTGGAGCCATGTGGATCTGCCATTGGCTTTCAAATGCCTTGAGACAGACACGGTGCAGCCAGCAGACCCTTCTATATAAAGGCATCTTGTTATATGGAGATTTTTCACGGCAATGTTTAGAATCAGGTTGCTATGGTCAAGGGGCAAGCTATGTGGGATAGAAGCCTAGTTGGTGCATTCTCATGCAGACACTGACCCACCACACGTGACAGAACTCCCTCCAGCACTGTGTCCCACTTGAACTCCTTGTATATCGTGAAGCAAATAACAAACTCCCAGTGCAGCAGCAAGAAACAAAACGAAAAGTCGAGGATGACCAAATGGCTTCACAGTCCACATGGGGAGACACTTAGCCCCAGTGGCCACAATTTAGCTACAAAGAGAGAATTTAGCACTGCTGCCTCATGTTCATTGGAAAATAAGAAACCATATCCTCCTGGTCACATAGATGCAGACCTAGCTTTGATGGTCTCACTACATCGGAAGTTAAAGCTCCTGAAAACAACATATATTTCAAGTGCCCAAGCTCAGAGGCAATTTCTCAAGAAGTGTTTAGGCCAGCAGATCTCCATGTTTGTGGAGTGTTTACCATGTCACTTACTTTTGGAAACTGCTCTATCAACTCCAAGGTTGTGAACTCCTGAGCATTTTCCATTCTAAATATATATTCACAGATTTTCTAACTCTTCTCCTCTAATTCTGACTTACTTGGGGCGAAGGGAATGTCAAGTCATTGTTCTGGATGAGAGAGAGAAGATTTTGTTTAGCACATATTTGCATAAACATTGGATTCATTTTACAATTTTCTGTTTGAAATACTGAATCCCTGACACTAACCCATACCCTACTAAACTCTGACTACTAATCCTAATATAATGGAGAAAAATAACCCAAACAGAATAGAAATACAAGCATTTCAGAGGAAGCATGGTGTATAGTTGGACTTACCTTTTGCATGATATAAGGTAGGAATTATAAATCTAGTCAATTATTTGTTGAAATAATTCTCCATGTGTTTTTAAAGTTAAGAAATATGTGAATTCCTGTCTCCCTTTCTCTGTAGCCTATTAAGCAAATGTATTTTTATATGCACAAATAGAATCCTACCTGGTTTCACATGTACATTTTTGTGAGGTGGCTGACTTGGCAGATACAAATTGTGAGAAGAGATCACTCCTCCTAAACGCTGTTTTAACAGAAAATTCAACCCATGAGTGAGCTTCCTAGATGAACAACACTATACATATATTACTGTTCAGTAAAATGAATATTTTGGGATATGCGGATGAGTTATTTTTCATGATGAATTTCAATTGGCATATATATTGCTACATTATAATGTGTGTGTGTTTGTGTGTCTATATATATAATATATATATATATATATATATATATATATATATATATATATTCTCCAGATTTACCAAAATATGAAATATATGTGTCTTCTTATAGACCGCCTGAATTCATTCATATTCATATATGTGGATTTATTATCAACTTTTAACAAGTTTATTCTCAGAAATATACATCCACTGAAACACATATTTGTTTCCTAGTACTGAAAACTAACTTCAGGGAAGGGTGCTTACAAATCATAATATTTCTACAGTAACTGACCAAGTTTAACATCAATGCAAGTAGATTCCTATTGGATATGATGTGTTTATTAAAGTTCATTTTTATTCAAACCTGGTACGTTATTATTTCTTCAGTTTATAGACATCATAAAATATATCCTTTCATTCACAAATTCACAAATTTATAAACATTTGGTTCACTTTCAATCACTTCCTCCTTCAGAACACTTATATTTCTCCATGTTTCTTGACTCGTCTTTTCACTAGACTTCTTTCTAAACACATTATTTTCGATTCCATAATCATTTTTGAAGCAAAACTCATTCACTATTCATGATAAACGGTAACCCTAAGATAACCATTAGATATGTAAGTGGTTGGAATGAATGTATGTATATCAATAAATGATTTCTTCTATTTTTTCAGATATCAATACAATCCATTATTTAAATTTGGAACCAGTCATATAATTTATTCACATTATGGTCTATTAATGCATCATCTCTATATTCATCAACACAGGGTAAGCCTATTAGTATCCCCAGTACTAATTTATATCTTTTCAAAATATTTCCCCCAGAAATGGTGGAAAAAATACTCATGTCACCTGATCTTCATATACATATTATCACAGTAATATTTTGGACACAAAATGCGAAGGTCACCCTTATGATTGTACCAAAGCCTCAATGGAATGTGAACATGGATTACTAAATATATCCATGTCCAGGTTGCCTAATGCTCTCAAATGTCAATCTTATTGGTGACTACAAATTTGTTTCTTCTTAAGATTATGTATTCAACCTCAACCCTGTTGAAAATCTCTAATCCTATCATGTTATATTTTGCCAGATTTCCTAATGTCTCTATTGATGTCTGCTTTCCTACATATTTTCCCCAGTTCATCATTGTGCCTGACTCTTAACATATGGTGTCATTTATATTCACTCTCTAACCAAAACCCTATTGCTAAAGAACATTTGGTCCAAATCCTAGACTCACTCTTCCTCCTAAACCTACTGACTATCTTCCTAATCCTACACACAATCCCTTTTTGACTGGATGTTCTCTTCTACATTTAATCATCTGAGGTACAGGGTCTTATGCCATTGTATGTCAGTTTAACTGAGACCTCGGTGCAAAACATAACTCAAGCTAAGGATCCCAATCAAGGGTCCAAATCCTTCTGGGCTTCAAATATTACCTAGATTTCTGTTTTCATACTTATGTTTTCCCTCTATATTCTTATAAATATCGCTGGTTCCCAATACAATTATTCATCCAGCAGAATGATTTCTAACCCAAATCGAACATGCTATTAACCCTGACCATACAATATTCCCTCAATCTCACTTTACAGAAGAGCAGGGACAAAGTTGGTATTACAATACAGGAAGTTAGGAGATCTTCCACCTGCTGAGTACCTCAAAATCCATGCAGAAATTATACCTGGAGAAGATGCAGGCAGCTATGAAGGACCTGAGAGAACAAAAGTCATATTCCATGGCAAACAACATGGTCAGGATGAAAGGATGTGTCTGAGTCAGCCTCTCTATTCTTAATGTAGGGAAGATGGACAAAACCAGGCCTGTGTGGAGAGCTGTTCCCAGGTGACTATGGTTTCTATACCATTCTAACATGTGAAAGTATCACAGGAAGTAGGGCAGCCTCCATGTCAGGAGACAATAGTAAGAAACTGTTAGGACAAAGTGGTGGCCAAGACAGTGACCTCATTCATTTTCTGAAGGTAGTGACCTCACCTCACTTCCTTGGTGATGGAGGTCTCTGAATTTTGTGATCCAGGAAGCCAGGCACCCTGAGCCAGTCCCAGTCGCAGTCACAGTGGGCTCATTTCTTTGGATTTACCAAGGACAGAGTCAGTCTTTCTTGGTACCTACTGATGTAAGGGTTGCCAAATACCAAGAAACTCTGAAGAGGGGTCTTTCCTGAGAGCATAGGAATTGGCTCACCACTGCCTCCTTATAAATTCACAGATTTGACGAAGGAGACCAGATGTGAGACAGAAAGGCCATTTCTGGGTTACATCGTATGTCCTACCAGTCAGAGGACACTCCAGATAGTCACAGACCTACTTGGAAGAAGGAGGTGCATTTGTGGGTGTTGGTTTGTGTTTGTGGTTTTTTCTCATGATCTGAGAATAGGTGAAAAAGGAGGTTTGTTTGGTATGGAGTGGACTGTTTCTAGTAAGTCATTTGACAAGGAGACTATTTCTGTGTCTGTGTATCCCACTGTGTTTTTCTTTGTAGATATTAGAAAAGAAAATAGCTCATTGGGTGTGTCTTGTCTAGTAGAAAACTTCCCAGTATGCATCCTTCCCAATAATGAATGGACTGAGGCTTGCCTTATCCATGGGCAACACCTGCTATCTACCTATGTTCTCATTTTTTTCCTGATTTCTGGCCACTCTAAAGATTAGTATCATGTATTTTTGTACAAGATATGTACCACCTCCAAGCTCTGTGACATAGCCATGTACTGGATAGCTGAAGGGAATGGCGAGCATCTCAGAAAACTCACATATCAGAGTAACCAGGAAAGTCTCCTAGGAGAAACCCTGCTTGGGGGCTTTTGATTACCTATTGTTCTGTTGCTCTGAATGTCAGAAAGGTCTTTGCCTCAGGCCAAACCTTAGTGAAGCCTGAAGAAAAGAGTTTTCAAATGGAAATAAATGGGAATCACCTGTGGCTTTTTACTTCATTGCTTTGGAAAGGGATTTGTCTGAATCAGCCTCTTGGCCCTGTGTGAGCCTGTGGTTTAGATTTTCAGCACCTGATGTATCTAGAGAAAGATCCCATGTGGGCATCCAAAACCAAAATGGAAAAAAAGATCAGTCATTGTACATGAAGCCTCTCGCCTTCCTCTGTAATATTAATGACCTCCATCAAGTGAGAATAGGGATCATTTGTGTCAAATGAGTTCTTCAAAGCCCTGCAAAGGCTGGACAATAGGTGCTTGCGTTTTCTCATGACTCCAATTCACACAAAGAATCTATACCCCACAGTCAGTAGGCCTCAAATTTTAGAAGTGGAGCAGTATTAACAGCAGTCCTATATGATCACTTCTGTTTCACAGGAATGTTGTCCAGGCCATCCTGACTTTAGGCAAATGAGGGGCAAGTGAGATTATTTTTGACACTGTCTTGGGCTGTGCCCCTCATGGAAACCTCCAGCTAGAGGTTATGATTAGTGTCTATATAAAAGAAGAAGAGGGCCCTGTGGGAGTGTTTTGGTTTTAATTGTCGTCATTTGTGTGGCAATTGGAAGAGATGCCTGGGTCCACCTGGGCTTGAACTCTGTTGTGATTCCCCTTAGAGACTGAGTTGTGGAACTGAGCTCAGAGAAGTATTGCCATGAATTGTGTTGGGATTTTTGGAGGCCACGCATGAGATTCGCCATTGGAAACTGAGATCTAGGCCCAGGGTGACTTTCCACAGAGCACTGGGAATCTCAGCCAGGATATCACAAGATTTTATTTTGAAAGATTGTCAGCCATAGTTGAGAGTCAAAACACACATGGAATTCACATTGTAGACCTCAATGGGCCTGGCTTCATGTGACCTTTTGCCCACTCTTTGGGAAGCCTTGCCTGTGAGAGTTCTCCAGACCTTTCATTGAAATGAGATTCCTCACCTTTTAATGGTTCCTGTATAAATTGAATCCCACAGTGCCTCCAACTTCATTATTGAAAAATATCTAGATAAATACCATGATTTTTTTGAAATTACCATGACCAGGTTGCACTGGAGTACCTCTGGATGTCCTGTTGCTGATCATGATTGTACCAGACAGTGCCTTGATTGACTGGGTTTCATGGAAAAAGTGTAGAACATAGATGCCAGAAAGTTGGAGCCTGAAGACTAGTGGGCCTAGAGCAGTGGAGTGAAGGTGTGTGAAAAAAACATTTCTGGTGGGGCCACGTGGATCTGCCATTCGCTTAGAAATCACTTGTGACTGACATGGTACAGCCAGCAGACTGTATGTAAAGGCATCTTATTATATGGAGAGGATTCCTGCCAATGTCCAGAATCAGGTTGCTATTGTCAAGTTGAAAAGCTATGTGGGATTGAAGCCCCACTGGTGCATTTTAGTAACCCACCACACGTGAGAGTACATCCTCCAGCACTGAGTCCCAGTAGAACTCCTTGTATTTCGTGAAGCCAATACCAAACTCACAGTGCAGCAGTAAAAAGCACCACGAAAGTGGATAATGTCCAAATGGCTTTTCAGACAACACAGTTAGATACTTAGACCCCAGTGGCCAAAGTTTACCTACAAAGAGAGAATTCAGCACTGATGCCTCATGTTCACTAGAAAATAAAAAAACCATGTCATCCAGGTCACATAGATGAAGACCCAGAATTGATGGTCTCACTACAAAGGAAGCTAAAGCTCCTGACAACAACACATATTTTAACTGCCCAACCTCAGAGGCAGTTTCTCAAAAAGGCTAGCAGAGCTCCATGTTTGTGGAGTGTTTACCCTCTCTCTTTTTGTAACCCGTTCTACCTCCTACAAGTTTGTGAACTCCTGAGCATTTTCCTTTCCACATATGTATTCACAGATTTTCTAACTTTTCTCCACTAATTGTGTCTTATTTGGGGCGAAGGTAATGTCAAAGCATTGTTCTGGATGAGAGTGGGAAGATTTTTGTGTAGCACATATTTGCATACACATTAGATTCATTTTCCTATTTTCCATTTGAAATACTGAATCCCTGAACCTACCCCATACCCTACTAGACTCTGACTACTAATCAAAATATGATGGAGAAAAAGAAACTTAACAGAATAGAAATACAGGCCTTTCATAGGAGTCATGGTGTATACTTGGACTTGCCTTCGGCTTTATCAATGGTATGTGTTATAAATCTAGTCAACTTTTCATTGTAATACTTCTCCAAGAGTTTTTAAAATTAACACATATGTAAATTTCTGTCTCACTTTCTCTGTAGCCTATTCATCACATGTATTTTTTAATGCATCTTTAGAATTCTACCTGGTATCACATGTACATTCTTGTGAGCTTGCTTATTTTGGAAGATACAAATTGTGAGAAGAGATCGCTCCCTCTAAATACTGATGGAACTGGAAATTCTACCTATGGGTGAATTTCCTAGATGAACAGTATTATGCATAAATAAATGTTCAGTAAAATGAATATTTTTGGATACGTGGATGATATCCATTTTATTATGATTTTCGAATGGCATATATATTGCTACATTTTAATGTCTGTGTATGTGAGTATCTAATTATCTATCTATCTATCTATCTATCTATATAGATATAGATATCTACTCTTTAGATTTTCCAAAATATGAAATATATATGTCTTATTATACACTTTCTAAATTCACTCATGTGTGTGTATGTGGATTTATAATCAAACTTTTACAAAATAATTCTTAGAAATATTCATCCACCTTAAATACATATTTATTTCCTAGTACTGAAAACTAAATTCAGTGAATGGTGCATACAAATCGTAATATTTCCACAGTGACTGACCCAGTTTCACATCAATGCAAGTAGACACCTATGGGACCATGATGTGTATTTTGAAGTTCATTTTTATTCCACACTGATACATTACTATTTCTGCAGTTTATGGACATTATAGGATATATCCTTTCATCCACAATTTCACAAATTTATAGGCATTTGGTTCACTTTCAATCACTTCCTACTTCAGAACACATGTATTCCTCCATGTTTCTTGACTGTTCTTTTCATAAGATTCTTTCCAAACACATTATTTTTGATTTCCATAATCATTTTTGAAGCAAAACTCAGACACTCTTCATGATAAACCATAATGCTAATATTACCATTAGATGTATAACTGGTTAGAATGAATTTATGTATATCAATATAAAATTTCCTATATATTTTCAGATATCAATTCAATCCATTATTTAAAGTTTGAACCAGTTATATTATTTATTCACAGTATGGTCTATTAAGGCATCATCTCTATATTCATAGACCGATGGTATACCTATTTGTATCCCAAATACTAATTTATAAGTCTTTAAAATATTGCTTTAAGAATTGGTGGAAGAAATACTCTAGTCACCTGATATACATACACATTTTATCACAGTAATATTCCTGACACAAAATGCAACGGACACACTTATGATTGTACCAAAGCCTATATTGAAAGTGAGCATGTATTACTAACAACATCCAAGTCCTGATTAACTAATGATCTCAAATATCATTCCTATTGGTGACTACATATTTGTTTTTTCCTAAGATTAAATATTGAATCTGAACCCTGTTAAAAATGTCTTATCCTATCACTCACTTTGTACTTTGCCTGATTTCCTAATGTCTCTATTGATATCTGATTTCCTACACATTTTCCCCAGTTCATCACTGTGACTGACTCTTCAAATATGCTGACATTTACTTTCACTCTTTAACAAAAACCCTATATCTAAAGAACATTTGGTCCAATTCCTCGACTCACTGAAATGGGTTCTTCAAAGCCCTGCAGAGGGTAGCCCATAGGTGCTTGATTTTCTCATGACCCCAATTCACATAAAGAATCTATGCCCCACAGAGAGTAGGCCTCAAATTGGAGAAGTAGAGCAGTATTAATGGCAGGCCTATTTGATCACATCTGGTTCACAGGAAGGGTTTCCAGGCCACACTGAGTTTAGGCAAATAAGGGGCAAGTGAGCTTATTTTGGACACTTCCTTAGGCTGCGCCCCTCATGGAAACCTCCAGCAAGAGGTTATGTTGAGAGTTTATATTGAAGAAGATGAGGGCCATGTGGGAGTGTTTTGGTTTAATTGTGGTCATTTGTGTGGTGGTTGGAAGAGATGACTGGGTCCGCATGGACTTCAACTCTGGAGTGATTCCCCTTAGAGACTGAAATGAACTCAGAGAAGTATTGACATGAATTGTGTTGGGATTTTAGGAGGCCACACATGAGAGTTGCCCTTGGAGACTGAGATCTAGGCTCAGGATAGCTTTCCAAAGAGCACTGGGAATCTCAGGCAGGATATCACATGACTTTATTCAGAAAGACGTGGCAGCCATTGTTGAGAGTCAAAACACACATGGACCTCAATTGTAGACCTCAATGGGCATGGCTTAATGTGACCTTTTGGCCACTCTTTGGGAAACCTTGCCTCTGAGAGTTCTCCCGAGCTTTAATTGAAATAAGCTTCCTCACCATTTCATGGTTCCTGAATAAATTGAAAGCCACAGTGCCTCCAACTTCATCCTTGAAAATTGGCTAGATAAATACCATGAATTTTTTAAATTTCCATGAACAGATGGCACTGGAGAACCTTTGGATATCTGTTGCTGATCATGAGTGTACCAGACATTGCATTGATTGACTGGGTTTCATGAAAATGGTGAGAACAGAGGTGCCAGAAAGTTGGAGCCTGCTGATTAGTGGGCCCAGAGCAGTGGTGGGCAGGTGTATGATAAAACATCTGTCATCGGGACACGTGGTTCTGCCATTGGTTTCCGAATGACTTGTGACTGACATGTTGCAGCCAGCAGAACATTACAAGTAAAGGGACCTTGTTATATGGAGAGGTTTCAGGGCAATGTTCAGAATCAGGTTGCTATGGACATGGGTGCAAGCTTTTTGGGATAGAAGCCTGGTTGGTGCATTCTCCTGCAGACCCTCACCCACTACACGTGAGAGTACTCCCTCTAGCACTGTGTCCCAGTTTTTCTCCTTGTATTACGTGAAGCCAATACCAAACTCCCAGTGCAGCAGTAAGAAACACCACGAAAAGTGGAGTATGACCAAATGGCTTCACAGATCACATGGTTAGACACTTAGACCCCAGTGTCCTCAGTTTACTAACAAAGGGAAAATTCAGAACTTCTTCCTCATGTTCAATAGCATATAAGGAACCATGTCATCCAGGTCACATAGATGCCGACCCAGGTTTGATGGTCTCAATACAAAGGAAGCTAAAGCTCCTGACAACAACAAATTTTTCAAGGGCCCAAACTCAGAGGCAGTTTCTCAAAAACTCATTAGGCCACCAGAGTTCCATGTTTGTGGAGTGTTTACCCTGTACCTTACTTTTGGAAATTCCTCTACCACCTCCAAGGTTGTGAACTCCTGAGCATTTTCTTTTCCAGATATATATTCACAGATTTTCAAACTCTTCTCCACTAATTGTGTATTACTTGTGGCGAAGGAAATATCAAGGCATTGTTTTGGAGGACAGTGGGAAGATTTTGTCTAGCAAATATTTGCATACACATTAGATTCATTTTCCTATTTTCCATTAGAAATACTGAATCCCTGTCACTAACCCATACCCTACTAGACTCTGACTACTAATCTTAATATGATGTAGAAAAAGAAACCTAACAGAATAGAAATACAGGCCGTACATAGGAGGCATGGTGTATACTAGGACTTGCGTTCTGCTTTATCAAGTGTATGTGTTATAAATCTAGTCAACTTTTTATTGTAATACTTCTCCATGAGTTTTTAAAGTTAACACATATGTACATTTCTGTCTCCCTTTCTCTGTAGCCTATTCATCTCATGAAATTTATTATGCATGTTTAGTATCCTACCTGGTATCACACGTACATTCTTGTGAGCTTGCTGTTTTAGGATGATACAGATTGTGAGAAGAGATCACTGCCCCTAAATACTGATGGAACTGAAAATTCAACATATTGGTGAATTTCCTAGATGAACAGCATTATACATAAATCCATGCTCAGTAAAAAGAATATTTTTGGATATGAGGATGATATATATTTCATAATGAATTTTGACTGGCATACATATTACTACATTTTAATGTCTGTGTTTGTATCTATATATATATATATTTTTTTTTCTCCAGATTATTCAAAATATGAAATATATGTGTCTTATTATACACTCATTAATTTAACTCATGTTCCTATATGTGGATTTATAATCAAATTTTCACAAGTTTATTCTCAGAAATATTCATCCACATGAAATACATATTTATTTCCCAGTACTGAAAACTAACTTTGGTAAATGGTGCTTACAAATCCTAATATTTGTACAGTAACTGACCCAGTTTAACATCAATGCAAGTAAAATCCTATGGGACATGATGTGTATTTTGAAGTTCATTTTTATTCAACACTGGTACATTACAATTTCTTCAGTTTATGGACATCATAGGATAATACTTTTCATCCACAAGTTCACAAATCTGTACGCATTTGGTTCACTTGCAATTACTTGCTGCTTCAGAACATATGTATTCCTCCATGTTTCTTGACAGTTCTTTGCATGAGATTATTTCCAAACATATTATTTTCGATTTCCATAATCATTTTTGAAGCAAAACTCCCACACTCTTCATCATAAACCATAATGCTAAAATTACCATTAGATGTAAAACTGGTTAGAATGAACTTATGTATATCAATATAAGATTTCCTATATATTTTCAGATATCAATTCAATCAATTATTTAAAGTTTGATCCAGTTATATTATTTATTTACAGTATGGTCTATTAAGGCATCATCTTTATAATCATAGGCACAGGGTACACGTACTTGTGTCCCCAATACTAACTTATCAGTCTTAAAATGTTGCTTTCAGAAATAGTTGAAGAAATACTGTAGTCACCTGATATACGTTTACATTTCAACACAGTAATATTCCTGACAAAAAATGCAAAGGACACCCTTATGATTGTACCAAAGCCTAAATTTAATGTGAGCATGTATTACTAACAACATCCATGTCCTGATTAACTAATGATCTCAAATATCATTCCTATTGGTGACTACATATTTGTTTCTTCCTAAGATTATATATTCAAACTCAACCATGTTAAAAACATCTTATCCTATCACTCACTTTGTACTTTCCCTGATTTCCTAATGTCTCTATTGATATCTGCTTTCCTAAACATTTTCCCCAGTTCATCACTGTGACTGACTCTTCACATATGCTGACATTTACATTCACTCTCTAACCAAAACCCTATATCTAAATAACTTTTCGAACTATCTCTTTTTGTCTGGACGATCTCTTCCTCATTCAGTCATCCAAGGTACAAGGTCCTATACCATTGTATATCGATTTATCTGAGACAACGTTGCGGAAATTATTCAAAGCTAAGTATCCCAATCAAGGGCCCAATGTTCATCTGGGTTTGAAATCTTTCCTAGATTTCTGTTTTCATACTTATATTACACCTATATATGCTTGTAATATCGGAGGTTCCCAATACCATTATTCATCTCACAGAATGATTCCTAACCCAAATCGAACATGCTATTAAACCTAACCATGCACTGTTCCCTCAATTTAACTTTATGAAGAGCAGGGACAGAGTTGGTGTTATAATACAGGTAGATAGGGGATCTTCCACCTGTTGAGAACCTCAAGTTCCATGCAGAAATAAACCCTGGAGAAGATGTAGGCAGCTATGAAGAACCTGAGGGAGCAACAGATATCTTCCTTGGTAAAATACCTGGTCAGGATGAAGCGATGTGTCTGAATAAGCCTCTCTCTTCTTAATGTAGAGAAGATGGACCAAACCAGGTCTGTGTGGAGAGCTGTTAACATGTGCCTATGGTTGATATACCATTCTATCTTGTGAATGTGACACAGGAAGTAGGGGAAGCCTCTCTCTCATGGGACCCTTGGAAGCAAATGTTAGGATAAAGTGGTTGCCAAGATAGTGACCTCATTCAGTTCCTGAAGGAAGTGACCTACCTCACTTCCTTGGTGATGGAACTCTCTGAACTTGGGATCCAGGAAGCCAGGCACTCAGAGCCAGTCCCAGTCCCAGTCCCAGTGGGTTCACTTGTTTGGATTTACCAAGGACAGAGTCGGTCTTTCTTGGTACATACTGATGTGTGGATGGCTAAATGCCAGGAAAGCTCTGAAGAGGGGCCTTTCCTGAGAAAGCAGGTAGTGACTCACTGATTGATGCTGACAACTTTACAGAGTTGGTAAAGGAGACCTGATCTGAGACAGGAAAGTCCATTTCGAGGGAGCAGAGTAAGGCGCACCAGTCTGAGGACACTCTGGATAGTCACAGACCTACTTGGGTAATGGAGGTGCCTTTGTGGGTGTGGGTGTGAATTTGTAGTTTTGTATCATGTTCTGAGAATAGGTAGGAAAGGCAGTATGTTTGGTTTGGAGTGGACTGTTTTGGTAAGTCATTTGACATGGCGAGTGTTTCTATGTTTGTGTTTCCCACTTTTTCCGTGGTTGTAGATATTAGAAAAGTGAATGCATCAATGGATGTGTCCTGTCTAGTAGAAAGCATCTCAGCACACATCCTGCCCGATTATGAATGGACTGTGGCTTGCCTTATATGGGCAACACCTACTTCTTTCCTTAGTTCCTGTTTTCTTCCTGAATTCTGGCCACTCTCCAGAATAGGCTCATGTTTTTTTGCCAAGATATGGACCTCTGTCGAGTTCTGTGACATGGCCATGTACTGGATAGATAAAGGAAATTGGGAGCATCTCAGAAAACTCGGATATCAGTGTGACCAGTAAAGTCTCAGTAGAGAAACCCTGCTTTGTGCCTTTTGCTAACCTACTGTTCTGTTGACCTGAATGTCAGGAAGGTCTTTTCCTCAGGCCACCAGTTTGTGAAGCCTGAAAAAAACTGCTTTCAATTGGAAATGAATGAGCATCACCTGTGGCTCTTTGCTTAATTGCTTTGGAAAGGGATGTGTCTGAATCATCCTTTCGGCTCTGAGAGAGGCTGTGGCTTTGATTTTCAGCACCTGATGGATCTAAAGAAAGATCCCATGTGTGCATCCAAAACCAAAATGGCAAAAAGATCAGTCATTGTGGATGAAGTCTCTTGCTTCCTCTGTTAGGTTCCTGACCTCCATCAAGTAAGTAGAGGGATCCTTTGAGACAAATGAGTTCTTCAAAGCCCTGCAGTGCTTGGGTTCTCACATGACTCCAAATCACATAAAGAATCTATACCTCACAGTCAGTAGGCTTCAAAATGAAGAAACAGAGCAGTATTACTGGCAGGCCTATTTGATCAATCCTGGTTTACAGGAAGGGTGTCCAGGAAACCCTGACTTTAGGAAAATGAGGGGAAAGGGAACTTATTTTGGACACTGTCTTGGGCTGCACCCCTTATGGAAACCTCCAGCCAGAGGTTATGATGAATGTCTACATGGAAGAAAATGAGGGCCATGTGGGAGTATTTTGGTTTTAATTGAACATATTATTAACCCTAACCATACACTGTTCCCTCAATCTAAGTGTTCAGAAAAGCAGGGAAAGATTTGGTCTTACAATACAGGAATGCAGGGGATCTTCCACCTGCTGAAAACTTCAAAGTTCCATGCAGAAATGATCCCTGGAGAAGACGTAGGCAGCTATGAAGGACATGATAGAGCAAAAGGCATCTTCCATGGCAAACAACCTGGTCAGGATGAAGGGTTGTGTCTGAATCAGATTCTCTCTTCTTAAGGTAGAGGAGATGAACCAAACTAGGCCTTTGTGGAGAGCTGTTCCCAGGTGACTATGGTTTCTATACTATTCTAACTTGTGAAAGTGTCACAGGTAGTAGGGACATCCTCCATGTTATGAGACCTTAGGAAGCAAATGTTAGGACAAATTGGTTGCCAAGGCAGTGACCTCATTCAGTTACTAAAGGAAGTGACCTCACCTCACATCCTTGTTGATGGAACTCTCCAAATTTGGGTTCCAGGAAGCCAGGCACCAAGACCCAGTCCCAGCACCAGTTCCAGTGTTCTCACTTGTTTGGATTTTCCGAGGACAGAGTCAGTCTTTTGTGGTACCTACTTATGTGAGAATGGCCAAATTCCAGAAAAATTCTGAAGAGGGGCCCTTCCAGAGAAAACAGGTAGAGGCTCACTGCTGGCTCCTGAAAACTTCACAGAGTTGAGCAAGGAGCCCAGATCTGAGACAGGACAGACCATTTCTGGGGAACATAATATGGCCCTCCGGTCAGAGGACACTCTGGATAGTTCCAGACCTACTTGGGGGAAGGAGGTGCCTTTGTGGTTGTGGGTATGGGTTTGTGGTTTTTTCTTTTGTTCTGAGAATAGTTAGGAAAGGGGGTGTGTTTGGTTTGGAGTGGAGTGTTTCTAGTTATTCCTTTGACAAGGCGAGTGTTTTTAGGTCTGTGTATCCCACTGTGTCCATGGTTGAAGACATTAGAAAAGAGAATGCCTCAATGGGTGTATCCTCTCAAGGAGAAAACTTCCCAGCATTCATCCGGCACAATTTATAAATGGAGTGTGGCTTGCCTTATCAATGGGCAACACCAACTATCTTCCTACGTTCCTGTTTTCTTCCTGAATTCTGGCCACTCTCCAGAATAGGCTCATGATTTTGTGTCCAATATATGAACCACTTCCAAGATCTGTGACATGGCCATGTACTGGATAGCTGAAGGGAATGGCAAGCATCTCAGAAAACTCAGATATCAGTGTAGCCAGTAAAGTCTCAGTGGAGAAACCCTGCTTTGGGCCTTTTGATTACCTATTGTTATGTTGCCCTGAATATCAGGAAAGTCTTTGTCTCAGGCCACACCTTTGTGAAGCCTGAAGAAAACAGTTTTCACATGGAAATGAATGGGCATTACCTTTGTGTTTACAATAAAACCTTCACAGATTTGGCTCTCATTAAGTTAAAAATACTTTTAGATTGTATCTCAGTGTAAAAAGTAACATGGAACTGTACATATCTTATTGATAACAAGTCCAATTATAGAACACAAATGATATACATAAATCTCCAACATGTTTTTTTTTTAAGCCTAGAATTACCATACAACCTTAGAACACCAGCTTGATACAACGATCTTTGGAAGCTTCTACCTTACAGACTTGTATACCTGGAAGATATGAACACATTAACACCACAATTACATTGATGTTTTTGTATTAAACAAGTTTAGATTTTAAAGAAATAACATGGCACAATTTTATAAAAACAGTACTTGTTTTACCAGCTGTTTATTTTTTTAAGATTACTTGCTCAAAACTTACACATATAACCAAGTTACACAAACCTTTTTTATTATTTACTTAAACCCTTTTAATTACTTAATCATATAGACTCTCTTATCCAGAAACACATTTTTCCTCTATTAGATCTATATCTGGAACCTTTTAGTTTCTCTTTTTCATCTACTAACCTCTTTCTGTTCACATTTCAATACAATACTTGTAAATTTCTGAATTTAGGCAGATTATTTTATAGACATCTACATTTTATTAGGGCCTTTTTGAAAACCTAGAAAACGTATAGGCCTAATTTTAAAGACATATTTATTTTTATCTGTTTACCCAATTTGAATTAAAACATATGAATCACGTGAATCAAAGACATTTGGATACATTCTAAATTTTTCATGAGTGCTCCTCATCTGTCAATTGTCATATCACTGCATGATATATGGACATACACACATACAGACATACCATCATACAACACGTAACACAAATGTAACACATAACACAATAGTAAAAGCCTTGTAGCTTTTTCAGGTGAAATCTCCATTGAAATGCTAAAAACTCCAGAGTCGATCAAAAATAGAACTGATCAGAAAACATTAACCCATCAGCAGAATCAAGATCATGAGCTCAAAAAAAAATACAGAATCTAAGAAAAGCAAGAGTCCTAAAAAAGATGACTGGCCAGTAATTAGTAAATACCATA
Organism: Callospermophilus lateralis; assembly: GCF_048772815.1. Lineage (NCBI taxonomy): Eukaryota > Metazoa > Chordata > Mammalia > Rodentia > Sciuridae > Callospermophilus > Callospermophilus lateralis. The sequence continues at coordinate 1,232,682 of NW_027512630.1, forward strand.
TAATATAATTTTTTGGTTAGGTCTAGTTTGAGTTCAGGTAAAAAGACACATTTACTCTTTTTTATCTGTCTCCTGCTGAGTGCTGCAGGCTTCTTTTATTTGCATATCAACTTAAGTCCTGGCTGAGGTCTGGAAAACTGAAAAGACTGGAATTCGTAGCAGAAACCTCAGGCCTAAGGCATTTTAGCTATAAGTCATAATTTCCAGGTTTGGATGTTGAAAATTTTGATGCAAGTTTAAGATGTAATTCTCAAAATTTTATATCTTTAGATTTTTCTACACTAGAAAAACTTGCTCACACAAAACTGAAAATAGGATCATTTTTTGATAATATTAAAGCCACCATCAGAAGAAGTTTCTAAAGGATCTTTAAGCCCCTTTCTTTGTTATGAAGTTTCTAATAGTATTAAGTTACATTAAATTGGCTGAAAATTTTTTAAAAAGAACCACACACTAACATGTGTATCCGAAATTAAGCTTTAAAAATTTCTAAGACTGTTGCTAATTAATGTCATTTCAATAAGCCAGACCAACATTTTAATTTAGTACCATTTTTTAAAATCTTACACACTGATGGGAATAGATACCATATCATAATTTATTATCTCTTCCCAAGTTAATGCACTGGTATATCTAGTGAAATTTTTTCAGGCTGCCTAGTTCAAAATTAAAACTCTTTAATTATTTTTTATCCTAAGTATTTAAGTTTCCTAGCATGAACTACCTGAAATCAAACTAAACAATTGTTTAAACCCAACTTTTAACTGTAACATAGTGCAATGCTTTAGAAACCCATTTAGATACGAGATGGTTAAAATAAAAAAAAATCATTTTTAGATACACATTTACCCTAGATCATCCCCAAGAAACAATCTATAATATCAACATATTAATGCATTCATTGTCCCTTTTGTTAAGTAAACAGAGGTGGAGAAATCCTTAAAGTGCAAGTAAGGAATAAGGGAGTTCCCCACAGCAAAATGGCTCTGTCAGCTGCTGGGAGTCCCTTAGCCTCACCATTTACTTACAGGATTAGTTCCTCTGGTTTGCTTTGACCCCAGGCACCAGGCATATTCTATGTCTCCCAACTTTGCAGTAGTCAGCTCCCAAAAATTTCATCCTCTGCTTGCAGTTGTTTTGAGTGCTAGGCTTCCCCAAGAGGGCAGAGTGGGGTTTATTTAAAGTCCCCTCTGGGGTGTCAAAATTTATGACTGAAGGCTTGGTTCCCATCCCAAAGCCAATTAATGCCAATTTAATAATGAGGACAGGGTTTTGAGAAAAGTTTAAGCGAGATATCAAAGTTCTTTGACCCCAGACATTTCCCTCTGCAGTGGGCATGCTCAAGCCAACTACGGGAAGAAAAGAAATCACTGCTTCCGTAATCTTGCTTAACAAAGGGGAGTAAAGTTTATCAAAGTTCTTTAAAACACAGCTAAGAGAGGTGCAAAAGGTGAGAACAGAAAAACTGGCGGTTCTATTGACTTTTGGTCCCTCACAGGAGAAGCATTAGTTTAAAATTTAGCTAAAGTAACTTCCACATATGTAAGGCAGGTTGGAACTCGGGACTCTGCATCGGTCCAAACAATGCCATCACATTTAACAGAAACACAGATAAAAAGACACACAAAGACCATCATGCACTCCCGTTTGTTCACAACCCCAAGATCTACAATCTTGTGACTCAGGGAGAATGGAGGGAAGAGGGGAAGGAGTAGAAGGTTTGAGTGATAGGATCCTGGGTGACGGTGTCGGATTGGAGGCAGGGACCAGGAAAGGCTTCAAGGACAGAGGTATGGAATGGCTTTGTCCCATAATGAGAGTTTCTCAAACAGAGACAAGGACAATACAAACGTGACACAAACATGTACACACAGGTAACATTTAACACGAGTTCAGAAGTAAAGATTAGAACCTAGTAACTGGCAAAACCTGATGGGTTAGACCACAAAGCCAGACAGTGAATTCAACCTGAGAGAAAAAAGTAGCCAGCAAGATATGATGGGTTGGCAGCAGAGTAACCTAATGTGGGCTCATCCGTCCCTCCTCACCTAATGAGGGCACATCCATCACTCCCTGAGTCCTCCAAGGCATCCCTTGCAAGGACGTGGTCTGTGGCTTTAGGACACGTTTGTCCACCACTGACAGGGGGAACTTACGTTCTCCGCTGGCAGCCACTCTGCCAACCCAAACCAAAAACGGAAAAACGGAACCTGAACAAAAAGCTCTGAGCGATCGCAAGGAAAAATGGAAAGAAGCGCCTTACTTACCCCCAGATGGGTCTGTTGGGGTGTCCTTGTCCTATGCTGCGTGATTCCCGGCCAACGCACCAAATGTAAGGATCCGGTGAACGTCGGAGGAAGAGACCACCAAGAGACCGCGGCTCATGCAACAGAAAAAGGCGTTCATTGAGGATCCAATCCAGCATGCTGGGGCTACGTGCTCACTCAAGAAGGGAGAGCAGCCCAGAGCCCCGAGCAGGGGTTGAGCAGTGCTTAAGTACACTTTTTGGGGAGGGCGGGACTTTACATATATCACAGTCTCCTTTAAGAAATCAACATACACCGCAGAAAAATCAAACAACAATTCCTAAACATGATTAGTTCATTCATTGGCAGGAACAGGTGAGGCAGGAGTGATAGGTCAGTTCTAAAGCGAGGTACACATTCAAACAGATTGCTTTAGGCCTTGCAATGCCTATGTGCCAGGCCACACAGGGTCCTAGGTTATTAAATAACCAGGCGGTCAGGGGGAATATTTACTGGGCAGTCGGGAATTGTACTACAAGCTACAGGAATTTCAGGTTTTGCATGTAGCATAGGAACTTAACAATACCTGGTCCTTTACATTTTAACTCAGGCCTTGCAGCTTAGAAACTTTACAAAACCCAGTCTTTTACACTTCAACTTTTACACTTTAATTTCAATTTATTTTACCCTTTCAGATCACTCCTGGTGCACAAGAAGGGTGTCCAAGCCACCCTGAATTTAGGCAAATGAGTGGCAAGGGAGCTTATTTGGGACACTGTCTTGGGCTGTGCTCCTCATGGAAACCTCCAGCCAGATGTTATGATGAGTGCCTTTATAGAAGAAGAGGAGGGCCATGTGAGAGTGTTTTTGTATTAATTGTGGTCATTTGTGTGACGGTTGGAAGAGATGAGTGGGTCCACCTGGGCTTGAATTCTTGTGTGATTCCCCTTAGAGACTGACTTCTGGAACTGAACTCAGAGAAGTATTGCCATGAATTGTGGTGATATTTTAGGAGGCCAAGCATGAGAGTCGCCCTTGGAAACTAAGATCAAGGCCAAGGGTGGATTTCCACAGAGCACTGAGAATTTCAGCCAAGATATCCCATGATTTTATTCTTAAAGACTTGGTAGCCATAGTTGAGAGTCAAAACACACATGGACCTCACATTGTAGACCTCAATGGGCCTGGCTATATCTAACCTTTTGGTCACTCTTTGGGAAGCCTTGCCTATGAGAGTTCTCCAGAGTTTCATTCAAATGAGCTTCCTCAACATTTAATGGTTCTTGAAACCCACAGTGCATACAAACACAATAGAAATACAAGCAGTTCAGAAGAGGCATGGTGTATAGTTGGACTTGCCTTTTGCATTATTTAGGGTAGGTGTTATAAATCTAGTTAATTTTTAATTGAAATAGTTCTCCTTGTGTTTTTTAAGTTAATAAATATGTGAATTCCTCTATCCCTTTCTCTGTAGCCTATTCATCACATGTATTTTTATATAAACATATAGAATCCTACCTGGTATCACATATACATTCTTGTGAGGTGGCTGACATGGCAGATACAAATTATGACAAGAGATCACTCCTCCTAAACGCTATTGGATCTTAAAATTCAACCTAAGGGTAACCTTTCTAGTTGAACAACATTATTCATAAATCCATGTTCAGTAAAATTAATATTTTTGGATCTGTGGACGATATATATTTCATCATGAATTTCAATTAGCATATATATTGCCACTTTATAATGTCTGTGTGTGTTTTGCTCTTTGCATAATTGCTTTGGAAAGGGATGTGTCTGAATCAGCCTCTTGGCCCTGTGTGAGGCTGTGGCTTAGATTTTCAGCACCTGATGGATCTAAAGAAAGATCCCATGGGTGCATCCAAAACCAAAATGGCCAAAAGAGCAGTTATTGTGGATGAAGACTCTCACCTTCTTCTCTAAGATTCCTGACATCCATCAAGTGAAAATAGGGATCCTTTGGGTCAAATGAGTTCTTTAAAGCCCTGCAGAGTTTAGCCCATAGGTGCTTGGGTTTTCTCATGAATCCAGTTTACATAAAGAATCTAAACCCCACAGTCAGTAGGCATCAAATTGGAGAAGCCAAGGAGTATTAACGGCAGGTGTATTTGATCACTCCTGGTTCACAGTCAGGATTTCCAGGCCACACTGACTTTAGGCAAATGAGGGGCAAGAAAGGTTATTTTGGACACTGTCTTGTGCTGTGCCCCTCATGGAAACTTCCATCCAGATGTTATGATGAGTGTCTACATGAAATAAGATAAGGGGCATGTGGGAGCATTTTGTTGTGAATTGTGGTAATTTGTTTGGCGCTTGGAACAGATGACTGGGTCCACCTGGGCTTGAACTCTTGTATGATTCCCCTTAGAGACTGAATTCTGGAAGTGACATAAGAGAAGTATTGTGATGAATTGTGTTTGGATTTTACTAGGCCATGCAACCAACATCTCAGGTATTAATTGTGGTGCAGGGAGATCTAGGTGCATGGTGGCTTTGCCCACAACACTGGGAATCTCAGCCTGGATATCACATGATTTTATTCTGAAATTCTTTAAAGCCACAGTTGAGAGTCAAAACACATATGGACCTCACATTGTATACCTCAATGGGCCTGACTTCATGTGACCTTTTGGCCACTCTTTGGGAAGCCTTGCCTGTGAGTGTTCTCAAGATCTTTCATTGATATGAGCTTCTTCAACATTTAATGGTTCCTGAATGAATTGAAACCCACAGAGCCTCCAACTTTATCCTCAAAAAATGGCTTGATAAATACCATGAAATTTTTGAAATTCCCATCACCAGGTGGCACTGGAAAACTTTTGGATGTCCTGTTGCTGATCATGAGTGTATCAGACAGTGCCTTGAGTGAGTGGGTTTCATAAAAATTGTGAAGAACTGTGATGCCAGTAAGTTGGAGCCTGTTCATTAGTGGGCCTAGAGCAGTGGTGTGAAGGTGTGTGAAAAAACATGTGTGTTGGGGCATGTGGATCTGCCATTGGCTTCCAATTGCCTTGTGATTGACAGGGTACAGCCAGCAGACCCTTATATGTAAAGGCATCTTGTTATATGGATAGGTTTCTGGGCAATGTTCAGAATCAGGTTGCTATGGACAAAGGGGCAACCTATGTGGGACAGAATCCTGGTTGGTGCATTCTCATGCAGACCGTGTCCCTCCACACGTGACAGAACTCCCTCCAGCACTGTGTCCCAGTTGAACTCCTTGTATTTCATGAAGCAAATACCAAACTCCCAGTGCACCAGCAAGAAACACCACGAAAATTGGAGGATGACCAAATGGCTTCACAGTCAACCCGGGGAGACACTTACACCCCAGTGGCCATAGTTTAACTACAAAAAGAGTATTCAGCACTGCTGCCTCATTTTCATTGGAAAATTAGAAACAATGTCCTTCAGGTCACATATTTGCACACCAAGATTTGATGGTCACACAACAAAGGAAGCTAAAGCTCCTGACAACAACATGTATTTTAAGAGCCCAACCTCAGAGAGTTTCTCAAGAAGTCTTTACACAAGCAGAGCTCAATGTTTGTGGAGTGTTTACCCTGTCCCTTACTATTGGAAACTCCTCTACCACCTACAAGTTTGTGAACTCCTGAGCATTTTTTATTCCTGATATGTATTTACAGATTTTCTAACTTTTGTCCTTTATTGTATCTTACTTGGAACTAAGGTAATGCCAAGGCAATCTTCTGGATGAGACTGTGAACATTTTTGTGTAGCACATATTTGCATACCCTTTAGAGTCATTTTCCAATTTTCCATTCGAAATACTGAATCCCTGACACTAACGCATACCCTAATAAACTCTGACTACTACTCCTAATATGATGGAGAAAAATAACACAAACAGAATAGGAATACTAGCAGTTCAGAGGAATCATGGTGTATAGTTGGACTTGTTTTTTGCATGATTAATTGTAGGTGTTATAAATCTAGTCAATTTTTAATTGAAATAGTTCTCCATGTGTTTTTAATGTTAACAAATATGTGAATTCCTCTCTCCCTTTCTCTGTAGCCTATTCAGCACATGTATTTTTAAATGCACATATAGAACACTACCTGGTATCACACCTACATTCTTGTGAGGAGGCTAATTTGGCAAATACAATTTGTGAGAAATGATCACTCCTGTTAAACTCTGTTGGAACTGAAAATTTAACCTAGGGGTGTGTTTCCTAGAAGAACAACATTATACATAAATCCATGTTCTAAAAGAAATAATTTTGTATCTGTGGAAGATATATATTTCATGATAAATTTCGATTGCTAATTTATTGTCTGTGTGTGTTTTTTTTTGTATATATATATATATACACTCTCCAGATTTTTCAAAATATGAAATATATGTGTCTTATATACACTCACTAAATTCATTCATGTTCATGTATATGGATTTATAATCAACTTTTCACAAGATCATTCTCAGAAATATTCATCCACCTGAAATACATATTGTTTGCAGTACTGAAAACTAACTTCAGTTAATGTTGCATACAAATACTAATACTTCTACAGTAACTGACCCAGTTTAACATCAATGCAAGTACATTCCTATGTGACATGATGTGTATTTTGAAATTTATTTTAATTCAACACTGGTACATTACTATTTCTTCAATTTGTGCACATCATAGGATATATATTTCATCCACAAGTTAGCAAACTTATAGGCATTTGTTTCACTTTCAATCACTTCCTGCTTCAGAACACATGAATTCTTCCAGGTTTCTTGACTGGTCTTATCATGAGACTTCTTTCCAAATACATTATTTTTTATTTCCTTTATCACTTTTGAAGCAAAACTGACACTCACTTCATGATAAACCATAACTATAATATCACCATTAGATGTATAACTGGTTGGAAGGAATGATTTCACATCAATATAGTATTTCTTATATATATTCTGATATCAGTTTAATCCATTATTTAAAGTGGAACCAGTTATATTATTTATTCACTATATGGTCTATTCATGCATTATCTCTATATTCATAGACACAGGGTACACCTCTTAGCATGCCCAATACTAATTTATTCGTCTTCTAAATATTGCTCCCAGAAATGGTGGAAGAAATACTCATGTCACCTGATCTACATATGCATGTTACCACAGTAATATTCTGGACACAAAATGCAAAAGTCACACGTATGATTGTACCAAAGCCTAAATGGAAACTGAACATGGATTACTAAAAACATCCATATCCAGGTTGCCTAATGCTCTCAAATGTCAATCCTGTTGGTGACCACATTTTTGTTTCTTCCTAAGATTATATATTCAACCTCAAAACTGTTGGAAATGTCTAGTTTTTTCACTCACTTTATACTTTGCCTGATTTCCTAATGTCTCTATTGATATCTACTTTCCTACATATTTTTCCCAGTTCAACATTGTGACTGACCCTTCACATGTGCTGACATTGACATTCACTCTCTAACCAAAACCCTATTGCTAATGAACTTTGGTCCAAATCCTATACTCTATCTTCTTCCGAAACATACTGACTATCTTCCTGATCCTATCGACTATCCCTTTTTGAGTGGATGTACTCTACTACATTCAATCATCCGAGGTACAAGGTCCTATGCCATTGTATATCGATTTTTCTGAAATATGTATGCAGAACGTAATTCAAAGCTACGTGTCCCAATCTATTGCCCAATGCACTTCTGAGCTTCAAATCTTACCTAGATTTCTGTTTCCATACTTATAATTAACCACTATATTTCTATATATTGCAGGTTCCCAATACCATTATTCATCCCGCAGAATGATTCCTAACCCAAATCGAACCTGTTATTAACCCTAACCATACACTGTTGCCTCAATCTAACATTACAAAAGAGCAGGGACAGGGCTATTCTTTCAATAAGGGATGTAGGTGATCTTCCAACTGCTGCGAACCTCAAAGTTTGATGTAGAAATTATCCCTGGAGAAGATGTAGGCAGCTATGAAGGACCTGAATGAGCAAAAGCCATCTTCCATGGCAAACAACCTGCACAGGACGAAGGGATGTGTATGCATCAGACTCTCTCTTCTTAATGTAGAGAAGATGGACCTAACCAGGCCTTCGTGGAGAGCTGTTCCATGGTGTCTATTTTGATATACCATTCTAACTAGTCAAATTGTCACAGGAAGTAGGGGCACCCTCCAACTCATGGGACCATTGTAAGCAAGTGTTAGGACAAAGTTGTTGCCAAGGCAGTGGCCTCATTCAGTTCCAAAGAAAGTGACATACCTCATTTTCTTGGTGATGGAACTCTCTGAAATTGGGATGCAAGAAGCCAGGCACCAAGAGCCAGTCCCAGTCCCAGTCCCAGTGGGCTCACTTGTTTGGATTTACCAAGTACAGAGTCAGACCTTCTTGGTACCTAGTGATGTGAGGATGGCCAAATGCCAGTAGAGCTCTGAAGAGGGGCCTTTCTTGAGACAGCAGGTTGTGGCTAACCACTGGCTCCTCCCAGAATAACAGAGTTGGCCAAGGAGACAAGATCTGAGACCGGACAGGCCATTTCGAGTGGAACATAGTATGGCCCACCAGTCAGAGGACACTCCAGATAGTTAAAGACCTATTTTTGGGAAGGAGGTGCCTTTTTGGTTGTGGGTGTGAGTTTGCGGTTTTGTTTCATGTTCTGAGAATAGGTAGGAAAGGTGGTTGGTTTGGTTTGGAGTCGACTTTTTCTAGTAAGTCTTTAGACAAGGCGAGTGTTTCTATGTCTGTGTAGCCACTGTGTCCGTGGTTTTAGACATTAGAAACGAGAATGCATCAATGGAGGTGTCCTGTCTAGTAGAAAGATTCACAGCATTCATCCTGCACAATTGATTAATGGACTGTTGCTTGCCTTATGGATGGGAAACACCTACTAACTTCCTAAGTTGCTGTTTTCTTCCTGAATTCTGGCCACTCTCCAGAATAGTATCATGGTTTATTGTCCAAGATATGTACCACCTCCAAACTCTGTGACATGGCCATGTCCTTGATAGCTGAAGGGAATGGGAACATCTCAAAAAACTCAAATACAAGTGTGACCAGTAAAGTCTCAGTGGAGAAACCCTGCTTGGCTCCATTTGCTTATCTATGTTTCTGTTGCCTTGAATGTCAGGAAGGTCTTTGCCTCAGGCCACCCCTTTGTGAAGCCTGAAGAAATAGTTTTCAAATTGAAATGAATGGGCATCACCTGTGGCTCTTTGCTTAATTGCTCTGGAAAGGGATGTGTCTTAATCAGACACTAGGCCCTGTTTGAGGCTGTGGCTAAAAATCTCTGCTCCTGATAGATCTAAAGAAGATCCCATGTGTGCATCCAAACCAAAATGCAAAAAATCTGTCATTGTGGATGAAGTCTCTTGACTTCTTCTGTTTGGTTCCTGACCTCCATCAAGTGAGAATAGGGATCCTTTGGATCAAATGAGTTCTTCAAATTCCTGCAGAACTGCTTGGGTTGTCTCATGATGCCAAATCACATAAAGAATCTATACCTGACAGTCAGTAGGCCTCAAATTGTAGAAGCAGAGCAGTATTTATGGCAGGCCTATTTGATCACTCCTGGTTCATAAGAAGGGTGAACAGGCCACCCTTACTTTGGACATATCAGGGGCAAGGGTGCATTATTTGGATTCTGTCTTGGGCTGCGCCACTCTTGGAAACCTGCAACCAGAGTTAATGATGACTGTTTATATGGTTAAAGATAAGGGCAATGTGGGAATGTTTTGGTTTTAAATGTGGTCATTTTTGTGGCGTTTGGAATAGATGACTGGGTCCACATGGGCTTGAACTCTGGTGTGATTCCCCTTAGAAACTGAGTTCTGAAACTGACCTCAGAGAAGTATTGTCATGAGTTGTGTTGGGATTGTAGGAGGCCATGCATAAGAGTCGCCCTTGAAACCTGAGATCTAGGCCCAGGAAAGCTTTCAACAGAGCACTGAGAATCTCAGCAAGGATATCACATGATTTTATTCTGAAAACCTTGGCAGCCACAGTTAAGAGTCAAAACACACAAGGACCTCACATTATAGACCTTAAAGGGCCTTTCTTCATGTGACCTTTTGGGCACACTCTGGGAAGCCTTGCCTGTGAGAGTTCCTCAGAGCTTTCATTGAAATGAGCTTCCTCACCATTTAATGGTTCCGGGATGAATGGAAACCCCAAAGTGCCTTCAACTTCATTCTTGAAAAATGGATAGATAAATATCATAAAATTTTTGAAATTCCCAATGACCAGGTGGCACTGGATAACCATTGGATGTCCCATTGCTGATCATGAGTGTACCAGAGAGTGCCTTGATTTACTGGGTTTCTTGAAAATGGTGTAGAACAGAGATGCCAGTAAGTTAGAGCGTGCTGAGTAGTGGGCCTAGAGCAGTGGTGTGCAGGTGTGTGATAATACATCTGTGGTGTGGCCATGTGGATATTACATTGGCTTCCAAATTGCTTGTGACTGACTTCGTGCAGCCAGCAGACCATTATATGAAATGGCATCTTGTAATATGGAGAGGTTTCAGGGCAATGTTCAGAATCAGGTTGGTATGGTCAAGGGGGCAAGCAATGTGGGATAGAAGCCAAGTTGGGGCATTCTCCTGCAGACCCTGACCCACCACATGTTATAGGACTCCCTCCAGCACTGTTTCCCAGTTGAATTCCTTGTATGTCGTGAAGCAAATACAAAACACCCAGTGCAGCAGCAAGAAACACCAGGAAAAGTGGAGGATGACCAAATGGCTTCAAAGTCCACATGGGGAGACACTTAGCCCCCAGTGACCACAGTTTAGCTACAAAGAGTGAATTCAGCACTGCAGCCTCATGTTCATTGGAAAATAAGAAACCATGTCCTCCAGGTCACATAGATGCAGACCAAACTTTGATGGTCTCACTACAAAGGAAGTTAAGCTCCTGACAACAACATATATTTCAACTACCCAAACTCAGAGGCAGTTTCTCAAGAAGTCTTTAGGCCAGCATAGCTCCATGTTTGTGGAGGGTTTACACTGTCCTTTACTTTTGGAAACTGTTCTACCACCTCCATAGTTGTGTAATGCTGAGCATTTTCCAGTCCAGATATGTATTCACATATTTTCTAACTCTTCTCCTCTAATTGTGTCATACTAGGGGCGAAGATAATTTCAAGGCATTCTTCTGGATGAGAGTGGGAATATTTTTTGTAGCACATATTTTCATGCATATTAGATTCATTTTCCTATTTTCTACTTGAAATACTGAATCCCTGACACTAACCCATAACCTACTATACTCTGACTACTAATCCTAATATGATGGAGAAAAATAACTCAAACAGAATAGAAATACAAGCATATCAGAGGAGGCATAGTGTATAGTTGGACACGGCTTTTGCGTGACAAAGTGTTGGTATTATAAATCTAGTCAATTTGTAATTGATATAGTTGTCCATGTGTTTTTAAAGTTAACAAATATGTGAATTCCTCTCTCCCATTCTATGTAGCCTATTCAGCACATCTATTTTTATATGCATCTATAGAATCCTACCTGGTATCACACGTACATTCTTGTCAGGTGTCTGACTTGGCAGATACAAATTGTGAGAAGTGATCACTCCTCCTAAACACTGTGGGATCTGAAAATTCATCCTCTCTCTGAGCTTCCTAGTTGAACAATATTATACATAATTCCATGTTCAGGAAAATGAATATTTTTCGATCTGTGGATGATATATATTTCATGATGAATTTCGATTGGCATATATACTACTACTTTTTAATGTGTGTGTGTGTGTGTGTGTGTGTGTGTATACACACTCCAGATGTTTTAAAATATTAAATATATGTGTCTTATTATACACTCCTTAATTTCATTCTAGTTCATGTATGTGGATTTATAGTCAACATTTCACAAGATTATTCTCGGAAATATTCAACCACCTGAAATACTATTTGTTTCCTATTACTGAAAATTAACTTCAGTGAATCGTGAATACAAATCCTAATATTTCTACAATAATTGACCCAGTTTCTCATTAATGCAAGTAGATTCCTATGGGACATGATGTGTATTTTTATGTTCATTCTTATTCACCACTGGTATTTTACTATTTCTTCAGTTTATGCACATTATAAGATATATATTTCATCCACAAGTTACAAAATTATAGGCATTTGTTTCACTTTCAATCATTTTCTGCTTCGAAACACATGTATTCCTCCATGTTTCTTGACTGGTCTTCTCATGAGACTTCTTTCCAAATACATTATTTTCGATTTCCATAATCACTTTTGAAGCAAAACTCACACACCCTTCATGATAATCCATAACCCTAATATTACCATTAGATGTATAACTGGTTGGAATGAATGATTTTGTATCAATATAATATTTCTTATATATTTTCAGATATCAATTCAATCCATGATTTAAAGTGAAACCAGTTATATTATTTATTCACTGTACAGTCTATTCATGATTTTTCTTTATATTCATAGACACAGGGTACACCTCTTTGTAAACCCAATACTAATTTATACGTCTTCAAATTATTGGTCTCAGAAATGATGGAAGAAATACTCATGTCACCTTATCTACATATACATTTTATCACAGTAATATTTGGACACAAAAAGAAAAGGTCACACTTATGTTTGTACCAAAGCCTAAATGTAAAGTGAATATGGATTACTAAAAACATCCATGTCCAAGTTGCCTAATGCTCTCAAAAATCAATCCTATTTGTGACAATATATTTGTTTCTTCCTAAGATTATATATTCAAATTCAACCCTGTTGAAAACATCTAATCCTTTCTCTCACTTTATACTTTTCCTGATTTCATAATGTCTCTATTGATTGCTTTCCTACATATTTTCCCCAGTTCATCATTGTGACTGACTCTTCACATGTGCTGACATTTCCATTCACACTCTAATCGAAACCCTATTGCTAAGAAACTTTTGTTCAAAATCCTATACTCACTCTTCCTCCTAAACCTACTGACTATCTTCCTAATCCTACCTATTAACGCTTTCTGACTGGATATTCTCTTCTACATTCAATAATCCAAGGTACAGGGTCTTATGCCATTGTATATGGATCTCTCTGAGACATCTCTGCAGAACATAATTCAATGCTAAGTATCACAATCCCTTGATCCCAATGCTAAGTATCACAATCCCTTGAAGCCCAATCCCCTTCTGGGCTTCAAATTTTACTTAGATTTCTGTTTTCCTTATACATTTCACCTCATTATTCTTGTACAATTATTCATCCAGCAGAATAATTTCTAACCCAAATCGAACATGTTATTAACCCTAACCATACACTGTTCCCTCAATCTAACTTTACAGACGAGCAGGGACAGAGTTGGTCTTACAATATAGGAATGTAGGGGATCTTCCACCTGCTGAGAACCACAAAGTTCCATGCAGAAATGATCACTGGAGAAGATGTAGGCAGCTATGAAGGACCTGAGAGAGCAAAAGTCATCTTCCCTGGCAAACACCATGGTCAGAATGAAGGGTTGTTTCTGAATCAGCCTCTCTCTTTTTAATGTAGAGAAGATGGACCAAACCAGGCCTGTGTGGAGAGCTGCTCCCGGGTGCCTATGGTTGATATAGCATTCTAACTTGTGAAAGTGTCACAGGAAGTAGGGGCAGCCTCTTTCTCATGGTAGCCTTGGAAGCAACTGTTAGGACAAAGAGGTTGCCAAGGCAGTGATCTGATTCAGTTCCTGAAGGAAGTGACCTCACATCACTTCTTTGGTGATGGAACTCTCTGAACTTGGGATCCAGGAAGACAGGAACCCATAGCCAGTCCAGTCCCAGTCCCAGTGGTCTCCTTGTTTGGATTTACCAAGGACACAGACATTCATTTTTGGTACCTACTGATGTGAGGATGTCCAAAACGCAGGAAAGATCTGAAGAGGGGTTTTTCCTGAGAAAGCAGGTAGTGGCACACTGCTGGCTCCTGACAAATTCACAGAGTTGCACAAGGAAAGCAGGTCTGAGACAGGAAGGCCATTTATTTGGAACATACTATGGCCCACGAGTCAGTGGAAACTCCAGATAGTAACAGACCTACTTGGGGGAAGGAGGTGTCTTTGTGGGTGTGGGTGGGGATTTGTGAATTTGTCTCATGTTCTGAGAATAGGTAAGAATGGTGGTTTTTTTGTTTTGGCGGGACCTGTTTGTAGTAAGTCGTTTGACAAGGCATGTGTTTGGATATCAGTGTATCCCACTGTGCCCCTGGTTGTAGACATTAGAAAAGAAAATGCATCAATGGATGAGTCCTGTCTAGTTGAAATCTTCTCAGCATTCATCCTGCCCAAATTATGAATGGACTGTGGCTTGTCTTATAGATGGGCAACACCTACTATCTTCCTAAGTTCCTGTTTTCTTCCTGAATTGTGGGCACTCTCCAGAATAGACTGATGGTTTTGTGTCCAAAATATGTACCACCTCCAAGCTCTGTGACATGGCCATGTACTACATAGCTGAAGGGAATGGTGAGCATCTCAGAAAACTCAGATATCAGAGTGACCAGGAAAGTCTCAGTGGAGAAACCCTGCTTTGGGAATTTTGCTTACCTATTGTTCTGTTGCACTGAATGTCAGGAACATCTTTGCCTCAGGCCACCCCTTTGTGAAGCATGAAGAAAACAGTTTTCAAATGGAAATAAATGGGCATCACCTGTGGCTCTTTGCTTAATTGCTTTGGAATGGGATGTGTCTGATTCAGGCTCTTGGCCCCCTGTGAGGCTGTGGCCTAGATTCTCAGAACCTGAGGGATCTAAAGAAAGATCTCTTGTGTATCCAAAACCAAAATGGCCAAAAGAGCAGTCATTGTGGATGAAGTCTCTCGAATTCTTCTAAGGATCCTGACCTCCATCAAGTGAGAATCAAGATCTTTTTGGTCAAATGAGTTTTTCAAAGCCCTGAAGAGTCTAGCCCAGAGGTGCTTGGTTTTTCTCATGACTCCATTTAACATTAAGAATCTAAACCCAAGAGTCAGTAGGCCTAAAATTGGAAAATCGAAGCAGTATTAACAGCAAGCCTTTTTGATCACTCATGGTTCACCGGAAGGGTGTCCAGGCCACCATGACTTTAGGCAAATGAGGGGCAAGGGAGCTTATTTTGGATACTGTCTTAGGCTGCGCAACTCATGAAAACCACCAGCCAGTGGTTATGATGTGTGTCTATATGGAAGAAGATGAGGGCCATGTGGGAGTGTTTTGGTTTTAATTGTGGTCATTTGTGTGGCATTTGGAAGAGATGACTGGGTCCACCTGGGATTGAACTCAGGTGTGATTTACCTTAGAGACTGAGTTCTGGAACTGACCTCAGAGAAGTATTGCCATGAATTGTGTTGGGATTTTAGCAGGCCATGCATGAGAGTCACCCTTGGAAACTGAGATCTAAGCCCAGGGTTCCTTTCCACAGAGCACTGAGAATCTCAGCAAGGATATCACATGGTTTTATTTTGAAAGACTTGACAGCCATAGTTGAGAGTCAAAACACACATGGACCTCACATTGTAGACCTCAATGGGCCTGGCTTCATGTGACCTTGGGCCACTCTTTGGGAAGCCTTTCCTGTGAGAGTTCTCCAGAGCTTTCATCGAAATGAGCTTACTCAATATTTAATGGCTCCTGAATGAATTTAAACCCACAGTGCCTCCAACTTCATCCTTCAAAAATGGCTAGATAACTACCACCAAATTTTGAAATTCCCATGACCAGGTGGCACTGGAGAACCTTTGGATGTCCTGTTGCTGATCATGAGTGTACCAGAAAATGCCTTCATTGACTGCGTTTCATGAAAATGGTGTAGAACAGACATGCCAGTAAGTTGGAGCCTGCTGAGTAGTGGGCCTAGAGCAGTTGTGTGCAGGTGTGTGACAATACATCTGTGGTGGGGTCATGTGGATCTTACATTGGCTTTCAAATGGCTTGTGACTGACATGGTGCAGCTAGCAGAACTTTGTATGTAAAGGCATCATGTTACATGGAGAGTTTTCAGGGCAATATTCAGAATCAAGTTCCTATGGTAAAGGGGGCAAGCAATGGGGGATAGAAGCCTGGTAGGTGCATTCTCCTGCAGACCTTGACACACCATACGTTACAGGACTCCCTCCAGCATTGTGTCCCAGTTTAACTCCTTGTATGTCATGAACCAAATACAAAACACCCACTGCAGCAGCAAGAAACACCACGAAAAGTGGAGCATGACCAAATGATTTCAAAGTCCAGACGGGGAGACACTTATCCCCCAGTGGCCACAGTTTAGCTACAAAGAGTGAATTCAGCACTGCTGCCTCATGTTCATTGGACAATAAGAATTCATGTCCTCCAGGTCACAAAAATGCAGACCCAAGTTTGATGGTCTCACTACAAAGGAAGCTAAAGCTTCTGACAACAACATATATTTCAAGTACCCAACCTCATTGTCAGTATCTCCAGAAGTGTTTAGGCCAGCAGAGTTCCATGTTTGTGGAGTTTTACCCTGTCCCTAAGGTTTGGAAACGTCTCTTCCACCTCAAAGGTTGTGAACTACTGAGCATTTTCCATTCTATGTATGTATTCACAGATTTTCTAACTCTTCTCCTCTAATTGTTTCTTACATGGGGCGTGGTTATTTCAAGCCATTGTTCTGAATGAGAGTGGGAATTTTTTGTGTGTAGCACATATTTGCATACACATTGGATTCATTTTCCAATTTTCCATTCGAAATACTGAATCCCTGACACGAACCCATACCCTGCTAGACTCTGACTACTAATTCTAATATGATGCAGAAAAGTAACACAAACAGAATTGAAATACAAGCAGTTCAGACGAGGCATGGTGTATAGTTGATCTTGCCTTTTGCATGATAAATGTTAGGTGTTATAAATCCAGTCTATTTTTAATTGAAATAGATCTCCATGTGTTTTTAAAGTTAACAAATATGTGAATTCCTGTCTCCCTTTGTCTGTAGCCTATTCAACACATGTATTTTTATATGCACATATCAAATAATACCTGGTGTCACACCTACATTCTTGTGAGGTGACTGACTTGGGAGATACAATTTGTGAGAAGACATCACTCCTCCTAAACGCTGTTGGAAGTGATAATTCAAATAATGGGTGAGCTTCCTAGTAGAAAAACATTATACATAAATCCCTGTTAAGAAAATTGAATATTTTTGGATCTGTGATTGATGTATATTTCATGGTGAATTTACATTTGCATATATGTTGCTACATTTTAATATCTGTATGTGTCTGTGTGTGTATACACACACACACACACACACACACACACTCTCTCTCTCCAGATTTTTCAAAATATGAAATATATGTATCTTATTTACACTCCCTAAATTCATTTATGTTCAAGTATGTGGATTTATAATCAACTTTTCACAAGATTTTTCGCAGAAATATTTATCCACCTGAAATACATATTTGTTTCCTAGTACTAAAAACTAACTTCAGTGAATGGTACATACAAATCCTGTTGATAGCCACAGCCAAGGTTCTCCAGTAAGGACCATATGTACTTTTGAACAACCAAAGGCAGGCATGGTCCCTAAGCCACATGCTTGTTGTTTAAACAGAGAGGGGGAGATGTTGAGAGCCACAGCCAAAGGGGCCCCAGGAAACCTCCAACTGCCAGCAAACTTCCAGCTGCCGGCTGATGATTGGCTCACAGCGGCCCCAGCAACATCTAGCTGATTGGCTCCTCTGTGGTGATGCTCATTGCAGATGCTCATTGAGCTGTTTCCCGCCCATTCAGACTGCCAGTGGATGATTGGCTCACAGAGGCCCCAGCAACATCTAGCTGATTGGCTCCTCTGTGGTGATGCTCAATGGGATGTTTCCTTGCCCTTTCAGACAACGGAGCTGCTCATTGGTGGACTTTTTTGGCTCCACCCATGTGACCGAGCCAATCGGCCTCATAAGGAGGAGGCTTGTGGTTGAGGGAGAGGCTTGTGGGAAGACTGTGGTGGCAGTTGGGCTCTGAGGGTTTTTCCTGAGAAGCTGTTTTGTTTGGTTTGTGTGGTTCTAAAAATAAAGTTCGTTTCTTTTGACAATTGGCTCCTGAATTGTGCCCAGCCAGACTGATGATAATCATGTAAAATGTTGATTTTAAATCCACATACATGAACTTGAATGAATTTAGGGAGTGTATAATAAGACACATTTATTTCATATTTTGGAAAATCTGGAAAATCTCGTGAATATATATATATATATATATATATATATATATATATATATATATATATATATACATACATATATATACATATACACACACACACAACAATAAAATGTAGCAATATATATGCCAATCAAAATTTATCATGAAATATATATCATCCACATATCTAAAAATATTCATTTTACTGAACATGGATTTATGTATGATGTTGTTCACTAGGAAGCTCACCCATAGGTTGAATTTTCAGTTCCATCAGTATTTAGGGAAAGTTATCTATTCTCATAATTTGTATATTCCAAAGTCAGTGAGCTCACAAGAATGTACGTGTGTTACCAGGTAGGAGTCTATATATGCATAAAAATATACATGTTCTAAAGAGGCTACAGAGAAAAGGAGACAGGAATTTACATATGTGTTAACTTTGAAAACTCATGGAGAAATATTACAATGAAAAGTTGACTAGATTCATAACACATATCCTTGATAAAGGAGAAGGAAAATCCAAGTATACACCATGCCTCCTACAAAAGACCTGTATTTCTATTCTGTTAGGTTTATTTTTCTCCATCATTTTAGGATAAGTAGTCAGAGTCTAGTAGGGTATGGGTTAGTGTCGGGAATTCAGTATTTCAAATGGAAAATAGGATAATGTATCCAATGTGTATGCAAATATGTGCTACACAATAATCTTCCCACTCTCACCTAGAACAATGCCTTGACATTACCTTTGCCCCAAGTGAGACACAATTAGAGGAGAAGAGTAAGAAAATCTGTGAATACATATCTGGAATGGAAAATTCTCAGGAGTTCTCAACCTGGGAGCAGGTAGAGGAGTTTCCAGAAGTAAGGAACTGGGTAAACACTCCACAACCATGGAGGTCTGCTGGAAAAAAGACTTCTGGAGAAACTGCCTCTGAGGTGTGGCACTTGAAATATATGTTGTTGTCAGTAGCTTTGTCTTCATTTGTACTGAAACCATCAAAGCTGGGTCTGAATCTATGTGACCTGGAGAACATGGTTTCTTATTTTCCAATGAACCTGAGGCAGCAGTGCTGATTTTTCTCTTTGTAGGTAAACAGAGGCTACTGGGCCAAAGTGTCAAACTGTGTGGACGATGAAGCCATTTAGTCATCCTTCAATTTTCATGGTGTTTCTTGGTGCTGAACTGGGAGTTTGGTATTTGCTTCAAGAAATACAAGGAGTTCAACTGGGACACAGAGTTGGAGGGAGTTCTGTGACATGTGGTGGGTCAGAGTCTCCAGGAGAACGCACCAATCCGGCTTCTATCCCACATAGCTTGCCCCCTTGACCATAGCAACCTGATTCTGAACATTGCCCTGAAACCTCTCTATATAACAAGATGCCTTTGCATATAAGGGTCTGCTGGGTGCACCATGTCAGCTAAAAGCCATTTGGAAATCAATGGCAGATCCACATGGCACCACCATAAATATTTTATCACACACCTGCAGACCACAGCTCTGGGCCAAATACTCCGCAGTCTCCATCTAACCGGCATCTCTGTTCTAAACCACTTTCATTATACCCAATCAATCAAGGCACTGTCTGGTACACTAATGATGAGCAACAGAACATCAAAGGTTCTCCAGTGCCACCTCATCATGCGAATTTCAAAAATTTCATGGTATTTATCTAGCCATTTTACAAGGATGAAGTTGGAGGCATTATTTGTTTCAATTCTTTCAGGAATTATTCAATGTTGAGGAAGCTCATTTCAAGGAAAGTTCTGGAGAACTCTCACAGGCAAGGCTTTCCAAAGAGTGGCCAAATAGTCACATGAAGCCAGGCCAATTGAGGTCTACAATGTGAGGTCCATGTGTGTTTTGACTCTCAACTATGTCTGGCAAGTATTTCAAAATAATATCATATGATATTCTGTCTGAGATTCCCAGTGCTCTGTGGAAAGCCACCCCGGGCCTAGATCTCAGTTTCAACGGGCGACTCTCATGGGTGGCTGCCTAAAATCCCAACACAAATCATGGCAATACTTCTCTGAGGTAAGTTCCAGAACTCAGTCTCTAAGGGGAATCACACCAGAGTTCAAGCCCTGGTGGACCCAGTCATCTCTTCCGACTGCCACATAAATGACCACAAGGAAAACCAAAAAACTCCCAAATGGCCCTCATCTTCTTCCATATAGACGCTCATCATAACCTCTGGCTTGATGTTTCCTTGAGGGGCACAGCCCAAGACAGTGTCCAAAATAATCTCCCTTTCCTCTCATTTGCCTAAAGTCAAGGTGGCCTGGAGACCCATTCTGTGAACCAGGAGTGATCAAATAACCCTGACTTTAGTACTGCTCTGCTTCTCTAATTTGAGGCCTACTGTCTGTGGAGTATAGATTCTTGATGTGAATTGGAGTAATGAAAAAACCCAATAACCCATTGTCTACCCTCTGCAGGGTTTTGAAGAACTCATTTGACCCAATAAATCCCTATTCTCATTTTATGGAGGTCAGGAACCTTACAGAGGAAGGTGAGAGACTTCATCCTCAATGAATGCTTTTTGGGCCATTTTGGATTTTGATGTGCCTTCTGGAATGTTACATATGTTTTTTTTTTTTTTTTTGGTTTTAGTGCTTTCTGGAATGTTACATAATTTTTTTCTTTAGACATTATTGCCAGAGTTCCTATCTTCATCCCAGTGCAGGTGAAATCAAAGATAATTCCAGTCTACAGCTTCTGCAATAGCCATCCCTGTACTGCTTGCAGAACTTGCCTGGACACATGTGAACTCACCTAAATGCATTGTGAACTATCTGTTGGTGCAGCGACTTGTGGTAGTGTTGGGGTATATTTGCTGATGATGTCATCGGTGGTACAATTTTTCCAAAAGGAGCCGTCAATTGGCTTGGTGTATCTTCCTCCTTTCTGCGTGTCATGATTGTCCAGCTAAAATTTGGGGGGGCCAACAGAGGTGAGGCAAAGAACCTCACCCACCCCCGCTGGTACAAAGACCTCTCCACAGGTGTGGCTCTATACTGGACGGGTAGTCAGTGATGGGTAAGATCCAATTGCAATGGTACCAACTTAAAGGGTAAAGACCATATGTACTATTGGACAACCTAAGGCAGGCACGGTCCCTAAGCCACATGCGTGTTGTTTAAACAGAGAGGGGAAGATGTTGAGAGCCACAGCCGAAGGGGCCCCAGCAAAATTCCTGCTGCCAGCAAACTTCCAGCTGCCGGCTGATGATTGGCTCACAGCGGCCCCAGCAACAACTAGCTGATTGCCTCCTCTGCGGTGATGCTCAATGGGCTGTTTCCCTGCCCTTTCAGACCACAAAACTGCTCATTGGGGGACTTTTTTTGACTTTGCCCACATGACCCAGCCAATCGGCCTCAAGAGCAGGAGGATTGTGGGAGGCGGAGAGAGGTTCATGTGGGAGGGAGAGGTTTTGGGAAGCCAGTGGTGGCAGTTGGGGCTCTGAAGGTTTTTCCTGAGAGGCTGTTTTGTTTGGCGTGTGTGGTTCTAAAAATAAAGTTTGTTTCTTTTGGCAAGTGGCTCCTGATTGTGCCCAGCAAGACTGCGGCATTATCCTAATATTTCTACAATAACTGACTCAGTTTAACATCAATGCAAGTAGATTCCTGTGGGAGAGGACATGATGTGTATTTTGACGTTCATTTTTATGTAACAGTGGTACATTACTATTTCTTCAGTTTATGCACATCATAGGATATATATTTGATCCACAAGTTCACAAATATATAGGCATTTGTTTCACTTTCAATCACTTTCTGCTTCAAAACACATGTATTCCTCCAGGTTTCTTGACTGGTCTTTTCATGAGACTTCTTTCCAAACACATTATTTCCGATTTCCATAATCACTTTTGAAGCAAAACTCACACATTCTTCATGAAAAACCATAATGCTGATATAACCATTAGATATATTACTGGTTGGAATGAATGATTGTATATCAATGTAAGATTTTCTGTATATTTTCAGATATCAATTCAATCCATTATTTAAAGTTAGAACCAGTTATAATATTTATTTACAGTATGGTCTATTCATGCATTATTTCTATAATTATAGACACAGTGTACACCATTTTTACCTCCAAAAATAATTTATACGTCTTCAAAATATTGCTCCCAGAAATGGTGGAAGAAATACTCATGTCACCTGATCTACATATACATTTTACCACAGTAGTATTCTGCACACAGAAAGAAGAGGTCAAACTTATGTTTGTACCAAAGCCTAAATGAAAAGTGAGCATGGATTACGGAAAACATCCATGTCCATGTTGCCTAATGCTCTCAAAAGTTCATCCTATTGGTGACTACATGTTTGTTTCTTCCTAAGATTATATATTCAACCTCAAGCCTGTTGAAAATGTATGATTCTATCACTCACTTTATACTTTGCCTGATATCCTAATGTCAATTGATATCTGCATTCCTACTTTTTTCCCCGGTTCATCCTTTTGACAGACTCTCCACATGTGCTGACAATTACATTCACTCTATCCGAAACCCTACAGCTAAAGATCTTTTTATCCAAATCCTATACTCACTCTTCTTTCAAAACCTACCAACTATCTTACTAATCCTACAAATTATCCCTTTTTGACTGGATGTTCTCTTCAACATTCAATAAACCAAGGTACAAGTAATTATGCCATTGTATATCGATTTATCTGAGACATCTGTGCAGAATATAATTCAAAGCTAAGAATCCCAGCTAAGGGTCCAATGCAATTCTGGGCTTCAAATATTACCTAGATGTCTGTTTTCATACTTATAATTCACTTATATTCTTATAAATATTGCACGTTCCCAATACCATAATTCATCCCGCAGAATGATTCCTAACCCAAATGGAACATGTTATTAACCCTGACCACACACTGTTCTCTCAATCTAACTTTACTGAAGAGCAGGGACAGAGTTGGTCTTTCAATACAGAAATTAGGGGATCTTCCACTTGCTGAGAACCTCCAAGGTCATTAAAGAAATGATCCCAGGATTAAATGTAGGCAGCTATGAATGACGTCAGAGAGCAAAAGTCATCTTCCATGACAAACAACCTGGTTAGCATGAAGGGATGTGTCTGAATCAACATTTCTTTTCTTAATGTATAGAAGATGGACCAAACCAGGCCTATCTGGAGAGCTTTTTTTGGGTGCCTATGGTTGATATACGATGCAAAATTGTGAAAGTTTCACTGGAAGTAGGGGCAGCCTCCAACTCATTGGACTCTTGGAAGCAACTGTTAGGACAAATTGGTTGCCAAGGCAGTAACCTGATTCAGTTCCTGAAGGAAGTGACCTACGTCACTTCCTTGGTGAAGGAATTCTCTGAACTTGGGATCCATGAAGACAGGCACCCAGAGCCAGTCCCAGTCCCAGTCCCAGTGGGCTCACTTGTTCGGTTTTACCGAGGACAGGGTCAGTCTTTCTTGGTACCTACCTATGTGAGGATGGCCAAAGGCCAGGAGAGCTCTGAAGAGGGACCTTTTCTGAGAAAGCAGGTAGTGGCTCACCGCTGGCTCCTGACAACTTCACAGAGTTGGCCAAGGAGACCAGATCTGAGTCAGGACAGGACATTTCGGGAGAACATTGTATGGCCCACCAGTCAGAGGACACTCTGGATAGTCACAGACCTACTTGGGGGAAGGAGGTGCCTTTGTGGGAGTGGTTGTGGTTTTGTGGTTTTGTCACATGTTCTGAGAATAGGTAGAAAATGCGGTTTGTTTGGTTTGGATTGCACTGTTTCTAGTAAGTCGTTTGACATGTGAGTGTTTCTAGGTCTGTGTATCCCACTGTGTCTGTGGTTGTAGACATTAGAAAAGAGAATGAATTAATGGATGTGTCCTGTCTAGTAGAAAGCTTCCTGGCATTCATCCTGCCCAATTGATGAATGGACTGCGGCTTGCCTTCTGGATGGGCAAAACCTACTATCTTCCTAAGATCCTGTTTTCTTCCTGAATTCTGGCCACTCTCCAGAATAGGCTCATGGTTTTGTGTCCAAGACATATACAACCTTCAAGCTCTGTGACATGACCATGTACTTGATAGCTGAAGTGAATGGGGAGCATCTCAGAAAACTCAGATATCAGTGTGACCAGGAAAGTCTCAGTGGAGAAACCCTGCTTTGGGTCTTTTGCTTACCTGTTTTTCTGTTGCCCTAAATGTCAGGAAGGTCTTTGCCTCTGGCCACCCCTTTGTGAAGCCTGAAGAAAACAGTTTTCAAATGAAAATGAATGGGCATCACCTGTTGCTCTTTGCTTAATTGCTTTGTAAAAGGATGTGTCTGAATTAGCCTCTTGGTTCTGTGTGAGGTTGTCGCTTAGATTCTCAGCACCTGATGCATCTAAAGATAGATTCCATGTGTGCATTCAAAACAGAAATGGCAAATGAGTCTCTTGCCTTCCTCTATTAGATTCCTGACCTTCATCAAGTAAGAATCAGGATCCTTTAGTTCAAATGAGTTCTTTGAACCCCTGCAGAAGTGCTTGGGTTTTCTGATGACTCCAAATCACATAAAGAATCTATACCTGACAGTCAGTAAGTCTCAAATTGGAAAAGCAGAACAGTATTAACTACATCCCTATTTGATCAGTTCTGGTTCACAGTAAGGGTGTGTAGGCCACCCTGACTTTCGGCAAATTATGGGCAAGGGAGCTTATTTTGGACAGTGTCTTGGTCTGCGCCCCTCATGGAAACCTCCAGCGAGAGGTTAATCTGAGTGTCTATATGGAAAAACATGAGGGCCATGTGGGAGTGTTTTGGTTTCAATTGTGGTCATTTGTATGGCAGTTGGAAAAGATGACTGTGTCCACCTGGGTTTCAACTCTTGTGGAATTCCCCTTGGAGACTGAGTTCTGGAACTGACCTTAGAGAAGTATTGCCATGAATTGTGTTGGGATTTTCGGAGGCCACACATGAGAGTCACCCTTGGAAACTGAGATCTAGGCCCAGGGTGGCTTTCCACAGAGCACTGGGAATCTCAGCGAGGATATCACTTGATTATATTCTGAAAGACTTGGAAGCAATAGTTGAGAGTCAAAACACACATGGACCTCACATTGTAGACCTCAATGTGACTGGCTTTATGTGACATTGGGCCACTTTTTCGGAAGACTTGCCTGTGAGAGTTCTTTAGAGCTTCCATTGAAATGAGCTTCCTCAACATTTAATGGTTCCTGAATGAATTGAAACCCACAGTACCTCCAACTTCATCCTTGAAAAATGGCTAGAAAATACCATGAAATTTTTGAAATTTCCATGACCAGCTGGCACTGGAAAACCATTTGATGTCCTGGTGCTTATCATGAGTATACAAGACAGTGTCTGGTTTGACTGAGTTTCATGATAATGGTGTAGAAAAGAGATGCCAGTAAGTTGGAGCCTGCTGAGTAGTGGGCCAAGAGCAGTAGAGTGTAGGTGTGTGAAAAAACATCTGTGGTGGGGCCACGTGGATCTGCCATTGGCTTAGAAATGGTTTGTGACTGACATGTGCAGCTAGCAGAACTTTGGATGTAAAGGCATCTTGTTGAATGGAGAGGTTTCAGGGCAATGTTCAGAATCATATTGCTATGGTCAAGGGGGCAACTATGTGTGATAGAAGCCTGCTTGGTACATTCTCCTGCCGATCCTGACCACAACACGTGACAGAACTCACTGCAGCACTGTATCGCAGTTAAACTCCTTTATTTCGTAAAGTAAATACCAAACTTTCAGTGCAGCATCAAATAACATGACAAAATGTGAAGGATGATCAAATGGCTTCACAGTCCACACGGGGAGACACTTAGCCCCCAGTAGCCCCAGTTTGCCTACAAAGAGAGAATTCAGCACTGCTGCCTCATGTTTATAGGAAAATAAAAAACCATGTTCTTCAGGTCACATAGATGCAGACTCAGCTTTGATGGTCTCACTACAAAGGAAGCTAAAGCTCCTGACAACAACGTATATTTCAAGTGCCCAACCTCAGAGGCATTTTCTCAAGAAGTCTTAAGGCCGACACAGCTCCATGTTTGTGGTATTTACCCTGTCCCTTACTTTTGGAAACTCCTCTACCACCTTCAAGGTTGTGAACTCCTGAGCATTTTCCATTCCAGATATTTATTATGAACTCAAACAACAACAAGTGCTGGTGAGGATGTGGAGAAAAGGGTAAACTTGTACATTGCTGGTGGGACTGCAAATTGGTGCAGCCAAATTGGAAAGCAGTATGGAGATTTCTTGTAGAACTGGGAATGGAACCACCATTTGACCCAGGTATTCCCCTTCTCAGTCTATTCCCTAAAGACCTAAAAAAAAATGCTACAGGGACACTGCTGCATTGATGTTCATAGCAGCACAATTTACAATAGCAAGACTGTGGAACCAACCTAGATGCACTTCCATAGATGAATGGATAAAAAATGAGGCATTTATACACAATGGAGTATTACTCTGCATTAAAAAATGACAAAATGATATAATTTGCAGAGAAATGGATGGCATTAGAGCAGATTATGCTAAGTGAAGCTTGCCAATCCGTAAAACCAAATGCCAAATGTCTTTATTGATATAAAGAGAGTAACTAAGAACAGAGTAGGGACGAATAGAATGAGAAGAAAATTAACATTAAACAGGGATGAGAGGAGGAAGGGAAAGGGAGAGAGAAGGGAAATTGCATGGAAATAAAAGGAGACCCTCAGGGTTATATAAATTACATAAAAGAGGAGGTGAGGGAAAGGAAAAAATTATACAAGGGGGAGAAATGAATTACAGTAAAGAGGTAGAGAGAGAAGAGGGGAGGGGAGGTAAGGGGAGGGGGATAGTAGAGGTTAGGAAAGGCAGCAGAATACGACAGACACTAGTATGGCAATATGTAAATCAATGGATGTGTAACTGATGTGATTCTGCAATCTGTTTACGGGGTAAAAATGGGAGTTCATTACCTACTTGAATCACAGTGTGGAATATGATATATCAAGAACTATGTAATGTTTTGAACAAGCATAAATAAAAATTTAAAAAAAAAGAAAACTAACTTTGGTGAATGGTGCAAAGAAATCCTAATATTTCTACAGTAACTGACACAGTTTAACATCAATGCGAGTAGATTCCTGTGGGACATGATGTGTATTTTGATGTTCATTTTTATTCAACACTGGTACATTACTATTTCTTCAGTTTATTCACATCATATTATAATATTTCATCCACAAGTAAGCAAATTTATCGTCATTTTTTTCAATTTCAATCACTTCCTTCTTCAGAACTCATGAATTCCTCGGTGTTCCTTGACTGGCCTTTTCATGAGACTTCTTTCCAAACACATTATTTTCGATTTCCATAATCACTTTTGAAGCAAAACTCACACAAACTTCATGATAAACCGTAACCTAATATTAACATTAGGTGTATAACTGGTTGTCATGAATGATTGCATATCAATATAAGATTTCTTATATATTTTCAGATATCAATTCAATCCATTACTTAAAGTGGAACAAGTTATATTATTTATTGTAATTAAGGTCTATTCATGCATTATCTGTATATTCATAGAAACAGGGTACACCTCTTTTTACCCCCAATGCTAATTTATACGTCTTCAAAATACTGCTCCTAGAAATGGTGGAAGAAATAATCATGTCATCTGATCTACATACACATTTTATCACAGTAATATTCTGGAAACAAAATGCAAAGGTCCCACTTAGGATTGTACCAAAGTCTAAATGGAAAGTGAACATGGATTACTAAAAACATCCATGTCCATGTTGCCTAATGCTCTCAAATGTCAATCCTATTGGTGACCTACATATTTGTTTCTTCCTAAGATTAGATATTCAATCTCAACCCTGTTGAAAATGTCTTATCCTATCACTCACTTTATACTTTGCCTGATTTCCTAATGTCTCTATTGATATCTGCTTTTCTACAAATTTTCCCCATTTCATCATTGTGTCTGATTTCTTCATATGTGCTGACATTTATATTCACTCACTGCCCGAAAAAAAATTGCTAAAGAACTTTTGTTACATATCCTATACTAACTCTACTTGCTAAACATAACGACTATCTTCTTAATCCTACCGACCATCCCTTTTGACTGGATGTTCTCTTCAGCATTCAATCATCCAAGGTTCAAGTTCCTCTGCCATTGTATATCGATTTATTTGAGACATATGTGCACAATTCAAAGCTAAATATCCCAATCAACTGCCCAAAGCCCTTCTGGGATTCAAATCTTACTTTAATTTCTGTTTTCATTCATATATTTAACCTCGATATTCTTATAAATATCACAGGTTCCCAATACCATTATTCATCCAGCAGAATGATACCTAACCCAAATCGAACATGAAATTAACCCTAACCATACACTGTTCACTCAATCTAACTTTACAGAAGAGCAGAGACAGATTGTTCTTACAATACAGGAATGTAGGGGATGCTCCACCTGTTAAGAACCTCAAAGGTCCATGCAGAAATGATCCCTGGAGAAGATGTAGGCAGCAATGAAGGACCTGAGAGACAAAAAGTCATTTTCCATGGCAAACAACTTGGTCAGGATGAAGGGTTGTGTCTGAATCAGCCTCTCTCTTCTTAATGTAGAGAAGATGGACCAAACCAGGCTTGTGTGGAGAGCTGTTCCCGGGTGCCTAAGGTTGATATACCATTCTAAGTTGTGAAAGTGTCAAAGGAAGTAGGGGCAGCCTCCATCTCATGGGACCCTTGGAAGCAACTGTTAGGACAAAGTGGTTGCCAAGGCAGTGACCTCATTCAGTTCTTGAAGGAAGTGACCTACCTCACTTCCTTGTTGATGGAACTTTCTGAACTTGGGACCGAGGAAATTAAGCACCAGAGCCAGTCCCAGTCCCAGTCCAAGTGGTCTCATTTGTTTGGAATCACCAAGGACAGAGTCAGTCTTCTTGGTACTGACTGATGTGAGGATGGCCAAATGCCAGGAAAGATCTGAACACGGGCCTTTCCTGACTAAGTATGTAGTGGCTCACCCCTGGCTCCTGACTGCTTCACACAGTTGGACAAGGAGACCAGATCTGAGACAGGACAGACCATTAACGGGGAACATAGTATGGCAAACCTGTAAGAGGACACTCCGGATAATCACAGCCCTACTTTGGGGAAGGAGGTGTCTTTTTGAGTGTGGGTGTGTGGTTTTGTCTCTGTTCTGAGAATAGGTAGAAAAGGAGGTTTCTTTGGTTTGGAGTGAACTGTTTCTAATAAGTCGTTTTACATGGTGAGTGTTTCTATTTCTGTGTATCCCACTGTGTCCGTGGTTGTATACATTATAAAAGAGAATGCATCAATGCATGTGTCCTCTTTAGTAGAAAGCTTCCCAGTATTCATCCTGCCCATTTAATGAATGGAGCGTGGTTTCCATATCGATAGGCAACACCTACTACCTTTTTAAGTCCCTGTTTTCTTTCTGAATTCTGACAACTCTTCAGAATAGGCTCTTGGGTTTGTGTCCAAGATATGTACCACCTCCAATCTCTGTCACATGGCCATGTACTGGATATCTGAAGGGAATGGCCAACATCTCAGAAAACTCAGATATCAGTGTGACCAGAAAAGTCTCAGTGGAGAAACCCTGCTTTGGCTCTTTTGCTAACCTATTGTTCTGTTGCCCTGAATCTCAGGATGTCTTTGCCTCTGGCCACCCCTTTGGGAAGCCTGAGGAAAACATTTTTTCAAAAGGAAATGAAGGGCATCACCTGTGGCTCTTTGCTTAATTGCTTTGAAAAAAGATGTGTCTGAATCAGCCTCTTGGCCCTGTGTGAGGCTGTGGCTTAGATTCTCAGCACCTGATGGATCAAAAGAAAGGTCCCATGTGTGCATCCAAAACCAAAATGGCAAATATTCACTCATTGTGAATGAATTCTTTTACCTTCCTCTGTTAGGATCCTGAATTCCATCAAGGGAGAATAGAAATCCTTTGGGCCAAGTGAGTTCTTCAAATCTCTGCAGAGGGGCTTGGGTTTTCTCATGACTCAAATTCACATAAAGAATCTAAACCACAGAGTCAGAAGGCCTCAAATTGAAAAAGCCGAGCAGTATTAATGGCAGGCCTATTTGATCACTCCTGGTTTACAGGAAGTGTGTCCAGGCCACCTTGATGTTAGACAAATGAGGGGAACAGGACCTTAATTTGGACACTGACTTGGGCTGTGGACCTCATTGAAAACTCCAGCCAGACGTTATAAGGAGTGTCTATATGGAAGAAGATGAGGACCATGTGGGAGTGTTTTGGTTTTAATTGTGGTCATTTGTGTGGCGGTTGGAAGAGATGACTGTTCCACTGGGCTTGAACTCTGGTGTGATTCCCCTTAGAGACTGAGTTCTTTAACTGACCTCAGAGAAGTATTTCCATGAATTGTGTTGGGATTTTAGGAGGCCACACATGAGAGTCGCCCTTGGAACCTGAGATCTAGGCCCAGGTTGGATTTCCACAGAACACTGGGAATTTCAGCCCGGATATTACATACAATTTTTCTTAAAGACTTGGCAGCCATATTTGAGTTTAAAACACACATGGACCTCACATTGTAGATCTCAATGGGCCTTGCTTCATGTGACATTTTGGCCACCCTTAGGGAAACCATGCCTGTGAGAGTGCTCCAGTGCTTTCATTGAAATTAGCTTCTTCACCATTTAATGGTTCCTGAATTAATTGAAGCCCTCAGAGCCGCAAACTTCATCCGTGAAAAATGGCTAGAAAATTACCATGAAATTTTTGATATTTTCATGTTCAGCTGGCACTGAAAAAACTTTGGATGTCCTGTTTCTGATCCTGAGTATACCAGACACTGCCTTGATTGACTTTGTTTCATGAAAATGGTGTAGAACAGATATGCCAGTAAGTTGGAGCCTGGTGAGTAGTTGGCCTAGAGCAGTGGTATGAAATTGTCTGATAAAACATCTGTGTTGCGTCCATGTGGATCAGCCATTGGCTTCCAAATGGCTTGTGACTGACATGGTGCAGCCAGCAGACCCATATATGTAAAGGCATCTTGTTATATGGAGAGGATTCACTGCAATGTTCAGAATCATATTGCTATTCTCAAGGGGGCAATCTACGTGGGATAGAACCTGGGTTGGTGCATTCTCCTGAAGACCCTGACTCACCACACCTTAAAGAACTCCCTCCACCACTCTGTCCCATTTTAACTCCTTGTATTTCTTGAAGTAAATACCAAACTCCCAGTGGAGCAGCGAGAAACACCACGAAAAGTGGAGGATGACCAATTGGCTTCACAGTCCACACTGAAAGACACTTAGACCCCAGTGTCCATAGTTTACCTACAAAGAGAGAATTCAGCACTGCTGCCTCATGTTCATTGGATAATAAGAAACCATGTCCTCCAAGTAACATAGATGCAGACCCAGCTTTGATGGTCTCTCTACAAAGGAACTAAATCTCCTCAGAACATCAAATATTTCAAGTGCCCACCCTTAGAGGCAGTTTCTCAAAAAGCATTTAGGCCAGCAGAGTTGCATGTTTGTGGAATGTTTACCCTGTCCCTTACTTTTAGAATCTTCTCTACCACCTCCAAAGTTGTAAACTCCTGAGTATTCTCCATTCCAGATATATTCACAGATTTTCTAGCTCTTATCCTCTAATTGTGTCTTACTTGAGAAGAATGTAATGTCAAGGCATTGTTCTGGATGAAAGTGGGAAGATTTTTGTTTAGCACATATTTGCATACACATTGGATTCAATTTCCTATTTTCCATTAGAAATGCTGAATCCCTGAAACTAACATATACCCTATTAGACTCTGACTACTAATCCTAATATGATGGAGAAAAATAACACAAACAGAATAGAAATACAAGCAGTTTAGAGGAGGTATGTTTTATAGTTGGAGTTGCCTTTTGCCTGGTATAGTGTAGCAGTTATAAATCTAGTCAATTATTTGTTGAAATAGTTCTCCATGCGTTTTTAAAGATAACAAATAAGTGAATTCCTGTCCCCCTTTCTCTGTAGCCTATTCAGCACACGTATTTTTATATGCACATATAGAATCCTACCTGGTACCACACGTACATTCTTGTGAGGTGGCTGACATGGCACATACAAATTGGAAGAAGAGATCACTCCTCCTAAACGCTGCTTGAACTGATAATTCAAATGTGAGTGAGCTTCCTAGTTGAACAAGATTATAAATAAATCCATGTTCAGTAAAATGAATATATTTGGATCTGTGAATGATATACATTTCATGGTGAATTTCGTTTGGCATATATATTGCAATTTTTAATGTCTCTCTCTTTGTGTGTATATAAATATATATATATATATATATATATATATATATATATATATATATACACTCTCAAGATTTTTCAAAACATGAAATATGTGTCTTATTACACACTTCCTAAATTCATTCATATTTATGTTGTGGATTTATAATCAACTTTTCACAAGATTATTCTCAGAAATATTCATCCACCTGAAATACGTATTTGTTTCTTTGTACTGTTTCCACCCCAGATATGCATTCACGGATTTTCAAACTCTTCTACTCTAATTGTGTCTTACTTGGGGTGAAGGTAATGTAAAGGCATTGTTCTGGATGAGAGTGGGAAGATAATTGTGTAGCATATATTTTATACATGTTGGATTCATTTTCCTATATTCCATTGAAAATACTGAATCCCTGACAATAACCCATACCCTACTATACTTTGTCTACTAATTCAAACATGATGGAGAAAAACAACCCAAACAGAATAGAAATACAAGCAGTTCAGAGGAGGCATGGGGTATAGTTGGACTTGCCATTTGCATGATAAATGGTAGGTGTTGTAAATCTAGTCAATTTTTAATTGAAATAGTTCTCCATGTGTTGTTAAAGTTAACAAATATGTAAATTCCTCTCTGCCTTTCTCTGTAGCCTATTCAGCACATGTATTTTTATATGCTTATATAGAATACCTGGTATCACACGTTCATTTTTGTGAGGTGACTGACTTGGAAGATAGAACTTGTGAGAAGAGATCACTCCTCTAAACGCTGTTGGAACTGAAAATTCAAACTATGGGTGAGTTTTCTAGTAGAACAACATTATACATAAATCCTTGTTCAGTAAAATAAATATTTTTGCATCTGTGGATGCTCTATATTTCATGATGAACTTCGATTGGCATATATATTCCTACATTTTAATGTCTGTGTGAGTGTTTTGTGTGTGTGTGTGTGTGTGTGTGTATGTGTGTGTGTATATACATATATATAATTATATGTGTATATATATACACATATATATAATTATGAATATATATATATATATATATATACACTGTCCTGATTTTTAAAATATGAAATATATGTATCTTAAATACACTCCCTAAGTTCATTCATGTTCAAAAATGTGGATTTATAATAAACTTTTCACAAAATTATTCTCAGAAATATTCATCCACCTGAAATACACATTTGTTTCATAGTTCTGAAAACTAACTTCAGTAAATGGTGCTTACAAATCCTAATATTTGTACAGTAACTGACCCAGATTAACATCAATCAAGTAGATTCGTATGGGACATGATGTGTATTCTGACGTTTATTTTCATTCAACACTGGTACATTACTATTGCTTCAGTTTTTACAAATCATAGGAAATATATATTTCATCCACAAGTTCACAAATTTATACGCATTTGTTTCACAATCACTTCCTGCTTCATAAAACATGTATTCCTCCAGGTTTCTTGACTGGTCTTTTCATGAGACTTCTTTCCAAACACATTATTTTCGATTTCCATAATCACTTTTGAAGCAAAACTCACACACCCTTCATGTTAAACCATAAACTTAATGTGGCCATTAGATATTTCACTGGTTGGAATGAATGTTTGTATGTCAATATAAGATTTCCTGTATTTTTTCAGATATAATTTCAATCCATTATTTAAAGTCAGAACCAGATATATTATTTATTCACAGTATGGTCTATTCATGCATTATCTCTATATGCACAGACAAAGGGTACACCTCTTTTTACCCCCATTACTAATTTATACGTCTTGAATATGTTGCTGCCAGAAATGGTGGAAGAAATAGTCATGTCACCTGATCTAAATGTACGTTTTATCACAGTAATATTCTGAACAAAAAAAGCAAAGGTCACACTTAAGATTGTAGCAAAGACTAAATGAAAAGTGAGCATGGATTACTAAACATCCATGTCCAGGTTGCCTAATGCTGTCAAATGTCAATCCTATTGGTCACTACATATTTGTTTCTTTCTTAGATTATATATTCAAACTCAACCGTGTTGAAAATATCTAATCCTATCACTCACTTTATACTTTGCCTGATTTCGTAATGTCTCTATTGATATCAGCTTTCCTAACTATTTTCCCCAGTTCATCATTGTGACAGTCTCTTCACTTGTGCTGACATTAACATTCACTGTCTACCGGAAACCCTATTGCTAAACAACATTTGGTCCAAATCCTATACTCACTCTTCTTTCTAAACCTACTGAGAATCTTCCGAATCCTACCGACTATCCCTTTTGACTGGAAGTTCTCTTCTACATTTAATCATCCATGGTACAAGGACCTAAGCCATTGTTTATCGATTTACCTGACACATCAGTGCAGAACATAATTCAAAGCTACGTATCCCAATCAAGGGCCCAATGCCCTTTTGGGCTTCATATCTTAGCTAGATTTCTGTTTTCATACTTATATTTCACCTATATATTCTTGTAAATATCGCAGTTTCCCAATACCATTATTCATCGCGCAGAAAGATTCCTAATCCAAATCGAACCTGTTAGTTAACCTAACCATACACTGTTCAGTCAATTTAACTTTACAGAAGAGCAGGGATAGAGTTGGTCTTACAATACAGGAATAGAGGGGATCTTCCACATGCTGAGAAACTCAAAGGTCCATGCAGAAATGATTCCTGGAGAAGTTGTAAGCAGCTATGGAGGACCTAAGAGACCAAAAGTCATCCTCCATGGCAAACAACCTGGTCAGGATGAAGGGTTGTGTCTGAATCAGCTTCTCTCTTCTTAATGTAGAGAAGATGGACCAAACCAGGCCTGTGTGGAGAGCTGTTCCCAGGTGCCAATGGTTGATATACCAATCTAACTTGTGAAAGTGTCACAGGAAGTAGGGGCAGCCTCCATCTCATGGGACCCTTGAAAGCAATTGTTAGGACAAAGTGGTTGCCACGGAAGTAACCTCATTCAGTTCCTGAATGAAGTGACCTACCTCTCTTCCTTGATGACGGATCTCTCTGAACTTGGGATCCAGGAAGCCAGGCACCCAGAGTCAGTCCCAGTTTCTTTCCCAGTGGGCTCAGTTGTTTGGAATAACCAAGGACAGAGTAAGTCTTCCTTGGTACCTACTGATGTGAGGATTGCCAAATGCCAGGAGAGCTCTGAAAAGGGGAATTTCCTGAGAAAGCAGGTAGTGGCTCACCACTGGCTCCTGAAAACTTCACAGTGTTGGCCAAGGAGACCAGATCTGAGAAGGACAGGCCATTTCAAGGAAACATAGTATGGCCCATCAGTCAGAGTACATTCCAATTAGTCACAGACCTACTTGAATAAAGGAGGTGTCGTTGTGGGTGTGGTTGTAATTTTGTGGTTTAGTCTCATGTTCTGAGAATAGGTAAGAAAGGCAGTTTGTTTGTTTTGGAGTGGACTGTTTATAGTAAGTCATTTGACAAGGCGATTGTTTGTATGCCTGTGTATCCCACTGTGTCCGTGGTTGTAGACATTATAAAAGATAATGCATCAATGGATGTGTCCTGTCTAGTAGAAAGCTTGCCAACATTCATCCTGCCCAATTTATGAGTGGACTGCAGGTTGCTTTAGGGACGGGCAACACCTACTATCTTCCGGAGTTCCTGTTTTCTTCCTGAATTCTGGCCACTCTTCAGAGTAAGCTCATGGTGTTCTGTCCAAGATATGTACCACCTCCAAGCTCTGTGACATTGCCATATAATGGATAGCTGAAGGGAATAGCAAGCATCTCAGAAAACTCAGATATCAGTGTGACAAAGTCTCAGTAGAGAAACCCTGCTTTGGGCCTTTTGCTTACCTATTTTTCTGTTGCTCTGAGTGTCAGGAAGGTCTTTGCCTCAGGCCACACCTTTGTGAACCCTGAAGAAAACAGTTTTCAAATGGAAATGAATGGGCATCACTTGTGGCTCTTTGCTTAATTGTTTTGGAAAAGGATGTGTCTGAATCAGCCTCTTGGCCCTGTGTGAGGCAGTGGCTTAGATTCTTAGCACCTGATGGATTAAAAGAAAGATCCCATGTTTCCATCCAAAACCAAAATGGCAAATATTCACTCATTGTGAATGAATTCTTTTACCTTCCTCTGTTAGGATCCTGAATTCCATCAAGGGAGAATAGGAATCCTTTGGGCCAAATGAGTTCTTCAAATCTCTGCAGAGGGGCTTGGTATTTCTCATGACTCAAATTCACATAAAGAATCTAAACCACAGAGTCAGAAGGCCTCAAATTGAAAAAGCCAAGTAGTATTTATGGCAGGCCTATTTGATCACTCCTGGTTTACAGGAAGTGTGTCCAGGCCACCTTGATGTTAGACAAATGAGGGGAACAGGACCTTAATTTGGACACTGACTTGGGCTGTGGACCTCATTGAAAACTCCAGCCAGACGTTATAAGGAGTGTCTATATGGAAGAAGATGAGGACCATGTGGGAGTGTTTTGGTTTTAATTGTGGTCATTTGTGTGGCGGTTGGAAGAGATGACTGTTCCATTGGGCTTGAACTCTGGTGTGATTCCCCTTAGAGACTGAGTTCTTTAACTGACCTCAGAGAAGTATTTCCATGAATTGTGTTGGGATTTTAGGAGGCCACACATGAGAGTCGCCCTTGGAACCTGAGATCTAGGCCCAGGTTGGATTTCCACAGAACACTGGGAATTTCAGCCCGGATATTACATACAATTTTTCTTAAAGACTTGGCAGCCATATTTGAGTTTAAAACACACATGGACCTCACATTGTAGATCTCAATGGGCCTGGCTTCATGTGACATTTTGGCCACCCTTAGGGAAACCATGCCTGTGAGAGTGCTCCAGTGCTTTAATTGAAATTAGCTTCTTCACCATTTAATGGTTCCTGAATTAATTGAAGCCCTCAGAGCCGCAAACTTCATCCGTGAAAAATGGCTAGAAAATTACCATGAAATTTTTGATATTTTCATGTTCAGCTGGCACTGAAAAAACTTTGGATGTCCTGTTTCTGATCCTGAGTATACCAGACACTGCCTTGATTGACTTTGTTTCATGAAAATGGTGTAGAACAGATATGCCAGTAGGTTGGAGCCTGGTGAGTAGTTGGCCTAGAGCAGTGGTATGCAATTGTGTGATAAAACATCTGTGTTGTGGCCATGTGGATCAGCCATTGGCTTCCAAATGGCTTGTGACTGACATGGTGCAGCCAGCAGACCCATATATGTAAAGGCATCTTGTTATATGGAGAGGATTCACTGCAATGTTCAGAATCATATTGCTATTCTCAAGGGGGCAATCTACGTGGGATAGAACCTGGGTTGGTGAATTCTCCTGAAGACCCTGACTCACCACACCTTAAAGAACTCCCTCCACCACTCTGTCCCATTTTAACTCCTTGTATTTCTTGAAGCAAATACCAAACTCCCAGTGGAGCAGCGAGAAACACCACGAAAAGTGGAGGATGACCAATTGGCTTCACAGTCCACACTGAAAGACACTTAGACCCCAGTGTCCATAGTTTACCTACAAAGAGAGAATTCAGCACTGCTGCCTCATGTTCATTGGATAATAAGAAACCATGTCCTCCAAGTAACATAGATGCAGACCCAGCTTTGATGGTCTCTCTACAAAGGAACTAAATCTCCTCAGAACATCAAATATTTCAAGTGCCACCTTTAGAGGCAGTTTCTCAAAAAGTATGTAGGCCAGCAGAGCTGCATGTTTGTGGAATGTTTACCCTGTCCCTTACTTTTAGAATCTTCTCTACCACCTCCAAAGTTGTAAACTCCTGAGTATTCTCCATTCCAGATATATATTCACAGATTTTCTAACTCTTATCCTCTAATTGTGTCTTACTTGAGGAGAATGTAATGTCAAGGCATTGTTCTGGATGAAAGTGGGAAGAATTTTGTGTAGCACATATTTGCATACACATTGGATTCAATTTCCTATTTTCCATTAGAAATGCTGAATCCCTGGAACTAACATATACCCTATTAGACTTTGACTACTAATCCTAATATGATGGAGAAAAATAACACAAACAGAAGAGAAATACAGGCAGTTTAGAGGAGGTATGTTTTATAGTTGGAGTTGCCTTTTGCATGGTATAGTGTAGCAGTTATAAATCTAGTCAATTATTTGTTGAAATAGTTCTCCATGCGTTTTTAAAGTTAACAAATAATGAATTCCTATCCCCCTTTCTCTGTAGCCTATTCAGCACACGTATTTTTGTATGCACATATAGAATCCTACGTGGTACCACACGTACATTCTTGTGAGGTGGCTGACTTGGCAGATACAAATTGGAAGAAGAGATCACTCCTCCTAAATGCTGCTTGAACATTTAATTCAAATGTGAGTGAGCTTCCTAGTTGAACAACATTATACATAAATCAATGTTCAGTAAAATGAATATATTTGGATCTGTGGATGATATACATTTCTTGGTGAATTTCGTTTGGCATATATATTGCAATTTTAAATGTCTCTCTCTGTTTGTGTATATAAATATGTATATATATATATAGATACACTCTCAAGATTTTTCAAAACATGAAATATGTGTCTTATTACACACTTCCTAAATTCATTCATATTTATGT
The DNA here is from genome assembly GCF_048772815.1 of Callospermophilus lateralis. NCBI lineage: Eukaryota > Metazoa > Chordata > Mammalia > Rodentia > Sciuridae > Callospermophilus > Callospermophilus lateralis. The sequence goes on from NW_027512630.1 coordinate 1,271,979, forward strand.
TTTGGATTTATAATCAACTTTTCACAAGATTATTCTCAGAAATATTCATCCACCTGAAATACTTATTTGTTTCTCAGTACTGTTTCCACCCTTGATATGCATTCACGGATTTTCAAACTCTTCTACTCTAATTGTGTCTTACTTGGGGTGAAGGTAATGTAAAGGCATTGTTCTGGATGAGAGTGGGAAGATAATTGTGTAGCATATATTTTATACACATTGGATTCATTTTCCTATATTCCATTGAATATACTGAATCCCTGACAATAACCCATACCCTACTATACTCTGTCTACTAATCCAAACATGATGGAGAAAAACAACCCAAATATAATAGAAATACAAGCAGTTTAGAGGAGGCATGGGGTATAGTTGGACTTGCCATTTTCATGATAAATGGTAGGTGTTATAAATCTAGTCAATTTTTAATTGAAATAGTTCTCCATGTGTTGTTAAAGTTAACAAATATGTAAATTCCTCTCCCTTTCTCTGTAGCCTTTTCAGCATATTTATTTTTATATGCTTATATAGAATTCTACCTGGTATCACACGTTCATTTTTGTGAGGTGACTGACTTGGCAGATACAACTTGTGAGAAGAGATCACTCCTCTAAACGCTGTTGGAACTGAAAATTCAAACTATGGGTGAGCTTTCTAGTAGAACAACATTATACATAAATCTTTGTTCAGTAAAATAAATATTTTTGCATCTGTGGATGCTATGTATTTTATTATGAACTTCGATTGGCATATATATTCCTACATTTTAATGTCTGTGTGTGTGTTTTGTGTGTGTGTGTGTGTATAAATATATATATATATATATACATATATATGTATATACACATATATATATAATTATGAATATATATATATATATATATATATATATATATATATATATATATATATATACACTGTCCTGATTTCTAAAATATGAAATATATGTTTCTTAAATACACTCCCTAAGTTCATCCATGTTCAAAAATGTGGAATTTTAATAAACTTTTCACAAAATTATTCTCAGAAATATTCATCCACCTGAAATACACATTTGTTTCATAGTTCTGAAAACTAACTTCAGTAAATGGTGCTTACAAATCCTAATATTTGTACAGTAACTGACCCAGATTAACATCAATCAAGTAGATTCGTATGGGACATGATGTGTATTCTGACGTTTATTTTCATTCAACACTGGTACATTACTATTTCTTCAGTTTTTACAAATCATAGGAAATATATACTTCATCCACAAGTTCAAAAATTTATACGCATTTGTTTCACAATCACTTCCTGCTTCATGAAACATGTATTCCTCCAGGTTTCTTGACTGGTCTTTTCATGAGACTTCTTTCCAAACACATTATTTTCGATTTCCATAATCACTTTTGAAGCAAAACTCACACACCCTTCATGATAAACCATAACCTTAATGTGGCCATTAGATATATAACTGGTTGGAATGAATGTTTGTATGTCAATATAAGATTTCCTGTATTTTTTCAGATATAATTTCAATCCATTATTTAAAGTCAGAACCAGATATATTATTTATTCACAGTATGGTCTATTCATGCAGTATCTCTATATGCACAGACAAAGGGTACACCTCTTTTTACCCCCATTACTAATTTATACGTCTTGAATATGTTGCTGCCAGAAATGGTGGAAGAAAGAGTCATGTCACCTGATCTACATGTACGTTTATCACAGTAATATTCTGGACAAAAAAAGCAAAGGTCACACTTAAGATTGTAGCAAAGACTAAATGAAAAGTGAGCATGGATTACTAAACATCCATGTCCAGGTTGCCTAATGCTGTCAAATATCAATCCTATTGGTCACTACATATTTGTTTCTTTCTTAGATTATATATTCAAACTCAACCGTGTTGAAAATATCTAATCCTATCACTCACTTTATACTTTGCCTGATTTCGTAATGTCTCTATTGATATCAGCTTTCCTAACTATTTTCCCCAGTTCATCATTGTGACAGTCTCTTCACTTGTGCTGACATTAACATTCACTGTCTACCGGAAACCCTATTGCTAAACAACATTTGGTCCAAATCCTATACTCACTCTTCTTTCTAAACCTACTGAGAATCTTCCGAATCCTACCGACTATCCCTTTTGACTGGAAGTTCTCTTCTACATTTAATCATCCATGGTACAAGGACCTAAGCCATTGTTTATCGATTTACCTGACACATCAGTGCAGAACATAATTCAAAGCTACGTATCCCAATCAAGGGCCCAATGCCCTTTTGGGCTTCATATCTTAGCTAGATTTCTGTTTTCATACTTATATTTCACCTATATATTCTTGTAAATATCGCAGTTTCCCAATACCATTATTCATCGCGCAGAAAGATTCCTAATCCAAATCGAACCTGTTAGTTAACCTAACCATACACTGTTCAGTCAATTTAACTTTACAGAAGAGCAGGGATAGAGTTGGTCTTACAATACAGGAATAGAGGGGATCTTCCACATGCTGAGAAACTCAAAGGTCCATGCAGAAATGATTCCTGGAGAAGTTGTAAGCAGCTATGGAGGACCTAAGAGACCAAAAGTCATCCTCCATGGCAAACAACCTGGTCAGGATGAAGGGTTGTGTCTGAATCAGCTTCTCTCTTCTTAATGTAGAGAAGATGGACCAAACCAGGCCTGTGTGGAGAGCTGTTCCCAGGTGCCAATGGTTGATATACCAATCTAACTTGTGAAAGTGTCACAGGAAGTAGGGGCAGCCTCCATCTCATGGGACCCTTGAAAGCAATTGTTAGGACAAAGTGGTTGCCACGGAAGTAACCTCATTCAGTTCCTGAATGAAGTGACCTACCTCTCTTCCTTGATGACGGATCTCTCTGAACTTGGGATCCAGGAAGCCAGGCACCCAGAGTCAGTCCCAGTTTCTTTCCCAGTGGGCTCAGTTGTTTGGAATAACCAAGGACAGAGTAAGTCTTCCTTGGTACCTACTGATGTGAGGATTGCCAAATGCCAGGAGAGCTCTGAAAAGGGGAATTTCCTGAGAAAGCAGGTAGTGGTTCACCACTGGCTCCTGAAAACTTCACAGTGTTGGCCAAGGAGACCAGATCTGAGAAGGACAGGCCATTTCAAGGAAACATAGTATGGCCCATCAGTCAGAGTACATTCCAATTAGTCACAGACCTACTTGAATAAAGGAGGTGTCGTTGTGGGTGTGGTTGTAATTTTGTGGTTTAGTCTCATGTTCTGAGAATAGGTAAGAAAGGCGGTTTGTTTGTTTTGGAGTGGACTGTTTATAGTAAGTCATTTGACAAGGCGATTGTTTGTATGCCTGTGTATCCCACTGTGTCCGTGGTTGTAGACATTATAAAAGATAATGCATCAATGGATGTGTCCTGTCTAGTAGAAAGCTTGCCAACATTCATCCTGCCCAATTTATGAGTGGACTGCAGGTTGCTTTAGGGACGGGCAACACCTACTATCTTCCGGAGTTCCTGTTTTCTTCCTGAATTCTGGCCACTCTTCAGAGTAGGCTCATGGTTTTCTGTCCAAGATATGTACCACCTCCAAGCTCTGTGACATTGCCATATAATGGATAGCTGAAGGGAATAGCAAGCATCTCAGAAAACTCAGATATCAGTGTGACAAAGTCTCAGTAGAGAAACCCTGCTTTGGGCCTTTTGCTTACCTATTTTTCTGTTGCTCTGAGTGTCAGGAAGGTCTTTGCCTCAGGCCACACCTTTGTGTACCCTGAAGAAAACAGTTTTCAAATGGAAATGAATGGGCATCACCTGTGGCTCTTTGCTTAATTGTTTTGGAAAAGGATGTGTCTGAATCAGCCTCTTGGCCCTGTGTGAGGCAGTGGCTTAGATTCTTAGCACCTGATGGATTAAAAGAAAGATCCCATGTGTCCATCCAAAACCAAAATGGCAAATATTCACTCATTGTGAATGAATTCTTTTACCTTCCTCTGTTAGGATCCTGAATTCCATCAAGGGAGAATAGGAATCCTTTGGGCCAAATGAGTTCTTCAAATCTCTGCAGAGGGGCTTGGTATTTCTCATGACTCAAATTCACATAAAGAATCTAAACCACAGAGTCAGAAGGCCTCAAATTGAAAAAGCCAAGCAGTATTAATGGCAGGCCTATTTGATCACTCCTGGTTTACAGGAAGTGTGTCCAGGCCACCTTGATGTTAGACAAATGAGGGGAACAGGACCTTAATTTGGACACTGACTTGGGCTGTGGACCTCATTGAAAACTCCAGCCAGACGTTATAAGGAGTGTCTATATGGAAGAAGATGAGGACCATGTGGGAGTGTTTTGGTTTTAATTGTGGTCATTTGTGTGGCGGTTGGAAGAGATGACTGTTCCATTGGGCTTGAACTCTGGTGTGATTCCCCTTAGAGACTGAGTTCTTTAACTGACCTCAGAGAAGTATTTCCATGAATTGTGTTGGGATTTTAGGAGGCCACACATGAGAGTCGCCCTTGGAACCTGAGATCTAGGCCCAGGTTGGATTTCCACAGAACACTGGGAATTTCAGCCCGGATATTACATACAATTTTTCTTAAAGACTTGGCAGCCATATTTGAGTTTAAAACACACATGGACCTCACATTGTAGATCTCAATGGGCCTGGCTTCATGTGACATTTTGGCCACCCTTAGGGAAACCATGCCTGTGAGAGTGCTCCAGTGCTTTAATTGAAATTAGCTTCTTCACCATTTAATGGTTCCTGAATTAATTGAAGCCCTCAGAGCCGCAAACTTCATCCGTGAAAAATGGCTAGAAAATTACCATGAAATTTTTGATATTTTCATGTTCAGCTGGCACTGAAAAAACTTTGGATGTCCTGTTTCTGATCCTGAGTATACCAGACACTGCCTTGATTGACTTTGTTTCATGAAAATGGTGTAGAACAGATATGCCAGTAGGTTGGAGCCTGGTGAGTAGTTGGCCTAGAGCAGTGGTATGCAATTGTGTGATAAAACATCTGTGTTGTGGCCATGTGGATCAGCCATTGGCTTCCAAATGGCTTGTGACTGACATGGTGCAGCCAGCAGACCCATATATGTAAAGGCATCTTGTTATATGGAGAGGATTCACTGCAATGTTCAGAATCATATTGCTATTCTCAAGGGGGCAATCTACGTGGGATAGAACCTGGGTTGGTGAATTCTCCTGAAGACCCTGACTCACCACACCTTAAAGAACTCCCTCCACCACTCTGTCCCATTTTAACTCCTTGTATTTCTTGAAGCAAATACCAAACTACCAGTGGAGCAGCGAGAAACACCACGAAAAGTGGAGGATGACCAATTGGCTTCACAGTCCACACTGAAAGACACTTAGACCCCAGTGTCCATAGTTTACCTACAAAGAGAGAATTCAGCACTGCTGCCTCATGTTCATTGGATAATAAGAAACCATGTCCTCCAAGTAACATAGATGCAGACCCAGCTTTGATGGTCTCTCTACAAAGGAACTAAATCTCCTCAGAACATCAAATATTTCAAGTGCCACCTTTAGAGGCAGTTTCTCAAAAAGTATGTAGGCCAGCAGAGCTGCATGTTTGTGGAATGTTTACCCTGTCCCTTACTTTTAGAATCTTCTCTACCACCTCCAAAGTTGTAAACTCCTGAGTATTCTCCATTCCAGATATATATTCACAGATTTTCTAACTCTTATCCTCTAATTGTGTCTTACTTGAGGAGAATGTAATGTCAAGGCATTGTTCTGGATGAAAGTGGGAAGAATTTTGTGTAGCACATATTTGCATACACATTGGATTCAATTTCCTATTTTCCATTAGAAATGCTGAATCCCTGGAACTAACATATACCCTATTAGACTTTGACTACTAATCCTAATATGATGGAGAAAAATAACACAAACAGAAGAGAAATACAGGCAGTTTAGAGGAGGTATGTTTTATAGTTGGAGTTGCCTTTTGCATGGTATAGTGTAGCAGTTATAAATCTAGTCAATTATTTGTTGAAATAGTTCTCCATGCGTTTTTAAAGTTAACAAATAATGAATTCCTATCCCCCTTTCTCTGTAGCCTATTCAGCACACGTATTTTTGTATGCACATATAGAATCCTACGTGGTACCACACGTACATTCTTGTGAGGTGGCTGACTTGGCAGATACAAATTGGAAGAAGAGATCACTCCTCCTAAATGCTGCTTGAACATTTAATTCAAATGTGAGTGAGCTTCCTAGTTGAACAACATTATACATAAATCAATGTTCAGTAAAATGAATATATTTGGATCTGTGGATGATATACATTTCTTGGTGAATTTCGTTTGGCATATATATTTCAATTTTAAATGTCTCTCTCTGTTTGTGTATATAAATATGTATATATATATATAGATACACTCTCAAGATTTTTCAAAACATGAAATATGTGTCTTATTACACACTTCCTAAATTCATTCATATTTATGTTTTGGATTTATAATCAACTTTTCACAAGATTATTCTCAGAAATATTCATCCACCTGAAATACTTATTTGTTTCTCAGTACTGTTTCCACCCTTGATATGCATTCACGGATTTTCAAACTCTTCTACTCTAATTGTGTCTTACTTGGGGTGAAGGTAATGTAAAGGCATTGTTCTGGATGAGAGTGGGAAGATAATTGTGTAGCATATATTTTATACACATTGGATTCATTTTCCTATATTCCATTGAATATACTGAATCCCTGACAATAACCCATACCCTACTATACTCTGTCTACTAATCCAAACATGATGGAGAAAAACAACCCAAATATAATAGAAATACAAGCAGTTTAGAGGAGGCATGGGGTATAGATGGACTTGCCATTTTCATGATAAATGGTAGGTGTTATAAATCTAGTCAATTTTTAATTGAAATAGTTCTCCATGTGTTGTTAAAGTTAACAAATATGTAAATTCCTCTCCCTTTCTCTGTAGCCTTTTCAGCATATTTATTTTTATATGCTTATATAGAATTCTACCTGGTATCACACGTTCATTTTTGTGAGGTGACTGACTTGGCAGATACAACTTGTGAGAAGAGATCACTCCTCTAAACGCTGTTGGAACTGAAAATTCAAACTATGGGTGAGCTTTCTAGTAGAACAACATTATACATAAATCTTTGTTCAGTAAAATAAATATTTTTGCATCTGTGGATGCTATGTATTTTATTATGAACTTCGATTGGCATATATATTCCTACATTTTAATGTCTGTGTGTGTGTTTTGTGTGTGTGTGTGTGTATAAATATATATATATATATATACACATATATATGTATATACACATATATATATAATTATGAATATATATATATATATATATATATATATATATATATATATATATATATACACTGTCCTGATTTCTAAAATATGAAATATATGTTTCTTAAATACACTCCCTAAGTTCATCCATGTTCAAAAATGTGGAATTTTAATAAACTTTTCACAAAATTATTCTCAGAAATATTCATCCACCTGAAATACACATTTGTTTCATAGTTCTGAAAACTAACTTCAGTAAATGGTGCTTACAAATCCTAATATTTGTACAGTAACTGACCCAGATTAACATCAATCAAGTAGATTCGTATGGGACATGATGTGTATTCTGACGTTTATTTTCATTCAACACTGGTACATTACTATTTCTTCAGTTTTTACAAATCATAGGAAATATATACTTCATCCACAAGTTCAAAAATTTATTCGCATTTGTTTCACAATCACTTCCTGCTTCATGAAACATGTATTCCTCCAGGTTTCTTGACTGGTCTTTTCATGAGACTTCTTTCCAAACACATTATTTTCGATTTCCATAATCACTTTTGAAGCAAAACTCACACACCCTTCATGATAAACCATAACCTTAATGTGGCCATTAGATATATAACTGGTTGGAATGAATGTTTGTATGTCAATATAAGATTTCCTGTATTTTTTCAGATATAATTTCAATCCATTATTTAAAGTCAGAACCAGATATATTATTTATTCACAGTATGGTCTATTCATGCAGTATCTCTATATGCACAGACAAAGGGTACACCTCTTTTTACCCCCATTACTAATTTATACGTCTTGAATATGTTGCTGCCAGAAATGGTGGAAGAAAGAGTCATGTCACCTGATCTACATGTACGTTTATCACAGTAATATTCTGGACAAAAAAAGCAAAGGTCACACTTAAGATTGTAGCAAAGACTAAATGAAAAGTGAGCATGGATTACTAAACATCCATGTCCAGGTTGCCTAATGCTGTCAAATATCAATCCTATTGGTCACTACATATTTGTTTCTTTCTTAGATTATATATTCAAACTCAACCGTGTTGAAAATATCTAATCCTATCACTCACTTTATACTTTGCCTGATTTCGTAATGTCTCTATTGATATCAGCTTTCCTAACTATTTTCCCCAGTTCATCATTGTGACAGTCTCTTCACTTGTGCTGACATTAACATTCACTGTCTACCGGAAACCCTATTGCTAAACAACATTTGGTCCAAATCCTATACTCACTCTTCTTTCTAAACCTACTGAGAATCTTCCGAATCCTACCGACTATCCCTTTTGACTGGAAGTTCTCTTCTACATTTAATCATCCATGGTACAAGGACCTAAGCCATTGTTTATCGATTTACCTGACACATCAGTGCAGAACATAATTCAAAGCTACGTATCCCAATCAAGGGCCCAATGCCCTTTTGGGCTTCATATCTTAGCTAGATTTCTGTTTTCATACTTATATTTCACCTATATATTCTTGTAAATATCGCAGTTTCCCAATACCATTATTCATCGCGCAGAAAGATTCCTAATCCAAATCGAACCTGTTAGTTAACCTAACCATACACTGTTCAGTCAATTTAACTTTACAGAAGAGCAGGGATAGAGTTGGTCTTACAATACAGGAATAGAGGGGATCTTCCACATGCTGAGAAACTCAAAGGTCCATGCAGAAATGATTCCTGGAGAAGTTGTAAGCAGCTATGGAGGACCTAAGAGACCAAAAGTCATCCTCCATGGCAAACAACCTGGTCAGGATGAAGGGTTGTGTCTGAATCAGCTTCTCTCTTCTTAATGTAGAGAAGATGGACCAAACCAGGCCTGTGTGGAGAGCTGTTCCCAGGTGCCAATGGTTGATATACCAATCTAACTTGTGAAAGTGTCACAGGAAGTAGGGGCAGCCTCCATCTCATGGGACCCTTGAAAGCAATTGTTAGGACAAAGTGGTTGCCACGGAAGTAACCTCATTCAGTTCCTGAATGAAGTGACCTACCTCTCTTCCTTGATGACGGATCTCTCTGAACTTGGGATCCAGGAAGCCAGGCACCCAGAGTCAGTCCCAGTTTCTTTCCCAGTGGGCTCAGTTGTTTGGAATAACCAAGGACAGAGTAAGTCTTCCTTGGTACCTACTGATGTGAGGATTGCCAAATGCCAGGAGAGCTCTGAAAAGGGGAATTTCCTGAGAAAGCAGGTAGTGGTTCACCACTGGCTCCTGAAAACTTCACAGTGTTGGCCAAGGAGACCAGATCTGAGAAGGACAGGCCATTTCAAGGAAACATAGTATGGCCCATCAGTCAGAGTACATTCCAATTAGTCACAGACCTACTTGAATAAAGGAGGTGTCGTTGTGGGTGTGGTTGTAATTTTGTGGTTTAGTCTCATGTTCTGAGAATAGGTAAGAAAGGCGGTTTGTTTGTTTTGGAGTGGACTGTTTATAGTAAGTCATTTGACAAGGCGATTGTTTGTATGCCTGTGTATCCCACTGTGTCCGTGGTTGTAGACATTATAAAAGATAATGCATCAATGGATGTGTCCTGTCTAGTAGAAAGCTTGCCAACATTCATCCTGCCCAATTTATGAGTGGACTGCAGGTTGCTTTAGGGACGGGCAACACCTACTATCTTCCGGAGTTCCTGTTTTCTTCCTGAATTCTGGCCACTCTTCAGAGTAGGCTCATGGTTTTCTGTCCAAGATATGTACCACCTCCAAGCTCTGTGACATTGCCATATAATGGATAGCTGAAGGGAATAGCAAGCATCTCAGAAAACTCAGATATCAGTGTGACAAAGTCTCAGTAGAGAAACCCTGCTTTGGGCCTTTTGCTTACCTATTTTTCTGTTGCTCTGAGTGTCAGGAAGGTCTTTGCCTCAGGCCACACCTTTGTGTACCCTGAAGAAAACAGTTTTCAAATGGAAATGAATGGGCATCACCTGTGGCTCTTTGCTTAATTGTTTTGGAAAAGGATGTGTCTGAATCAGCCTCTTGGCCCTGTGTGAGGCAGTGGCTTAGATTCTTAGCACCTGATGGATTAAAAGAAAGATCCCATGTGTCCATCCAAAACCAAAATGGCAAATATTCACTCATTGTGAATGAATTCTTTTACCTTCCTCTGTTAGGATCCTGAATTCCATCAAGGGAGAATAGGAATCCTTTGGGCCAAATGAGTTCTTCAAATCTCTGCAGAGGGGCTTGGTATTTCTCATGACTCAAATTCACATAAAGAATCTAAACCACAGAGTCAGAAGGCCTCAAATTGAAAAAGCCAAGCAGTATTAATGGCAGGCCTATTTGATCACTCCTGGTTTACAGGAAGTGTGTCCAGGCCACCTTGATGTTAGACAAATGAGGGGAACAGGACCTTAATTTGGACACTGACTTGGGCTGTGGACCTCATTGAAAACTCCAGCCAGACGTTATAAGGAGTGTCTATATGGAAGAAGATGAGGACCATGTGGGAGTGTTTTGGTTTTAATTGTGGTCATTTGTGTGGCGGTTGGAAGAGATGACTGTTCCATTGGGCTTGAACTCTGGTGTGATTCCCCTTAGAGACTGAGTTCTTTAACTGACCTCAGAGAAGTATTTCCATGAATTGTGTTGGGATTTTAGGAGGCCACACATGAGAGTCGCCCTTGGAACCTGAGATCTAGGCCCAGGTTGGATTTCCACAGAACACTGGGAATTTCAGCCCGGATATTACATACAATTTTTCTTAAAGACTTGGCAGCCATATTTGAGTTTAAAACACACATGGACCTCACATTGTAGATCTCAATGGGCCTGGCTTCATGTGACATTTTGGCCACCCTTAGGGAAACCATGCCTGTGAGAGTGCTCCAGTGCTTTAATTGAAATTAGCTTCTTCACCATTTAATGGTTCCTGAATTAATTGAAGCCCTCAGAGCCGCAAACTTCATCCGTGAAAAATGGCTAGAAAATTACCATGAAATTTTTGATATTTTCATGTTCAGCTGGCACTGAAAAAACTTTGGATGTCCTGTTTCTGATCCTGAGTATACCAGACACTGCCTTGATTGACTTTGTTTCATGAAAATGGTGTAGAACAGATATGCCAGTAAGTTGGAGCCTGGTGAGTAGTTGGCCTAGAGCAGTGGTATGCAATTGTGTGATAAAACATCTGTGTTGTGGCCATGTGGATCAGCCATTGGCTTCCAAATGGCTTGTGACTGACATGGTGCAGCCAGCAGACCCATATATGTAAAGGCATCTTGTTATATGGAGAGGATTCACTGCAATGTTCAGAATCATATTGCTATTCTCAAGGGGGCAATCTACGTGGGATAGAACCTGGGTTGGTGAATTCTCCTGAAGACCCTGACTCACCACACCTTAAAGAACTCCCTCCACCACTCTGTCCCATTTTAACTCCTTGTATTTCTTGAAGCAAATACCAAACTACCAGTGGAGCAGCGAGAAACACCACGAAAAGTGGAGGATGACCAATTGGCTTCACAGTCCACACTGAAAGACACTTAGACCCCAGTGTCCATAGTTTACCTACAAAGAGAGAATTCAGCACTGCTGCCTCATGTTCATTGGATAATAAGAAACCATGTCCTCCAAGTAACATAGATGCAGACCCAGCTTTGATGGTCTCTCTACAAAGGAACTAAATCTCCTCAGAACATCAAATATTTCAAGTGCCACCTTTAGAGGCAGTTTCTCAAAAAGTATGTAGGCCAGCAGAGCTGCATGTTTGTGGAATGTTTACCCTGTCCCTTACTTTTAGAATCTTCTCTACCACCTCCAAAGTTGTAAACTCCTGAGTATTCTCCATTCCAGATATATATTCACAGATTTTCTAACTCTTATCCTCTAATTGTGTCTTACTTGAGGAGAATGTAATGTCAAGGCATTGTTCTGGATGAAAGTGGGAAGAATTTTGTGTAGCACATATTTGCATACACATTGGATTCAATTTCCTATTTTCCATTAGAAATGCTGAATCCCTGGAACTAACATATACCCTATTAGACTTTGACTACTAATCCTAATATGATGGAGAAAAATAACACAAACAGAAGAGAAATACAGGCAGTTTAGAGGAGGTATGTTTTATAGTTGGAGTTGCCTTTTGCATGGTATAGTGTAGCAGTTATAAATCTAGTCAATTATTTGTTGAAATAGTTCTCCATGCGTTTTTAAAGTTAACAAATAATGAATTCCTATCCCCCTTTCTCTGTAGCCTATTCAGCACACGTATTTTTGTATGCACATATAGAATCCTACGTGGTACCACACGTACATTCTTGTGAGGTGGCTGACTTGGCAGATACAAATTGGAAGAAGAGATCACTCCTCCTAAATGCTGCTTGAACATTTAATTCAAATGTGAGTGAGCTTCCTAGTTGAACAACATTATACATAAATCAATGTTCAGTAAAATGAATATATTTGGATCTGTGGATGATATACATTTCTTGGTGAATTTCGTTTGGCATATATATTGCAATTTTAAATGTCTCTCTCTGTTTGTGTATATAAATATGTATATATATATATAGATACACTCTCAAGATTTTTCAAAACATGAAATATGTGTCTTATTACACACTTCCTAAATTCATTCATATTTATGTTTTGGATTTATAATCAACTTTTCACAAGATTATTCTCAGAAATATTCATCCACCTGAAATACTTATTTGTTTCTCAGTACTGTTTCCACCCTTGATATGCATTCACGGATTTTCAAACTCTTCTACTCTAATTGTGTCTTACTTGGGGTGAAGGTAATGTAAAGGCATTGTTCTGGATGAGAGTGGGAAGATAATTGTGTAGCATATATTTTATACACATTGGATTCATTTTCCTATATTCCATTGAATATACTGAATCCCTGACAATAACCCATACCCTACTATACTCTGTCTACTAATCCAAACATGATGGAGAAAAACAACCCAAATATAATAGAAATACAAGCAGTTTAGAGGAGGCATGGGGTATAGTTGGACTTGCCATTTTCATGATAAATGGTAGGTGTTATAAATCTAGTCAATTTTTAATTGAAATAGTTCTCCATGTGTTGTTAAAGTTAACAAATATGTAAATTCCTCTCCCTTTCTCTGTAGCCTATTCAGCATATTTATTTTTATATGCTTATATAGAATTCTACCTGGTATCACACGTTCATTTTTGTGAGGTGACTGACTTGGCAGATACAACTTGTGAGAAGAGATCACTCCTCTAAACGCTGTTGGAACTGAAAATTCAAACTATGGGTGAGCTTTCTAGTAGAACAACATTATACATAAATCTTTGTTCAGTAAAATAAATATTTTTGCATCTGTGGATGCTATGTATTTTATTATGAACTTCGATTGGCATATATATTCCTACATTTTAAGGTCTGTGTGTGTGTTTTGTGTGTGTGTGTGTGTGTATAAATATATATATATATATATATATATACACATATATATGTATATACACATATATATATAATTATGAATATATATATATATATATATATATATATATATGCACTGTCCTGATTTCTAAAATATGAAATATATGTTTCTTAAATACACTCCCTAAGTTCATCCATGTTCAAAAATGTGGAATTTTAATAAACTTTTCACAAAATTATTCTCAGAAATATTCATCCACCTGAAATACACATTTGTTTCATAGTTCTGAAAACTAACTTCAGTAAATGGTGCTTACAAATCCTAATATTTGTACAGTAACTGACCCAGATTAACATCAATCAAGTAGATTCGTATGGGACATGATGTGTATTCTGACGTTTATTTTCATTCAACACTGGTACATTACTATTTCTTCAGTTTTTACAAATCATAGGAAATATATACTTCATCCAAAAGTTCAAAAATTTATACGCATTTGTTTCACAATCACTTCCTGCTTCATGAAACATGTATTCCTCCAGGTTTCTTGACTGGTCTTTTCATGAGACTTCTTTCCAAACACATTATTTTCGATTTCCATAATCACTTTTGAAGCAAAACTCACACACCCTTCATGATAAACCATAACCTTAATGTGGCCATTAGATATATAACTGGTTGGAATGAATGTTTGTATGTCAATATAAGATTTCCTGTATTTTTTCAGATATAATTTCAATCCATTATTTAAAGTCAGAACCAGATATATTATTTATTCACAGTATGGTCTATTCATGCAGTATCTCTATATGCACAGACAAAGGGTACACCTCTTTTTACCCCCATTACTAATTTATACGTCTTGAATATGTTGCTGCCAGAAATGGTGGAAGAAAGAGTCATGTCACCTGATCTACATGTACGTTTATCACAGTAATATTCTGGACAAAAAAAGCAAAGGTCACACTTAAGATTGTAGCAAAGACTAAATGAAAAGTGAGCATGGATTACTAAACATCCATGTCCAGGTTGCCTAATGCTGTCAAATATCAATCCTATTGGTCACTACATATTTGTTTCTTTCTTAGATTATATATTCAAACTCAACCGTGTTGAAAATATCTAATCCTATCACTCACTTTATACTTTGCCTGATTTCGTAATGTCTCTATTGATATCAGCTTTCCTAACTATTTTCCCCAGTTCATCATTGTGACAGTCTCTTCACTTGTGCTGACATTAACATTCACTGTCTACCGGAAACCCTATTGCTAAACAACATTTGGTCCAAATCCTATACTCACTCTTCTTTCTAAACCTACTGAGAATCTTCCGAATCCTACCGACTATCCCTTTTGACTGGAAGTTCTCTTCTACATTTAATCATCCATGGTACAAGGACCTAAGCCATTGTTTATCGATTTACCTGACACATCAGTGCAGAACATAATTCAAAGCTACGTATCCCAATCAAGGGCCCAATGCCCTTTTGGGCTTCATATCTTAGCTAGATTTCTGTTTTCATACTTATATTTCACCTATATATTCTTGTAAATATCGCAGTTTCCCAATACCATTATTCATCGCGCAGAAAGATTCCTAATCCAAATCGAACCTGTTTGTTAACCTAACCATACACTGTTCAGTCAATTTAACTTTACAGAAGAGCAGGGATAGAGTTGGTCTTACAATACAGGAATAGAGGGGATCTTCCACATGCTGAGAAACTCAAAGGTCCATGCAGAAATGATTCCTGGAGAAGTTGTAAGCAGCTATGGAGGACCTAAGAGACCAAAAGTCATCCTCCATGGCAAACAACCTGGTCAGGATGAAGGGTTGTGTCTGAATCAGCTTCTCTCTTCTTAATGTAGAGAAGATGGACCAAACCAGGCCTGTGTGGAGAGCTGTTCCCAGGTGCCAATGGTTGATATACCAATCTAACTTGTGAAAGTGTCACAGGAAGTAGGGGCAGCCTCCATCTCATGGGACCCTTGAAAGCAATTGTTAGGACAAAGTGGTTGCCACGGAAGTAACCTCATTCAGTTCCTGAATGAAGTGACCTACCTCTCTTCCTTGATGACGGATCTCTCTGAACTTGGGATCCAGGAAGCCAGGCACCCAGAGTCAGTCCCAGTTTCTTTCCCAGTGGGCTCAGTTGTTTGGAATAACCAAGGACAGAGTAAGTCTTCCTTGGTACCTACTGATGTGAGGATTGCCAAATGCCAGGAGAGCTCTGAAAAGGGGAATTTCCTGAGAAAGCAGGTAGTGGCTCACCACTGGCTCCTGAAAACTTCACAGTGTTGGCCAAGGAGACCCGATCTGAGAAGGACAGGCCATTTCAAGGAAACATAGTATGGCCCATCAGTCAGAGTACATTCCAATTAGTCACAGACCTACTTGAATAAAGGAGGTGTCATTGTGCTTGTGGTTGTGATTTTGTGGTTTAGTCTCATGTTCTGAGAATAGGTAAGAAAGGCGGTTTGTTTGTTTTGGAGTGGACTGTTTATAGTAAGTCATTTGACAAGGTGATTGTTTGTATGCCTGTGTATCCCACTGTGTCCGTGGTTGTAGACATTATAAAAGATAATGCATCAATGGATGTGTCCTGTCTAGTAGAAAGCTTGCCAACATTCATCCTGCCCAATTTATGAGTGGACTGCAGGTTGCTTTAGAGACGGGCAACACCTACTATCTTCCAGAGTTCCTGTTTTCTTCCTGAATTCTGGCCACTCTTCAGCAGGCTCATGGTTTTCTGTCCAAGATATGTACCACCTCCAAGCTCTGTGACATTGCCATATAATGGATAGCTGAAGGGAATAGCAAGCATCTCAGAAAACTCAGATATCAGTGTGACAAAGAAAGTCTCAGTAGAGAAACCCTGCTTTGGGCCTTTTGCTTACCTATTTTTCTGTTGCTCTGAGTGTCAGGAAGGTCTTTGCCTCAGGCCACACCTTTGTGAACCCTGAAGAAAACAGTTTTCAAATGGAAATGAATGGGCATCACCTGTGGCTCTTTCCTTAATTGCTTTGGAAAAGGATGTGTCTGAATCAGCCTCTTGGCCATGTGTGAGGCAGTGGCTTAGATTCTTAGCACCTGATGGATTAAAAGAAAGATCCCATGTGTCCATCCAAAACCAAAATGGCAAATATTCACTCATTGTGAATGAATTCTTTTACCTTCCTCTGTTAGGATCCTGAATTCCATCAAGGGAGAATAGGAATCCTTTGGGCCAAATGAGTTCTTCAAATCTCTGCAGAGGGGCTTGGGTTTTCTCATGACTCAAATTCACATAAAGAATCTAAACCACAGAGTCAGAAGGCCTCAAATTGAAAAAGCCGAGCAGTATTAATGGCAGGCCTATTTGATCACTCCTGGTTTACAGGAAGTGTGTCCAGGCCACCTTGATGTTAGACAAATGAGGGTAACAGGACCTTAATTTGGACACTGACTTGGGCTGTGGACCTCATTGAAAACTCCAGCCAGACGTTATAAGGAGTGTCTATATGGAAGAAGATGAGGACCATGTGGGAGTGTTTTGGTTTTAATTGTGGTCATTTGTGTGGCGGTTGGAAGAGATGACTGTTCCACTGGGCTTGAACTCTGGTGTGATTCCCCTTAGAGACTGAGTTCTTTAACTGACCTCAGAGAAGTATTTCCATGAATTGTGTTGGGATTTTAGGAGGCCACACATGAGAGTCGCCCTTGGAACCTGAGATCTAGGCCCAGGTTGGATTTCCACAGAACGCTGGGAATTTCAGCCCGGATATTACATACAATTTTTCTTAAAGACTTGGCAGCCATATTTGAGTTTAAAACACACATGAACCTCACATTGTAGATCTCAATGGGCCTGGCTTCATGTGACATTTTGGCCACCCTTAGGGAAACCATGCCTGTGAGAGTGCTCCAGTGCTTTCATTGAAATTAGCTTCTTCACCATTTAATGGTTCCTGAATTAATTGAAGCCCTCAGAGCCGCAAACTTCATTCGTGAAAAATGGCTAGAAAATTACCATGAAATTTTTGATATTTTCATGTTCAGCTGGCACTGGAAAAACTTTGGATGTCTTGTTTCTGATCCTGAGTATACCAGACACTGCCTTGATTGACTTTGTTTCATGAAAATGGTGTACAACAGATATGCCAGTAAGTTGGAGCCTGGTGAGTAGTTGGCCTAGAGCAGTGGTATGCAATTGTGTGATAAAACATCTGTGTTGTGGCCATGTGGATCAGCCATTGGCTTCCAAATGGCTTGTGACTGACATGGTGCAGCCAGCAGACCCATATATGTAAAGGCATCTTGTTATATGGAGAGAATTCACTGCAATGTTCAGAATCATATTGCTATTCTCAAGGGGGCAATCTACGTGGGATAGAACCTTGGTTGGTGCATTCTCCTGAAGACCCTGACTCACTACACCTTAAAGAACTCCCTCCACCACTCTGTCCCATTTTAACTCCTTGTATTTCTTGAAGCAAATACCAAACTCCCAGTGGAGCAGCGAGAAACACCACGGAAAGTGGAGGATGACCAATTGGCTTCACAGTCCACACTGAAAGACACTTAGACCCCAGTGTCCATAGTTTACCTACAAAGAGAGAATTCAGCACTGCTGCCTCATGTTCATTGGATAATAAGAAACCATGTCCTCCAAGTAACATAGATTCAGACCCAGCTTTGATGGTCTCTCTACAAAGGAACTAAATCTCCTCAGAACATCAAATATTTCAAGTGCCCACCCTTAGAGGCAGTTTCTCAAAAAGTATTTAGGCCAGCAGAGCTGCATGTTTGTGGAATGTTTACCCTGTCCCTTACTTTTAGAATCTTCTCTACTACCTCCAAAGTTGTAAACTCCTGAGTATTTCCATTCCAGATATATATTCACAGATTTTCTAACTCTTATCCTGTAATTGTGTCTTACTTGAGGAGAATGTAATGTCAAGGCATTGTTCTGGATGAAAGTGGGAAGATTTTTGTGTAGCACATATTTGCATACACATTGGATTCAATTTCCTATTTTCCATTAGAAATGCTGAATCCCTGAAACTAACATATACCCTATTAGACTCTGACTACTAATTCTAATATGATGGAGAAAAATAACACAAACAGAATAGAAATACAGGCAGTTTAGAGGAGGTATGTTTTATAGTTGGAGTTGCCTTTTGCCTGGTATAGTGTAGCAGTTATAAATCTAGTCAATTATTTGTTGAAATAGTTCTCCATGCGTTTTTAAAGTTAACAAATAAGTGAATTCCTGTCCCCCTTTCTCTGTAGCCTATTCAGCACACGTATTTTTATATGCACATATAGAATCCTACGTGGTACCACACGTACATTCTTGTGAGGTGGCTGACTTGGCAGATACAAATTGGAAGAAGAGATCACTCCTCCTAAATGCTGCTTGAACATTTAATTCAAATGTGAGTGAGCTTCCTAGTTGAACAACATTATACATAAATCAATGTTCAGTAAAATGAATATATTTGGATCTGTGGATGATATACATTTCATGGTGAATTTCGTTTGGCATATATATTGCAATTTTTAATGTCTCTCTCTGTTTGTGTATATAAATATGTATATATATATATATATATATATAGATAGATAGATAGATAGATAGATACACTCTCAAGATTTTTCAAAACATGAAATATGTGTCTTATTACACACTTCCTAAATTCATTCATATTTATGTTTTGGATTTATAATCAACTTTTCACAAGATTATTCTCAGAAATATTCATCCACCTGAAATACTTATTTGTTTCTCAGTACTGTTTCCACCCTTGATATGCATTCACGGATTTACAAACTCTTCTACTCTAATTGTGTCTTACTTGGGGTGAAGGTAATGTAAAGGCATTGTTCTGGATGAGAGTGGGAAGATAATTTTGTAGCATATATTTTATTCTCATTGGATTCATTTTCCTATATTCCATTGAATATACTGAATCCCTGACAATAACCCATACCCTACTATACTCTGTCTACTAATCCAAACATGATGGAGAAAAACAACCCAAACATAGTAGAAATACAAGCAGTTTAGAGGAGGCATGGGGTATAGTTATACTTGCCATTTGCATGATTAATGGTAGGTGTTATAAATCTAGTCAATTTTTAATTGAAATAGTTCTCCATGTGTTGTTAAAGTTAACAAATATGTAAATTCCTCTCTGCCTTTCTCTGTAGCCTATTCAGCACATTTATTTTTATATGCTTATATAGAATTCTACCTGGTATCACACGTTCATTTTTGTGAGGTGACTGACTTGTCAGATACAACTTGTGAGAAGAGATCACTCCTCTAAACGCTGTTGGAACTGAAAATTCAAACTATGGGTGAGCGTTCTAGTAGAACAACATTATACATAAATCCTTGTTCAGTAAAATAAATATTTTTGCATCTGTGGATGCTCTATATTTTATGATGAACTTTGATTGGCATATATATTCCTACATTTTAATGTCTGTGTGTGTGTTTTGTGTGTGTGTGTGTGTGTGTGTGTGTGTGTGTGTGTATATATATATATATATATATACATATATATGTATATACACATATATATAATTATGAATTTATATATATATATATATATATATATATATATATATATATATATATATACACACTGTCCTGATTTTTAAAATATGAAATATATGTTTCTTAAATACACTCCCTAAGTTCATCCATGTTCAAAAATGTGGATTTATAATAAACTTTTCACAAAATTATTCTCAGAAATATTCATCCTCCTGAAATACACATTTGTTTCATACTTCTGAAAACTAACTTCAGTAAATGGTGCTTACAAATCCTAATATTTGTACAGTAACTGACCCAGATTAACATCAATCATGTAGATTCGTATGGGACATGATGTGTATTCTGACGTTTATTTTCCTTCAACACTGGTACATTACTATTTCTTCAGTTTTTACAAATCATAAGAAATATATACTTCATCCACAAGTTCACAAATTTATACGGATTTGTTTCACAATCACTTCCTGCTTCATGAAACATGTATTCCTCCAGGTTTCTTGACTGGTCTTTTCATGAGACTTCTTTCCAAACACATTATTTTCGATTTCCATAATCACTTTTGAAGCAAAACTCACACACCCTTCATGATAAACCATAACCTTAATGTGGCCATTAGATATATAACTGGTTGGAATCAATGTTTGTATGTCAATATAAGATTTCCTGTATTTTTTCAGATATAATTTCAATCCATTATTTAAAGTCAGAACCAGATATATTATTTATTCACAGTATGGTCTATTCATGCATTATCTCTATTGCACAGACAAAGGGTACACCTCTTTTTACCCCCATTACTAATTTATACGTCTTGAATATGTTGCTGCCAGAAATGGTGGAAGAAAGAGTCATGTCACCTGATCTACATGTACGTTTTATCACAGTAATATTCTGGACAAAAAAAGCAAAGGTCACACTTAAGATTGTAGCAAAGACTAAATGAAAAGTGAGCATGGATTACTAAACATCCATGTCCAGGTTGCCTAATGCTGTCAAATGTCAATCCTATTGGTCACTACATATTTGTTTCTTTCTTAGATTATATATTCAAACTCAACCCTGTTGAAAATATCTAATCCTATCACTCACTTTATACTTTGCCTGATTTCGTAATGTCTCTATTGATATCAGCTTTCCTAACTATATTCCCCAGTTCATCATTGTGACAGTCTCTTCACTTGTGCTGACATTAACATTCACTGTCTACCGGAAACCCTATTGCTAAACAACATTTGGTCCAAATCCTATACTCACTCTTCTTTCTAAACCTACTGAGAATCTTCCGAATCCTACCGACTATCCTTTTTGACTGGAAGTTCTCTTCTACATTTAATCATCCATGGTACAAGGACCTAAGCCATTGTATATCGATTTACCTGACACATCAGTGCAGAACATAATTCAAAGCTACGTATCCCAATCAAGGGCCCAATGCCCTTTTGGGCTTCATATCTTAGCTAGATTTCTGTTTTCATACTTATATTTCACCTATATATTCTTGTAAATATCGCAGTTTCCCAATACCATTATTCATCGCGCAGAAAGATTCCTAATCCAAATCGAACCTGTTAGTTAACCTAACCATACACTGTTCAGTCAATTTAACTTTACAGAAGAGCAGGGATAGAGTTGGTCTTACAATACAGGAATAGAGGGGATCTTCCACATGCTGAGAAACTCAAAGGTCCATGCAGAAATGATTCCTGGAGAAGTTGTAAGCAGCTATGGAGGACCTAAGAGACCAAAAGTCATCCTCCATGGCAAACAACCTGGTCAGGATGAAGGGTTGTGTCTGAATCAGCTTCTCTCTTCTTAATGTAGAGAAGATGGACCAAACCAGGCCTGTGTGGAGAGCTGTTCCCAGGTGCCAATGGTTGATATACCAATCTAACTTGTGAAAGTGTCACAGGAAGTAGGGGCAGCCTCCATCTCATGGGACCCTTGAAAGCAATTGTTAGGACAAAGTGGTTGCCACGGAAGTAACCTCATTCAGTTCCTGAATGAAGTGACCTACCTCTCTTCCTTGATGACGGATCTCTCTGAACTTGGGATCCAGGAAGCCAGGCACCCAGAGTCAGTCCCAGTTTCTTTCCCAGTGGGCTCAGTTGTTTGGAATAACCAAGGACAGAGTAAGTCTTCCTTGGTACCTACTGATGTGAGGATTGCCAAATGCCAGGAGAGCTCTGAAAAGGGGAATTTCCTGAGAAAGCAGGTAGTGGCTCACCACTGGCTCCTGAAAACTTCACAGTGTTGGCCAAGGAGACCCGATCTGAGAAGGACAGGCCATTTCAAGGAAACATAATATGGCCCATCAGTCAGAGTACATTCCAATTAGTCACAGACCTACTTGAATAAAGGAGGTGTCGTTGTGGGTGTGGTTGTGATTTTGTGGTTTAGTCTCATGTTCTGAGAATAGGTAAGAAAGGCGGTTTGTTTGTTTTGGAGTGGACTGTTTATAGTAAGTCATTTGACAAGGCGATTGTTGGTATGCCTGTGTATCCCACTGTGTCCGTGGTTGTAGACATTATAAAAGATAATGCATCAATGGATGTGTCCTGCCTAGTAGAAAGCTTGCCAACATTCATCCTGCCCAATTTATGAGTGGACTGCAGGTTGCTTTAGCGACGGGCAACACCTACTATCTTCCAGAGTTCCTGTTTTCTTCCTGAATTCTGGCCACTCTTCAGAGCAGGCTCATGGTTTTCTGTCCAAGATATGTACCACCTCCAATCTCTGTGACATGTCCATGTACTGGATAGCTGAATGGAATAGCAAGCATCTCAGAAAACTCTGATAACAGTGTGACAAAAAAAGTCTCAGTAGAGAAACCCTGCTTTGGGCCTTTTGCTTACCTATTTTTCTGTTGCTCTGAGTGCCAGGAAGGTCTTTGCCTCAGTCCTCCAATTTGTGAAGCCTTAAGAAAACAGTTTTCAAATGGAAATGAATGGGCATCACCTGTGTATCTTTGCTTAATTGCTTTGGAAAGGGATGTGTCTGAATCAGCCACTTGGCCCTGTGTGAGGCAGTGGCTTAGATTCTCAGCACCTGTTGGAACTAAAGAAAGATTCCATGTGTGCTTTCAAAACCAAAATGGCAAAAAGATCAGTCACTGTGTATGGAGTATCTTGCCTTACTCTGATAGGTTTCTGATCTCCATCAAGTGAGAATATGGATCCTTTGAGTCAAATGAGTTTTTCAAAGCCCTGGAGAGGCTAGCCCATATGAGCTTGGGTTTTTTCATTATTCCAAATCACATAAAGAATCTATACCTGACAGTCAGTAGGCCTCAAATTGGAGAAGCAGAGCAGTATTAAGGCCAGGCTTATTTTATCACTCCTGGTTCACAGGAATGGTGTCCAGGCCTAGCTGACTTTAAGCAAATAAGGGACAAGGGAGCTTGTTTTGGATACCGTCTTGTGCTGCACCCCTCATGGAAACCTCCAGCCAGAGGTTATAATGAGTGTCTATATGGAAGAAGGTGAGGACCATGTGGGAGTGTTTTGGTTTTAATTGTGTTCATTTTTGTAGCAGTTGGAAGAAATGACTGGATCCACCAGGGCTGGAACTTTGGTATGATTCCCCTTAGAGACTGAGTTCTGAAACTGACCTCTGAGAAGTATTGTCATGAATTGTGTTGCGATTTTAGAATGCCACGCATGAGAGTCGCCCTTGGAAACTGAAATCTAGGCCAAGGGTGGCTTTCGACTGATCACTGGGAATCTCAGCCAGGATATCACATGATTTTATTCTGAAAGACTTGACAGGCATAGTTGAGAGTCAAAACACAGATGGACCTCACATTGTAGACCTCAATGGGCTGGGCTTCATGTGACCGTTTGGCTACTCTTTGGGAAGCCTTGCCTTTGAGAGTTCTCCAGAGCACTCATTGAAATGAGGTTCCTCAACATTAAATGGTTCCTGAATGAATTGAAACCCACAGTTTCTCCAACTTTATCCTTGAAAAGTGGCTAGATAAACACCCTGAAATTTTTAAAACTCCCATGACCAGGTGGCACTGGAGAACCTTTGGATCTCCTGTTGCTGATCATGAGTGTACCAGACAGTGCCTTGATTGACTGGGTTTCATGAAAATGGTGAAGAACAGAGATGCCAGTAATTTGCACTGCTGAATAGTGGGCCCAGAGCAGTGGTGTGCAGGTGTGTGATAAAATATCTGAGGTGGGGCCATGTGGATTTCCAATTGACTTCCAAATGCCTTTTGGCTGCCATGGTGCATCCAGCAGAACCTTACATGTTAAGGCATCTTATTATATGGAGAGGTTTCAAGGCAATGTTCAGAATCAGGTGGGTTGGTCAAGGAAAAAGCTATGTGAAATAGAAGCCTGGTTGGTGCATTCTCCTGCAGTTTCTGACCCACCACACGTGACAGAACTCCCTCCAGCACTGTGTCGCAGTTGAACTCCTTGCATTTCGTGAAGCAAATACCAAACTCCCAGTGCAGCACCAAGAAACACCACAAAAATGGAGGATGATCAAATGGCTTCACAGTCCACACAGGGAGACACTTAGCCCCCAATGGCCACAGTTTACCTACCAAGAGATAATTCAGCACTGCTGCCTCATGTTCATTGGAAAATAAGAAACCATGCTCTCCATTCACATAGATGCAGACCCAGCTTTGATGGTCTCACTAGAAAAGAAGCTAAACCTTCTGACAACAAAATATATTTAAAGTATCCAACCTCAGAGGCAGTTTCTCAAGAAGTCTTTAGGCCAGCAGAGCTCTATGTTTGTGGAGTGTTTACCTCTTAGACCAGGATGTAAGAAATGAACACTGACTCCAATTAAAATCAAATTAAAGTAAGCTTATTATTTCCACTGGCTGGGCTGCCACTCCCTCCCAAAATTGCGAGAACAAGAGAGCAACCCCACCTTTACTACAGCCCAGGTTTGTAGCCCAGAAAGTTACACAAAAATGGGGTAACAGATAATAGAACTCTGACAAGCATCACACTAATGGGAGTTTACATTTTTTTTTTTTTTGCTAGCCCCAACATCAAAATTTATGAGGACCATTAGAGCCTCAGAGAGGGTCATTGTCTGGCCACAAAAGGCCAAAATTTATGAGGTGTGACAAAGTTTCAGAGAGGGCTGCTATCTGGTCAGAGAGCCATGCACGGGTGAGTTCAAGGCACGGGCAGTCATTCCAAGCAGGTTCAGAATTTGCAGTAATTTACAGTAAAGCCAAAATGATTTTTTCATGGCTTTGTTGCAAGATGGCTCCCAATTTTAATAAAAGGTAAGGTTGGGTGTATCATTCCCCCCTTTTCTTATGTGTCCCTTTGTAATCCTTGATAGGTTAGTGGAAAAGCACTGAGGAAATTTTAATCCCTCACTTAACAGTCACCAAATTTTTAGAACTCACCGAAAACCAGTCTCCCTGATATTACCTGACTTAATTAATTACTTATATTGATAGTCTATTTTTAGCTCCATTGGTGTAAGTAGAGAGTCGTCTCTCATTTTGGCTTTTTCTCAGCTGAGAAAGGGTGACATGAGTGTGCATGGCGTGAGGGACATGAATTGCCTTTTTGAAGTCAGTTCTTTTTGAAGTCTTGTTGAGGAAGAACAGGTTGTAAAGTCATCTGGGGATTGGTTCTTCTATGAGAGAAACAAAAAACATGAGTATTGAATAAATGTTGCAGTAGCTGGATCATGTCACTGTATGAAGTACCCTCACCAGTCTTTAATATCCCCAATTATCAGGATTGTGAACTTAATATTTAACTTTTAGTGATACAGTTGTCCCTCCCCATAATATACAGTTTTATAATTTAATGTCATCTGATTTTGCAGAATCCTTTCACTAGTATGACCTCTGTGTTTAATAGAGAAACATTTAATTCTGTTACTCAGGGCTGGATAATTGTACTAGCAAACACCAAGCCTACCTGTGTAGGTTAGGAATATCTGTAGGCCTTAAACTAAAAACTTCTGCCTCTGGCAGCTCCTCTTGATAGTCTATTTTTATAGTTATCAGGCATTCCTCTCTGAGAATCCTTCTTTGTAGCCAACAGTTTTACTTATTTTGGGAGGCTAACATAAAGTGTATACCTTAAAATATTATTATTATTATTATTATTATTATTATTATTATTATTATTATTATTATTTAAAATGCCCAGGATTGGCTGTATTTTGGTTTTAACTGTCTTTGCTAAGTGTTTAAGATGAAGCAGTCAAACTGACTTTTGTTTCTATCTATTGTTAGCAGTCAGCTGAGCTTTTATGGGAGTCATTTTTTGGGAAACTTGAGAGCAGCTTCTCAGTTCTGCTAGTGCAATTTGAGCTATGTGGGTCCAGGTCTTGCTTGACCATGTGGCTTCCCTCAGAAGCATCAGGGATGTCTCCCTTTCCTGATGACTCACCTCTTTGTAGCAAATGCACTGATTGGCTTTCTGTTCTCCAGTGGTCTCATTAATCTCTCTGATCGGGAGGTTATGTGGCCCAGAGTTGCAAAGCTCATAGAGAAATCCCTTGTTCCCTGGATTCAGACTGACTCAGAGGGCAAGAGTCAAATATCGTTCTTTTTGGACCGTTTTATTTAACTTTAATTTTCAATCCTAATCTGAAACAACCAGCAAATGAATTTTAACAGCCATATATTAAGAGTACTGTGCTTTAATGTCTATAAGTTTATAATTATTTATATATTATTAATTGGGATCTTATTATTCTGTCTGTCTTGTAGTTGATGACTTATTATCTTAAATTAACCCATGTTGTGTTCTTAAAGCAACACTTCTGTAAAACACCAACAGGGAATCTTTAGATCACTTATAAGGAAATTAAAAAATAAAATTTTTTTAACAAGAGTAAAAATACTTAGTTCATGTAATAGCTACCCTGAATTTTTTGGGTGATTTATATATTATATCATCTTTTTGAGATCCTAGTAATCTTGACAGAAAAAAAAATTTGAACATAACTTTAAATGAAATAAAATCTGACCTACTGCTTTCGTAGTCATTCTCACATGTAGTAAGATGGGACACAGAGTCTTATCTCAGGTAAGCAGGGCTCCTTATAAACCTTAAATGCTTTAGTTCTAAAGCTGATCTTTGTTTTTTAAATATCATTTTACAAAGTTTACATAAATTTTTGAGGTCACATGAACATTAGCTCACACCATATGATATCACATTTAAAACATGAATTAAAGTACGGCTGAAAGATTTTAACCTTTACATAGATTAGGGTCTCATTAACTTAAAAATACATTTAAATTGTTCCACAATGTAAAAAGTAACATAAAACTTTACATATATTATTGATAACAGGTAAATAAATCCCCAATATATATTTTATTTACCATACAACTTCAGAACACCTGCTTGATATAATGCTCTTTTAAAGTTTCTACCTTATAGAGTTTTATAACTGGAAGATATGAGCACATTAATAGCATCACAGTTACATTGATGTTTCTACATTAACCAAGTTTAGCTTTTAAAGAAATGGCAGTACAGTGCTCTAAAATAACAGTTCTTAATTAAACAGTTGTTTAATTTTTATTGTTGCCTGCTCTAGAAAATTTAAATCTTAATAAACTAAATGTTATGGGTAAACTTATGTTTAAGAAATTTTTGTCTCTTTAACACATGACTGATTTTTACAATCTTATACAGACTTTAGTACAAACTTATACAGACCTTAGTATATCAATCAGATATCAAACAAAAGTACTCATGAATGAGTAATCCCATATCAAATTTACTTTACTTATTTATCAAAATATTAGACAAATGTTTTGAACAGTGTAAGCCATTTTTTTGATTGAAAGAAAAGTCCTGGAACATAGGCATATTAGACCTTTTGTAGACATTAATACTTTATTAGATTTTTGAACACCTAGAAAAACTTGTAAGCTTAAATTTAAAGAAATTTATATTTATCAGTTTACCCAATTTAAATTGAAACATTTAAATCACGTGAATTAAAGATCTTTCGATCCACTTTTTAAAATTGTTTTTATGAGTGCTTTTTAATATGAGTGCTCCTTATATATGTTAATTTGTGTATCATATACATGATATACGGACATATGTATACATATATAGACATACAACACATAACAAATTGTGCACACATAATAAAAGTGAAGGCCTTGTAGCTTTTCACAGGTGAAATCTCCACTGCAATGATTTAAAAATTCCACAGTTGGTCAAAGATATTACTGATCAGAAAAACATTAACCTAGGTCTGTAGGAGCAAAATCATGAGCTCAAAAAATAAATAAAGAATCTAAGGAAAAAAATATGAGTCCTAGAAAAAATGACTGGCCAGTAATAAGTAAATACCATACAATTTAATTTTTTTTTCCTTAGGCCTCAAATAAGTCTCCTACTAAGCTTACAGGCTTCTTTCATTTGCATTTCAAAATAATCCCTGGCTGAGGTCTGGAAGAAGCAGGAAAAAATGGCTATTCTGAGCAGAAACCTTAGGCCTAAGGTATTTTAACCATTATTTTCAGGTTAGGATGTTGAAAATTATGATACAAGTTTAAGTTACAATTCACAAAATTTTATGTCTTTACAAGTTGTTTTGTCAACAGATATCATACTATGATTTAGTATCCTTGTCCAAATTAATGCACTGGTACACACAGTGACATTTTCCCAGGCTACCTAATTTAAAATTGGTGAAAAAAAGACTGAATGATTGGGAAGTTACTTGCCAACTTGGAAGTAGAGTTCTTTAGTTTTCCATCCTAAGTATTTAAGTTCTCTGGCATGAATTATCTGAAACCATGAACTAAACAAATACCTAAACCCGACTTTTAACTGCAAGATTGTGGAATGCTTCAAAAACCCATTCAGATACCAGATTGGTACAATGAAACATCATCATTTAGACACACATTCAGCTAAGATCATTTCCAAGAAACAATTTATAATATTAACACATTATTGAACATGTCTTAAAGGGCTAGGAAAAAGGCACAAGACAGACAGAAATGAACTCCAGACAATGGCTGACAGACAGAACCCTTTAAAACAGAGCAAATAAGAGAAAAATCTCCTTCTCCAGTGGCACCACAGATGTCCCCACAAGGGGACCAAATGTTTTCACAGAGGAGCAACCTGAAATATAAAATAAAGTGTCTCCATGGCGACTTTACTGCATTTAGTGTCCCCTTTTTGTTTTTCTCTTTTTTTAAGAAGACAGAGGTGGCATTATGCTTGCAGTGCAGGGAACGAAGGAGGGAATTCCCTGAAGCAACAGGGCTTCGGCAGATGCTGGGAGATACTCAGTTCTTCATTCCCCAGCAGGCATTACCATCTGCACTGGGTGTGCTCCAGGCAGCCAGCTAGGGCCTTCTCTCATTCTGCTTAACAAATGGTGGTAAAGTTCATCACAGTTCCTTAAAACACAGTCCAAAGGGGTGTCAGGCTTACTTGCTTTGTTACCCATTTTCACGTTCAATATCCTTAAGATTTTATCACAGAAATCACAAAACAAAACGCACAAAAACAAACAAACAAAAAACATATAGAACACAGAACAAAACACACACACACACACAAAAAAAAAAAAACAGAATCCCGGTGCCAAAAATGAAAAACAGATGAGCAATTCAACGTCTTGCTAAAGCTCTGGGGTAGGAGCGCATGCGTGTCCCTCGGCACCTCTCTAACCTTCCAGAGGAATTCCCTACAGAACGGAACAGAGGACAGAACGATTCTCATTACTATCCTGGACAGGAGTGAATGTGAGCCTCCCCAGGCCACCTCTCTGTCATTAGAAGAGATCTCCCTTAACCAGATATAAGATGTTATCAAGGTGCCACTTACCTATGGAGGCCTCCTCCACCAGGTACTTGCTAATAGTTTCAGTGCGGTGGTTCACTGCAGTGCTCCCCAGACCGACGGCTCACTCCAAGGCCTTGGAACATCTCAAGTTGTGCACCCCCTAGAGTGGCTCCCCAGCCCGTAGCCCTGGAGGGAAGGCCAGCTTCAGAATTTTCAGCAATCTGGTCTTGTGATCTGGTCGGGCAGGGTCATCTCACTGGGGAACTCCAAAATGTTGGAATAGGATGCAAGAAAAGACCACTGACTCCAATTAAAATCAAATTAAGGCAAGCTTATTATTAAAACCGGCCAGGCTGCCTCTCCCTCCAAAAATGGCGGGAACAAGACAGCAACACCACCTTTCCTACAGCCCAGCTATATAGCCCAGAAAGTTACACAAAAAGGGGGTTACAGATAACAGAACTTTGAAAGCATCACACTAATGGTAGTTTACATTTTTTTTGCTGGCCCCAACATCAGAAATTATGAGGACCATTAGAGACTCAGAGAGGGTCGTTGTCTGGCCTGGGAAGGCCAATATTTATTAGGTGTCACTAATGTTTCAGAGAGCACTGTTATCTGGTCAGAGAACCAGGCATGGATGAGTTCAAGGCACGGGCACGCATTCCAAGCAGGTTCAGAATTTGCAGTAATTTATAGTAAAGCCCAAATTATCTTTTCACGGCTTTCTGGCAAGATGGCTCCCAATTCTAATAAAAGATCAGGTTGGGTCTATCAAGCCTGTCCTTTACTTTTGGAAACTCCTCTACAACCTGCAAGGTTGTGAACTCCTGACCATTTTACATTCCAGATATCTATTCACAGATTTTCTAACTCTTGTTCTCCAACTGTGTTTTACTTGGGGTGAAGGTAATATCAAGGCATTGTTCTGGATGAGAGTGGGAAGATTTTTGTGTAGCACATATTTGCATACACATTTAGGAGATCACTAATCCTAAACACTGTTGGAACAGAAAATTCAATCTATGGGGGAGCTTCCTAGCTGAACAACATTATACATAAATTCAAGTTCATTAAATAAACACTTTTGGATCAGTGGATGATATATATTTCAAGATGGATTTAAATTGGCATATATATTGCTACATTTTAATGTCCATGTGACTTTTGTGTTTATAATGTTTTGTGATTTATGTGGATTTATAATCAAATTTTCACAAGATTTTTCTCAGAAATATTCATCCAACTTAAATACATACTTTTTTCCTAGTACTGAAAAGTAACTTCAGTGAATGGTGCATAAAAATCCTAATATTTCTACAGTAACTGACCCAGATTAACATCAATGCAAGTAGATTCCTATGGGACATGATGTGTATTTTGATGTTCATTTTTATTCATCACCAGTACATTACTATTTCTGCAGTTTATGCACATTATATATAGTATGATATATAATGTTCAATCACTTCCTGCTTGAGAACACATGTATTCTTACAGGTTTCTTGACTATTCTTTTCATGAGACTTCTTTCCAAACACATTATTTTTGATTTCCATAATCACTTTTGAAACAAAACTCACACACCTTTCAGGATAAACCACAACCATAATATTACCATTAGATGTGTAACTGGTTGCAGTGAATGATTGTATATCAATGTGAGATTTCTTTTATATTTTCTGATATCAATTCAATCCATTATTTAAAGTGGAACCAGTTATATTATTTATTCACATGATGGTCAATTGATGCATTATCAATATATTCTATTACACAGGGTATATCCCTTTGTACCCCCAATACTAATTTATATTTCTTCAAAATAGTGCTCCCAGAAATGGTGGAAGGAATACTCATGTCACCTGATCTACATATACATTTTATCACAATAATATTCTGGACACAAAATGCAAAGGTCACACTTATGATTTTACCAAAGCCTAAATAAAAAGTGAGCATGGATTAATAAAAAACATCCATGTCCTGGTTACCTAATGCTCTCAAAAGTCAATCCAATCTGTGACAACATATTAGTTTCTGCCTAAGATTATATATTCAGACTCAAACCGTTGAAAATGTCTAAACAAATTACACACTTTATACTTTTACTGACTTCCTAATGTCTCTATTTATATCTGCTTTCCTACATATTTTCCCCAATTCGTCATTGTGCTGACATTTACATTCACTCTCTACCCGAAACCTTATTTGTAAAGAACTTTTGGTACAAATGCTATACTAACTCTTCTTTCTAAATCTACTGACTATCTTGCTAATCCTACAGACTATCCCTTTTTTATTGGATATTCTGTATGTTATTCAATCATCCAGTGTATAAGATCCTATTTCTTTGTATATCGATTTATCTGAGACATCTGTGCAGAATATAATTCAAAGCAAAGTATGCTACTCAAGGGCCCAATGTCCTACTTGGCTTCAAGTCTTCCCTAGATTTCTGTTTCCATACTTATATTTCACCTATATATTCTTGTAAATATCTCAGGTTCCCAATACCATTATTCATCCAGCAGAATGATTCCTAACCCAAATAGAACATGATATTAACACTAACCATACACTGTTCCCTCAATCTAACTTTACAGCAGTGCAGGGATAGAGTTGGTCTTACAATACAGGAATATAGGGGATCTTCCACCTGCTGAGAATCTCAAAGATCCATGCAGAAATTATCCCTGAAGAAGATATAGAATGCTATGAAGGACCTGAGAGACCAAAAGTCATTTTCCATGGCAAATAACCTTGTCAGGATGAAGAGATGGGTCTGAATAAGCCTCTCGCATTTTAATGTAGACAAAATGGACAAAACCAAGCCTGTGTGGAGATCTCTCCCCCAGTACCTATGGTTGATATACCATTCTAACTTGTGAAAGTGTCACAGGAAGTAGGGGCAGCCTCCATCTCATGGGACCCTAGGAAGAAACTGTTAGGACAAAGTGTTTGCCAAGGCTGTGAGCTCATTCAGTTCATGAAGGAAGTGACCTACCTCACTTCTTTGTGATGGAACTCTCTGAACTTGGGATCCCGGAAACCAGGCACCCAGGGCCAGGCCCAGTAACAGTCACAGAGATCTCACTTGTTTGGATTTATCATGGAAAGAGTCAGTCTTTCTTGGTACCTACAGATGTGAAGATGGCCAAATGCCAGAAAAAATCTGAAGAGGTGTCTTTCCTGAGAAAGCAGGTAGTGGCGGCTCAAAGCTGGCTCCTGACAACTTCACAGAGTGGGCCAAGGAGTCCAGATTTGAGAACAGACAGGCCATTTCGGGTGAACAAAGAATGGCTCACCAGGCAGAGGACATTCCGGTTAGTAACAGACCTTCTTGGGGGAAGGAGGTGCATTTGTGGGAATGAGTGTGGGTTTGTGGTTTTGTCTCATGTTCTGAGAATACGTAGGAAAGTTGGTTTGTTTGTTTTTGAGTGGACTGTTTCTATTAAGTCATTTGACAAGGCAAGTGTTTCTATGTCTGTGTATCCCACTTTGTCCGTGGGTGTAGACATTACAAAAGAAAATGCATCAATGGATGTGTCCTGTCTAGGAGAAAGCTTCCCAACATTCACGCTGCCCAATTTATAAAAGGACAGTGGATTGCCTTATTTGTGGGCAAGACCTGCAATCTTCCTAAGTTCCTGTTTTCTTCCTGAATTCTGGCCACTCTCCAGAATAGGCTCATGATTTTGTGACCAAGATAGGTACCACCTCCAAGCTCTGTGACTTGGCCATGTACTGGATAGCTGAAGGGAATGGCAAGAATCTCAGAAAACTCAGATATCAGTGTTACCAGGAAAAGTCTCAGTGGAGAAACCCTGCTTTGGGACTTTTGCTTACCTATTGTTCTATAGCACTAAATGTCAGGAAGGTCTTCGCCAAGGCCACCCCGTTGTGAAGCCTGAATAAAACAGTTCTCTAATGCAAATGAATGGGCATCACCTGTCCCTCTTTGAGTAATTGATTTCGAAAGGGATGTGTCTGAATCAGCCTGTTGGCCCTGTGTGAGGCTGTGGCTTAGATTCTCAGCACCTGATGGATCTAAAGAAAGATGCCATGTGTGCATCCAAAACCAAAATGGCCAAAAGAGCATTCATTATGGATGAAGTCTCTCGCCTTCCTCTGTAAGTTTCCTGACCTCCATAAGGTGAGAATAGGAATCCTTTGGGTCAAATGAGTTCTTCAAAGCCCTTCAGAGTCTAGCCCATTGGTGCTTGGGTTTTCTCATGACCCCAATCCACATGAAGAATCTAAACCCCACAGTCAGTAGGCCTCAAATTGGAGAAGTGGAACAGTAATAATGGTAGGCCTATTTGATCACTCCTGGTTCACAGGAAGGGTTTCCAGGCCACCCTGACTTTAGGCAAATGACGGGCAAGGGAGCTTATTTTGGACACTGTCTTGTCCAGCGCCCCTCATAGAAACCTCCAGCTAGAGGTTATGATGAGTGTCTATGTGGAAAAGATGAGGGCCATATGGGAGTGTTTTCGTTTAAATTTTGGTCATTTGTGTGGCGATTGGAAGAAATCACTGGGTCCACCTGGGCTTGAACTCTGGTGTGAATCCACATAGAGACTGAGTTCTGGAACTGGCCTCAGAGAAGAATTGCCATGAGTTTTGTTGGGATTTTAGGAGGCCACGCATGAAAGTAGCTCTTATAAACTTAGATCAAGGCCACAGAGCACTGGGAATCTCAGCCAAGATAATCCATGATTTTCTTCTTAAAGTCTTGGCAGCCATAGTTGAGAGTTAAAACACACATGTACCTCACATTGTAGACTTCAATTGGACTGGCTTCATGTGACCTTTTGTCCACTCTTTGGGAGGCCTTGCCTATGAGAGTTCTCCAGAGTTTCATTGAAATGAGCTTCCTCAACATTTAATGGTTTTTGAAACCCAAAGTTCCTCCAACTTCATCCTCGAAAAATGGCTAGATAAACACCATGAAATTTTTGAAATTCCCATGACCAGGTGGCACTGGAGAATCTTTGGATGTCCTATTGCTGATCATGAGTGTATCAGACAGTGCCTTGACTGACTGGGTTTCATGAAAATTGTGTAGAACTGAGATGCCAGTAAGTTGGAACCTGCAAATTAGTGGGCCTAGAGCAGTGGTGTGAAGGTGTGTGATAAAACATGTGTGGTGGGGCTATGTGGATCTGCCATTTGCTTCCAAATGGCTTGTGACTGACATGGTACAGCCAGCAGAACCTTCCATGTAAAAGCATCTTTTTATATAGGGAGATTTCAAGGCAATGTTCAGAATCAGGTTGCTATGGACAAAGGGGCAACCCATGTGGGATAAAATCCTGGTTGGTGCATTCACATGCAGACCGTGAGCTCCACATGTGACAGAACTCCCTCCAGCACTGTGTCCCAGTTGATCTCCTTGTATTTCATGAAGAAAATACCAAAGTCCCAGTGCAGCAGCAAGAACCACCACGAAAAGTGGAGGAGGACCAAATGGCTTCACAGTTCACATGGTGAGTCACTTAGCTCCCAGTGGCCATAGTTTAACTACAAAGAGAGTATTCACACTGCTGCCTCATGTTCATTGGAAAATTAGAAACAATGTCCTCCAGGTCACATAGATGCAGACCCAGCTTTGATGGTCTCACTAGAAAGTAAGCTAAAGCTACTGACAACAACATATATTTCAAGTGCCCAACCTCAGAGGCAGTTTATCAAGAAGTCTTTAGGCCAGCAGAGCTCCATGTTTGTGGAGTGTTTACCATGTGCCTTACTTTTGGAAACTGCTCTACCACTTCCAAGGTTGTGAACTCCTGAGTATATTACATTCCAGATATGCATTCACAGATTTTCTAACTTTTCTCCTCTAATTGTGTCTTACTTGGGACGAAGTTAATGTCAAGGCATTGTTGTGGATGAGAGTGGGAAGATTTTTGTGTAGCACATATATGCATACACATTAGATTCATTTTCCAATTTTCCATTCAAAATACTTAATCCCTGAGAGTAACTCATAAACTACTAGACTCTGACTGCTAATCCTAATATGATGGAGAAAACTAACCCAAACAGAATAGAAATACAAGCAGTTCAAAAAAGGCATGGTGTATAGTTGGACTTGCCATTTGCATTATGAAGGGTAGGTGTTATAAATCTAGTTAATTTTTAATTGAAATAGTTCTCCTTGTGTTTTTAAAGTTAATAAATATATAAATTCCTGTCTCCCTTTCTCTGTAGCCTATTCAGAACATGTAATTTTATATGCACATATAGAATCCTACCTGGTATCACATGTACATTCTTGTGAGGTGGCTGACTTGGCAGATACAAATTATGAGAAGAGATCACTCCTCCTAAACCCTGTTGGATCTTAAAATTCAACCTATGGGTGAGCTTCCTAGTAGAACAACATTAAACATAAATCCATGTTCAGTAAAAGAAATATTTTTGCATCTGTGGATGATATATATTTCATGATAAATTTCGATTGGCATATATATTGGTAATTTAATGTCTCTGTGTGTTTTTATATATATATATATATATATTCTCCAGATTTTTCAAAATATGAAATATATGTGTCTTATATACACTTCCCAAATTCATTCATGTTCATGTATATGGATTTATAATCAAGTATTCACAAGATTATTCTCAGAAATATTCATCCACATGAAATACATATTTGTTTCCAGTACTGAAAACTAACTTCAGTTAATGTTGCATACAAATACTAATATTTGTACAGTAACTGACCCAGTTTAACATCAATGCAAGTAGATTACTATGGGACATGATGTGTATTTTGACGTTCATTTTTATTCAACACTGGTACATTATTATTTCTTCAATTTATGCACATCATAGGATATATATTTCATCCACAAATTAGCAAACTTATAGGCATTTGTTTCACTTTCAATAACTTCCTGCTTCAGAACACATGGATTCCTCCAGGTTTCTTGTCTGGTCTTTTCATGAGACTTCTTTCCAAACACATTATTTTCAACTTTCATAATCAGTTTTGAAGCAAAACTCACACACTTTTCATGACAAACCATAATCCTAATATAACGTTTAGATGTATAACTGGTTGGAATGAATGTATGTGTATCAATATAAGATTTCCTGTATATTTTCAGATATCAATTGAATCCATTATTAAATTTGGAACCCATTTTATTATTTATTCACAGTATTGCCTATTCATGCATTATCTCTATATTCATATCACAGGGTACACCTATTTGTACCCCCAATATTAATTTGTACATTTGAACACAGAATCAATGGTCACACTTATTATTTTACCAATGTAAATGTCAGGCGAGCATCGGAGGAAGAGACTACCAGGGACTGTCTAATGCAACAGCCAAAAGTTTATGGGGGTCCAGCATGCTGGGGCTCAGAGCTCCCTTGAATAGAGGAGAGAGCCCTGAGAACAGCTTAAGCAGAGCTTATATACTTTCCTTGGAGAGGGCAGGGAGGGAAGATTATTGATGGGTCACGGCGAGTGGGTAGTTTGCGTGCAAATGGGTGAGGGAGTACATTCTGCAGTTTTGCAGTTGGTACAGCACATTCAGGGAACAAGATTAGCAAACAGTTCTCAAGATATCAACAGTGTTTTGTTAAGCATACCGTAAAACTGGAAGTGACAATTACCTATTTTATTTACCTTTCATTCCCCACTTTCTTTTGGTTACATTAAATCATAATAGTGATCATTGGGGATGTCACATTTTATGTCTGCTAGTGTGGTATATTGATTTCTGATTACCATAAGTTTAACTTGTCCAATTTGAGCTTGGAGAAAGGAAACTACACGGTTGAGCAAACAGGGTCCTACAGTTAGCAATAATGTGAGGATTATTAAGGGACCGGCCAGGGCTGATAAAAGCGTAGTTAACCAGGGGGACTCTGTGAACCAAGACTCAAACCACCCTTTTTGGGCCTCTCTCTCTTGTTGATGCTCTTCAATGCGTCTTCTTAATTTAATCATAGATTCTTTTACAACTCCAGTATGGTAGGCATAATAACAACATTCTTCCCTCAATGCAGGACAAAGGCCCCTTCTCTCATGAAGAGGAGGTCGAACCCTCGCCTGTTCTGTAAAACAACTTCAGAGAGAGAGGTTAAAGATTCTTGTAAAGCTGTGATGGTGGTTTTTTAATATCTTTAAGTTTTGGTGTATTGCTGCTTCTAATTGGGTCATTTGTTGTGTCCCATGGATTAGGGCAGTGGTACCTGTGCCCACCTCTGCAGCAACTACTATTCCTCATAGGATGGCTAAAATGAAAGATACAGGTTGCCAGCAGAACCGGGTTGTATGCCCCCCTATTTGAAATTTAAATGATCCTGCCTCATGATAGAGCACTCAGGGAAACATCTGCACCATTAAATAATTAATCACATCTGTTGATAATTCTATGAATAAACAATGTTTAAGTATATAGAATTATACTGCTGTAGGTATGGACAAGGCAAGGCACCTAAGATAGCACCAAAGACAGGGAAACAGTCCTACTTGGTTGCAACCGGATATAGAGGGCATTGCTTCTATTGTAATCAATTAATCCCCTGAATCCCAAGTTTAGGTAGTTTCAGAATTTTGTACCCAACATGTAAGAGAAAAGACTCAGAAATTTACCGTCTGCAGAAGTTCACAAAAAGCAGTTTTTGGTTCTGTTTTTATTTTCCTCTTCTCTGGGAAAGATAACTTTTTAAGGACATCTGGGAGGGGGAGTGCTTTATTCTTCTCTTTTATTTTCTCCCTGCCAGCTGTTACCATGGAGCCCAGTTGGTAACTTCTTTATCTTGGAAATGTAGCCATCTCTGGAAGCCTCAGCTCAAGGCCAGAGGCCTTGTTCACATATTTTGTGAAAAACTAGTAAGGGGGTGTCTAGCTTAGAAGTGCTGATTTTTCCAGCCAGTGGCCAAGTATAACAGAGCAACACGAAAAGAGGAAGTTTATGTACACTGAACTCTTGTATAGGGACTTTGTTGCTGAAAGTCCTAAAGTCAGCCACGATGAAGACTTCTGGAGAAGGCCATTTAAGATTTTTCTGTGAGCCTGGTACAGAGGGGAAGACGGGGAAGGCGGGGGGTGAGAGCAGTTCTGTGGTTCTGAGAATGAGGAAAAAGAGATATAAAAGAATAATGGGAAAAGGGTTTGGGATTTTCCTGGAAACAAAACGTGAGCAGTAGAACAGGTAGAGCAGATGGGAAAACAGGAGTGAGTATCCCAAAAAGCCTGTGAGGGACATTAAATTCTTAGTAACCTGTTTTTAGTGATGACAAAGCAACTTTAAAGGCCATTTTCATTACAACTTGGATAGGCGTCTGAGGGCACTCCTCAGCTGGTTTGAGCTTTGGGTTAACTGGAAAGAGGACCTGGTGGGACCCGGTGTGGGCACTGACAGGAGAAGAGAGGAGTGAGTGGGTGGAAGGGTACCTCAGTACCTGCTACCTCAGCAAGGGGGCAATGGTCTGAGAACCAGCGGAGGTTTGGGTTTTTGATCTAGTAATTGGAGGGGAGAAATCAGGTTGTTGATGTGAGAGTGACAGCAGAGAGTCTGGAGCAGAAGAATCTATTGGAGAAACATTGTTCATGATGTGAGCAAAGGAGGGAAAAGGCATACACATAGGGGAATTTTCTTCCATCCTTTTGAGCACTTGCCGAAGTTGAAAAAGTCACACAGAATTTGAGGATCTAGACACCCCTCTGTGGGCCATCGGTTTTGGTTGTCTAATTGGTAATATGGCCAATGCTGTGAACTGAATTTGATGAGGAGTTTGGGTTCCACCAGGCAGCCCCTGTATGGTCACATCCCCATGACTTACGGAAGAAGACGGCTTTTCCCCCACACAGCCGTGGTTGTTTGTGGCTTTGATAGTCCACCGGGCAAACATAGTAATCTAGGCTAGCCAACCTGCATCAGGCTTGCGTGTCCCTACATCCATAATGTTTGTTTCCATTATCTATGGTACGGAAGAAATTTAATGGAATTTTAATGGGATCCTCTTCATCAGAGATATCCCAATTGGAAAGACGTATACTCAGCTGACAAATATCTGGGTGGAGAGATGGCCACCAGGTCCCTAAGGTGGCTGTCTGCAAGACAGACCATACTTCTTGTCTAATAGAATTTGTGATCAGCCATCGCTGCTGAATGGGCTGATGATGGTTAGGACTAGTGGTGGCCAATGGGAGAGTCTATAGCCTTATCCACATGGACAATATGCAATTTGAAAGGGTTACCAGTCTTTTCCACTTTCAAGCCAGAGTCTGGACAGGGCGCAGGCTTGAGATGAGAATTAGGATCCAGGAAGTGATTCCGTCTACCTTTACCACTGTAGGTTTTATAAGTAGCACCTGGTATGGTCCTGTCCATCGGGGTTCCAGGGATGACACCTGAAGTCATCTTATGTAGACGAAGTCTCTTATTTGATATCGATGTGGAGTCTCCTCTTCACCAGGTTGGTAGGCAGTGGCCAGCTGGTTTGACAGGTATCGCTGAGTTCTTTCAAGAGCTTTAAGTTTGTCAAGCAAGGGGGTGTGGAAGGGATCGGTAGGTCTTAGAGTTGGGGTTAGGTCCTTACTGGAGGAGGGGCCCCATAGAGAATTTCATAGGAGGTGAGGTTACTCAAAGAAACAGAGGGAGTATTTCTTGCATGAAACAGTGCATAAGGCAGGAGCATAGTCCAACCTTTGATGTCCTCTCTAAGCTTAATTTCGTTAAGGTCTCTTTAATGGTTCTATTAATTTTTTTTTAACCTGTCCTGAGCTCTGGGGTCTATAAGCACAATGTAACTTCCAATTTATTCCCAGGGTCCTGGCTAACCCCTTACTTACCTGGGCCATGAACGCCGGTCCATTATCAGACAATATACCCTTAGGTAGGCCGTATCATGGAAAAATATCTTTCAGGATCTTTTACCACCATTTGTGCCTTTTTTTGTGTGGAAGGCTTCAATCCATCCTGAAAATGTATCTACAAACACTAGGAGATATTGAAGTCCATACCTCGCTGGCTTAATTTCAGTAAAGTCCACTTCCCAGAATTGTCCTGGTCTGGTTGTTCATAGGTGATTTTTTGCAGGAAGCTTGGAAGGGTAAGCATTAACCTATTGACAGAACGGACAGGGTTTTGTTACCCGTTCAGTTATGTCCTTTCGCTGTGAGTCGGTTAGTGGAAAACTCTGTTCTTGATCCTTCAGGAATGCCTGCAGTTTCTTTGAACCAAGGTGTGTGAATTGATGTACATTTTTAACGTAGTGTAGGGATTTCTGAAATTGCAGGCTTGGCTCAGTGAACTTGAGGAGTTCAGTGCCAGTGTTGTTAGATGTTATCAAAAGCTTGCTGGTGCTCAGGGGTCCATTGGAATTGGGCATCTCCCTTTAACAGCGGGTATAAAGGAGAAGTTAAGGACGCAAACACAGGAATCCATAACCTGCAAAACCCAGTAGTCCCAAGAAACTCTCTGTGTTGTCTGCTGCTGGGGGGGTATATCTGCACAACCGTTTGTTTTCTGGGCTCAGTGAGCCATCGTTTACCACCCCTAAGGGAATAGCCCAGGAAGACTACTTCTTGCTGGCAAATTTGGGGTTTTTTGGAAGAAGCTCTATACCCGAGTTGAGCAAGCTTATATAATAGTGCTTGGTTCCCAGACTCACAGTTTTCCTTGGTGTTGGCTGCAGTAGCAGGTCATCCACGTATTGAAGCTGGGTGACTTCAGGGTGCATAGTTCTGAAGTTGTTGACATCTCTGTGGAGGGCTTCATCAAAGAGAGTGGGGGAGTTTTTGAACCCCTGTGGGAGTCTAGTCCATGTTAGTTTACCATACGTTCCGGTTTCTGGGTCTACCCACTCAAAAGCAAACAGCAACTGACTGTCTTTATGCAGAGGCATGCAATAGATAGCATCTTTATGTCCATACCATTTCTACTCAGGGTTCAGAGTGATAAGCAGATTGTACGAATTATTTACCATGGGGTGAATGTCCTGCACTCTGTTGTTGATCTCTCTTAGGTCTTGTATGGGGGATAGTCCCCAGTTCCTGGATTTTTTACCGGTAGCAGGGGAGTGTTCCAGGCCGATTGACAGGGCCTTAGGACCCTAAGGCCAGATATTTCTGAATATGGGGCCTTATCCCATCTTTACCTTTTTTGCTCAGAGGATGTTGTTTGACATTGATTGGGGAGGCTGAGGTTTT
Source organism: Callospermophilus lateralis (assembly GCF_048772815.1). Classification (NCBI taxonomy): domain Eukaryota; kingdom Metazoa; phylum Chordata; class Mammalia; order Rodentia; family Sciuridae; genus Callospermophilus; species Callospermophilus lateralis. Next base: position 1,314,169 of record NW_027512630.1, read on the forward strand.
TAACTCCACTGTTCTTGGAGGTTGTTTCATGGCTAGGCCTAAACCAACAATTTTGCCCAGGCATCTGGGTAATCTGTTATCCATTTCTGGGGTAGCTTGCCTGTTTGATAAGTCTTGGGGTGTGTGAAAAGTGGATGTTCATCTTCGACTGACATTTATAAAGCCATGACTATAGGAGTTTTTAATGAAGGATTTAGAAATTTCATTTTGGGGCCTTCGGGGTTAAAAGTTGTTTTGGCCCGGAGCTTACTGAGCAGATCTCTGCCCATCAATGGGGCCAGGCATTCTGGGATTACTAGGAAGGAATGTTGGATTTTGTCTTTCCCCATGTCCATGGTCCTCTTAGTTGTCTAAGTCTGATATTTACTGCTGTTAGCCCTTTGAACTAGAGATCTTTTATTTGATAGAGGGCCCAGTGGGGCCTTAAGGGCTGAGTATACTGCTGCTGTATCCACTTCAAAGTTTATGGGGTCCCCTTAACTTCAAAAGTTACCCTGAGCTCGGGGAAGGGATCTGAGCCCCGACATTCTTAGTCAACCTCCAGAGTCAGAAAGGCTGTCTGGCGTGGCTTTCTCTTTCTAGGGCACTCTTTGGCTCAGTGTCCTTTTTCTTTACAGTAGGCACATTGATCTGAGGCCAAGGGTGGCCTCTGGAGGGGACCCAGGTATCACTTCTTGTCTCCCTGGTTCTTAATTTCTGGCCTATTTATTGTTGTGACCAGGACATTAGTTAATACCTTAATCTGTCTTTTTCATCTCTCATCCTCCCTTTGCTCCCTTTCGTTCTCTCTGTTTCTCTCTTATAGGATACTTTCTCGGCTACTCTGACTAAATCTCTCAAAGTCATATCTTGTAATCCATCTAAGTATTGTAACTTTCTTTTAATATCCAGATCAGCTTGCCCAATGAAGGCCATCATGGCATATGTCTTTTGATCCTCTGCCTGAAGATCGAAAGGAGTATATCTCCTATATGCCTCCATAATTCTCTCTAGAAACATAGAGGGATGTTCATCAGGCCCTTGAATAATCTCTCTTACCTTGGCCAAATTATTTGGTTGCCTAGCGGCCAGTTGGAAACCCACTATTAGGGCCCGGCAATAAGTGGACAGATGCTCCCTACCTTCAAAGGTGTCGGGGTCCCAGTTGGGTAAGTTCAAGGGGAAGCCGGCTTTGATTATGTTGGGAAGTTGTGTTGGTCACCCATCTGGTCCGAGGATATTTTTTTTTCTAGCTTCCAGGAAGTTTCTCTCTCATTCCTCTGTCATGAAGAGAATCCCTAGGATTTGTTGGCAGTCATCCCAAGTAGGCAGGTTTGAAAACGCCAGGGAGTTCTTTGAGTTCTTTTTGCCAGGCCAGCTTCCTCCAGGGAAGGAGGGGCTGTGTGTGTGACAAGGGGGAGTCATTTGGTGGGCGCTGGGCTGGCCTAGCTTCCTCCAGTGGTGGAGAGGCTGAGTCAGCAGCAGGGAAATCACTTAGAGGTTGTTGGGGGTTGGTGGACGAGGGCAGCGGATAAGAAGGTGAGGAGAGTCCAGTAGAGTCTTGAGACTCAGGGAGAAGAGAGGGTGGAGGAGGAGGAGCAGAGGGTTTGAGAGATAGAATCATGGTGGAAGGAGTAGGAGCGGGGGCAGAGACAAGGAAAAGCTTCACCCATGGAGGAGGAGATTTGCAGAGGTCCTGCAAAGTTGAGATATATGGCTGTTGATCTGGATGTCCATGTGGCCCCGGTTGAAATACAAAATCTCTGACTTTTCGAATTAGTGGGACGTAGATGTTTCTAGGGGCTATCCAACTCCAAAGGTGGGTCATTCTGAGGCACAGAGGGTCTGCCAGGTCCAGCGATTTACTGAAAAAGAAAGATTCTGGGCCCTTAAGCGGACTTTGTTCCAGTGATCAAGGGTCAGGAAGAGAGGTGTTGAAGTTCTCTGTCCCAAAATGAGAGATACACAAACAGTGAAAGCAACGACACACTACACTGACAAGACAAGACAATAAAGTCAGGCATTGGACGTCCAATACTGAGGCCAGGCCTGAGTAGCCGGCAAAACCTGATGGGCTGGCAATACCGAATCCGAAGCAAAATATCACTGAGTCAAGGAGACAATTGTTCCTCGATTTCCTGAGTCCTCTGGGGCATCCCCCAGGGACGTGGCCTGTGGCTCTGTGACACGTATGTCAGCCTCTGTCAGAGAGAGCTCACGCTCATCACCCATAGCCATTTTGCCAAGCCCTAACCTGAAACCTAAAACCAAAAAGAGTTCCCTTACTTACCCTGAAAGGAGCCCCTTGGGGATCTTTCATCCGCCGCTGTCGGATCTTGCTTGTGCCTCCAGATGTAAAGGTCGGGCAAGCATCGGAGGAAGAGACCACCAAGAGAATGTCTCCTTCAACAGTAAATGGTTTATTATGGGTCCAGCATTCTGGGGCTCAGAGCTCACTTGAATAGAGAAGAGAGCAATGAGAACAGCTTAAGCAGAGCTTATATGCTTTCCTTGGAGAGGGCAGGGAGGGAAGTTTATTGATGGGTCAGGGCAAGTGGGTGGTTTGCGTGCAAACGGGTGAGGGTATACATTTGCAGTTTGGCAGTTGGGGACAGCACATTCTGGAAACAAGATTAGCAAACAGTCCTCAAGACTTCAACAGTGTTTTGTTAAGCATACAGAAAAACAGTAAGTAACAAGTACCTATTTTATTAACCTTTCACCAAAGTCTAAATGGAAAGTGAGCATGGATTACTAAACACATCCATGTCCAGGTTGCCTAATGCTCTCAAATCAATCCTATTGGTGACTACATATTTGTTTCTTCTTAAGATAATATATTCAACCTCAACCCTGTTGAAAATGACTAATCCTATCAGTCACTTTATATTTTGTCTGATTTCCTAATGTCTATTGATATCTGCTTTCCTACATATTTTCCCCAGTTCATCATTGTGACTGACTCTTCACATGTGCTGACATTTACATTCACTCTCTATCCGAAACCCTATTGCTAAAGAACTTTTGGTCCAAATCCTATATTACTCTTTTTTCTAACATACCGACTATCTTCCTAATCCTAAAGACTATCCCTTTTTGACTGGATGATCACTTCGACAATCAATCATCCAAGGCACAAGGTCCTATGCCATTGTATATTGATTTATCTGAGACATCTTTGCAGAACATAATTCAAAGCTTAGTATCCCAATCAACAGCCCAATGCCCTTCCTGGATTCAAATCTTATCTAGATTTCTGTTTTCAAACTTATATTTCACCAATATATTCTTGTAAATATTGCAAGTTCCCAATACCATTATTCATTAAGCAGAATGATTCCTAACTCAAATCAAACATGTTATTAAGCCTAACCATACATTGTTCCCTCAAACTAACTTTACAGAAGAGCCGAGACAGAGTTTGTCTTACAATACAGTAATGTAGGGGATCTCCCACCTGCTGAGAACATCAAAGGACCATGCAGAAATTATACCCTTAAGAAGTTGCAGGCAGATATGAAGGACCTAAGAGGGAAAAAGTCATATTCCATGGCAAACAACCGGGTCAGTATGAAGAGATGTGTTTGAATCAGCCTCTCCTTTCTTAATGTAGAGAACTGATCCAACCATGCCTGTGTGGAGAGCTGTTTCCAGGTGCCTATGGTTGATATACCATTCTAACTTGTGAAAGTGTCAAAGGAAGTAGGGGCAGCCTCCATTTCATGGGACCTTTCGAAGCAACTGTTAGGACAAAGTGGTGGCCAAGGTAGTGACCTCCTTCAGTTCCTGAAGGAAGTGACCTCACCTCTCTTCCTTGGTCATCAAAAACTCTGAAATTGTGATGCAGGAAGCCAGGCACCCAGAGCCAGTCCCAGTCCCAGTCCCAGTGGTCTCACTTGTTTGGATTTACCAAGGACAGAGTCAGTCTTCCTTGGTACTGACTGATATGAGGATTGTCAAATGGCAGAAGATCTCTGAAGAGGGGCCTTTCCTGAGAAAGCAGGTATTGGTTCACCGCTGGCTCCTGACAACTTCACAGAGTTGGCCAAGGAGACCAGATCTGAGAAAGGGCAGGCCATTTCAGGGGAACATAGTATGGCCCACCAGTTAGAGGACACTCCGGATAGTCACAGACCTACTTGGGTTAAGGAGGTGCCTTTCTGGGTGTGGAGTGAGATTGTGGTTTTCTCTCATGTTCTGAGAATAGGTAGGAAAGGCTGTTTGTTTGGGTTGGAGTGGCCTGTTTCTAGTAAGTCGTTTGACAAGGCTACTGTTTCTATGTCTGAGTATCCCACTGTGTCCGTGGTTGTAGACATTAGAAAAGAGAAGGCATCAAAGGATGTGTCCTGTCTAGTAGAAAACTTCCCAGCATTCATCCTGCCTAATTAAAGAATGGACTGTGGTTTGCCTTATGGATGGGCAACACCTACTAAATTCCTAAGTTCCAGTTTTCTTCCTGAATTCTGGCCACTCTCCAGAATAGGCTCATGGTTTTGTTTCCAAGATATGTACCACCTCCAAGCTCTGAGACATGTCTATATACTTGATAGCTGTAGAGAATGGGAACATCTTAGAAAACTCAGATATCAGTGTGACCAGTAAATTTTCAGTGGAGAAATCCTGCTTTGGTTCATTTGCTTACCTATGGTTCTGTTGTCCTGAATGTCAGAAAGGTCTTTGCCTCAGGCCACCCCTTTGTGAAGCCTGAAGAAAACAATTTTCAAATGGAAATGAATGGGCATCACCTGTGGTTCTTTGCTTAATTGCTTGTAAAAGGATGTGTCTAAATCAGCCTCTTGGCCCTGTATGAGGTTGTGGCTTAGATTCTCAGCACATGATGGATCTAGGGATAGATTCCATGTGTGCAATCAAAACCAAAATGGCCAAAAATCTGTCATTGTTGATGAGTCTCTTGCCTTCCTCTGTTAGGATTCTGACCTCTGTCAAGTGAGAATAGGGATCCTTTAAGTCAAATGAGTTCTTTGAAGAACTGCAGAGGTGCTTGTGTTTTCTTGTGACTCCAAATCACTTAAAGAATCTATCCCTGAGAGTCAGTAGGACTCAAATTGAAGAAGCAGAGTAGTATTCATGGCAGGCCTATTGGATCACTCCAGGTTCACAGGAAGGGTGACGATGCCACCCTGACTTTAGGCAAATGAGGGGCAAGGAAGATTATTTTGGACACTCTCTTGGGATGCGTCCCACATGAAAAACTCTAGCCAGAGGTAATGATGAGTGTCTATATGGAAGAAGGTAAGGACCATGTGGGAGTGTTTTGGTTTTAATTGTAGTCATTCATGTGGCAGTTGGAAGAGATGACTGGATCCACCTGGGCTTGAACTCTGGTGTCATTCCCCTTAAACACTGAGTTCTGGATCAATCATCAAAGAAGTATTGCCATGAATTGTGTTGGGAATTTAGGAGGCCACACATGAGAGTCTCCGTTGGAAACTGAGATCTAGTCCTAGGGTGGCTTTCCACAGAGCACTGGGAATCTCAGCCAGGATATCACATTATTTTATTTGAAAGACTTGGAAGCCATATTTGCTAGTCAAAACACACATGGACCTCAATTGTAGACCTCGATGGGCCTGGATTCATGTGACCTTTAGGCCACTCTTTGGGAAGCCTTGCCTGTGAGAGTTCTCCAAAGTTTTCATTGAAATGAGCTTCCTCACCATTGAATGATTCCTGAATGATTTGAAAGCCATAGTGCTTCCAACTTCATAATTGAAAATTTGCTAGATAAATACCATGAAATTTTTGAAATTCCAATGACCAGGTGGCAATGAAGAACCTTTGGATGTCCTGTTGCTGATCACGAGTGTACCAGAGAGTGCCTTGATTGACTGGTTTTGATGAAAATGGTGTAAAACAGAGATCTCAGTAATTTGGATCCTGCTGAGTAGTGGGCCTAGAGCAGTGGTGAGCAAATGTGTGATAAAACATCTGAGGTGGGGCCATGTGGATCTGCCATTGGCTTCCAAATGGCTTGTGACTGACATGGTGCAGCGAGCAGACCCTTATATGTAAAGGCAACTTGTTATATGGAGAGGTTTCAGGGCAATGTTCAGAATCAGGTTGCTATGGTCAAGGGGGCATCCTATGTGGTATACAAGCCCTGTTGGTGCATTCTCCTGCAGACCCTGATCCACCACACATGACAGAACTCGCTGCAGCACTGTGTCCCAGTTGAACTCCTTGTATTTCGTGAAGCAAATACCAAACTCCGAGTGCAGCAGGAAGAAACATTATGAAAAGTGGAGGATGATGAAATGGCTTCGCAGTCCAAATGGGGAGACACTTAGCCCCCAGTGGCCACAGATTACCTACAAAGCAAGAATTCAGCACTGCTGCTTCATGTTTATTGGAAAATTATAAACCATGTCCTCCAGATCACAGAGATGAAGACCCAGCTTTGATGGTCTCACTAGAAAGGAAGCTAAAGCTCCTGACAGCAACATATATTTCAAGTGCCCAACCTAGAGGCAGTTTCTCCAGACGTCTTTAGGCAGGCAAATCTCCATGTTTGTAGAGTTTTTACACTGTCCCTAACTTTTGGAAACTCCTCTACAATCTCCAAGGTTGTAAACCCTAAGCATTTTCAATTTCAGATATGTATTCAAAGATTTTCTAATTCTTCTCCTCTAATTGTGTCTTACTTGGGGTGAAGGTAATGTCAAGGCATTGTTCTGAATGAGAGTGGGAAAATTTTTTTGTAGTACACATTTGCATATACATTGATCCATTTTCCAATTTTCCATTCGAAATACTGAATCCCTGACACTAACTCATACCCTACTAGACTCTGACTACTAATCCTAATATGATGGAGAAAAATACCCCAAAAGAATGAAAATACAAGCAGTTCAGAGGAAGCATGGTGTATAGTTGGACTTCCCTCTTGCATGATAAAGGGTCGGTTTTATAAATCTACTCAATTTTTAATTGAAATAGTCCTCCATGTGTTTTTTTTTAAAGAGAGAGTGAGAGAGGAGAGAGAGAATTCTATAATATTTATTTTTTAGTTATCGGCGGACACAACATCTTTGTTTTCACGTGGTGCTGAGAATCGAACCCATGCCGCACGCATGCCAGGCGAGCACGCTACCACTTGAGCCACATCCCCAGCTCTCTCCATGCGTTTTTAAAGTTAACAAATATGTGAATTCTTGTCTCCCTTTCTCTGTAGCCTACTCAGCACTTGTACTTTTTATATGCACATATAGATTCCTACTTGGTATCACACGTATATTTTTATGAGTTGGCTGACTTGGCAGAAACAAATTGTAAGAAGAGATCAGTGCTCCTAAACGCTGTTGGAACTGAAAATTCAAACTATGGGTGAGCTTCCTATTAGAACAATATTATACATAAACCCATGTTTAGTAAAATAAATATTTTTGCTTCTGTGGATGATATATATTACATGATGAATTACGATTGGCATATATATATTGATACTTTTTAATGAATTTTTGTGGGTTTTTTTGTATATATATATATATATATATATATATATATATATATATATATATACACTCTACAGATTTTATAAAATATGAAATATATGTGTCTTATATACACTCCATAAATTCATTCATGTTCATGTATGTGGATTTATAATCAACATTTCACAATATTATTCTCAGAAATAATCATCTACCTGAAATACATATTTGTTTCCCAGTGCTGAAAACTAACTTCAATCAATGGTGCTTACAAATCCTAATATTTCTCCAGTAACTGACCCAGTTTAACATCAATGCAAATAGATTCCTAGGGGACATGATGTCTATTTTGACGTTCATTTTAATTCAACACTGGTACATTACTATTTCTTCAGTTTTTGCACATCATAGGATATATATTTCATTCACAAGTTCACAAATTTATAGGAATTTGTTTCACTTTTAATCACTTTCTGCTTCAGAACACATGTATTCCTCCATGTTACTTGACTGGTCTTTTCATGAGACTTCTATCCAAACACATTATTTTCGATTTCCATAATCAATTTTGAAGCTAAACCCACACACTCTTCAAGATAAACCATAACATTAATATTACCATTAGATGTATAAGTGGTTGGAATGAATGTGTGTATATCAATATAAGATTTCCTGTACATTTTCACATTTCAATTCAATCCATTATTAAAGTTGGAACCAGGTATGTTATTTATTCACAGTATGGTCTATTAATGCATTATCTCTATATTCATAGACACAGTGTACACCTATTTGTTCCCCCAATACTAATTTATACCTCTTCAAAACATTGCTCCCAGAAATGGTAGAAGAAATATTCATGTCACCTTATCTATCTATATATGTGTGTGTGTATATATATATATATATTTCTTTTTTTTATCACAGTAATATTCTGGACACAAAAAACAAAGGTCACACTCATGATTGTATCAAAGCCTAAATGGAAAGTGAGCATGAATTACTAAAAACAACCATGTCCAGGTTGCCTAATGCTCTCAAATGTAAATCCTATTGGTGACTACATATTTGTTTCTTTCTAAGATTATATATTCAACTTCAAGGCTGTTGAAAATGTCTAATTCTATCACTCAGTTTATACTTTGCCTGATTTCCTTATATCTCTATTGATATCTGCTTTCCTACATTTATTCCGCAGTTCATCATTGTGTCTGACACTTCACATATGCTGACATTTACATTCAATGTCTACCCGAGACCCTATTGCTAAAGAAATTTTGGTCTAAAACCTATACTCACTTTTATTTCTAAACCTACTGACTATCTTCCTAATCTTACTGATTATTGCTTTTTGACTCGATGTTCTCTTCGACAATTAATCATCCAAGGTATAAGGTCCTAAACCATTGTATTTCAATTTATCGGAGACATATATGCAGAACATAATTCAAACCTAAGAATCCCACTCAAGGACCCAATGCCCTTCTGACTTCGAATCTTACCTAGATTTCTGTTTTCATACTTACATTTCACCTATATATTCTTGTAAATATCACAGGTTCCCAATACCATTATTCATGCAGCAGAGAGATTCCTAACCCTAATCAAACATGTTATTAAGCCTAAACATACACTCTTCCCTCAATCTAACTTTACAAAAGAGGAGGGACAGAGTTAGTCTTACAATACAGGAATGTAGGGGACCTTCCACCTTCTGAGAACATCAAAGGTCCATGCAGAAATGATCCCTGGAGAAGATGTAGGCAGCTATGAAGGACCTGAGAGAGGAAAAGTCATCTTTTATGCTAAACAACCTGATCAGGATGAATGGATGTGTCTGAATCAACCTCTATCTTCTAAATGTAGAGAAGATGGACCAAATCAGGCCTGTGTGGAGAGCTCTTCCCAGGTGCCAATGGTTGATATACCATTCTAACTTGTGAAAGTGTGACAGAAAGTAGGGACAGACTCCATCTCATGGGACTCTTAGAAGTAACTGTTAGGACAAAGAGGTTGCCAAGGCAGTGACCTCATTCAGTTCCTGAAGGAAGTGACCTCACTTCACTTCCTTGGTGATGGAACTCTCTGAACTTGGGATCCAGGAAGAGAGGCACCCAGAGCCAGTTGCAGTCCCAGTCCCTGTGGTCTCATTTGTTTCAATTTACCAAGGACAGAGTCAGTCTTTCTTAGTACCAACAGATGTGAGGATGGCCAAATGCCAGGAAAGCTCCGAAGAAAGGCCTTTCCTGAGAAAGCAGGTATTGGTTCACCGCTGGCTCCTGACAACTGCACAGAGTTGGCCAAGGAGACCAGATTTGAGATACAACAGGCCATTTTTGGCGAATATAGCATGGCCCACCATTCAGAGGACACTCCACAAAGGAGGTGCCTTTGTGGGTGTAGGTGTGTGTATGGTTTTTTTCTCATGTTCTGAGAAAATGTAAGAAAGGCTGTTTGTTTGAATTGGCGTGGACTGTTTCTAGTAAGTCCTTTGACAAGGCGAGTGCTTCTATGTCTGTGTATCCCACTCTGTCCGTGGTTGTAGACATTAGAAAAGAAAATGCATCAATGGATGTGTCCTGTCTAGGAGAAAGCTTCGCAACATTCATCCTGCCCGATTTATTAATGGACTGCGGCTTTCCTTATTGAAGGGCAAAACCTGCTATCTTCCAAAGTTTCTGTTTACATCCTGAATTCTGGACACTCTCCAGAATTGCCTCATTGTTTTGTGACCAAGATATGTACTACCTCCAAGCTATGTGATATGGCTATGTACTGGATAGCTGAAGGGAAAGGCGAGCATCTAGGAAAACTCAGATATCAGTGTGACCAGGAAAGTCTCAGTGGAGAAACCCTGCTTTGTGCGTTTTGTTTACCTATTGTTCTGTTGCCCTGAATTTCAGGAAGGTTTTTGCCTCAGACCACTCCTTTGTGAATATCAATTCAATCCATTATTTAAAGTGGAACCAGCTATACTATTTATTCACAGTATGGTCTATTCATGCATTATCTGTATATTCATAGACACAGGGTACAGGTTTTTGTACAACCAATACTTATGTATATGTCTTCAAAATATTACTCACAGAAATGGTGAAAGAAATACTGATGTCACCTAATCTACATATACATTTTATCACAGTAATATTCTGGACACAAAATGCAAAGTTCACACTTATTATTGTACTAAAGCCTAAATGGAAAGTGAACATGGATTACTTCCATGTTCAGGTTGCCTAATGCTCTCAAATATCAATCCTATTGGTGACTACATATTTGTTTCTTCCTAAGATTATATATTCAAAATCAACCCTGTTGAAAATATCTAATCATATCACTCACTTTATACTTTGCCTGATTTTGTAATATCTCTTTTTTTAATGTTAGGATGAGCCAATTTAGTACTTTTTAAAATTTTTATTTTTTTCATCTTTCATAAATTTGATTCAAGTGAGTTATGCATTTCCATTTTTACCCCAAATACAGATTGCAGAATCACATCAGTTACACATTCACAATGTTTACATAATGCCATATTAGTGACTGTTGTATTCTGCTGACTTTCCTATCCCCTACTATCGCCCCTCCCCTCCCCTTTCATTTTCCGTCTCTACCTCATCTGTTATTGTTCCGTTCTCTCCCTTCCCCCCCCTTTCCCCTCACAACCTTGTATATGTGATTTCGTATAACGATGAGGGTTTCCTTCCGTTTCCATGCAATTTCCCTTCTCTCTCCCTTTCCCTCCCATCACTTTTCTCAGTTTAATGTTAATATTTTCCTCATGCTCTTTCCCTCTGTTCAGTTCTTAGTTGCTCTCCTTAAATCAAAGAAGACATTTGGCATTTGTTTTTTAAGGATTGGCTAGCTTCACTTAGCATAATCTGCTCTAATGCCATCCATTTCCCTGCAAATTCCATGATTTTGTCATTTGTTAGTGCTGCATAATACTCCATTGTGTATAGATGCCACATTTTTTTATCCATTCATCTATTGAAGGGCATCTAGTTTGGTTCCACAGTCTGGCTATTGTGAATTGTGCTGCTATGATCATTGATGTGGCAGTATCCCTATAGCATTCTCTTTTATGGTCCTCAGGGAATAGTCCAAGGAGGGCGATAGCTGGGTCAAATGGTGGTTCCATTCCCAGCTTTTCCAGGAATCTCCATACTGCTTTCCATAATGGCCGCACCATTTTGCAGTCCCACCAGCAATGTACAAGTGTACCCTTTTCCCCACATCCTTGCCACCACTTATTATTGTTTGACATCCTAATGGCTGCCAATCTTACTGGAGTGAGATGGTATCTTAGGGTGGTTTTGATTTGCATTTCTCTGACTGCTAGAGAAGGTGAGAATTTTTTCATGTACTTATTAATTGATTGTATGTCTTCTTCTGAGAAGTGTCTGTTAAGGTCCTTGGCCCACTTGTTGATTTTGTAATATCTCTATTGATATCTGCTTTCCTACATATTTTCCCCTGTTCATCATTGTGACTGACCCTTCAAGTGTGCTGATATTTACTTTCACACTTTAACCCAAACCCTATTGCTAAAGAACTTTTGTTCCAAATCCTATGCTCACTCTTCTTTGTTAACCTACCGAATATCTATCTAATCCTACCGACTATCCCTTTTTGACTGGATGTTCTCTTCGAATTTTAATCATCCAAGGTACAAGGTCCTATGCCATTGCATATCGATTTATCTGAGATATCTGTGCACAACATAAATCAAAGCTAAGTATCCCAATGAAGGGCCCATTGCCTCTCTGGGCTTCAAAATTACCTAGACTTCCTTTTTTCATTTATATATTACACCTCTATATTTTTAAAAATATCCCAGGTTCCCAGTACCATTATACATCCAGCAGAATGATTTCTAACCCAAATCAAACATTTTATTAACCCTAATAATACACTGTTCCCTCAATGTAAATTTAATGAAGAGCAGGGACAGAGTTGGTCTTACAATACAGGAATGTAGGGGATCTTTCACCTGTTTAGAACCACAAGTTCAATGCAGAAATGATCCCTGGAGAATATGTAGTCAGCTATGGAGGACCTGAGAAAGCAAAAGTAATCTTCCATGGCAAAATACCTGGTCGGGATGACGGGATGTGTCTGAATCAGAACCTCTCTTCTCAATGTAGAGGAGATGGACCAAACCAGGCCTGTGTGGAGAGCTATTACCGGGTTCCTATGGTTGATATACCATTCTAACTTGTGAATGTTTCACAGGAAGTAGGGGAAGCCTCCATCTAATGAGACACTTGGAAGCAACTGTTAGGATAAAGTGGTTGCCAAGGCAGTGACCTCATTCAGTTCCTGAAGGAAGTGACCTCACCTTACTCCCTTGGTGATGGAACTCTCTGAACTTGGGATCCTGGAAGCCAGGCACACAGAGCCAGTCCCAGTACCAGTCCCAGTGGGTTCACTTGTTTGGAATTACCAAGGACAGAGCCAGTCTTTCTTTGTACCTACTGATGTTAGAATGGCCAAAAGCCAGGACAGCTCTGAAGAGGGGCCTTTCCTGAAAAAGCAGGTAGTGGCCCACCGCTGGCTCCTGACAACTTCATAGAGTTGGCCAAGGAGACCATATTTGAGACAGGACAGGACATTTCGGGGGAACATTGTGTGGCCCACCAGTCAGAGGAAACTCCATAGAGTCGCAGACCTACTTAGAGTAAGGAGGTGCCTTTGTGGGTGTGGTTGTGAGTTTGTGATTTTGTCTCATGTTGTGAGAATAGGAAGGAAAGGTGGTTTGTATGGTTTGGAGTGAACTGTTTCTCGTAAGTCATTTGAAAAGGCGAGTGTTTCTATGTCTGTGTATCCCATGGTGTCCGTGGTTGTAGACATTAGAAAAGAGAGTGCATCAATGGATGTGTCCTGTCTAGTAGAAAGCTTCCCATTTCATCCTGCCCAATTTATGAATGGATTGCTGCTTTACTTAAAGATGGGCATAACCTACTACATTCCTAATTTCCAGGTTTCTTCATGAATTCTGTTCACTCTCCAGGATAGGCTCATGGTTTTGTGTCTAACATATGTACCACCTCCAAGCTCTGTGACATGGTCATGTACTGGATAGCTGAAGGGAATGGCGAGCATCTCAAAAAACTCAGATATCAGTGTGACCAGGAAATTCTCAGTGGAAAAACCCTGCTTTGGGCATTTTGCTTATATATTGTTCTGTTGAACTGAATGTCAGGAAGTTCTTGCTCTGGCCACCCCTTTGTGAAGCCTGAAGTAAACAGTTTTCAAATGGAAATGAATGGGCATCACCTGTGGCTCTTTGCTTAATTGCTTTGGAAAGGGATGTGTCTGAATTAGCATCTTGGCCCTGTGTGAGTTTGTGGCTTAGATTCTCAGCACCAGATGGATCTAAAGAAAGATCCCATGTGTGCATCTAAAACCAAAATGGCAAATAGACCAGTCATTGTGGATAAAGTCTCGCTTTCCTCTGTGAGGTTCCTGACCTCTATCAAGTGAGAATAGGGATCCTTTGTGTCAATTGAGTTCTTCAAAGCCCTGCAGAGGTGCTTGGGTTTTCCCATGACTCTAATTCACATAAACAATCTATACCTGTAACTCAGTAGGCCTCAAATTGAAGAAGCGCTGCAGTATTAACGGCATGCCTATTTGATCACTCCTGGTTCACAGGAAGTATGTCCAGGCCACCCTGACTTTAGGCAAATGAGGGGCAAGTGAGCTTATTTTGGACACTGTCTTGGACTGCGCCCCTCATGAAAACCTCCAGCCAGAGGTTATGATGAGTATCTATATGGAAACAGATGAGGGCCATGTGGGAGTGTTTTGGTTTTAATTGTGGTCATTGTGTGGCAGTTAAAGGAGATGCCTGGGTCCACATGGGCTTGAACTCTGGTGTGATTACACTTAGAGAGTGCATTCTGGATCTGATCTCAGAGAACTTGTGCCATGAATTGTGTTGGGATTCTAGGAGGGCACGCATGAGAGTCTCCCTTGGAAACTGATATCTAGGCCCAGGGTGGCTTTCCACAGAGCACTGGGAATCTCAGCCAGGATATCACATGATTTTTTTTTTCTGAAAGACTTGGCAGGCACGGGTGACAGTCAAAACACACATGGTCCTCACATTGTAGACCTCAATGGGTCTGATTTTATGTGACATTTTGGCCACTCCCTGGGAAGCCTTGTCTGTAACAGTTCTACAGAGCTTTCATTGAAATGAGGTTTCTCATCATTTAATGGTTCCTGTACGAATTGAAATCCACAGTGCCTCCAACTTCATCCGTGAAAAATGTCTAGATAAATACAATAAAATTATTGAAATTTCCATGACCAGATGGCACTGTAGAAAATTTGGAAAACCGGTTGCTGATCATGAGTATACCAGACAGCGCCTTGATTGACTAGGTTTCATCAAAATGGTGTAGAACAGAGATGCCAGTAAATTGGAGCCTGCTGAGTAGTGGGCCTAGAGCAGTGGAGGGGGGGTGTGTGATGAAACATCTGTGGTGGGGCCATGTTGATCTTCCATTGGCTCCGAAATGCCTTGTGACTGACATGGTACAACCACCAGACCCTTATATGTAACGGCATCTTGTTATATAGAGAGGTTTCAGGGAAATGTTGAGAATTATGTTGCTATGGTCAAGGGGAAAAGCTTTGTGGAATAGAAGCATTGTTGGTATATTCTCTTGCAGACCCTGACCCACCACACGTGACAGAACTCCCTCAAGCACTGTGTCCCAGGTGATCTTTTTTTACTTCATAAGCAAATACCAAACTCCCAGTGCAGCAGCAAGAAACACCAGGAAAAGTAGAGGATGACCAAATGGCTTCACAGTCCACACGCAGAGACACTTAGGCCCCAGTGGACACAGTTTACCTACATAGAGAGAATTCAGCACTGCTGCCTCATGTTCATTGGAAAATATGAAACCATGTCCTCCAGGTCGCATAGATGCACACCCAGCTTTGATGGTCTCAGTACAAAGAAAGCTCCTTACGAAAACTTATATTTCAAGTGCCCAACCTCAGAGGCAGTTTCTCAAGAAGTCTTTAGGGCAGCAGAGCTCCATGTTTGTGGAGTGCTTACCCTGTCCCATACTTTTGGAAACTCCTCTACGACCTCCAAGGTTGTGAACTCATGAGAATATTCATTTCCAGATATGTATTCACAGAATTTTTAACTCTTCTCCTCTAATTGTGTCTTACTTGGGACGAGGGTAATGTCTAGGCATTGTTCTGAATGAGAGTGGGAAGATTTTTGTGCAGCATATATTTGAAATACTAAATCCCTGACACTAACCCATTCCCTACTAGACTCTGACTACTATTCCTAATATGATGGAGAAACATAACCCAAACAGAATAGAAATACAAGCATTTCAGAGGAGGCATGGTGTATATTTGGACATGCCTTTTGAAATATATAGGGTAGGAGTTATAAATCTAGTCAATTTTTAATTGAAATAGTTCTACATGTGTTTTTAAAGTTAACAAATATATGAATTACTGTCTTCCTTTCTCAGTAGCCTATTCAGCACATGTGTTTTAATATGCACATATAGAATCCTACCTGGTGTCACACGTACATTCTCGTGAGGTGGCTGACATGGCACATACAAATTGTGTGAAGTGATCACTCCTCCTAAACAATGTTGGAACTGAAAATTCAACCCATGGGTGAGCTTCCTATTTGAACAAACTTATATAAAAATCCATATTCATTAAAATGAATATTTTTGGATATGATGATGATATATATTTCATGATGAATTTCAATTGGCATATATATTGCTATTTTATATATATATATATAACATGTGTCTTATTATGCACTCCCTAAATTCATTCATATTGATGTATTTGGATTTTTAATCAACTTTTCACAAGATTATTCTCAGTAATATTCATCCACCTGAAATACATATTTGTTTCCTAGTACTGAAAACTAACTTCTTTGAATGGTGCAAACATATCCTAACATTTCTACAGTAACTGACCCTGTTTAACATCAATTCAAGTAGATTACTATGGGACATGATGTGTATTTTGTTGTCCAATTTTATTCAACACTTCTACATTACTATTTATTCACTTTATGCACATCATAGGATATATATTTCATCCACAAGTTAGCAAATTTATACGCATTTGTCTGACTTTCATTCACTTCGTGCTTCAGAACACATGTATTCATCCATGTTTCTTGACTGATCTTTTCATGAGACTTCTTTCCAAACACATTATTTTCGATTTCCATAATCACTTTTGAAACACTTCAAAAGTTACCTTGAGCTTGGGGAGGGAATCTAAGCCCCGACTTTCTTAGTCATCCTCCAGAGTCAGAATGGCTGGCTGGTGTGGCTGTCGCTTTTTAGGGCAATTTTGGCCCAGTGTCCTTTTTTCTTTAGAGTAGGCACATTGATCTGAGGCCAGGGTGGCCTCTGGCATGGGCCAATGTTATCCCTTCTTGTCTACCTGTTTCTTAATTTCTGGCCTATTTGTTTTTGTGACCAGGACCTTAGTCAACGCCTTAGTCTGCCTTTTGTTTATTTTATCCTCCCCTTGCTCCCTTCTCTTCCTCAGTTTCTCTCTTATAGTATACGTTCTTGGCTTCTCTGACTAAATCTCTGAAAGTCATATCTTGTAATCAATCTAGCTTTGTAACTTTGTTTTAATATCCAAGCCAGTTTGCCCAATAAAGGCCATCGTGACAGATGCCTTTGATTCTCTGCCTGAGGATCAAAAGGAGTATATCTCCAATATGCCTCCATAATTCTCTCTAGAAACATAGTGGGAGAATCATCAGGCCCTTGAATAATCTCTCTTACCTTGGCCAAATTACTTTGTCGCTAGCGGCTGCTTGGAGACACACTATTAGAGCCCGGTGATAAGGGGACAGATGCTCCCTACCTTCAAAGATTTTGGGGTCTCAGTTGGGTGGGTTCAAGGGAAAGCCGCCTTTGATTATGTTGGGAAGTTGTGTCGGACGCAGATCTTGTTTGAGGGATTTTTTTTCTAGCTTCCTGGAGGATTCACTGTTGTTCCTCTGTCATGAAGAGAATCCCTAGGAGTTTTTGGCAGTCATCCGAAGTAGGCTGGTGTGAAAACATCAATGACTCAACCAGACCTGAGAGCCTGGTGGGGTCCTCAGAAAAAGGGGGATTATAATTTTTTTAAGTTATATAGGTCTGACGAGGAGAAAGGCTAATACTGGTAGGCTTGCATTTTTTCCCCGTGGCCATCGTCAATCATTGGCCCATAGGGATGGAGGGGGAGCATCCCAAAAGTTCCAGGGTTTTAAATCATTCACCGCCAGCGAGTTCCTTTAGATGGTACAGCTTCCTCCAAGGGAAGAGGTGCTGTGGGTGCTGCAAAGGAATTATCTGGAGGGCGCTGGGCCGGCATAGCTTCCTCCAATGGAGGAGAGGCTGAGTCAGCAGCAGGGGAATCACTTAGAGGGTGTTGGATTTTGGGGGACAAGGGCAGGGGATAAGGAGGGGAAGGAGACTCCAGTAGAGTGAAATCTGGTGACTCAGGGAGAACAGAGGGTGTAGGAGGAGGAGGATCAGAGGATTTGAGAGTTCCTGGGGGAAGGAGTCAGAGTGGGGGCAGTGACAAGGAAAGGCTTCACCCATGGAGGAGGAGATATGCAGAGTTCCCGCCGAGTTAAGATATATGGCTGTTGATCCAGATGGCTATGTAGCACCGGCTGAAAGACAATATCTCTGACTTTTTTAAATTAGTGGGAAGTAGAAAGATCCTTCTAGGGGTAATCCAAATCCAAAGGTGGGCCATTCTGAAGCACAGAGAGTCTGCCACATCCGGCGCTTTACTGAAAAACAAAGATTCTGAGCCCTTAAGCGGACTTTGGTCCAGTGATCAAGTATCAGGGACAGAGGCATTGAAGTGCTCTGTCCCATAATGAAAGATACACAAACAGTTAAAGCAATGAAACATGACACAGACAAGACAAGGCAATGAAGACAGGCAATGGACGTCCAACACTGAGACCAGGACGGAGGAGCCGGCAAAACCCGATTGACTGGCAATACCGAATCCGAAAAAAAATATCAATGAGTCCAGGAGACTATCTCGTCCCCATAAATTTACGGGAAGATGATCCAATACATATGGCTGTAGAGTTCCTTCACATCCTTCAGGATCCTTCCAATCTAATACCATTGCACTTCTATGGGGATTATACGCTACTCCTAGGCCTCGAAGCATTTGAGTGGCTTGTTGTAATGGCCAATGTTTTGGCCATTCTTGATGAGAGATGATGCTAAGGTCTGCGTCTGTATCCAGTAGCCCATTAAATTCATGCCCTTGAATATTTAGTTTTAGCATGGGGCCAGAATCTAAATTTAAAGAAAGCATAGCCCAATCTACACCTGTGGAGCCTAATCACTTGGAACCTCTTTCTACAGTACGACTGGAAAATTTTTCACGTAGGCTGGGTATTATTAGTAACTGTGCTATTCTATCTCCTGGTGAAATTACTGATATACCCTTTGGAGAACTGGCTATAATTTTTATTTCACCTTCATAGTCGAGATCAATTACCCCAGGACTTATCATAAGTCCTTTTAGAGTAGAAGATCTGCGTCCCAATAATAAGCCTACTGTTCCTTTGGGAAGAGGTCCTTTTACCCCCGTGGAAATGAATTGAACTCCCATCTCTGCAGCTAGTACTGCTCTGGCAGAGGCACAGATGTCTAACCCTGCGCTCCCTCTGGTTTGTCTGATGAGGGATCTGATGGACAATGTGTCCTGGGCACTACCCTGATGGGGTTGCTGGGTTTCTCCAGTGCTGCGTATATTTGTGGTTTTGGGCCCCGGAGAATTGAGCCCCATTGTCCATTTTTTGGCAATGGAGCTCCATGTTTTTGTCCACGATATTGTGGATAAACACCTGGTCCTTGTTCGTTTTTTGATAATGGTGTACCCTCTATGGTGGTTTGAGAACAGCATTCATTAGCCCAAAGTCTCCCTCTACGGCATCGTGGACAAATACCTGGTATTCTACTCCTTTGATACCTAGTTTTGTTAAACCCTCCTCCTATGGGACAATTCCTTTTAAAATGTCCTGTTTTTTCATAATTGCAGCATGTTCTTGGCCTGGCATCTAAAGCCTGTTTTACTGCAGCTGCCACAATTTGCCCTTGTTCATTAATGACTCTGGCATCTAAAGCCTGTTTTACTGCAGCTTCCACGACTTGCTCTTGTTCTTTAATGTCTCTACATAGTTTAATATATGTGTTTAAATCTTCATGTTTCCATGGTCTAATGATATCTTTGCACCAACGATTCGCTTGCTCATAAGCCAGTTGTTTTAGTAATGGCATTGCTTGTTGTGTATTTCCAAAAACTCTGGTAGCTGTTTGAATAAGCCTATCTACAAATTCAGCATAAGGTTCATTAGCTCCTTGTATTACCTTAGATAACTGACCTTGTAAACCTCCATTTCCTTGAAAAGTCTTCCATGCCTTAATTGCATCTATAGCAATCTGTGCATATACACCAGGATCATATGCACATTGCTGCTGCTGATCCTCATAAGGTCCCTTTCCTAACAATATATCTAGATTTCTCTGAGGATAACTAGCTGCTGCATTTTGCCTAGCCGTCTCCTTGCAAAATTCCTCATTGGCAATCTTCCATAACAGGTATTTCCTCCATTTAGCACAGCTTTACACATATTAGCCCAATCTGCTGGCTTCATGTTCATGTTGTTAATGGATTTGATAATGCTTACAGTGAAGGGTGCTTGAGGACCATAGGTTGTTACAGCCTCTATTAGCTGCTTCACTGTTTTGAAATTTAAAGCATGGTAATCTCACTGCCCTCCTGCCTCAAATACTGGGCATGTTAATATTTGAGATCTTGTCTCAGGATTCCAACTATCAACTGTGGGGGTTGGGGGCCTCCCAGCATATGGAGGTGGCCTTGTTAGTTGGACACTTACTTCCTCTGGTGATAGAAAGGTGTTAGTAGCAGTCTCCTGTAGAGGTTGTGCTGTTGGTTGGACACTTACACCCTCTGGTGATAGAAAGGTGTTAGTAATAGTCTCCTGTTGTAACTTTCCCCCTGATGGCTTTTTCTGTTTTACACTTTCTTCCTCTGTCTGACTGGCTTGAAAGGCCTTCTCTTTTACTTGATTTTTTTCCTCTGTCTGACTAGTTCGAGAGACCTTTTCTTTTACTTGAATTTTTTCCTCTATGTGACTAACTTGAGAGACCTTCTGTTTTACTTGAATCAATATGTCTTCTCCTTTCTCTACCATTGTCTGAACTGAAGGCTTTCCACTAAGCAAACAAGGTACAAACGTCCACAATAGCAATGTGCCAACTGGCAGAGTCCCTGGGCTTTTCTTTTCTATTCTTTTTAAATCTTCACCATGATGGTTCCATTGTGATATATTTAACAACTCCTACTGAAAAAGCCATGGGCTACATTTTTGTATTGTATCAACGTATGCCCTGACTTTTCTTGATTTTACTGAGATGCCTCCTTCCTCTAACAATTTACTGAACACTCTTTCAGTTTTTTTTTTTTTTTACTAATTTCTGATCCCGTATTTCTACTATAATACAACCCAACAAGATGACACCAAACAAAACAGCTCCTCAGGAAAAGCCATCAGAGCCCAACTGCCACCACAGGCTTCCCACAAGCCTCTCCCTCAAACACAAGTCTCCTCCTCTTGAGGCCGATTGGATGGGTCACGTGGGCGAAGCCAAAAAGTCCCCCAATGAGCAGTTCCATGGTCTGAAAGGGAAGGGAACCAGCCCAATGTGCATCACCACAGAGGAGCCAATCAGCGAGATGTTGCTGGGGCCGCTGTGAGCCAATCATCCGCTGGCAGTCTGAAAGGTCGGGGAAACCGCTCATTGAGCATCTCAATGAGCATCACCACAGAGAAGCAAATCAGCTAGATGATGCTGGGGCCGCTGTGAGCCAATCATCAGCCGGCAGATGGAAGTTTGCTGGCAGCTGCAAGTTTGCTGGGGCTCCTTTGGCTGTGGCTCTCAACAGATTATTCTCAGAAATATTCAACCACCTGACATACATATTTGTTTCCTAGTACTGAAAACTAACTTCAGTGAATGGTCCTTATATATCCTAATATTTCTATAGTAACTGACCAAGTTTAACATCAATGCAGTTAGATTCCTATGGGACATGATATGTATTTTTAAGTTCATTTTTATTCCACACTGGTACATTACTATTTCTTCAGTTTATGGACATCATAGGATATATCCTTTCATCCACAAATTCACAAATTTATAGGCATGTGGTTCACTTTCAATCACTTCCTCTTTCAGAAAACATGTATTCCTCTATGATTCTTTAGTGGTCTTTTCACTAGACTTCTTTCTAAAAACATTATTTTCGATTCTATACTCATTTTTGAAGCAAAACTCACACACTCTTCATGATAAACCGTAGCCCTAATATTACCATTAGATGTATAACTGGTTGGAATGAATGTATATATATATCAATATAAGATATACTATATATTTTCAAATATAATTTCAATGCATTATTTAAAGTTGGAACCAGTTATATAATTTATTCACAATATGGTCTATTCATGCATCATCTCTTATTCATCAACACAGGGTACGCCTATTTTATCCGCAATACTAATTTATAAGTTTTCAAAATATTGCTCCTCATATTGGTGGAAGAAATACTCATGTCATCTGATCTACATATATATTTTACCACAGTAATATTCTTGACACAAAATGCAAAGGTCACACTTGTGATTGTACTAAAGCCTAAATTTAAAGTGAGCATGGATTACTAAAAACCTCCATGTCTAGGTTCCCTAATGCGCTCAAATGTCAATCCTATTGGTGACTAAATAATTGTTTCTTCCTAAGATTATATATTCAACCTCAACCCTGTTGAAAATATCTAATCCTATCACTCACTTTATACGTTGCCTGATTTCCTAATGTCTCTATTGATACATATTTACTCTCTTTCCTACATATTTTCCCCAGTTCATCATTGTGACTGACTCTTCACATGTGCTGACATTTACATTCACTCTCTAACTGAAACCCTATTGCTAAAGAACTTTTGGTCCAACTCCTAGACTCACTCTTCTTCCTAATCCTACAGACAATCTTCCTAATCCTATGGACTATCCCTTTTGGACTGGATGATCTCTTCTAAATTCAGTCATCTGAGGTACAGCAACCTATGCCATTGTAAATGAATTTATCTGAGACCTCGGTGCAGAACATAATTCAAGCTTAGTATGCCAATCAATCTCCAAATGCCCTTCTGGGCTTCAAATCTTACCTAGATTTCTTTTTTCGTACTTATATTTCACGTCTATATTCTTATAAGTATCAGAGGTTCCCAAACCATTATTCATCCAGCAGAATGATTCCTAACCAAAATTGAACATGCTATTAACCCTAACCATACAATGTTCCGTCAATCTAACTTTACAGAAGAGGAGGGACCGAGTTGGTCTTACAATACAGGAAGGTAGGGGATCTTCCACCTGCTGAGAACCTCAAAAGTCCATGCAGAAATGATCGATGGAGAAGATTTAGGCAGCTATTTAGGACCTGAGAGAGGAAAAGTCATCTTCCATGGCAAACAACCTAGTCAGGATGAAGGGATGTTTCTGAATCAGCCTCTCTCTTCTTAATGTAGAGATATCGGATCAAACCAGGCCTTCGTGGAGAGCTGTTCCCAGGTGCCTATGGTTTCTATACCATTCTAATTTGTGAATGTGTCACAAGAAGTAGGGGAAGCCTCCATCTTATGAGAACCTAGGAAGCAACTGTTAGGACATATTGGTGGCCAAGTCAGTGACCTCATTCAGTTCCTGAAGGAAGTGACCTCACCTACTTCCTTGGTGATGGAATTCTCTGAATTTGGGATCCAGGAAGCCAGGCACCCAAAGCCATTACCCGTCCAAGTCCCAGTGGTCTCACTTGTTTGGATTTACCAAGGATAGAATCAGTCTTTCTAGGTACCTCTTCATGTGAAGGTGGCCAAATTCCAAGAAAGCTCTGAAGAGGGGCCTTTCCTGATAAGACTGGAATTGGCTCACCACTGCCTCCTGACAACTTCACAGAGTTGGTGAATGACACCAGATCTGAGACAGGAAAGGCCATTTCAGAGGAACATCGTATGGCCTACCAGTCAGAGGACACTCAGAAGAGTCACAGACCTACTTGGGGGAAGGAGGTGCCTGGGTGTGTGGATGTCAGTTTGTGGTTTTGTCTCATGTTCTGAGAATAGGTAGAAAAAACGTGTTTTATTTCTTTTGGAATGGACTGTTTCTAATAAGTCATTTGACATGGTGAGTGTTTCTATTTCTGTGTATGCCACTGTGTCCGTGGTTGTAGACATTAGAAAAGAGAATGCATCAATGAATATGTCCTGTGTAGTAGAATGCCTCCCAGCAATCAACCTGTCCAATTTATGAAAGGACTGCGGCTTGACTTACCAATGGGAAACACCTCCAACCTTCCTAAGTTCCTGTTTTCTTCCAGAATTCTGGCCACTAGCCAGAATATGCTCATTGTTTTTTATCCATGATATGTACCACCTCCAATCACTGTGACATGACCATGTACTGAATAGCTGAAGGAATTGGCATGGCGAGCATCTCAAAAAACTCAGATATCAGTGTGGCCAGGAAACTCTCAGTGGAGATACCCTGCTTTGGGCCTTTTGCTTACATTTTGTTCAGTTGCCCTGAATGTCAGGAAGGTATTTGCCTCTGGCCACCCCTTTGTGAAGACTGAAAAAAACAGTTATCAAATGGAAATGAATGAGGATCACCTGTGGCTCTTGGCATAATTGCTTTGGAAAGGGAGGTGTCTGAATCAGCCACTTGGCCCTGTGTGAGGCTCCAGCTTAGATTCTCAGCACCTGATGGATCTAAAGAAAGATCCCATGTGTGCATCCAAAACCAAAATGGCAAAAAGATCAGTCATTGTGGATGAAGTCTCTAGCCTTCTTCTGTGATGTTCCTGACTCCATCAAGTGAGAATAGGGATCCTTTGGGTCAAATGAGTTCTTCAAAGCCATGCAGAAGTGCTTGGGTTTTCTCATGACTCCAAACCACATAAAAAATCTATACCTGACATTCAGTAGGCCTCAAAATGGAGAAGCAGAGCAGTATTAAGGGCAGGTCTATTTAATCACTCCTGGTTCACAGGAATGGTGTCCAGGCCACCCTGACTTTAGGCAAATGAGGGCCAAAGGTGCTCATTTTGGTCACTGTCTTGGGCTGCACCCCTCATGGAAAAATTCAGCCAGAGGTTATGATGAGTGTCTATATGGAGAACATGAGGGCCTTGTGGGAGTGTTTAGGTTTTAATTTTGGTCATTTGTGTGGCGGTTGGAAGAAATGACTGGATCCAACTGGTCTTGAACTCTGGTGTGAGTTCAAGGGGACTTAGAGACTGAGTTCTGGAACTGAACTCAGAGAAGTATTGCCATGAATTGTGTTGGGATTTTCGCAGGCCACACATGAGAGTCGCCCTTATAAACTGAGATCTACGTCCAGGGTGGCTTTCCACAGAGCACTGAGAATCACAGCCTGGATATCACATGATTTTTTCTAAAACACATGGCAGGCATACTTGAGCGTCAAAACACACATGGACCTCACATTGTAGACCTCAATAGTCCTGGATTTCGGTGACCTTTTGGCCACTCCTTGGGAAGACTTGCCTGTGAGAGTTTTCCAGAGGTTTCATTGAAATGAGCTTCCTCACCATTTAATGTTTCCTGAAAAAAATTGAAACCCACAGTGCCTCCAACCTCATGCTTGAATAATGGCTAGATAAATACCATGAAATTCTTAAAATTCCCTTGACCAGGTTGCACAGGAGAACCTTTGGATATACTGTTGCTGACGATGAGTGTATCAGACAGTTCCTTGATTGACTGGGTTTCATGAAAATGGTGTAGAACAGAGATGCCAGTAAGTTCAAGCCTGCTGATTAGTGGACCTACAGCAGAGATGTGCAGTTTTGTGATAAAACTTCTGTCGTGGGGCCTTGTGGATCTGCCTTTGACTTCCAAATGGCTTGTGGCTGACATGGTGCACCCAGCAGACCCTTATATGTAAAGGCATCTTTTTATAAGTAGAGGTTTAAGGGAAATCTTAACAATCAGGTTATTATGGTCAAGGGGGCAAACTGTGTGGGATAGAAACCTGGTTGGTGCATTCTCCTGCTGACCCTGACCCACC
This sequence comes from Callospermophilus lateralis, assembly GCF_048772815.1. Taxonomy (NCBI): domain Eukaryota; kingdom Metazoa; phylum Chordata; class Mammalia; order Rodentia; family Sciuridae; genus Callospermophilus; species Callospermophilus lateralis. The sequence continues at coordinate 1,339,834 of NW_027512630.1, forward strand.
ACACATGACAGAACTCCCTCCAGCACTGTGTTCCAGTTGAGCTCCTTGTATTCAATGAAGCAAATATTAAATTCCCAGTGCAGCACCAAGAATCACGACGAAATGTGGAGGATGACCAAATGGATACACAGCCAACATGTGGATACACTTAGCCCCCCGTGGCCACAGTTTACCTACAAAGAGAGAATTCAGCACTGCTGCCTCATGTTCATTGGAAAATAAGAAACCATATCCACAAGGTCACAGAGATGAAGACCCAGCTTTGATGGTCTCCCTAGAAAGGAAGCTAAAGCTCCTGACAACAACATATGTTTTAAGTGCCCAACCTCAGAGAAAGTTTCTCAAGAAGTCTTTAGGCAGGCAGAGGTCCATGTTTGTGGAGTGTTTACCCTGTCCCTTACTTTTGGAAACTCCTCTACCACTTCCAAGGTTGTGAACTCCTGATCGTATTCCATTCCAGATATGTAGTCATGGATTTTCTAACTCTTCTCCTCTAATTGTGTCTTACTTGGGGCGTAGGTGATATCTAGGTGTTGTTCTTGATGAGAGTGGGAAGATTTTTGTGTACCACATATTTGCATACACATTGGATTCATTTTTCTATTTTCCATTCAATATACTGATTCCCTGACACTTACTCACACCCTACTAGACTCTGATTACTAATCCTAATATAATGGAGGTAAGTAACCGAAACATTATAGAAACACAAGCAGTTCAGAGGAGGCATGGTGTATAGTTGGACTTGTTATTTGCATGATAAATGGTAGGTGTTAAAAATATAGTCAATTGTTAATTGAAATAGTTCTCCATTCTTTTTAATGTTAACTTATTTCTGAATTTCTGTCTCCATTTCTCTGGAGCCTATTCAGCACATGTATTTTTATATGCACATATAGAATCCTCCCTGGTATCACACGTACATTTTTGTGAGGTGGCTAACTTTGCAGATACAAATTGTGAGAAGAGATCACTCCTCCTAAACGCTTTTGGATCTTAAAATTCCACCTATGGGTGAGGTTCCTAGTTGAACAACATTATACATAAATCCATGTTCACTAAAATGAATACTTTTTAATCTGTGGATGATATATATTTCAAGATAAATTTTGATACCCATATATATTTATATATTGCTACTTTTTAATGTATCTGTGATATATATATATATATATATATATATATATATATATATATATATATATATATATATTTTACACCCTGCTGATTTTTCAAAATATGAAATATATGTGTCTTATATACACTCCCTAAATTCATTCATGTCATGAATGTGGATTTATAATAAAATGTTCACAAGATTATGCTCAGATATATTCATCCACCTGAAATATATATTTGATTCCTAGTACTGAAAACTAACTTTAGTAAATGGTCCTTTCAAATCCTAATGTTTCTACAGTAACTGACCCAGTTTAACATCAATGCAAGTAGATTCCTATGGGACATGATATGTATTTTGACATTCATTTTCATTCAACACTGGTACATTACTATTTTTTTCAGTTTTTGCACATCATAGGATATATATTTCATCCACAAGTTAGGAAATTTATACGATTTTTTTTATACTTACAATCACTTCCTGCTTCAGAACACATGTATTCCTCTATGTTTCTTGATTCGTCTTTTCATGAGACTTCTTTCCAAACACATAATTTTCCATTTCCATAATCACTTTTGAAGCTAAATTCACACACCTTTCATGATAAAACATAACCCTAATATTACCATTAGATGCATAACTCGTTGGAATGAATGATTGTATATCAATATAAGATTTCTTATATATTTTCAGATATCAATTCAATCCATGATTTAAAGTGGAAACAGTTATATTATTTATTCACAGTATTGTCAATTCATGCATTACTTCTATATTCATAGACACAGGGTACAACTCTGTCTACCCCCAACACTAATTTATACGTCTTCAAAATATTGCTCCCAGAAATGTTAGAAAAAATACTCATGTCACCTGATCTACATATACATTTTATCACTGTAATATTCTGATCACAAAATGCAAAGGTCAAACTTATGATTGTAGCAAATCCTAAATGGAAAGTGATCCTGGATTACTAAAAACATCCATGTCCAGGTTGCCTAATGCTCTCAAATGTCAATCATATTGCTGACTACATATTTGTTTCTTCCTAAGATTATACATTGAAACTCAACCTTGTTGTTAATGTCTAATCCTATCATTCACTTTATACTTTGCCTGATTTCATAATGTGTGTATTGATATCTGATTTCCTACATATTTTCTCCAGTTCATCATTGTGACTGACTCTTCACATGTGCTGACATTTACATTCACTCTCTAACCGAAACCCTATTGCTAAGGAACTTTTGTTCCAAATCCTATACACAGTCTTCTTCCTAAACCTACCAACTATATTCCTAATCCTACCGACTATCCCTTTTTGAATGGATGTTCTCTTCTACATTTAATTATCCAAGTAAAGGTCGGATGAGGTCGAAAGAAGAGACCACCAAGAGACTATCTCATGCAACAGCGCAGTGTTTATTGGGGGTCCAGCATGCTGATGCTCAGAGCTCACTTGAATAGAGTAGAGAGCCCTTAGAACAGCTTAAGCAGAGCTTATACACTTTCCTTGGTGACGGCAGGGAGGGAACTTTATTGATAGGTCAGGGCGAGTGGTCAGTTTGCATGCAACCCAGTGAGGGAGCACATTCTGCAGTTAGTCAGTTGGGGACAGCACATTCTGGGAACAAGATTAGCAAACATTTCTCAAGATTTCAACAGTGTTTTGTTAAGCATACAGGAAAAAAGGAAGTGAAAAGTGCCTATTTAATTAACCTTTCATTCCCCACTTCTTTTTCTGGCTACTTTTAATCATAAAAGTGATCATTGCGGGGTGTCACATTCTATGTTTGCTAGTGGGGTATTACCATAAGTTTAACTCATCCAATTTGAGCTTGGAAAAAAGAAATTACACGGTTGAGCAAACAGGGTTTTATAGTTAGCAATAATATGAGGATAATTATTGAACTGTCCAGGGTTGATAAATGCGTAGTTAACCAGGGGGACTGTGTGAACCAAGACTCAAACCACACTTTTTGGGCCTCTCTCTCTCATTGACACTCTTCAAGGCATCTTTTTAATTTACTCCTAGATTTTTTTACAACTCCAGTATGGTCGGCAAGAACACAACATTCTCCATCAATGCAGAACAAAGGCCCCCTTCTTTCATGAAGAGGAGGTTCAACCCTCGACTTTTCTGTAAAATAACTTCAGAGAGAGAGGTTAAAGATTCCTGTAAATCCAAGATGGTGGATTCTAATATCTTTAAGTTTTTGTCTATTGCTGCTTCTAATTGTGTCATTTGTTGTATCCCATGGACCAAGGCAGTGGTTCTTGTGCTCACGCCTGCAGCAACTCCTATTCCTAATAGGATGGCTAAAGTGATGGATATATGTTCTCAGTGGAACCGGGTTTAATGCCCCCCTATTTGAACTTCAAATGAACCTGCATTATGATAAAGCACTCTGGGAAACATCTGCACCTTTACACATTTAATCACATCGTCTTGACAATTTCATGAAAACATAAACAATGTTTAAGTCTATAGAATTATACTGTTGTAGAGACGGACAAGGCACGGCACCTAAGATACTACCAAAAACAGGGAAACTTTCCATTTTATTAGCAACCGGATTCTGAGGGCATTACTTCTGTTATAATCAATTAATTCCCTGAAACTCACGTTTAGGTAGTTTCAGAATTTTGTACCCAACATATAAGGGAAGGGGCGCAGAAGTTCACAGCCTGCAGAAGTTCACAAAAAGCAGATTTTTTTCTGTTTTATTCCTCTGTTCTGGGCAAGTTAACTTTTCAAGGACACCTGGGTGAAGGAGAGCTTTTTTTCCCTTTATTTTTCCCCCTTCCAGCTGTTACCATGGAGCCCAGTTGGTAACTTCTTTATCTTTGAAATGTAGCCATCTCTGTGAAGCCCCAGATCAATGCCAAAGGCCTTGTTCACATATTTTGTGAAAAACTAGTAAGGGGGTGTCTAACTTAGGAGTGCTGATATTTTTAGCCAGTGACCAAGTACAACAGGGCAACATGAAAAGAGGAAGTTTATCTACTTTGAAGTCTTTCATGGGGACTCTTTTCCTGAAAGTCCTAAAGTCAGCCATGCTGAAGACTTCCGTATAAGGTCAATTAATGTTTTTCTGTGGGCCTGGAACAGAGGGGGGAGATGGGGAAGGCGTGGCTGTGAGCAGCTCCGTGGATCTGAGAATGAGGTAGCAGAGATGTGAAAGAATACTGGCAAAGGTGTTTGTGATTTTCCTAGCAACAAAAAGGTGAGCAGTAGAACAGGTAGAACAGAGGAGAAGATAGGAGTTAGTATCCCTAAAAGCCTGTGAGGGACTTTAAATTCTTAGTAACCTGTTTTCACTAATGACAAAGAAACTTTAAAGGCCATTTTCACTACATCTTGGATAGGGGTCTGAGGGTTCTCCTCAGCTGGTTTGAGCTTTGGGTTAGCTGGTAAGAGGAACTGGTGGGACCCGGTGTGGGCACTGACTGGAGAAGAGAGGAGTGATTCGGTGGAGGGTTACCTCAGTACCTGCTACCTCAGAAAGGGGGAAATGGTCTGAGATCCGGCGGAGGTTTGGGTTTTTGATCTAGTAATTGGAGGGGAGAAATCATGTTGCTGAGGTGAGAGTGACAGCAGAGAGTCTGGAGCAGAAGGCTGAGTGTGAGGACCTATTGGAGAAGCATAGTTCAGGATGTGAGCGAAGGAGGGAAAAGGCCTCCACATAGGGAAATCTCCTTTCACCCTTTTGAGGACATTCAGAAGTTAAAAAGGTCATGCAGAATTTGAGGATCTAGAGACCAATCTAGGGGCCAACAGTTTGGGTGATCTAATTGGTAATAGGGCCAATGCTGTGTACAGAATTTGATGAGGAGTTTGGGTTCCATCATGCACTGCCTGTATGATCACATCCCTAGAGTTACAGAAGAAGTCGGCATTCCCCCCACACAACCGTGACTGTTTGTGGCTTTGGTAGTCCACCGGGCAAACATAGTAATCTAGGCTAGCCAACCTGCATCTGGCTCGCGTGTCCCTACATCCATAATGATTGTTTCCATTATCAATGGTGCAGAATGGATTTAATGGAAATTTAGTGGGATCCTCTTCATCAGGTATATCCCAATAGGAAAGACCTATAGCCAGCTGACAAATGTCTGGGTGGATAGATGTCCACCAAGTCCCTAAGTGGGCTGCATGCGAGATAGATCATACTTCTTTACCAGTAGGATTTGTGATCAGCCATCGCTGCTGAACGGGTTTAATAGGTTTAGGACTACTGGTGGTCAAGGGAAGAGTCTATAGCCTTAGACACAGGGTAAATACACAATTTGAAAGTTTTACCAATCTTTTTCAGTTTCCAGCCAGAATCTGGACAGGGCGCAGGCTTGAGATGAGAGGTATGGATCCAGGAAGTGATTCTGTCTTCCTTTACCGCTGTAGGTGTTATAAGTAGCACCTTGTATCGTCATTTCCAGTGGGGTTTCAGGGATGACACCTGATGTCGACTTATGTAGATGAAGTCTCTTACTTGATATTGATGTAGAGTCCATTCGTCCCCAGGTTGATAGGCATTGGCCATCTGTTTTCACAGGTATCCCTGAGTTCTTTCAAGAGCTTTAATTCAGTCAAGCAATGGGGTGTGGAAGGAATCGTTAGGTCTTAGAGTTGGGGTTAGGTCCCTTACTGAAGGAGGGGAACCATGGACAATTTCATAGGGGGTGAGGTTACACAAAGAAACAGAAGGAGTGTTTCTTCCATGAAATAGTGCATAAGGCAGGAGCATAGTACAATCTATTATGCAGGTTTCTAAGCTTAATTTCGTTATGGTCTCTTTAATGGTTCTATTCATTCTTTCTACCTGTCCTGAACTCGGTGGTCTATAAGCACAATGTAACTTTTAATTAATCCCCAGGGTCTTGCCTAACCCCTGACTTACTTGGGCTACAAACGCCGGTCCATTATCAGACCCTATTACTTTAGGCAGGCCATACCTTGGAAAAATATCTTCCAGGATCTTCTTGACCACCATTTGCGCTGTTTCATTTTTTTTCTTTTCTTTTTTTTGGAGGGGGGAAAGCTTCAATCCATCCTGAAAATGTATCTACAAAGACTAGGAGATATTTAAGTCCATTCCTTGCTGGCTTAATTTCAGTAAAGTCCACTTCCCAGAATTGTCCTGGTCTGGTTCCTCGTAGGTGCTTTCCTGCAGGAAGCTTGGAAGGGTAAGAATTAACCAATTGATGGACCCAACAGGCTTTTGTTATCCATTCAGTTGTTTCCTTTCACTGTGAGTCGGTTAGTGGAAAACTCTGTTTTTGATCCTTCAAAAATGAATGCAGTTTCTTTGAACCAAGGTGAGTGATTTGATGTACATTCTCTACTGACATAGTTAGAGCCGTGATTATAGGAGTTTTTACTGAAGGATTTAGAAATTCCACTTGGGGGCCTTCAGGGTTAAAAGTTATTTTGGCCCAGAGCTTTGTGAGCAGATCTCTGCCAATCAATGGGGCCGTGCATTCTGGGATTACTAGGAAGGAGTGATGGATTTTTCCTTTCCCCTGGTCCATGGTCCTCTTAGTTGTCCAAGCCTGATATTTACTGCCATTAGCCCCTTGAATTAGAGACCTTTTATTTGATAGAGGTTCCAATGGGGCCTTAAAGGCAGAATATATTGCCCCTGTATCCACTTCAATGTATACTGGGGTCCCCTCCACTTCAAAAGTTAACCTGAGCTCGAGGAGAGGATCTGAGCCCCGACTTTCTTAGTAATCCTACAGAGTCAGAATGTCCAACTGGCCTGGCTGTCTCTTTCTAGGGCACTCTTTAGCCCAGTGTCCTTTTTTTTTTTAGAGTAGGCACATTGAATTGAGGCCAGGGGTGGCCTCTAGTGTGGTCCCCGGTGTCCCTTCCTGTCTCCATGTTTCTTAATTTCTGGTCTATTTGTTGTTGTGACCAGGACTTTAGTCAATGCCTTTGTCTGTCTTTTGTTTCTTTTATCCTCCCTTTGCTCCATACTCTTCCTCAGTTTCTCTCTTAGTATACCTTCTTGGCTTCTCTGACTAAACCTCTCAAACTCATATCTTGTAATCCATCTAAGCATTGTAACTGTCTTTTAATATCCAGAACAGCTTGCCCAATAAAGGCCACCATGACAGATGCCTTTTGATTCTCTGCCTGAGGATCGAAAGGAGTAAATCTCTTATATGCCTCCATAATTCCCTGTAGGAACATGGAGGGACATTCATCAGTCCCTTGAATAATCTCTCTTACCTTGGCCAAAATAGTTGATCGCCCAGCGGCCACTAAGATACCCACTATTAGAGCCCGGCAATAAGAGGAAGGATGCTCATTACCTTCACAGGTTTTGGGGTCCCAGTTGGGTCTGTGCAAGGGAAAGGCGGCTTTGCATATGTTGGGAAGTTTTGTCGGTCACCCATCTGGTCCGAGAATATTTTTTTTCTAGAATCCAGGAAGATTCTCTTTTGTTCCTCTGTCATGAAGAGAGTCCCTAGGAGTTGTTGGCAGTCATCCCAAGTAGGCTGGTGTGAAAACATCAATGACTCAACCACACCTGAGACCCAGGTGGGGTCCTCGGTAAAAGGGGGATTGTTATTTTTCCAGTTATTTAGGTCTGAAGAGGAGAAAGGTAAAAACTGGTAGGCTTGCATTTTTCCCCCATGGTTGTCATCAATCATTGTTCCTTAGAAATGGAGAGGGAGCATCACGGGAGTTCCAGGGATTTCAATCATTCAACGCCGGCAAATTCCTTTAGCTGGGCCAGCATCCTCCAGGGGAGGAGGGGGTGTGTTTGCTGCAGGGGAGTTATTTGGAGTGCGCTGGGCTTGCTTAGCTTCCTCCAATGGCGGACAGGCTGAGTCAGCAGCAGGGGAATTACTTAGAGGGTGTTGGGTGTTGGGGGACGAGGGCAGGGAATAAGTAGTAGGACGAGAGTCCAGTAGAGTCAAATCTTGTGACTCAGGGAGAACAGAGGTTGAAGGAGGAGGAGGAGCAGAAGGTTTGAGAGAGCATGAGGGAAGGAGTAGGAGTGGGGGCAGGGGCAAGGAAAAGCTTCACACATGGAGGAGGAGAATTGCAGATGTCCTGAAAAGTTAAGATATATGTCTCTTGATCCTGATGTCTATGTGGCGCTGGCTGAAAGTCAATATCTCTGACTTTTTAAATTAGTGGGAAGTAGAAAGATCCTTCTAGGGGCTATCTGAATCCAAAGGTGGGCCATTCTGAGGCACAGAGAGTCTGCCAGGTCCAGCGTTTTACTGAAAAAGAAAGATTCTGAGCCCTTAAGCGGACTTTGGTGCAATGATCAAGGGTCAGGGAAAGAGGCATTGAAGTGCTCTATCCCATTATGAAAGACAAACAATCAGTAAAAGCAACGACACATGACACAGACAAGACAATACAATAAAGACAGGCAATGGACGTCCAACACTGAGACCAGGACTGAGTAGCCGGCAAAACCTGATGGGCTGGATATGCCGAATCTGAAACAAAATATCACTGAGTCGAGGAGACTATTGTTACTCGATTTCCCGAGTTCTCTGGGGAGTCCCCCAGTGACGTGGCCTGTGGCTCTATGACATGTCTGTCAGCCATCATCGGAGAGAGCTCACACTCTTCATCAACAGCCATTTTGCCAAGCCCTAACCTGAAACCTGAAACCAGAAAGAGGCGCCTTACATACCCCGAGAGGAGCCCGTTGGGGTCTCTCATCTGCCGCTGCTGGATCTCGGTGGAACCTCCATATGTAAAGGTCGGGCGAGCGTCCGGGGAAGAAACCACCAAGAGACTGTCTCATGCAAAAGCAAAGGGTTTATTATGGGTCCAGCATGCTGGGGCTCAGAGTTCACTTGAATAGAGCAGAGAGCCCTGAGAACAGCTTAAGCAGAGCTTATATACTTTCCTTTGAGAGGGCAGGGCAGGATGTTTATTGATGGGTCCGGGCGAGTGAGCTGTTTGTGGGCAACTGGGTGAGGAAGTACTTTCTGCAGTTTGGCAGTTGAGGACAGAACATTCTGGGACCAAGATTAGCAAACAGTTCTCAAGATTTCAACAGTGTTTTATTAAGCATACAGAAAACAGGAAGTGATAAGTACCTATTATATTAACCTTTCACTACCGACTACACTTTGCCAGATTTCCTAATGTCTCTATTGATATCTGCTTTCCTACATATTTTCCCCAGTTCATCATTGTGACTGACTCTTCACATGTGGTGACATTTACATTCACTCTATACCCAAAACCCTATAGCTAAAGAACTTTTGTTCCAAATCCTATGCTCACTCTCCTTTCTAAACCTACCGACTATCTTCCTAATCCTACTGATTATCCCTTTTTGACTGGAAGTTCTCTTTGACAATCAATCATCCAAAATACACGGAACTTTGCCATTGTATATTGATGTATCTGAGACATCTGTGCAGAAAATAAATCAAAGCTCAGTATCACAATCAAGGTCCCAATGCTCTTCTGGGCTTCAAATCTTAAATAGATTTCTGTTTTCATACTTATGTTTCACCTATATATTCTTGTAAATATCACAGGTTTCCAATACCATTATTCATCCAGCAGAATGATTCCTAATGCAAATTGAACCTGTTATTAACCCTAACCATACACTGTTCCCTCAATATAACTTTACAGAAGAACAGGGACAGAGTAGGTCTTACAATACAGGAATGTAGGGGAACTTCCTATTGCTAAGAAACTCAAAGGTACATGCAAAAATGATCCCTGGAGAAGTTGTAGGCAGCTATGAAGGAACTGAGTGAGCAAAACTCATCTTCTCTTGCAAACAACCTGGTCAGGATGAAGGGATATGTCTGAATCAGCCTCTCTCTTCTTAATGTAGAGAAGAAGAACCAAACCAGGCTGTGTGGAGAGCTGTTCCCGGTTGCCTATGGTTAATATACCATTCAAACTTGTGAAACTGTAACAGGAAGTAGGGGCAGCCTTCATTTCAGGGGACCCTTGGAAGCAACTGTTAGGACAAAGTGGTTGCAAATGGTGTGAGCTCATTCAGTTCCTGAAGGAAGTGACCTCAGACCTCACCTCACATCCTTGGTGATAGAACTCTCTGAATTTGGGATCAAGGAATCCAGGCACCCAAATCCCATTCCAGTCCCAGTAGCAGTGGTCTCACTTCTTTGGATTTACCAAGGACAGAATCAGTCTTTGTTGGTACCTACTGATATGAGGATTGCCAAAAGCCAGGAAAGCTCTGAAGAGTGGCCTTTCCTGAGAAAGCAGGTAGTGGATCACCGCTGCCTCCTGACAACTTTACAGAGTTGGAAAGGAAACCAGATCTGAAACAGGACAGGCAATTTCGGGGGAACATAGTTTGGCCCAATAGTCAGAGGACACTCCAGATAGTCAGAGACCTACTTGGGGGAAGACTGTGCTTTGTGGGTGTGGGTGTGTGTTTGTGCTTTTGTCTCATGTTCTCAGAATAGGTAGGAATGGCGGTTTGTTTGGTTTGGAGTGAACTGTTTCTAATAAGTGATTTGATAAAGCAAGTGTTTCTATGTCTGTGTATCCCATTGTGTCCGTGGTTGTAGACATTAGAAAAGAGAATGCATGAATGGATGTGTCCTGTCTGGTAGAAAGCTTCCCAGCATTCATCCAGCCGAATATATGAATGCACTGCGGCTTCCCTTATCGATGGGCAACACCTGCTATTTTCCTAAGTTCTGGTTTTATTTTTGAATTCTGGCCACTCTCCAGAATAGGCTCATGGTTTTGTGTCCAAGAGAAGTACCACCTTCAAGCTCTGTGACATGGCCATGTACTGGATAGCTGAAGGGAATGGCGAGCAACTAAGTAAACTCAGATATCAGTGTGACCAGTAAAGTCTCAGTGGAAAAACCGTGCTTTGGGCCTTTTGCTTACCTTTTGTTCTATTCCCCTGTATGTCAGGAATTTCTTTGCCTCAGGCCACACCTTCGTGAAGCCGGAACAAAACACTTTTCAAATGGAAATGAATGGGCCTCACCTGTGGCTCTTTGCCTAATTGCTTTAGAAAGGGGTGTGTCTGAATCAGCCTCTTGGCCCTGTGTGAGGCTGTGGCTTAGATTCTTAGCACCTGATTGATATAAAGAAAGATCCCATGTGTGAATCCAAAACCAAAATGCCCAAAAGAGGAGTCATTGAGGATAAAGTCTCTTGCCTTCCACTGTAAGGTTCCTGAACTCCATCAAGTGAGAATAGGAATCCTTTGGGTCCAATGATTTCTTCAAAGCCCTGCACATGCTAGCCCAGTGGTGTTTGTGTATTCTTATGACTCCAATTCACATAAAGATTCTAAACCCCACTGTCAGTAGGCCTCAAATTGGAGAAGCAGAGCAGTATTACAGCAGGCCTATTTGATCACTCCTGGGTTACAGGAAGGGTGTCCAGGCCACCCTGACATTAGGAAAATAAGGGCCAAGGAAGCCTATTTTGGACACTGTCTTGGGCTGTGTCCTTCATGGAAACTTCCAGCCAGAGGTTAAGATGAGTGTCTATATGCAATAAGATGAGGGTCATGTGGGAATGTTTTGGTTTAATTTTGGTCACTTGTGTTGGGGTTGGAAGAGATGAGTAGGTCAACCAGGACTTGAAATCTGGTGTGATTCCCCTTAGAGACTGAGTTATGGAACTGAACTCAGAGAAGTATTGGCATGAATTGTGTTGAGTTTTTAGGAGGCCACATATGAGACTCGCTCTTGGAAACTGAGACCTAGGCCCAGGCTGGCTTTCCACAGAGCACTGCGAATCTCACCCAGGATATCACAAGATTTTATTCTGAAAGACTTGGCAGCCATAGTCAAAACACACATAGACCTCACACTGTAGACCTCAATGGGCCTGGCTTCATGTGACCTTTTGGCGACTCTTTGGGAAGACTTGCCTTTGAGTGTCCTCCAGAGATTTCATTGAAATGAGCTTCCTCACAATTTAATGGTTCCTAAATGAATTGAAACCCACAGTGCCTCCAACTTCCACCTTAAAAATGGCTAGATAAATACCATAAAATTTTTGAAATTCCTATGACCAGGTGGCACTGGAGAACCTTTGTATGCCCTATTGCTGATCATGAGTGCCTTTATTGACTGAGTTTCATTAAAATGGTGTAGAACAGAGATGCCAGTAAGTTGGATACTCCTCAATTGTAGGCGCAAGCTTTGGTGTGCAGGTTTGTGATAAAACATCCGTGGTGGGGCCATGTGGATCTGCCATTGCTTCCAAATGGCATGTGACTGACGTGGTGCAGCCAGGAAACCCTTATATGTAAAGGCATATTGGTATATGGAGAATTTTTAGGGCAATGTTCATAATCAAGTTGCTATGGACAAGGGGACAATCTATGTGGGCTAGAAGCCTGGTTGGTGCATTCTCCTGCAGACCATGACCCACTACACATGACAGAACTCCCTTCAGCACTGTGTCCCAGTTCAACTCCTTGTATTTCATGTAGAAAATACCAATCTCCTAGTGTAGCAGCAAGAAACACCACGAAAAGTGGAGAATGACCAAATGCCTTCACAGTCCACACGGGGAGACTCTTAGACCCCAGTGGTCACAGTTTACTTACAAAGAGAGAATTCAGTACTGTAGCCTAGTGTTCATTGGAAAATAAGAAACCACGTCCTCCAGGTCACATAGATGTAGACCCAGCTCTGATGGTCTCACTAGAAAGAAAGCTAAAGCTCCTGACAACAATATATATTTTGAGTTCCCAACCTCAGAGGCAGTTTCTCAAGAAGTCTTTAGGCCAGAAGAGCTACAAGTATGTGGAGTGTTTACCTTGTCCCTTACATTTGGAAACTCCTCTACCACATCCAAGGTTGTGAACTCCTTTGAATTTTCCATTCCAGATATATATTCACAGATTTTCCAACTCTTCTCCTCTAATTGCGTCTTATTTGGGGCGAAGGTAATGTGAAGCCATTGTTCTGGATGAGAGTGGGAAATTTATTGTGTAGCCCATATTTGCATGCACATTGGATTCATTTTCTTTTTTTCCATTCAAAATACTGAATCCCTGACACTAACCCATACCCTACTAGACTCTGACTACTAATCCTACTATGATGGAGAATAATAACACAAACAGAATAGAAATACAAGCCGTTCAGAGGAAGCATGGTGTATAGTTGGAATGGCCTTTTGCATGATAAAGGGTAGGTGTTATATATCTAGTCCATTTTTCATTGAAATAGTTCTCTATGTGTTTTTTTCCTTTAATTTTTATTGTTGGTTGTTCAAAACTTTACGTTTTGCTTGACATATCATATTTCATACTTTGATTCAAGTGGGTTATGAACTCCCATTTTTACCCCGTATACAGGTTTCAGCATCACATCTGTTACACATCCACTGTTGTACGTATTGCAATAGTAGTGTCTGTTGTAGTCTGCTGTCTTTCCTATCCTCTACTATCCCCCATCCCCTCCCCTCCCATCTTCTCTCTCTACTCCATCTACTGTAATTCATTTCTCCCCCTTGGTTTTTTCCCCCCTTTCCCCTCACTTCCTCTTGTATGTAATTTTGTATAACCATGAGGGTCTCCTTCCATTTCCATGCAATTTTCCTTCTCTTTCCTTTTCTCTTCCACCTCTCACCCCCGTTTAATGTTAATTTTCTTCTCATGCTCTTCCTCCCAACTCTGTTCTTAGTTACTCTCCTTATATCAAATAAAACTATTGGCATTTGTTTTTTTTTAGGGATTGGCTAGCTTCACTAAGCATAATCTGTTCTAATGCCATCTATTTCCCGGCAAATTCTATGATTTTGACATTTTTTAATGCAGAGTATTACTCCATTGTGTATACATGCCACATTTTTTTTCCTTCGTCTATTGAAGGGCATCTAGGTTGGTTCCACACTCTTGCTATTTTGAATTGTGCTGCTATGAACATCAATGTAGCAGTGTCAATGCAGCATGTACTTTTTAGGTCTTAGGGAATACACTGAGAAGGGGAATAGCTGGGTCAAATGGTGGTTCCATTCCTAGCTTCCAAGAAATCTCCATACTTCTTTCAAATTGGCTGCACCAATTTGCAGTCCCACCTGCAATGTACAGGTGTATCCTTTTCCCCACATCGTCACCAGCACTTGTTGTTTGACTTCATAATGGCTGCCAATCATACTGGAGTGAGATGGTATCTTAGGGTGGGTTTGTTTTCCATTTTTCTGACTGCAAGAGATGGTGAGCATTTTTTCATGTACTTATTGATTGATTGTATGTCCTCATCTGAGAAGTGTCTGTTCAGGTCCTTGGACCATTTGTTGATTGGGTTATTCGTTTTCTTATTGTTTAATTTTTTGAGTTCTTTGTATACTCTGGATATTAGGGCTCTATCTGAAGTGTGAGGAGTAAAGATTTGTTCCCAGAATTTAGGCTCCCTATTTACCTCTCTTATTGTTTCTTTTGCTGAGAAAAAACTTTTTGCTTTGAGTAAGTCCCATGTGTTGATTCTAGTTATTAACTCTTGTTATTAACTCTTGTGCTATGGATGTCCTATTGAGGAATTAGGAGCCCAACCCCACAGTATGTAGATCATAGCCAACTTTTTCTTGTATCAGATGCAATGTCTCTGATTTGATATCAAGCTCCTTGATCCATTTTGAGTTAACTTTTGTGCATGACGAGAGAAATGGATTCAGTTTCATTTTGTTGCATATGAATTTCCAGTTTTCCCAGAACCATTTGTTGAAGATGCTATCCTTCCTCCATTGCATGCTTTTAGACCCGATTGACATTGCATTTAACATATAGAGAATTTTGGTTATATTGCCATTTTGATGATGTTAGTTCTGCCTATCCATGAACATAGTATATTTTTCCATCTTCTAAGATCTTCTTCTATTTCTCTCTTTAGGGTTCTGTAGTTTTCATTTTATAAGTCTTTCACCTCTTTTGTTAGGTTGATTCCCAAGTATTTTTGTGTGTGTGTGTGTGTGGATATTTTGAATGGAATGGTTGTCCTCATTTCTATTTCAGAGGATTTGTTGCTGATATACAGGAATGCCTTTGATTTATGCGTATTGATTTTATATCCTGCCACTTTGGTGAATTCATTTATTAGCTCTAATAGTTTCTTTGTATACTTTTTTGGGTCTGCTAAGTATAGAATCATGTCATCTTCAAATAGTGATAATTTACGTTCTTCTTTTCCTATTTTTATGCCTTTGATTTCTTTAATCTCTCTAATTGCTCTGGCCAGTGTTTCAAGAACTATGTTGAACAGAAGTAGTGAGAGAGGGCATCCCTATCTTCTTCCAGATTTTAGAGGGAATGCCTTCAATTTTTCTCCATTCAGAATGATGCTAGCCTGAGGCTTAGCATAGATTTCTTTTACATTATTGAGGTATGTTCCTGTTATCCCTAGTTTTTCCAGAGTTTTGAACATAAAGGGATGCTGTACATTGTCGAATGCTTTTTCTGCATCTATCGAGATGATCAAATGGTTCTTATTTTTAAGTCTATTGATGTGATGAATAACATTTATTGATTTCTGTATATTGAACCAGCCTTGCATCCCAGGGATGAATTCTACTTGATCATGGTGCACAATTTTTTTAATATGTTTTTGTATCCGATTCGCCACAATTTTATTGAGGATTTTTGCATTTTTCCTGAAATAGCTTGAAAAGTATTGGTATTAGTTCCTCTTTAAAGGTTTTGCAAAACTCTGCTGTATACCCATCCAGTCCTGGGCTTTTCTTAGTTGGTAGTCTTTTGATGGTTTATTCTATTTCCTCAATTGTTATGGGTCTGTTTAGGTTGCCTATATCCTCCTGACTCAATCTGGGCAGATTATATGACTTGAGAAATTTATCGATGCCTTCACTATCTTCTATTTTATTGAAGAATAAGAATTCAAAATAATTTCGGATTATCTTCTGTATTTCTGAACTATCTGTTGTGATACTGAATTCTCCCTCTTCTTTTCTTTGTTAGCTTGGCTAAGGGTCGGTCGATTTTATTTATTTTTTCAAAGAACCATCTTTTAGTTTTGTCAATTTTTTCAATTGTTTCTTTGTTTCGATTTCATTAATTTCAGCTCTGATTTTAATTATTTCTTGGCTTCTACTTCTTTTGCTGTTGTTTTGCTCTTCTTTTTCTTGGATTCTGAGATGAAGTATGAGATCATTTATTTTTCTTTTTTTTTTTCCTTTTTTTAAGGAATGAAATCCAAGCAATGAATTTTGTTCTTAGAACTGCTTTCAATGTGTCCCATAGATTCTGATATGTAATGTCTGTGTTTTCATTTATCTCTAAGAATTTTTTAATTTTCTCCTTGTTGTCTTCTATAACCCATTGATCATTCAGTAACCTATTTTTCATTCTCCATGTGATACATGATTTTTCCTTCTTTCTTTCATTGTTGATTTTCAGTTTCATTTCCTTTTGATCAGATAAGATGCCTGGTATTATATCTACTCCTTTATATTGTCTAAGAGTAGCTCTGTGACATAATATATGATTTATTTTTTGAGAAGTATCCATGTGCTGCTGAGAAAAAAGTGTAACTGCTTGATGTTGGGTGGTATATTCTATATATATATCATAAGTCTGGGTTATTAATTGTGTTACTGAGTTCTATAGTTTCATTATTCAACTTTTGTTTGGAAGATCAGTCCATTAGTGAGAGAGGTGTGTTTGAGTCTCCCATGAGTATTGTATATTGGTTTATTAGAATCTTGAACTTGAGAAGAATTTGTTTGATGAACATAGCTGCACCAATGTTTGGGGCATATATATTTATGATTGTTATGTCTTGTTGGTGTATGGTTTCCTTGAGCAGTATGTAGTGTCCCTCTTTATCCCTTTTGATTAACTTTGGCTTGAAATCTATTTTATTTGATATGAGTATGGACACTTCTGCTTGTTTCCGAAGTCCATATGAGTGATATGATTTTTCCCAACTTTTCACCTTCAGTCTATTATATCTTTTCCTAACAAATGCGTCTCCAGTAGGCAGCATATTGTTGGGTCTTGTTTTTTGATCCATTCTACTAGCCTGTGTCTCTTAATTGGTGAGTTTAAGCCATTAACATTTAGGGTTATTATTGAGATATGGGTTGTTCTTCCAGCCATATTTGTATATTTATGTTACTAAACATGGTTTGTTTTCCTCCTTGATTATTTTCCCCCCTTTACTCCTCTACCTCCCACTGTTGGTTTTCATTGTTATTTTCCATTTCCCCTTCCTGTGATGTTTTGCCAAGGATGTTTTTAAGAAATCGTTTTCTAGCTGCAAATTCTTTTAACTTTTGTTTATCGTGGAAAGTTTTAATTTCATCTTCTATCCTGAAGCTTAATTTCACTGGATACACAACTCTTGGATGGAACCCATTTTCTTTCAGTGTTTGAAAAATGTTATTGCAGGATCTTCTAGCTTTCAGAATCTTTGTTGAAAGATCAGCTGTTATCCTGAATGGTTTACCACTAAATGTAATCTGCTTCCTTTATCTTGTAGCTTTTAAAATTCTCTCCTTTTTCTGTATGTTGGGCATCTTCATTATAATATGTCTAGGTGTGGATCTCTTATGATTTTGCACATTTGGCATCCTGTAAGCTTCTAGGATTTGCGATTCTGTCTCATTCTACAAGTCTGGGAAGTTTTCTCCTATATTTCATTGAATATATTGCTCATTCCTTTTGTTTGGACCTCTATACCTTCCTGTATCCCAATGACTCTTAAGTTTGGTCTTTTTATGTTATCCCATATTTCTTGGATGTTCTGCTCATGGTTTCTTAAAAGTCTTGCTGAGCTGTCTGTGTTCTTTTCAAGTTGAAATAATTTGTCTTCATTGTCTGATGTTCTATCTTCTAAGTGTTCTACTCTGCTGGTAGTATTCTCAATTGAGTTTTTAAGTTGGTTTATTGATTCCTGCATTCCTAGGATTTCTGTTTGTTTGATTTTATAATCTTTATCTCCCTGTATAGTTGATCTTATGCTTCTTGGATTTTTTTTATGTAATTCATTATCAAGGTGATCTTTCATTGTCTGATTTTGCTCTCTAATGTCTTCCTTGAGACTCCAGATCATCTGAAGCATGTATATCCTGAGTTCTTTATCTGACATTCCATCTGCTGCAGATATTACCTCTTCTAACGTTGACTTTACCTGCATTGCTTATGGTCCTTTCTTTCCTTGTCTTTTCATTCTGTTCATATTTCTTTCTGCTTGGTGAAACTGTTGTGTTATTGAATTTTTCCCCTATATATTTATATTGCTGTTGTATAGTTTCAAAGTCTCCCTCGCAGGCACGGGTGGTGGCTCTGCTTCTCCTACAATTGGGACAATGTGCCTACCACACCAGCAGGCTGCTGGGCCTGTTCTGTAAGTCGGTAGCTGGTCCGCCTACCTTGAAGGTGCGAGCAGCAGCTCTGCCCCTCTGCAGGCACTCGGCCTGTTCTGCCAGTGGGTCGCAAGTCGGGCTACTTTGCAGGCGTGGGCGGCAGCTTTGACCATCCGCGGGCCACTGGGTCTGTTTTGTCTGTCCCTTGCAGGTCTGTCTACCTTGCAGGCGCCTGTGGCTGCTCCGCCCCTCCCCCAACCGGGACGATGTGTATACCATGCTGGCGGGCCATAGGCCTGGTCTGTTGGTGGTTGCAGGTCCACCTACCTTGCAGGCGCAGAGGGCGTCTCTACCCCACCGCAGATTGCTGGGCCTGTCCTGCTGTGGGTCACAGGTCTGCCTACCTTGCAGGCCCGGCGGCATTGCCCCTCCCCCAACCAGGGCGATGTGTTTTCTACGGTGGCGGGCCACTGGTCCTGTTCAGCCGGTGGGTCGCAGGTCCGCCTACCTTGAAGGAGCGATTGGCAGATCTGCCCCTCCCTCTCTCAATGTGTTTTTAAAGTTGACAAATATGTGAATTCCTGTCTCCCTTTCTCTGTAGCATATTCAGCACATGTATTTTTATATGCACATATAGAATCCTACCTGGTATCACACGTACATTTTTGTGAGGTTGCTGACTTGGCAGATACAAATTATGAGAAGAGATCACTCCTCCTAAACGATGTTGTAACTGAAAATTTAAGCTATAGGTGAGCTTCCTAGTTAAACAATATTACACATAAATCCACGCTCAGTAAAATGAAGATTTTTGGATCTGTGGATGATATATATTTCATGAAGAATTTCAATTGGCATATATATTGCTACTTTTTAATGTCTGTTTTTTTTGTGTGTGTGTGTATACACACTCTTGTATATATATATATATATATATATATATATATATATATATATATGCACACTCTCCATATATTTCAAAATATGAAATAGATGTGTCTTATGTACAGTCCCAAAATTCATTCATGTTCATGTATGTGGAATTATAATCAAATTTTCACAAGATTATTCTCAGAAATATTCATCCACCTGAAATACATATTTGTTTCTTAGGACTGAAAACTAAATTCAGTGAATGGTGAATTCAAATCCTAATATTTCTACATTAACTGACTCAATTTAACATCAATGCAAGAAGATTCCTATGGGACATGATGTTTATATTGACGTTCATTTTTACTCAACACTGGTACATTAATATTCCTTCAGTTAATGCACATCAGAGGATATGTATTTCATCTACAATTTCACAAATTTATATGCATTTGTTTCACTTTCAGTCACTTCCTGCTTCAGAACACATGTATTTCTCCAGGTTTCTTGACTGGTCTTTTTATGAGACTTTTTTCCAAAAAAAAATATTTTCAATTTCCATAATCAATTTTAAGCAAAACTCACACACTCTTCATGATAAACCATAATCCTCATATTACCATTAGATGTAAAACGGGTTGGAATGAATGGTTGTATATCAATATAAGATTTCCTGTATATTTTCACATTTCAATTCAATCCATTATTTGAAGTTGGAACCAGTTATATTATTTATTCACAGTATGGTCTATACATGCATATTCTCCATATTCAAAGACAAAGAGTACACCTGTTTGTACCCCGAATACTAATTTATACATCTTCAAAATATTGCTCCCAGAAATGGTGGAAGAAATACTCAGGTCACCTTATCTACATATACATTGTATCACAGTAATATTCTGGACACAAAAAGCAAAAGTCACACTTATGATTGTACCAAAGCCTAAATGGAAACTGAACATGGATTCCTAAAAACATCCAAGTCCACTTTGCCTAATAGTCTCAAATATCAATCCTATTGGTGACTACGTATTTGTTTCTTCCTAAAATTATATATTCAACCTAAATGCAGTTAATAATGTCTAATCCTATCACTCACTCTATACTTTGCCTGATTTCCTAATGTCTCTATTGATGTCTGTTTTCCTAAATATTTTCCCCAGTTCACCATGTGAGTGACTCTTCACATGTGATGATATTTACTTTCACTCTCTAAGCGAAACCCTATTGATGAAGAATTTTTGGTCCAAATCCTGTACTCACTCTTCTTTTGAAAGCTACTGACTATCTTCCTAATCTTACTGAGTTTCCCTGTTTGAGTGGAAGTTCTCTTTTCCATTCAATCATCCAAGGTACAAGGTCCTATGCCATTGATTATCGATTTATCTGAGACATATATGCGGAACATAATTCAAAGCTAAGTATCACAATCAACAGCTCAATGCCCTTCTGAGCTTCAAATCTTACCTAGATTTCTGTTTTCATACTTATATTTTATGTCTATGTTTTAATAAATATCACAGGTTCCCAATACCATTATTCATCCAGCAGAATGATTCCTAACCCAAATCAAACATGTTATTAAACCCTAAACATACACTGTTCCCACAATCTCACTTAACAAAAGACCAGGGACAGTGTTGGTCTTACAATACAGGAATGTAGGGGATATTCCATATGCTGAAAAACTCAAAGGTCCATGCAGATGTGATCCCTGGAGAAGATATAGGCAGCTATGAAGGACCTTAAAGAGCAAAACTCATCTTCCATTGCAAACAACCTGGACAGGATGAAGGGTTGTATCTTAATGAGCCTCTCTGTTCTCAATGTAGAGAAAATGGACCAAACCAGGCCTGTGTGGAGAGCTGTTCCTGGGTGCCTATGGTTGATTCACCATTCTAACTTGTGAAAGTGTCACAGGAAGTAGGGGCAGCCTCTATCTCATGGGACCCTTGGAAGCAACTGTTAGGACAAAGTGATTGCCAAGGCAGTGTCCTCATTCACTACCTGAAGTAAGTGATCTCACCTCTCTTCCTTGGTGATGGAACTCTCTGAACTTGTGTGCAGAAGCCAGGCAACCAGAGCCAGTCCCAGTCCCATTCCCATTGAGGTCACTTGTTTGGATTTACCAAGGACAGAATCAGTGTTTCCTGGAACCTACTAATGTGAGGATGGCCAAATGCCAGGAGAGCTTTGTAGAGGGGCCTTTCCTGAGAAAAAGGTACTTTCCCATTTCTGGCTCCTGACAACGTCACAGATTTGGCCAAGGAGACCATATCTGAGACAGTACAGGCCATTTGGGGGTACATAGTATGGCCTACCAGTCAGACGACACTCAGGATAGTCACAGAATTACTTGGGGGAAGGAGGTGTCTTTGTGGGTGTGGGAGTGAGTTTGTGGTTTTTTCTCATGTTCTGAGAATAAGTTGGAAAGGCAGTTTGTTGGGTTTGGAGTGGACTGTGTCTAGTAATTCCTTTGACAATGTGAGTGTTTCTATGTCTGTGTAACACTCTGTGTCCGTGGTTGTATTCATTAGAAAAGAGAATTCATCTATGGATGTGTCCTGTCTAGTAGAAAGAATTCCAGCATTTATCCTGCCTAATTTATGAATGGACTGTGACTTGCCTTATCAATGGGCAACACGTACTATCTTCCTAAGTTCCTGTTTTCTTTCTGAATCTGGCCACTCTCCAGAGTAGGCTCATGGTTTTTTGTCCAAGTTATGTACCACCTCCAACCTCTGTGACATGGCCATGTATTCTATAGCTGAAAGGAAAGGGAGCATCTCAGAAAACTCAGATATCAGTGTGACAAGGAAAGTCTCAGTGGAGAAAACCGGCTTTGGGCCTTTTGCTTCCCTATTCCTCTGTTGCCCTGAATGTCAGGAAGGTCTTTGCCTCAGGCCACCCCTTTGTGAATCCTGAAGAAAACAGTTTTCAAATGGAAATGAATGGGCATCACCTGTGGCTGTTTGCTAAAATGCTTTGAGAGATATGTGTGTGAATCAGCCTCTTGGCCGTGTGTGAGGCTGTGTCTTAGATATTCAGCGCCTAATGGATCTTAAGAAAGATCCCATGTGTTCATCCAAAACCAAAATGTCTAAAAAAATCAGTCATTGTAGATGAAGTTTATTGCCTTTCTCTGTTAGGTTCCTGACCTCCAACAAGTGAATTTTTGGATCCTTTGAATTAATCGAGTTCTTCAAAGCCCTGCAGAGGCTAGCCCATATGTGCTTGGGTTTTCTAATGAATCCAAATCACATAAAGAATCTATACATGACAGTCAGTAGGCCTCAAATTGGAGAAGCAGAGCAGTATTAGTGGCAGGCCTATTAAATCACTCCTTGTTTACAGGAAGGGTGTCCAGGTCACACTGACTTTAGGCAAATGAGGGCAAGGCAGATTATTTCAGACTCTGTCTTGTGCTTTACCCCTCATGGAAACCTCCAGCCAGAGGTAATGATGATTGTCTATATGGAAGAAGATGAGGGCAATGTGGGAGTGTTTTGGATTTAATTGTGGTCATTTATTTGGCTGTTGGAAGATAAGACTGGGTCCACCTGGGCTTTAACTCGGGTTTGATTCACCTTAGAGACTGAGTTCTGGAACTGACCTCAGAGAAGTATTCACATGAATTGTGTTGGGATTTTAGGAGGCCACGCATTAGACTTGCCCTTGGAAACTGAGATCTAAGCCCAGGGTGGCTTTCCACAAAGCACTGAGAATGTCAGCCAGGATATACCCGGATTTTATTCTGAAAGACTTGGCAGGCATATTTGAGAGTCAAAACACCCATGGACCTCACATTGTAGACCTCAATGGGCCTGGCCTCATGTGACCTTTAGGCCACTCTTTGGGAAGCATTGCCTGCGAGAGTTCTCCAGATCTTTCATTGAAATGAGCTTCCACAACATTTAATGGTTCATGAATGAATTGAAACCCACTGTGGCTCCAAATTCCTCTTTGAAAAATGGCTAGATAAATACCATGAAATTTTTTAAATTCCCATGACCAGGTGGCACTGGAGAACAGTTAGATCTCCTGATGCTCATCATGAGTGTACCAGACTGGGCCTTGATTTACTGGGTTTCATGAAAATGGCATAGAACAGAGATGCCAGTAAGTTGGAACCTTCTGAGTAGTGCGCCTTGAGCAGTTGTGGGCAGGTGTGTGACAAAACATCTGTGGTGGGGCCATGTGGATCTGCCATTGGCTTCCAAATAGCATGTGATTGACATGCAGCAGGCAGCAGACCCATTTATGTAAAGGCACCTTGTTATATAGAGAGGTTTCAGGGCAATGTTCAGAATTGGGTTGCAATGGAAAAGGGGGCAATGTAGCAAGCAATGAGTGATAGAAGCCTGGATGGTGCATTCTCCTGCAGACTCTAACCCACCACAAGTGACAGAACTCCCTGCAGCACTGTGTCCCAGTTGAACTCCTTGTATTTTGTAAAGCAAATATCAAACTCACTGTGCAGCAGCAAGAAACACCACGAAAATTGGAGGATGACCAAATGTCTTCACAGCGACATGGGGAGACACTAAGCCCCCAGTGGCCACAGTTTACCTACAAAGAGAGAATTCAGCACTGCTGCCCCATGTTCATTGGAAAATAAGAAAACATGTCGTCCAGGTCACATAGATGCAGACCCATCTTTGATGGTCTCACTAGAAAGAAAGCTAAAACATCTGACAACAACTTATATTTCAAGTGCCCAATCTCACATGCAGTTTCTCAAACAGTCTTTAGGCCAGAAGAGCTCCATGTTGGTGTTGTGTTTACCATGTCCCTTGCTTTTGGAAACTCCTCTACCATCTCGAAGTTTGTGAACTCCTGAGCATTTTCCATTCCAGACATGTATTCACAAATTTTCTAACTCTTCTCCTCTAATTGTGTCTTCCTTGGAGCGAAGGTAATGTCAAGGCATTGTTCTGGATCAGAGTGGGAAGTTTTGGGTTGCACATATTTGCACACACATTTGATACAATTTCCAATTTTCCATTCAAAGTACAGAATCCCTGACACTATCCCATACCCTACTTGACTCTGTCTACTAATCCTAATATGATGGAGAAAAATAACACAAACAGAATATAAATACAAGCAGTTCAAAGGAGGCATGATGTATATTTGGACTTGCCTTTTACATGATAAAGTTTATGTGTTATAAATCTAGTCAATTTTTAATTGAATAGTTCTCCATGTGTTTTTAAAGTTCAAAATATGTGTATTACTGACTCCCTTTCTCTGTATCCTATTCAACATATGTATTTTTATATGCACATACCGAAAGCTACCTGGTATCACACCTACATTTTTGTGAGGTGGCTTCCTCAGCAAATACAAATTGTGAGAAGAGATCACTCCTCCTAAACGCTTTGGAACTGAATATTCAACCTATGGGTGAGCTTCTTAGTTGAACAAAATTATACATAAATCCATATTCTGTAAAATATATATTTTTGCATTTGTGGATGATATATATTTCATGATGAATTTCGATTGGCATATATTACTACATTTTAAAGTCTGTGTGTGTGTTTTGTGTGTGTGTGTGTGTATATATATATATATATATATATATATATATATATATAGTCTCCATATTTTTCAAAATATGAAATATTTGTGTCTTATTTAGAGTCCCAAAATTCATTCATGTTCATGTATGTGGATTTATAATAAAATTTTCACGAGATTATTCTCAGAAATATTCATCCACCTGAAGTACATATTTGTTTCCTAGTACTGAAAACTAACTACAGTGATTGGTGCCTTCAAATCCTAATATTTCTACAGTAACTGAACCAGTTTAACATCAATGCATGTAGAATTCTATTGGACGTGTTGTGTATTTTGACGTTCGTTTTTATTCCACACTGGTACATTACTCTTTCTTAAGTTTATGGACATCATAGGACATATATTTCATCAACAATTTCGCAAATTTATAGGCATTTGTTTCACTTTCAATCGCTTCCTGCTTCAGAACACATGTATTCCTCCAGGTTTCTTGACTGGTCTTTTCATGAGACTTCTTTCCAAACAAATTATTTTCGATTTTCATAATCAATTTGAAGCAAAGTCACACACTTTTCATGATAAACCAAAATCCTCATATTTCCATTAGATGTATAATGGGTTGGAATGAATGATTGTATATTAATATAAGATTTCTTATTTGTTTTCAAATTTATTTCAATCTATTATTTCAAGTTGAAACCAGTTTTATTATTTATTCACAGTATGGTGTATTCATGCATTTCCTCTGTATTCATAGACACAGGGTGCACCTTTTTGTAGCCCCAATACAAATTTATACATCTTCAAAATATTGCTTCCAGAAATGGTGGAAGAAATACTCATGTCACCTGATCTACATATACATTTCATCACAGTAATATTCTAGACACAAAATTCAAAGGTCACACTTATGATTCTACCAAATCCTAAATAGAAAGTGAACATGGATTACTAAAAACATACATGTCCAGGGTGCCTTATGCTCTCAAATGTCAATCCGATTGGTGACTACATATTTGTTTCTTCCTAAGATTATATGTTCAACCTCAACCCTGTTGAAAATATCTAATCCTATCACTCACTTTATACTTTGCCTGATTTCCTAATGTCTCTATTGATATCTGCATTCCTACATATTTTCCCCACTTCATCATTGTTAGAGACCCTTCACATGTGCTGTTATTGAAATTCACTCTCTAACCGAAACCCTATTGCTAAATAACTTTTGGTCCAAATCCTATACTCATTGTTCTTCCGATACTTACCGACTATCTTCCTGATCCTACTGACTATCTCTGTTTGAGGGGATGTTCTCTTCTACATTCAATCATCCAAGGTACAAGTTCCTATGCCATTGTATATCAATTTATCTGAGATACCTGTGCAGAACGTAATTCAAGCTAAGTAATCCAATCAAGGACCCAATGACTTTCTGGACTTCAAATCTTACCTGGATTTCTGTTTTCATACTTATATTTCACCTATATATTCTTGTAAGTATTGCAGTTACCCAATACCATTATACATCCCGTAGAATGATTCCTAACCCAAATCGAACTGGTTATTAAGCATAACCATACACTGTTCCCTCAATATAACATTACAGAAGAGCTGGAACAGAGTTGGTCTTACAATGCAGGGATGGAGGGGATCTTCCACCTACTTAGAACCTCAATGGTCCATGCAGAAATTATCCCTGGAAAACATGTAGGCAGGTATGAAGGACCTGAGAGAGCAAAGGTCATCTTCCATGGCAAACAGCCTGGTCAGGATGAAGGGTTGTGTCTGAATCAGCCTCTCTCTTCTTAATGTAGAGAAGATGGACCAAACCAAGCCTGTGTGGAGAGCTGTTCCTGGGTGACTATGGTTGATATACCATTCTAACTTGTAAAAATGTCACAGGAATTGGGGCAGCATCCATCTCATGGGACCCTTGGAAGCAACTGTTAGGGCAAAGTAGTTGCCAAGGCAGTGACCTCATTCAGTTCCTGAAAAAAGTGACCTCACCTCACTTCCTTTGTAGTGGAACTCTCTTAACTTGGGAACCAGGAAGCAAGGCGCCCAGAGCCAGTGCCAGTCCCAGTTGGCACACTTGATTGGATTTACCAAGGACAGAGTCAGTCTTTATTGGTACCAACTGATGTGAGGATGGCCAAATTCCAGGAAAGCTATGAAGACAGGTGTTTCCTGAGAAAGCAGGTAGTTGTTCTGGCAAAGCCACCAAATCTGAGAAAGTACAGGCCATTTCGGGGGAACATGGTATGGCCCACCAGTCAGAGGAAACTCCGGATAATCAAAGACCTACTTCTGGGAAGGAGGTGCTTTGTGGGTGTGGGTGTGAGTTTGTGGTTTTGTCTCATGTTCTGAGAATAGGTAGGGATGGTGGATTGTTTGTTTTTGAGTGGATTGTTTCTAGAAAGTCGTTTGACATGGCGAGGGTTTCTAAAAGTGTATCCCACTGTGTCCGTGGTTGTTGACATTTGAAAAGAGAATGCATCAATGGAAGTGCCCTGTCTAGTAGAAAGCTACCCAGCATTCATCCTGCGCAATTGATGAATGGACTGCAGCTTGCCTTATGAATGGACAACACCTACTATCTTCCTAAGCTCCAGTTTTCTTCCTGAATTCTCGCCACTCTCCGGAATAGTCTCATGGTTTGGTGTCCAAGATATGTACCGCCTCCAAGCTTTGTTACATGGCCATGTACTGGATAGCTGAAGGCAATGGGAGCATCTCAGAAAACTCAGATATCAGTGTGACCAGTAAAGTCTCAGTTGAGAAACCCTGCTTTGGGCCTTTTGCTAACCTATTGTTCTGTTGCCCTGAATGTCAGGAATTTCTTTGCCTCAGGCAACCCCTTTGTAAAGCCTGAAGAAAACAGTTTTCAAATGAAAATGAATGGGCATCACCTGTGGCTGTTTGCTTAATTGCTTCAAAAGGGATGTGTCTGAATCAGCCCCTTGGCCCTATGTGAGGCTGGGGCTTAGATTCTCGGCACCTGACGGATCTACAGAAAGATCCCATCTCTGAATCCAAAACCAAAATGGCCATAAGAGCAGTCAATGTGGATGAAGTCTCTTGCCTTCCTCTGTAAGTCCTGACCTCTATCAAGTGAGAATAGATATCATTTGGGTCAAATGAGTTTTTCAAAGCCCTGAAGAGGCTAATGCATAGGTGCTTGGATTTTCTCATGACTCCAATTCACACAAAGAATTTATACTCAACAATCAGTAACAGTCAAAATGGAGAAGCAGAGCAGTATTAAGGGCAGGCCTATTTGATCACTCCTGGTTCAAAGGAAGGGTGTCCAGGCCACCCTGACTTTAGGCAATTGAGGGGTAAGTGAGCTTATTTTGGACACTGTCTTGGGCTGCATCCCTCATGAAAACCTGCAGCAAGAGGTTATGATGAGTGTCTCTATGGCAGAAGATGAGGGTCATGTGGGAGTGTTTTGGTTTCAATTGCGGTCATTTGTGTGGCAGTGGAATAGGCCACTAATGAGATTCGCCCTTCTAAACTGAGATCTAGCTCACTCCTTGGGAAAAATTGCCTGTGAGAGTTCTCCAGATCTTTTATTGAAATGAGCTTCCTCACCATTTAATGGTTCCTGAATGAATTGAAACCCACAGTGCTTCCAACTTCATCCTTGAAAAGTGGCTACATAAATACCATGAAATTTTTGCCATTCCAATGACCAGGTGGCACTGGAGAACCTTTGATGTCCTTTTGCTCATCATGAGTGTACCAGATAGTGCCTTGATTGTCTGGGTTTCATGAAAATGGTGTAGAACAGAAATGCCAGTAACTTGTAGCCTACTGAATAGTGGTGTGTGTGCAGGTGGTGTGCAGGTGTGTGATAAAACATCTCTTGTGGGGCCATGTGGATCTGCCATTACTTCCAAAGGGCTTGAGACTGACATGGTGCATCCAGCAGAACCTTATATGTCTGAAACCTCTCCATGTAAAGGCATCTTTTTATATGGAGATTTTCAGGGCAATGTTCAGAATCAGGTTGCTATGATCAAGGGGGCAATCTATGTGGGATAGAATCCTGGTTGGTGAATTCTCCTGCAGACCCTGACCCACCATACATGACAGAACTCCCTCCAGCACTGGGTCTCAGTTGAACTCATTTTATTTAGTGAAACAAATACCAAACTCCCAGTGCAGCGGCAAGAAACACCATGAAAAGTGGAGGATGACCAAATGGCTTCACAGTCCACACGGGGAGACACTTAGCCTTCAGTGGCCACAGTTTACCTACAAAGAGTGAATTCAGCACTGCCGCCTCATGTCTTTTGGAAAATAAGAAACCATGTTCTCCAGGTTACATAGATGCAGACACAGCTTTGATGCTTTCACTAGAAATGTAGCTAAAGCTCCTGACAAAAACATATATTTCAAGGATCTTCTAGCTTTCAGAGTCTGTGTTGAAATATCAGCTGTTATCCTGATTGCTTTACCCCTAAATGTAATCTGCTTCCTTTCAATTGTAGCTTTTAAAATTCTCTCTTTATTCTGTACGTTGGGTATCTTCATTATAATGCGTCTAGGTGTGGATCTCTTATGATTTTGCACATTCGGCGTCCTGTTGGCTTCTAGGACTTGGGAGTCTGTCTCATTCTTCAAGTCTGGGAAGTTTTCTCGTATTATTTCATTAAATACATTTCTCATTCTTTTGGTTTGGACCTCTATACCTTCCTGTATCCCAATGACTCTTAAGTTTGGTCTCTTTATGTTATCCCATATTTCTCGGATGTTCTGTTCATGGTTTCTTAACAGTCTTGCTGAGCTGTCTATGTTCTTTTCAAGTTGAAATACTTTGTCTTCATTGTCTGATGTTCTATCTTCTAAGTGTTCTACTCTGATGGTAGTGTTCTCAATTGAGTTTTTAAGTTGTTTTATTGCTTCCTGCATTTCTAGGATTTCTGTTTGTCATTTTTTACAACTTCTATCTCCCTGTATAATTGATCTTTTGCTTCTTGGATTTGTTTGTGTAATTCATTGTCGAAGTGATCTTTCATTGTCTGATTTTGCTGTCTAATGTCTTCCTTGAGACTCCAGATTATCTGAAGCATGTATATCCTGAGTTTTTTATCTGACATTCCATCTGCTGCAGTTATTACCTCTTCTAAAGTTGTGTTGACCTGCATTGCTTGTGGTCCTTTTTTCTTTGTCTTTTCATACGGCTCGCGTTTCTTTCTGCTTGGTGAAACTGTTGTGATTTTGAAATTTTCCCCCTATATATTTATATTGCTCTTGTATATTTGAAAAGTCTTCCTTGCAGGGGCGGGGGGTGGCTGTTGTGCTCTTCCAATTGGGGTGATCTATCTACCATGCTGATGGGCCGCTGGGCCTGTTCTCCTGATCGGTCGCAGGTCTGCCTACCCTGCAGGCGCGGGAAGCGGCTCTGCTAAGCCCCTCCTCTAATTGGTGTGACGTGTGTACCACACCCATGGACCCCTGGGGTGTTCTGCCAGTCGGTCTCAGGTCTGCCTATCTTAGAGGCGCGGGCGGCGGCTCTGCTCTGCCCCTACTCCAATTGGGGTGACGTGACTACCATGCCGGCGGGTGGGTGGGCCTGTTCTGCCGTCGGTCGCAGGTCTGCCTACCTTACGGGCATGGGCGATGGATCTGCTCTGCCCCTACTCCAAATGGGGTGAAGTGTCTGCCGCGCTGGCAGGCCGCTGGGCCTCTTCTGCTGGTCGGGTGCAGATTTGTCTACCTTGAGGGCGCGGGTGGTGGCTCTGCTCTGCCGCTATTCCAATTGGGGTGTCATGACTACGAAGCCGGCAGGTTGCTGGGCCTGTTCCGGGCACCATGGGCAAAGACTCTGCTCTGCCCCTACTCCTATTGGGGTTATGTGACTACCATGCCGGTGGGCCACTTGGATTGTACTAGGTGCTGGAGAAGGCTCTGCTCTGCAATTACTCCAATTGAGGTGACGTGACTACCATGCCTGCTGGTCGCTAGGCCTGTTCTGGGCACCTGTGGCGGCTCTGCTCTGCCTCTATTCCAATTGGGGTGAAGTGAGTATCATGCAGGTGTGTCGCTGGGCCTGTTCCAGGCATGGGCAGCGGCTCTGCTCTGCCCCTCTGGCTTGATGACAAAGTGAGAGAGACTCGGGTGTTTCTGACTCACTTTCTTTACCAGGAGACCAACTGTTTCTGTCACCGCTGGTATTAATGAAGTTATCTCCTCCGCTGCTTTCTGATGACATCAGATCTCTGCCATGTTGGTATCCCATGCAAAAGGCAGCATTTCGTTCCCTTTGCTGGGTGACCAAAGCAATGGGTGAGTCCTGACTTGCCCTCACAAGCCTCGTCTCAATCCTGTTGCCACTGCCTATGAAGGCTCGGTTGATATATACCTCCACATTATTCAGCAAGACCCGGACCGGGAAGCAGTTTCCACGGGTTCTTGAGCCCTGGGCCAGATCAGTTCAGGGAGGCCAAATTTGGCCGCTCTGGGCTCAGTGTATGTTCTAATAGGAGCAGGCTCCAAGACGCAGTTTCTGCGGGTTCTTTAGCACTGAGACTGAGTAATTTGTCTGCGAAGCAAAGGTGAATGGAATCCTGAAATTACCTGTTCTATAGCTGAATGAGCTGCGATCAGTCGAAAACAGGGATGGTGACGTCAGCTCTCAAGATGGTGGACGCTGGCTTCCTCTGTGGTCTGACCGGTATGGAGAACGGAATTGGACCACATCCATCCCCATCTCAATCCCAGAATTCAGCACTGAGCACAGTAATTGCATAGCGGGCAGGAGCCCATAGAATCCGCACCACTGTATATTTGCGATGCTATCTCGTCTTTTCCCAGTGCGCGCCACACACTCTAGCTGCAGGGCAATTTGCTGAATAAGCAGCATGACCCTCCGTGCGGAAAAATCACTCACGTTTGAGCCCCCGTAGCTGATGCTCGTGAGATGGATATATGTCCACTAGGTTTTGGAGCACCCCAAATTTGCTGGAAATTCCTAACAAGATAGGTTTTAGCCGTTCTAACTCGTCATTTTCCCGCACAGTGACGCGGTACATGGGGGTAATGCACTCCATTCGCCGCCATCATGTGATCCCCCAAAGGTAGTTTTCAGTACCAGGAAAAAAATATGTATTTCAGGTGGAGGAATATTTCTGAGAATAATCTTGTGAAAAGTTGATTATAAATCCACATACATGAATATGAATGAATTTAGGGAGGGTATAAAAAGAAAAATATACTAAATATTTTGAAAAATCTGGAGAGTGAATATATATATATATATATATATATATATATATATATATATATATATATACACACAGACACACACACACACACAGACATTAAAAAGTAGCATTATGTATGTGAATTGAAATTCACCATGAAATATATATCATCCACAGATTCAAAAATATTCATTTTAATGTACATGGATTCATGTTGTTTAACTAAAAAGCTCACCCATATGTTGAATTTTCAGTTCCAACAGCGTTAAGTAGGAGTGATCTCTTCTCACAATTTGTATCTGCCAAGCCAGCCACCTCACCAAATGTACGACTGATACCACGTAGAATTCTGTATGTGCTTATAAAAATACATGTGATGAATAGGCTACAGAGAAAGGGAGACAGTTATTCACATATTTGTTAAGTTTGAAAACACATGGAGAACTATTTCAATTAAAATTCACTAGATTTATAACACCTAGAATTTATCATACGAAAGGCAAGTCCAATTATACACCATGCCTCCTGTGAACCTCTTGTATTTGTATTCTGTTTGGGTTATTATTCTCCATCAAATTAGGATAAGAAGTCAAAGTCTAGTAGGGTATGTGTTAGTGTCAGGGATTCAGTATTTCGAATGGAAAATTGGAAAATGTATCCAATGTGTATGCAAATATGTGCTACACAAAAATCTTCCCACTCTCATTCAGAATAATGCCTTCACATTACCTTCGCCCTACATAAGACACAATTAGAGGAGAACATTTAGAAAATCTGTGAATACATATGTGGAATGGAAAATGCTCAGAAGTTCACAAATTTGGAGTTGGTAGAGGAGTTTCCAAAAGTAAGGGACAGGGTAATCACTCCAAAAACATGAAGTTCTGCCAGCCTAACATCTGAAGAAACTGCCTGTGAGGTTGGGCAATGAAATATATGCTGTTGTCAGAAGCATTAGCTTCATATGTAGTGAGACCATCCAATCTGGTTCTGCATCTATGTGACCTGGATGACATGGTTTCTTATTTTCCAATAAACATGAGCCAGCAGTGCTGAATTTTCTATTTGTAGGTATACTGTGGCCACTGGATTCTAGGTGTCTCCCCGTGTGGACTGTAAATTCATTTGGTCATCCTCCACTTTCGTGGTGTTTCTTGCTGCTGCACTGGGAGTTTGGTATTTGCTTCATTAAATACAAGGGTTCACCTGGGACACAGTGCTGAAGTGAGTTCTGTCAAGTGTGGTGTGTCGAGTTCTGCAGGAGAATGCACCAACCAGGCTTCTATCCCACATAACTTGCCCTATTGACCATAGCATCCTGATTCTGAACATTGCCCTGAAACCTCTCCATATAACAATATGCTTTTACATATAAGGTTCTACTGACTGCAAAATGTCAGTCACAATCCATTTGGAAGCCAATGGCAGATCCACATGCCCCCACCACAGATGTTTTATCACACACCTGCCAACCACTGCTCTAGAACAACTACTCAGCAAGATCCAACTTAGTGGAATCTCTGTTCTACACCATTTTCATAAAACCCAGTCAATCAAGGCACTGTCCTGTATACTCATGATCAGCAAGAGGACATCCAAATGTTCTCCAGTGCTACCCGGTCATGGGAATTTCAAAAATTTCATGATATTGATATAGCCAATTTTCAAGGATGAAGTTGGAGGCACTGTGGATTTCAATTCACTCAGAAACCATTAAATGAAAACTCTGGAGAATTCTTACAGGCAAGGCTTCCAAAAGTGCCCAAAAGTCAGATTAAGCCAGGCCCATTGAGGTCTACAATGTATGGTCCATGTGTGTTTTGACTCTCAAATATGGCTGCCAAGTCTTTAAGAATAATATCATGTGTTATCCTGGCTGAGATTCCCTGTGCTCTGTGGAAAGTCAACTAGGGCCTAGATGTCACTTTCCAAGGGCAACTCTCATGCATGGCCATCTAAAATTCCAACACAATTCCTGGCAATAATTCTCTGAGATCAGTAAAAGAACTCAGTCTCTAAGGGGAATCACACCAGAGTGCAAGCCTAGGTGGACCCAGTGATCTCTTCCAACCGCCAGACAAATGTCCACAATTAAAACCAAAACACTCTCACATGGCCCTCATCTTCTTCCATATAGACACTCATTATATCCTCTGGCTGGAGGTTTCCATAAGGGACGCAGCCCACGACAGTGTCCAAAATAAGCTCCTTGCACCGCATTTGCCTAAAGTAAGGGTGGCCTGGACTCTCTTCCTGTGAACCAGGAGTGATCAAATAGGCCTACCTTTAATATTGCTTGGCTTCTCCAACTTGAGGCCTTCTAGCTTTGGGGTTTAGATTCTTTAAGTGAATTGGAGTCATGATAATCAAGCACCTATGGCCTAGCCTCTGCAGGGCTTTGAAGAACTCATTTGACCCAAAGGATCCCTATTCTCACTTGATGGATATCTGGAACCTACCAGAGGAAGGCAAGAGAGTTCATCAACAATATCTGATCTTTTTGCCATTTTGGTTTTGGATGCACGCATGGGATCTATCTTTAGATCCATCAGGTGATGAGAATCTAAGCCACAGCCTCACACAGGGCCAACAGGCTGATTCAGACATATCCCAATCCTAAGCAATTAAGCAAAGAGCCACAGGTGATGCCCATTCATTTCCATTTGAAAACTGTTTTCTTCAGGGTTCACAAAGTGGTGGCTTGAGGCAAAAAACTTCCTGACATTCAACAGAACAATAGTTAAGCAAAAGGACCAAAGCAGGGTTTCTCCACTGAGACGTTCCTGGTCAACAGATATCTGAGATTTCTGAGATGCTAGCCATTTCCTTCAGCTATCCAGTACATAGCCATGTCACAGATCTTGGAGGTGGTACAAATCTTGGACACAAAACCATGAAACTATTCTGGAGAGTGGGCTGAATTGAGAGAGAAAACAGGAAATTAGGAAGCTTGTAGGTGTTGCCCATCCATAAGGCAAGCCAGAGTCCACTCATGAATTGGGCAGGATGAATGCTGGGAAGATTTCTACTAGACAGGACACATCCATTGATGCATTGTCTTTTCTAATGTCTACAACAATGGACTCAGTGGGATACACACACATAGAAACACTCACCTTGTCAAAGGACTTAATAGAAATATTCCACACCATACCAAACAAACCGCTTTTCCTACGTATTCTCAGAAAATGATCCACTACCTGCTTTCTCAGGGAAAGCCCCTCTTCAGAGGTTTCCTGGCATTTGGCCATCCTCACATCTGTAGGTACCAAGAAAGACTGACTCTGTTTTTGGTAATTCCAAACATGTGAGACCACTGGGACTAGAACAGGGACTGTCTCTGGGTGCCTGGCTTTCTGGATCCCAAGTTCAGAGAGTTCCCTCACCAAGGAAGTGAGGTGAGATCACTTTCTTCAGGATCTGAATGATGTCACTGCCTTGGCAACCACTTTGTTGCTTCCAAAAGTACCATGAGGTGGAGGCTGCCCCGATTTTCATGTGACACTTTATCTAGTTAGAATGTTATATCAACCATAAGCACCCGGGAACAGCTTCCACACAGGACTGGTTTGGTCCATGTTCTATACATTAAGAAGAGAGAGAATGATTCAGACACAACCCTTCATCCTGACCAGGATGATTGCCATGGAAGTTGACTTTTGCTTTCTGAGGTACTTCATAGCTGCCTTCATCTTCACCAGGGATTATTTCTGCATGAACATTTGAGTTTCTCAGCAGGTGAAGATCCCCTAGATTCCTGTAGTTTAATACCCACACTGTTCCTGCTCTCCTGCAAAGTTAGTGTATGGTTAGGGTTAATAATATTTTCGATTTGGGTTAGGAATCATTCTGCAGGATGAATAATGGGATTGGGAACCTGTGATATTTATAAGAATATATAGGTGAAATATATGTATAAAAACGGGAATCTACGAAAGATTTGAAGCCCAGAAGGGCATTGGGCCCTTGGTTTGGATACTTAGTGTTGAATAATGTTCTGTACAATTGTCTCAGTTAAATCGAAATACAATGGCATAGGACCCTGTACCATGGATGATTGAATGTAGAAGAGAACATCCAGTCAAAAAGGGATAGTTGGTAGGATTAGGAAGATAGTCAGTAGGTTTAGGAAGAAGAGTGAGTATATGATTTGGAAAAAAAAGCTTCTTTAGCAATAGGGTTTCGTTTAGAGAGTGAATGTAAATGTCAGCACATGTGAAGAGTAAGCCAAAATGATGAACTGGGGAAAATATGTAGGAAAGCAGGTGTCAATAGAGACATTACTAAATCAGGCAAAGTATAAAGTGAGGGATAGGATTAGACATTTTCAACAGGCTTGAGTTTGAATATATAATCATAGGAAAAAACAAATATGTCGTCATGAATGGGAATGACATTTGAGAGCATTAGGCAACCTGGACATGGATGCTATTAGTTATCAACATTCACTTTCCTTTTAGGCTTTGGTACAATCATAAGTGTGATATTTTATTTTTTTGTTGTTCAGAATATTACTGTGATAAAATGTATATGTAGATCAGGTGACATGAGTATTTCTTTCACCATTTCTGGGAGCAATAATTTGAAGACGCATACATTAGTATTAGGGGCACAAAGAGGTGTAACCTCTGTCTATGAATATAGAGATAATGCATGAATAGACCATACTATGAATAAATAACATAACTGATTCCACTTTAAATAATGGATTGAATTGACATGTGAAAATATATAAGAAATCTTATATTGATATACAATCATTCATTCCAACCAGTTATATATCTAATGGTAATATTAGGATTATGATTTATGATGAATGGTGTTTGAGTTTTGCTTTATAAGTGATGATGTTAAATGAAAGTAATGTGTTTGGAAAGAAGTCTCATGAAAAGACCAGTCAAGAAACATGGAGGAATGCATGTGTTCCGAATCAGGAAGTGATTGATCGTGAAACAAATGCCTATAAATTTTCTAATTTGTGACTGAAATATATATCCTATGATGTGGATAAACTGAAGACATAGTAACGTACAAGTGTTGAATAAAAATGAAAGTCAAAATACACATCATGTCCCCTAGGAATCTACTTGCATTGATTTTAAACTGGCTAAGTAAATGTAGAAATAATAGGGTTTGTATGCACCATTCACTGAATTTAGTTTTCAGTACTAGGAAACAATATGTATTGCAGGTGGATGATTATTATGAGAATAATCTTGTGGAAAGTTGATTATAAATCCACAGATATGAATATGAATGAATTTAGGGAGTGTATAATAAGACACATATATTTCATATTTTGAAAAATCTGAAGAGTGTGTATATATATAAATATAAATATATATATATATATATATATATATATATATATATATATATATATGTATATATATATACAAACACGCACATGCACAGATATTAAAAAGTAGCAATACAGGAGATCCATTATTAAGGCAGGCATGGAGAAATCAAGTCTCTGATCTCTTCAGCTGCACGGGCATAGGAAGTCGTAAACTGTCTAAATGCTGTTTGCTCAGAATCACTAGGCAATGTTGACCTGTTGTGAATCTGGGGCGAACAGTCTGGGCCCCTCAGAACACACACAGAGCCCGGATTGGCTGCATTCAAGCTTAGATTCGTCTGGTTTTTGTGACTCAGCACTAACATTCCCGCTGAAATAACTGGTTGGGCTTTGTGAATTGACAGAGTTAAAAGACAACTGAGCCTTCATAGGCAGTGGCCACAGGATTAAAATGGGGCTTGCGAGAGATAGTCAGGACCCACCCATTGCATTGGTCACCCAGCAAAAGGAACGAACGGTCACCATTTTAATGTGATACCACCATGGCATAGAACTGACATTACAGGCAGAGGAGATAACTTCATTGAAACCAACGCGACAAGTGTGTAATCCCATTGCCATCTCTCTCAACACCACGGGGAAACCTCAAGGGCCCCTCCCAGGTCTCCCAGGAGCACGATAGCCAGACCTAGGGAAACAGGATGGGCTCGGGACTTGCGGCGTGGAATTCCCGGCTACCACTCGCACCAGTGCTGACAATTGAGGTCTCTTACACCACCTACCAGGGGCATGGCTCCCGGAAGACAAGAAAATTCGCTGGCGGTTCTCAGGACAAAGCTCTACAAACTTAGGGTCTGAGGGAGGCAAACAGGGAGAGTGTGCCCAGGCGTTCATTAAAACAGGGCTACCAGGAGCAGAGGCCTGGCTTGTAACCAGTATTGTGGTGAGCGTCAAAGGTGAGTGGGGCCTGGCTTGAGGAAGCACAAGAGAAGGCCCTAGGCACTCAGGATTGGAGACCCGCCGAGTCTGGGAGGAAGAGCTGCTGCACAGTGATTTGTTCCCACTCATTTAGAGGAGAAGCTTGGCCCAGTGCACACAGCTCCAACTACTGGAAGAGAAGTTAATTGAACTCTAGTACTGCATGTATTATTATTATTATTATATTATTTGTATGTTTTTCTTTTTCTTTCATTTTCATTTTTGTTGTTGTTCTTTAACTCTTTTAATGTTTTTTATTTTTTTAATTTTTTATTTCATTATTATTATTATTATTTTAAATTTTAATTTTCATTTTTTAATTATCATTATTACTTAAAATTTTCTTTCTTTATTTTCTATTTTTTTCTTTTGTCTTTTCATTTCTTTTCAATTTTATTATACCCCCTTCCTTGAATTCTACCTGGCTACTCTCATTCTCTTTAGTGACTTCTTCCCTTCCCTTCTAATATCTTTCCTTCCAAGCATCAAATAAATTTATAAGAGTAAGCAGTAACTCAGTAGTCAAACAGAACAAGAAGTAACATGAGCAGCATAAAAAAGCAAGGAAGAAAAAAAGTACAAACAATGAAGGACAGCCTAAATATTCAAGAGCATCTGGAGTCATCAGAAAAATGGTCATATAAAGAACTCAAGGAATACCTTAGACAGATGTAATGGAACATTAAAGAGGATACGAGACAACAAAAACAAACAGTGAAAGAACGCATTGAAAATGAATTACATAAACAGATAAAATAAGAAATTAAGCATCTTTATCAGGAGATAGAGATTATTAGAAAAATCAAACAATAATTCTAGAAATGAAGGAAATGATAAACCAAATTAAAAACTCAATTGAGAGTATCACTAACAGAGTGGAGCAAGTAGAAGACAGAATGTCAGATAATGAAGACAAAATATATCATCTTGAAAAAACTCTATCCAAGAAAGAAATGCTGTAAAAAATTATGAGAAAACATCCAAGAGATATGGGATAACATTAAAAAAACAAACTTATGAGTCATCCCGAAAGAGGAAGGTACAGAGATTCAAACCAAGGGAATGAGTAACCTGCTGAATGAAATAATTAGAGAAAACTTTCCAAAAATAAAAATGGAAACAGATAAACAAATTGTAGATGCTTACAGGACACTGAGCACACAAAATCACAGTAGACCAATGCCAAGACACATTGTTATGAAGATATCCAATATACAAAACAAAGAGAAAATATTAAAACCTACCAGAGAAAGGAGGCAGATTACAATCAGGGGTAAAACAAAAAGGTTAACAATGTTTTTTTTTTTTTTTTTTTATCACAGATGCTGGAAGTGAGAAGATCCTGGAATAACATACTTCAAACACTGAAAGACAATGGATGCCAACCAAGAATTATGTATCCAGCAAAATTAAGCTTAATATAAGACAACAAAATAAAAATATTTCATGATAAACAAAAGCTAAAAGAATTTGCAGCCAGAAAACCAGCATTGGAAAGCATCTTGAGCAAAACACTACACGAGGAAGAAATGAAAATCAACAATGTAAACCATCAGTGGGAAGTGCCTCAGTAATGACAGAGGGCGGGAAAAGCTAATCATGGAGAAACAAACTAATTTAAAAAAAAGATATAAGCAAACATGGGTGGCAGTACAAACCATATATTAATAGTAACTCTAAACGTTAATGGCTTAAACTCTCCAATAAAGTGACATAGGCTTGTAACTTGAATTAAAAAAAAACAAATCCAACAATATGTTGCCTCCAGGGGACACATCTGAATGGAAAAGACATACACAAGCTGAAGGTGAAAGATTGGAAAAATTTATACCATGCACACAGTCCTCGTAACCAAGCAGGGGTGGCCATCCTCCTATAGAATAAAATCGACCTCAAGACTAATTTAATCAAAAGGGATAAGGAAGGACATTATATACTGTTAAAAGAAACCATTCACTGACAAGACATAACAATTATCAATATTCACGCAGCAAATAATGGTGCTGCGACGTTCATTAAACAAATTCTCCTCAAGTTCAAGAATCAAATAGACCACAGTACAATAATTATGGGTGACTTCAACTCACGTCTCTCACCATTGGACAGATCCTCCAAACAAAAGTTGAATAAAGAAACTATAGAACTCAATATCACAATCAATACCCTAGACTTAAGTGACATATATAGAATATATCAACCATCATCAAGTGGATATACTTTTTTCTCAGCAGCACATGGATCCTTCTCAAAAATAGACCATATGTTTTGCCATAGGGCAACCCTCAGTAAATATAAAGGGGAGGAGATAATACCATGAATTTTTTGTGATCATAATGGAATGAAACTGGAAACCAATGATAAAAGAAAAAAGAAAAAATCATACATTACATGCAAAATGAACAATATGTTACTGAATGATCAATGGGTTACAGAAGACATAAAGGAGAAAATCAAAAAATTCTTAGAGATAAATGAAAATACAGACACAACATATCAGATTCTATGGGACAAAATGAAAGAAGTATTAAGAGGTAAATTCATCTCCTGGAGGTCATTCCTCAAAAAAAGAAAGAAAAAAAAAACAACAAATAAATGAGCTCACACTTTATCTCAAAGCCCTAGAAAAGGAAGAGCAAAACAACAGCAAATGTAGCAGAAGGCAAGAAATAATTAAAATCAGAGCGAAATTGAAACAAAAGAAACTATTGAAAAAATTAACAAAACTAAAAGGTGCTTCTTCAAAAAGATAAATAAGATCGACAGACCCTTAGCCATGCTAATGAAGAGAAGAAGAGAGAGAACTCAAATTACTAACATACGGGATGAAAAAGGCAATATCACAACAGATGCAACATAAATACAGAAGAAAATTAGAAATTATTTGGAAACCTGTATTCCAATAAAATAAAAAAATAGTGAAGACATTGATAAATTTCTTAAGTCATATGATTTGCCCACACTGAGTCATAAGGGAACACACAATTTAAACAGACCAATATCAATGGATGAAGTAGAAGAAGCAATCAAAAGACTACCAACCAAGAAAAGCCCAGGACCGGATGGGTATACAGCAGAGTTTTACAAAACCTTTAAAGAAGAATTAATACCATTACTTTTCAAGTTATTCAGGAAATAGAAAAACTGGGAGCTCTGCCAAATTCGTTCTATGAGGACAACATCACCCTGATTCTGAAACCAGACAAAGACACCTCAAAGAAAGAAAACTACAGACAAATATCTCTGATGAACCTAGATGCAAAAATCCTCATTAAAATTCTGGCGAATTGGATACAAAGGCACATCAAAAAAATTGTGCACCATGATCAACTAGGATTCATCCCTGGGATGCAAGGCTGGTTCAATATATGGAAATTAATAAATGTTATTCACAACATCATTGGACTTAAAGATAAGAACCATATGATCATCTCGATAGACGCAGAAAAAACATTCAACAAAGTAGAGCATTCCTTTATGTTCAAAACATTTTAAAAATTAGGGATAACAGGAACTTACCTCGACATTGTAAAAGCTATCTATGTTAAGCCTCAGGTTAGCATCATTCTGAATGGAGAAAAATTGAAGGCATTCCCTTTAAAATCTGGAACAAGACAGGGATGTCCTCTATCACCACTTCTATTCAATATAGTTCTCGAAAAACTGGCCAGAGCAATTAGAGAGATGAAAGACATTAAAGGCATAAAAATAGGAAAAGAAGAACTTAAATTATCACTATTTGCAGATGACATGATTCTATACATAGAAGACCCAAAAGGGTCTACAGAAAAAACTACTAGAACTAATAAATGAATGCAGCAATGTGGCAGGATAGAAAATCAACATGCATAAATCAAAGGCATTTCTGTATATTAGCGACAAAACTTCTGAAACAAAAATGAGTCAAAACACTGCATTCCCAATTTCCTCAAAATAATTAAATACTTGGGAATCAACCTAACAAAAGAGGTGAAAGATTTATATAATGCAAACTACAGAACTCTAAAAAGAGAAATAGAATAAGATCTTAGAAGATGGAAAAATATACCCCATTCATGGATAGGAAGAACTAACATCATCAATATGGCTATATTACCAAAAGTTCTCTACAGGTTTAATGCAATGCCAATCAATATCCCAAAGGAATTTTTTGTAGAAATAGATAAAGCAATTATGAAATTCAAATGGAAAAATAAAAGACCCAGAATAGCAAAAGCAATTCTAAGCAGGAAGTGTGAATCAGGCAGTATAGCAATACCAGATTTCAAACTATATTACAGAGCAATTATAATAAAAACAGCATGGTACTTGTACCAAAACAGGCGGGTGGACCAATGGTACAGAATGGAGGACACAGAGACTAATCCAAAAAGCTACAACTATCTTATATTTGATAAAAGAGCTAATGGCCTGCAATGGAGGAAGGATGGCATCTTCATCAAATGGTGTTGGGTAAACTGGAAATCCATATGCAACAAAATGAAACTGAATCACCTCCTCTCGCCCTGCACAAAAGTTAACTCAAAGTGGATCAAGGAGCTAGATTCAAATCAGAGTCTCTGCGTCTGATAGAAGAAAAAGTTGGCTCAGATCTACATATTGTGTGGTCAGGCTCCAAATTCCTTAATAGGACACCCATAGAACAAGAGTTAATAACAAGAATCAAGAAATGGGACTTACTTAAACTGAATTTTTTTTTCTCAGAAAGAGAAACAATAAGAGAGGTAAATATGGAGCCTACATCATGGGAACAAATTTTTAGTCCTCACCCTTCACATGGAGCCCTAATATCTAGAGTATACAAAGTATACAAAGAACTCAGAAAATTAGACAATAATATAACCAATAACCCAATGGGCCAAGGACCTGAACAGAAACTTCTCAGAGGAGGACATAGAATCAATTAACAAGTACATGAAAAAATGCTATCCATTTCTAGCAGTAAGAGAAATGCAAATATAAACCACCCTAAAATACCATCTCAATCCAGTGAGATTGGCAGCCATAATGAAGTCAAACAACAACAAGTGCTGGCGAGGATGTGAGGAAAAGGGTACTCTTGTACATTGCTCGTGGGACTGAAACTGGTGCAGCCAATTTGGAAAGGAGTATGGAGACTCCTGTGAAAGCTTGGAATGGAAGCACCATTTGACCCAGCTATTGCCCTTCTTGGACTATTCCCTGAAGACCTTAAAAGAGCGTACTACAGTGATACTGCCACATCGATTTTCATAGCAGCACAATTCACAATTGCTACACTGTGGAACCAACCCAGATGCCCTTCAATAGATGAATGGATAAAAAAAAAATGTGACCTTTGTATACTCTGGAGGATTACGCAGCACTAAAATATGACAAAATCATGGAATTTGCAGGGAAATGCATGGCAATAGAGAAGATTATGCTTAGTGAAGCTAGCCAATCCCTAAAAAACAAATACCAAATATCTTCTTTGATATAATGAGAGCAACTAAGAACAGAGCAGGGAGGAAGAGCATGAAGAAAAGATTAACATTAAGCAGAAACATGAGGTGGGAGGGAAAGGGAGAGAAGAGGGAAATTGCATGGTAATGGAGAGAGACCCTTATTGTTACACAAAATTACATATAAGAGGTTGTGGGAAAATAAACAACGAGAGAAATGAATTAGAGTAGGTATGGTAGAGAGAAAAGATGGGAAGAGAAGGGAGGGGGTATAGTAGAGTATAGGAAAGGTAGCAGAATACAACATTAACTCATAGGGCATTATGTAAAAATATGGATGTGTAACTGATGTGATTCTGCAATCTGTATTTGGAGTAAAAATGGGAGTTCATAACCCACTTGAATCTAATGTATGAAATATGATATGTCAAGATCTTTGTAATGTTTTGAGCAACCAATAAAAAAAGTAGTGATATATATGCCAATAGAAATTTATCATGAAATATATATAATCAACAGATTGAAAAATATTAATTTTACTGAACATGAAATTATGAATAATGTTATTCAACTAGGAAGCTCACCCATAGGTTGAATTTTCAGTTCCAAAAGCGTTTAGGAGGAGTGATCTCTTCTCTCAATTTGCATCTGCCAATTCAGCCACCTCACAAGTGTATACGAGTGATATCAGGTAGGATTCTATATGTGCATATAAAAATACATGTGCTGAATAGGCTACAGAGAAAGGGAGACAGGGATTCATATATTTGTTAATTTTAAAAACACATGTAGAACTATTTCAACAAAAAATTGACTAGATTTATAACTCCTACAAAATATAATGCAAAAGGCAATTCCAA
The DNA here is from genome assembly GCF_048772815.1 of Callospermophilus lateralis. Taxonomy (NCBI): domain Eukaryota; kingdom Metazoa; phylum Chordata; class Mammalia; order Rodentia; family Sciuridae; genus Callospermophilus; species Callospermophilus lateralis. The sequence goes on from NW_027512630.1 coordinate 1,384,405, forward strand.
CTATACACCATGCCTCCTCTGAACTGCTTGTATTTCTATTCTTTTTGGGTTATTTTTCACCATCATATTAGGATCATAATTCAGAGTCTAGTAGGGTATGGGTTAGTGTCAGGGATTCAGTATTTCAAAATAAAAATTGAAAAATGAATCCAGTGTGTGTGTAAATATGTGCTACACAAAAATCTTCCCACTCACATCCAGAACAATGCCTTGACATTACCTTCACCCAAGTAAGACACAATTATAGTAGAAAAGTGTGAAAATCTATGAATACATATATTTAATGGAATATGCTCGGGAGTTCACAACCTTGGAGGTGGTAGAGGCGTTTCCATAAGTAAAGGACAGGGTAAACACTCCACAAACAAAGAGCTCTGCTGGCCTAAGACTTCTTGGAATACGGCTTCTGAGGTTGGGCACTTGAAATATATGTTGTTGTCATGAGCTTTGGCTTCCTTTGTCGTGAGACCATAAAAGCTGGGTCTGCATCTATGTGACCTGGAAGACATGATTTCTTATATTTCAATGAACATGAGGCAGCAGTGCTCAATTTTCTCTTTGTAGGTAAACTGTGTCCACTGGAGGCTAAGTGTCTCCCGGTGGGCACAGTGAAGACATTTGATCATCCTCCAATTTTCGTGGTGTTTCTTGCTGCTACACTGGGAATTTGGTACTTGCTTCACACAATATAAGAAGTTCATCTGGGATACAGTGCTGGAGGGTGTTCTGTCACGTGGGGTGTGTTAGCGTCTGCAGGAGAATGTACCAACCAGGCTTCTATCCCACATAGCTTGTCCCAATAACCATAGCAACCTGATTATGAACATTGCCCTGAAACCTCTCCATATAACAAGATGCCTTTACATACAAGGGAATGGGGGCTGCGCCATAACAGTCACAAGCCATTTGTAAGCCGATAGCCAATCCACATGGCCCCACCATGATGTTTCATCACACACCTGCCCACCACTGCTCTAGGCCCACTACTCAGCAGGCTCCAAATTCCTGGCATCTCGTATTCTACACCATTTTCATGAAACCCAGTCAAACAAGGCACTTTCTGGTATACACATGATCAGCAACAGGACATCCAACGTTTCTGCAGTGCCACCTGGTCATGGGAATTTCCAAAATTTTATGGTATTTATCTAGCAAGTTTTCAAGGATGAAGTTAGAGGCACTGTGGGTTTCAATTCATTCAGGAACCGTTAAGTGTTGAGAAAGCTCATTTCAATGAATGCTCTGGAGAACTCTAAAGTCAAGGCTTCTCAAAGAGTTGCCAACAGGTCACATGAAGCCAGGCCAATTGACGTCTACAATGTGAGGTCCATGTGTGTTTTGACTCTCAACTATGGCTACCAAGTCTTTCAGAATAAAATCATGTGATATTCTGGCTGAGATTCCCAGGCCTCTGTGGAAAGCCACCCTGGGCCTAGATCTCAGTTTCCAAGAGTTAGTCTCATGCGTGGCCTCCTAAAATCCCAACACAATTCATGGCAATACTTCTCTGAGGTCAGTTCCAGAACTCAGTCTCTAAGGGTAAATCATACCAGAGTTCAAGCCCAGGTGGACCCAGTCATCCCTTTCAACTGCCACAAAAATGACCAAAATTAAAATGAAATCACTCCCACAGGGCCATAATCTTCTTCCTTTTAGACACTCATCATAACCTCTAGCTGGAGGTTTCAATGAGCACAAGGTAGTGTCCAAAATAAGCTCACTTGCCCCTCATTTGCCTAAAAACATGGTGGCCTGAACACTATTCCTGTGAAACAGGAGTGATCAAATATTGCTGCTGTTAAAGTGTTCCGCTTCTCCAATTTGAGGCCTACTGGCTGAAGCCTATAAATTCTTGATGTGATTTGGAGTCATGAGAAAATCCAAGCACATATGGGCTAGCCTCTGCAGGGATTTCAAAGACTCATTTGACCCAAAGGATCCCTATTCTCACTTGATGGAGGTCAGGAACATAAAACAAGAAGGCAAAAATATTCATCCACAATGACTTCTCTTTTTGTCATTTTGGTTTTGAAATCACATGGGATCTTTCTTTAGATCCATCAGGTGCTGAGAATCTAAGCCACAACCTCATTCAAGGACAAGAGGCTGAATCAGACACATTCCATTCCAAAGCAATTAAGCAAAGAGCCACAGGTGATGTCCATTCATTTCCATATGAAAACAGTCTTCTTAAGGCTACACAACAGGGTGGCCTGATGCAAAGACTTTCCTGACATTCAGGGTAATAGAAACAGAAGTAAGCAAATGGCCCAAAGAAGGGTTTCTCCACTGAGACTTTACTGGTCACACTGATATCTGATTTTTCTGAGATGCTCCCATTCCCTTAAGCTATCCAGTACATGGCCATGTCACAGAGCCTTGTGGTGTTACATATCTGGGACTCAAAACCATGAGCCTATTCTGGAGAGTGGCTGGAAAACACTAAGAAAACAGGAACTTAAGAAGATAGTAGATGTTGCCCATCCATAAGGCAAGCTGCAGTCCATTCATCAATTGGGCAGTAAGAATGCGGGGAAGCTTTCAACTAGAGACAACACATCCATTGATGCATTGTCTTTTCTAATGTCTACAACAACGGATACAGTGGAATACACAGACATAGAAACACTCACCATGTCAAACGACTTACTAGAAATAGTCCACTCCAAACCAAACAAACCACCTTTCCTAGCTATTCTCAGAACATCAGAAAAAAACACAAACTCACACCTACAATGGCAAAGGCAATTCTTTCCCCCAAGTAGGTCTGTGATTATCTGGAGTGTCTTCTGACTGGTGGGCCATATTATGTTCCCCAAAAATGTCCTGTCCTGTTTCAGTTCTGGTCTCCTTGGCCAATTCTGTGAAGTTGTCAGGAGCCAGTGGTTCGCCACTACCTACTTTCTCAGGAAAGGCCCCTCTTCAGACCTCTGCTGGAATTTGGCCATCCTCACATCAGTAGGTACCAAGAAAGACTGACTATGTCTTTGGGAAAAGCAAACAAGTTAGCCCACTGGGACTCAGAGTGAGACTGACTCTGGGTGCCTGACTTCCTGGATCCCAAGTTCAGAGAATTACATCACCAAGGAAGTGAAGTGAGGTCACTTCTTTCAGGAACTGAATATGCTCACTGCCTCGGTAACCACTTTGTCCTAACAGTTGCTTCCAAGGTTCCCATGAGATGGAGGCTGCCCCAACATCCTGTGACACATTCAGAAGTTAGAATGGTATATCAACCATAGGCACCCGGGAACAGCTCTCCACACAGGCCTGGATTGGTCCATCTTCTCTACTTTAAGAAGACAGAGGCTGATTCAGACACATCAATTCACCCTGACCAGGTTGTTTGCCATGGAAGATGACTATTGCTCTCTCAGGTCCTACATAGCTGCCTACATATTCTCCAAGGATCATTTCTCCATGGATCTTTTAGGTTCTCAGCAGGTGGAAGATCATCTACAATCCTATATTGTAAGACCCACTCTGTCCCTGCTCTTCTGTACGTTATATTGAAGGAACAGTGTATAGTTAAGGTTAATAATAGGTTTGATTTTTGTTACGAATCATTCTGCGGGATGAATAATGGCATTGGCAACCTGTGATATTTATAAGAGTATATATGTGAAATATAACTATGAAAGCAGAAATCTAGGTAATATTTGAAGTCCAGAAGGGCACTGGGGACTTGAGTGGGATATTTAGCTTTGAGTTATGTGCTGCACAGATGTCTCAAATAAATCAATATACACTGGCATCGGACCTTGTACTTTGGATGATTGAATGTTGAAAAGAACATCCAGTCAAAAAGCGATAGTCAGTAGGATTAGGAAGGTAGTCTGTAGGTTTAGAAAGAAGAGTGAGTATAGGATTTGGACCAAAAGTTCTTTAGCAATAGGGTTTCGGGTAGAGAGTGTATGTAAATGTCAGTACATGTGAAGAGTCAGTCACAATGATGAACTGGGGAAATCATGTAGGAAAGCAGATATCAATAGAGACATTAGGAAATCAAGCAAAGTATAAATTGTGTGATAGGGTTAGACATTTTCAACAGGTTTGAGGTTGAATAAATAATCTTAGGAAGAAACAAATATGTAGTCACCAATAGGATTGATATTTGAGAGCATTAGGCAACCTGGACATGGATGTTTTTAGTAATCCATGCTCACTTTCTATTTAGGCTTTGGTACAATTGTAAGTGTGACCTTTGCTTTTGGTGTCCAGAATATTTCTGTGATAAAATGTGTATGTAGATCAGGTGACATGAGTATTTCTTCCACCATTTCTTGGAGCAATATTTTGAAGACTTATAAATTAGTATGGTCGTACAAAGATGTGTATCCTGTTTCTATGAATATACACATAATGCATGAATAGACCATACTGTGAATAAATAATATAACTGGATCCACTTTAAATAATGGATTGAATAGATATCTGAAAATATATAAGAAATGTTATATTGATATACAATCATTCATTCCAACCAGTTATATATCTAATGATCATCTTAGGGTTATGGTTTATCATGAAGGGTTTGTGAGTTTTGTTTCAAAATTGATTATGGAAATCGAAAAAAATGTATTTGGAAAAAAAGTCTCATGAATAGACCACTGAAGAAACGTAGAGAAATTCATGTGTTCTGGAGCAGGAAGTGATTGAAAGTGAAACAAATGCCTATAAATTTGTTAACTAGTGAATAAAATATATATTCTATGATGTACATAAACTGAAGGAATAGTAATGTACCAGTGTGGAATAAAAATTAACGTCAAAATACACATCATGTTCCATAGTAACCTACATGCATTGATGTTAAACTGGGTCAGTTAATGTAGACATATTAGGATTTGTATGCACCGTTCACTGAAGTTAGTTTTCAGTACTAGGAAACAAATATGTATTTCGGGTGGATGAATATTTCTAAGAATAATCTTGTGAAAAGTTGAATATTAATCCACATACATGAACATGAATGAATTTAGGGATTGTATATAAGACACATATATTTCATATTTTTAAAAATCTGGAGAATATATATATATATATATATATATATATACACACACACACACACACACACACGAACAGAGACATTAATAAGTAGCAATATATATGCCAATCGAAATTCATCATGAAATATATATCATAAAGATGCAAAAACATTCAAATACTGAACATGGGTTTATGTATAATGTTGTTCTACTGGGAAGCTCACCCATAGGTTGAATTATCAGTTCCAATAGGGTTTAGGAGGAGTGGTCACTTCTCACACTTTGTATCTGCTAAGTCATGTAACTCACAAGAATGTACGTGTGATATCACGCAGGATTCTATTTGTGCATATAAAAATACATGTGCTGAATAGGCTCCAGAGAATGGGAGACAGTAATTCACATATTTGTTAACTTTGAAAACACATGGAGAACTATTTCAATTAAAAATTGACTAAATTTATAACACCTACCCTTTATCATGCAAATGGCAAGTCGAACTCTGAACTGCATGTACTTATGTACTGTTTGGGTTATTTTTCTCTATCATATTAGGATTAGTAGTCAGAGTCTAGTAGAATATGGGTTAGTGTCAGGGATTCAGAATTTCGAATGGAAAATAGGAAAATTAATCGAATGTGTATGCAAATATGTGCTACAACAAATCTTCCCAGTCTCATCCAGAACCATGCCTTGACATTACCTTCGCCCCAAGTAAGACACAATTAGAGGAGAAGAGTTACAAAATCTGTGATTACATTTTTGGAATGGAAAATGCTCAAGAGTGCACAAACTTGGAGGTGGAATAGGAGTTTCCAAAAATAAGGACAGGGTACACACTCCACAAACATGGAGCTCTGCTTGCCTAAAACTTTTTGAGAAACTGCCACTGAGGTTGGGCACTGAAACATAGGTTGTTGTCACGAGTTAAGCTTCCTTTGTAGTGAGACCCTCAAAGCTGGGTCTGCATCTATGTGACCAGGAGGACAAAGTTTCTTATTTTACAATGAACACGAGGCAGCAGTGCTGAATTCTCTCTTTGTAGGTAAACTGTGGCCACTGGGGCTTAGTGTCTCCAAGTGTGGACTGTGAAGCCATATGGTCATCCTCCATTTCGTGGTGTTTCTTCCTGCTGCACTGGGAGTTTGGTATTTGCTTCACGAAATACAAGGAGTTCAACTGCGACAAAGTGCAAGAGGGAGTTCTGTCACGTGTGGTAGATCAGGGTCTGCAGGATGATACAAGAACCAGGCTTCTATCCCACATAGCTTGACCCCTTGACCATAGCAACCTGATTCTGAACAATATCCTGAAATCGCTCCATATAACAAGTTGCCTTTACACAGAAGGTTCTGCTGGCTGTGCCATGTCAGTCACAAGCCATTTGGAAGCCAATGGCAGATCCACATGGCCCCACCACAGATGTTTTATCACATACCTGCCCAAAACTGCTCTAGGCCCACTACTCAACAGAGTCCAACTTACTGACATCTCTGTTCTACACCATTTACATGAAACCCAGTAAAACAAGACACTGAAATATACATGACCAGCAACAGGTCATCCAAAGGTTCTCCAGTGCCACCTGGTGATGGGAATTTCAAAAATTTCATGGCATTTATCTAGCCATTTTTCAAGGATGAAGTTGGAGGCACTGTGAGTTTCAATTCATTCAGGAACCATTAAATGGTTAGGAAGCTCATTTCAATGAAAGCTCTTGAGAACACTCACAGGTAAGGCTTCCCAAAGAATGGTGAAAAGATCACATGATGTTTAGCTCATTTAGCTCTACAATGTGAGGTCCATATGAGTTTTGACTCTCAACGATGGGTGCCAAGTCTTTCAGAATAAAATCATGTGGTATCCTGGCTGAGAGGCCCAGTGCTCTGTGGAAAGCCACCCTGGGCCTAGAACTCAGTTTCCAAGGGCGACACTCATGCCTGGCTTCCTAAAATCTCAACACTATTCATGGCAATACTTCTCTGAGTTCAGTTGCAGAACTCAGTCTCTAAGGAAATCACACCAGAGTTCAAGCACATGTGGACCAAGTCATCTCTTCTAACCGCCACCCAAATGACCACAATTTAAACCAAAACACTCCAACGTGGCGCTCATTTTCTTCCATATAGACACACATAATAACCTGTGGCTAGAGTTTTCCATGAGGGGCACAGCTCAAGTCCGTGTCCAAAATAAGCTCTCTTGCACCTAAATTGCCTAATTCAGGGTGGCATGGACAGCCTTCTTGTGAACCAGGAGACATCAAATAGGCCTCCCATTAATACTGCTCCACTTCTTCAATTTGAGGTTAACTGACTGTCGGGTTTGGATTCTTTATGTAAATTGGAGTCTTGAGAAAACCCAAGCAACCATGGGCTAGCCTCTGCAGGGCTTTGAAGATCTCATTTGACCCAAAGGATCCCTATTCTGACTTGATGGAGTTCAGGAAAGTTACAGAGGAAGGCGAGAGACTTCATCCACAAGGACTGCTCTGTGGCCATTTTGGTCTTGGATGTACACATGGGATCTTTCTTTATATCCATCAGAAGGTGAGAATCTAAGCCACAGCCTCACACAGGGCAAATAGGCTGATTCAGACACATCCTCTCCAAAGCAATTAAGCAAAGAACCACAGGTAATACCCATTCATTTCCATTTGAAAACTGTTTTCTTCAGGCTTCACAAAGTGGTGGCCTGAGGAAAAGACCTTCCTGACATTCAGGGCAACAGAAGATTAGGTAATCAAAAGGCCCCAAGCAGGGTTTCTCCACTGAGACTTTACTGGTAACACTGATATCTGAGTTTTCTGAGATGCTCGCCATTCCCTTTAGCTATCTAGTACATGGTCATTTCAAAGAGCTTCGTGGTTGTACATATCTTAAACACAAAACCATGAGCCTATTCTGGAGAGTGGCCAGAATTCAGGAAGAAAACAGGATCTTAGAAAGATAGTAAGTGTTGCCCATCAATAAGGCAATCTGCAGTCCATTAATAAATTGGGAAGGATGAATGCTGGGAAGCTTTCTGGCTGACAGGACATATTCATTGATGCATTCTCTCTTCTAATGTCTACAACCACGGGCACAGTGGGATACACTGACATAGAAACACTCGCATTGTCAAACGACTTACTAGAAACCGTTCACTCCAAAAAAAAAAAAACAAACCTTCTTTCATACCTATTCTCAGAACATGAGACAAAACCACAAACTCACACCCACATCACAAAGGCACCTCCTTCCCCCATGTAGGTCTGTGACTATCCGGAGAGTCCTCTGACTGGTGGGCCATACTATGTTCCAGGAAATGGCCTGTTCTTTCTCAAATCTGGTCTTTTTGGCCAACTCTGTGAAGTTTTTAGGATCCAGTTGTGAGCCAATGCCTGCTTTCTCAGGAAAGCCCCCTCTTCATAGCTTTTCTTGCATTTGGCCATCCTCACATCAGTAGGTCCCAAGAAAGACTGAGTCTGTCCTTGGTAAATCAAAATAAGTTTGACAACTGGGACTGGGACTGGGACTGGCTCTGGGTGCCAGGCTTCCTGGTTTCCAAGTTCAGAGAGTTACATCACCATAGAAGTTAGGTGAGGTCACTTTCTTCAGGAACTTAATGAGGTCACTGCCTTGACAACAACTTTGTCCTAACAGTTGCTTCCAAGGTTCCCATGAGAAGGAGGCTGCCCCTACTTTCTGTGACACTTTCACAAGTTAGAATGGTATGTCACCCATTGGCACGCAGGAGCAGCTCTCAACACATCCCTGCTTTGGTCCATCTTCTCTACATTAAGAAGAGAGTGGCTGATTCAGACACATCCCTTCATCATGAGCAGGTTGTTTGCCATGGAAGACTTTTGCTCTCTCAGGTCCTTCATAGTTGACTACATCTTCTCCAGGGATCATTTCTTCAAGGACCTTTGAGGTTCTCAGCAGGTGGAAGATCCTCTATATTCCTGTATTTTAAGACCAACTCTGTCCCCGCTCTTCTGTAAAATTAGATTGAGAGAACAGTGTATGGTTAGGGTTAATAACAGGTTCAATATGGGTGACAAAAGAAACTACATGGTTGAGCAAACAGGGTCCTACAGTTAACAATAATATGAGAATTATTAATGGACCAGCCTGGGTGGATAAAAGTGTAGTTAACTAGGTGGACTATGTGAACCAAGACTCAAACCTCCCTTTGGGGGCCTCTGTCTTTCTTTGACACTCTTCAAGTAATTTTCTTAATTTACTCATAGATTCTTTTACAACTCCAGTATTGTCGGCATAAAAAACATCATTCTTTCCTCAATGCAAGCAAAAAGGCACCCTTCTCTCATGAAGAGGAGGTCCAACACTCGCCTGCTCTGTAAACAACTTCAGAGAGAGAGAGGTTAAAATTCCTGTAAAGCTGTGATGTCGGTTTTTAATGTCTTTAAGCTTTGGTCTATTTCTGCTTCTAATTGTGTCTTTGTTGTGTCTCATGGACTAGGGCAGTTGTTCCTGTGCCCACCCCTTCAGCAACTATTATTCCTAATAGGATGGCTAAAGTGAGGAATACAGGTTCCCGGTGGAACCGGGTTGTATGCCCCCCCTATTTGATCTTTAAATGAACCTGCGTCCTGATAGAGCACTCTGGAAAACATCTGCATCATTACATAATTAATCGCAACTATTGACCACTTTATGAAAACATAAATAATGTTAAAGTGTATAGAATTATACTGTTGTAGAGACGGACAAGGAAAGGCACCTAAGATAGCACCAAAGACAGGAAAGGAGTTTTATTTGTTTGCATCCGTATTGAGAGGGCATTGCTTCTGTTGTAATCAATTAATCCCCTGAACCCCAAGTTTTGGTAGTTTTAGTATTTGTACCCAACATGTAAGGGAAGGGGCTCAGAAGTTCACAGTCTGCAGAAATTCACACAAATCAGTTTTTGTTTCTGTTTTTTTTTCCTCTGTTCTGTGCACGTTAACTTTTCAATTACACCTTGGAATGGGAGAGCTTTTTTGTCTCTTTTTTTTCCTCCTTGCCAGCTGTCACCATGGAGCCCAGTTGGTAACTTTTTTATCTTAGAAATGTAGCAATCTCTCTGAAGCCCCAGCTCAAGGCCAGAGTCCTTGTTCACATATTTTGTGAAAAACTGGTAAGGCGATGTCTAGCTTAGGGGTGGTGATTTTTCCAGCCAGTGGCCAAGTAGAACAGGGCAACATGAAGAGTGGAAGTTTATCTCCATTGAACTTTTTCAGAGGGACTCTTTTGCTGAAAGCCCTAAAGTAAGCCTTGGTAAAGTCTTCTGGAGAAGGTCATTTAAGACATTTCTGTGGACCTGGTACAGAGGGGGATGACAGGGAAGGCGATGCTGAGAGCAGCTCCGTGGATCTGAGAATGAGGAAGGAGAGATGCCAAAGAATAATGGGAAAGGGGTTTGGGATTTTCCTAGAACAAAAACTTGAGCAGTAGAACAGGTAGAGCAGAGGGGAAGACGGGAGTGAGTATTCCAAAAACCCTGTGAGGGACTTTAAATTCTTAGTAACCTGTTTTCAGTGATGACAAATCAACTTTAAAGGTCATTTTCATTACATCTTGGATAGGGGTCTGAGGGCTCTTCTCAGCTGGTTTGAGCTTTGGCTAAGCTTGCTAGAGGACTTGGTGGGACCTAGTGCAGAGACTGACAGGAAAAGAGAGGAGTGGGTGGAGGGGTACCTCGGTACCTGCTTCCTCAGCAAGGGGGCAATGTTCTGAGATCCAGCGGAGGTTTGGGTTTTTGATCTAGTAATTGGAGGGGAGAAATCAGGTTGCTGAGGTGGGAGTGAAAGCAGAGAGTCTAGAGCAGAAGGCTGAGGGTGAGGAAATATTGGGGAAGCATAGTACAGGATGTGAGCGAAGGAGGAAAAAGGATTCCACATAGGGGAATTTCCCCCTTTTGAGCACTTGCCGAAGTTAAAAATGTCATGCAGAATTTGAGGATCTAGAGAACCCTCTGGGGGCCATAGTTTTTGGTTGTCTAATTGGTAATATGGCCAATGCTGTGTACTGAATTTGATGAGGAGTTTGGGTTCCACCAGGCAGCCCCTTTATGCTCACATCCCCATGACTTACACAAGAAGTCGGCTTTTCCCCCACACAGCCATGGCTGTTTGTCGCTTTGATAGTCTGCCGGGCATACATAGTAATATAGGCTAGCCAACCTGCATCTGGCTCGCGTGTCCCTGCATCCATATTGTTTGTTTCAATTATCTATGGTACGGAAGGGATTTAATGGAATTTTAGTGAGATCCTCTTCATCAGGCATGTCTCAATAGGAAAGACCTGTACCGAGCTGAAAAATGTCTGCATGGAGAGATAATCACCAGGTCCCTAAGGGGGCCGTTAAGGTCTCTTTAATAGTTCTATTTATTTTTTCTACCTGTCCTGAGTTCTGGGGTATATAAGCATAATGTAACTTCCAATTAATCCACAGGGTCCTGGTTAACACCTGACTTACCTGGGCCATGAAAACCAGTCCATTATCAGTCCATTAGGCAGATCGTATCTTGGAAAAATATCTTTCAGGATCTTCTTGAAAACCATTTGCGCCGTTTTTTTTTTTTTTTTTTTTTTTTTTTTTTGTGTGTGTGTGTGTGTAAGGCTTCAATCCATCCTGAAAATGTATCTACAAAGACTAGGAGATATTTAAATCCATACCTTGCTGGCTTAATTTTAGTAATGTCCACTTCCCAGAATTGTCCTGGTCTGGTTCCTCATAGGTGCTTTCCTCTAGGAAACTTGGAAGGGTAAGCATTACCCAATTGACGGACCCGAAAGGCTTTTGTTACCCGTTCAGTTATTTCCTTTCACTGTGAGTTGGTTAGTGGAAAACTCTGTTCTTAATCTTACAGTAATGCCTGCAGTTTCTTTGAACCAAGGTGAGTGAGTTGATGTACATTTTTAACGTAGTGTAGGGCTTGCTCTAATTGCAGGCTGAGCTCAGTGAAGTTGAGGCGTTCAGTGTCAGTGTCCTTAGATGTTATCAAAAACTTCCTGGTCCTCAGGGTTTCATTGGAATTGGGCATCTTCCTTTAACAGCGGGTATAATGGAGCAGCTAAGGACGCAAACCCAGGCATCCATAACCTGCAAAAGCCAGCAGTCCCAAGAAATTCTCTGAGTTGTCTGCTGTAAGATGGGGGTGGTATCTACATAATGGTTTGTTTTCTGGGCTCAGTGAGCCATCGTTTACTGCCCCTAAGGGAATAGCCCAGGAAGATTACTTCATGCTAGCAAATTTGGGCCTTTTTGGTCGAAACTCTATACCCGAGTTGAGCAAGCTCATATAATAGTGCTTGGGTCCCAGACTCACAGTTTTCCTTGGTGTTGGCTGCCAGTAGCAGGACATCCACGTATTGAAGCTGGGTAAATTCAGGGTGCGTAGTTCTGAAGTTGTTGAGATCTCTGTGGAGGGCTTCATCAAAGAGAGTGGGGGAGTTTTTGAACCCCTGTGGGAGTCTAGTCCAAGTTAGTTGACCAGACGTTTTGGTTTCTGGGTCTACCCACCCGAAAGCAAACAGCAACTGACTATCTTTATGCAGAGGCAAGCAAAAGAAAGCATCTTTTAAGTTCAGAACAGTATATAATTTCCCCTCAGGGTTCAGAGTGCTAAGCAGATTGTACCGATTAGGTACCGTGGGGTGAATGTCCTGCCCTCTTTTGTTGATCTCTCTTAGCTCTTTAATGGGGCGATAGTTCCCGGTCCCTGGCTTTTTTTTTCTAGTAGCAGGGGAGTGTTCCAGGCCAATTGACAGGGCCTTAGGACCCCTAATGCCAGATATTTCTGAATATGGGGCCTTATCCCACCTTTAGTTTTTTTGCTTAGAGGATATTATTTGACATTGACTGGGGAGACTGAGGTTTTTAACTCCACTGTTATTGGAGATTGTTTCACGGCCAGGCCTAACCCAGCAGTTTTTGCCCAGGCATCTGGGTAATCTGTTATCCATTTTTGGGGTAGCTTGCCTGTTTGATCAGACTTGGGGCATGTGAATGGTGGATGTTCATCTTCTACTAATATAGTTAAAGCCGTGACTATAGGAGTTTTTGCTGAAGTATTTAGAAATTTCATTTGGGGGCCTTCATGGTTAAAAGTTATTTTGGCCCAGAGCTTGATGAGCAGATCTCTGCCCATCAATGGGTCCAGGCATTCTGGGATTCCTAGGAAGGAGTGATGGATTTTTCCTTTCCCCAGGTCCATGGTCCTCTTAGTTGTCTAAGCCTGATATTTACTGTCATCATCCCTTTGAACTAGAGACCTTTTATTTGATAGAGGGCCCAATGGGGCCTTAAGGGCTGAGTATACTGCTCCTGTATTCACTTCAAAGTTTACTGGAGTCCCCTCCACTTCAAAAGTTACCCTGAGCTAGGGGATGGGTTCTGAGCCCTGACTTTCTTAGTCATCCTCCAGAGTCAGAATGGCCAGCTGGCGTGGCTGTCTCTTTATAGGGAACTCTATGGCCCAGTATCCTTTTTCTTTAGAGTAGGCACACTGATCTGAGGCCAGGGGTGGCCTCTGGCATGGGCCCTTCCTGTCACCCTATGTCTTAATTTCTGGCCTCTTTCTTGTTGTGATCAGGACCTTAGTCAATGCCTTAGTCTGTCTTTTGGTTCTCTCATCCTCCCTTTGCTCCCTTTCTTTCTCCCTGTTTCTCTCTTATAGTATACTTTCTTGGCTTCTTTGACAAAAATCTCTCTTTTAAGTTTTTTTTTTTAATATCCATGGCAGCTTGCTCAATTAAGGCCATCGTGACAGATGCCTTTTAATCTGCTGCCTGAGGATCGAAAGGAGTATATCTCTTATATGCCTCCATGATTCTCTCTAGAAACATAAATGGAGATTCATCAGGCCTTTGAATAATTTCTCTTACCATGGCCAAATTAGTTGGTCACCCAGCGGCCACTTGGAGACCCGCTGTTAGAGCCTGGCAATAATTGAACAGATGCTCCCTATCTTCAAAGGTGTTGGGGTCCCAGTTGGGTGGGTTTAAGGAGAAGCCAGCTTTGATTATGTTGGGAAGTTGTGTTGGTCGCCCATCAGGTCTGAGGATATTTTTTTCTACATTCCAGGAGATTTTTCTCTCATTGCTCTGTCATGAAGAGAGTCGCTAGGTGGTGTTGGCAGTCACCTCAAGTAGGCAGGTGTGAAATCGTAGGTGAGTTCTCTGAGTTCTTTTAGCCAGGCCAGCTTCCTCCAGGGAAGGAGGGGCTGTGTGTGCCGCGGGACAGTCATCTGGATGACGCTGGGCCAGCCTAGCTTCCTCGAATGGTGGAGAGGCTGAGTCAGCAGAAGGGGAATCACTTAGAGGGTGTTAGGGGTTGGGAGACGAGGGCAGATGATAAGGAGGGGGTGGTGAGTCCAGTAGAGTCTTGAGACTCAGGGAGAACAGAGGGTGGAGGAGGAGGAGCAGAGAGGTTGAGATAGAATCGTGGGGGAAGGAGTAGGAGCAGGTGCAGGGACAAGGAAAGGCTTGACCCATGGAGGAGGAGATTTGTAGAGGTACTGACAAGTTAAGATATATGGCTGTTGATCTGGATGTCTATGTGGCACCTGCTGAAAGACAATATCTCGGACTTTTCAAATAAGTGCGAAGTTGAAAGATCCTTCTAGGAGCCATCCGACTTCAATGGTGGGTCATTCTGAGACACAGAATCTGCCAGGTCTGGCGTTTTACTGAAAAAGAAAGATTCTGAGCCCTTAAGCAGATTTTGGTCCAGTGATTAAGGGTCAGGGACAGAGGCATTGAAATGATCTGTCCCATAATGAAATATACACAGACACTGAAAGCAACGACACACAACACAGACAAGACAAGACAATAAAGACAGGCAATGGACGTCCAATACTGAGACCAGTACTGACTAGTCGGCAAAACCTGAAGGGCTGGCAATACCGAATCAGAAACAAAATATCACTGAGTCGAGGAGACCATTGTTCCACAATTTCCCGAGTCTATCCCCCAGGGACATGGCCTGTGGCTCTGTGACATGTGTGTCAGTCACCATGGGAGAGAGCTCACGCTCTTTACCAATAGCCGTTTTGCCATACCCTAACCTGAAGCCTGAAATGAGAAAGATGGGCCTTATTTATCCCCAGAGGAGCCTGTTGGGGGTATTTTGTCTGCAGCTTCCGGATCTTGCTAGGGCCACCAGATGTAAAGGTTGGGCGAGCATCTGCAGCAGAGACCACTAAGAGACTGTCTCATGCAACAGCAAAGGGTTTATTGGGAGTCCGGCATGAAGGGCTCAGAGATCACTTGAACAGAGCAGAGAGCCCTGAGAACAGCTTAAGAAATGGTTATATATTTTTCTTGGAGAGGGCAGGGAGAGAAATTTATTGATGGGTAATGGCGAGTGTCAGTTTGCGAGCAAATGGTTGACGGAGTACATTCTGCAGTTTGGCAGTTTGGGACAGCACATTCTGGGAACAAGAATAGTAAACAGTTCTCAAGATTTCAATGGTGTTTTGTTAAGCATACAGAAAAACAGGAAATGACAAGTATCTATTTTATTAACCTTTCAATATAAATATGAAAACAGAAATCTAGTTAAGATTTGAAGTCCAGAAGTTCATTTGGCCCTTGATTGGTATACTTAGCATTGAGTTACGTTCTGTAGAGATGTCCCAGAAATATGGATATACAAAGTCATAGGACCTTGTACCTTCTCGGAGGTCAGTTCCAAAACACAGTCTCTAAGGGGAATCACACCAAAGTGCAAGCCAAGTTGGACCCAGTTATCTCTTCCAACTTCCACACAAATGACCTCAGTTAAAACCAAAACACTCTCACATGACACTAATCTTCTTCCATATAGACACTCATCATAACTTCTGGCAGGAGAATTCCATGAGAGGCGCAGCACAAGACAGTGTCCCAAGTAAGCTCCCTTTCCCCTCATTTACCAAAAGTCAGGGTGGCCTGGACACCCTTCCTGTGAACCAGGAGTGATCAAATATGCCTGCCGTTAACACAGCTCTGTTCTCCAATTTGAGGCCTACTGACTGTCGGTTTAGATTCTTTATTTGAATTGGATTCATAAGAAAACCCAAGAACCTATGGGCTAGCATCTGCAGGGCTTTGAATAACTCATTTGACCCATTGGATCCCTATTCTCACTTGAGGGAGGTTAAGAACCTTATGGAGGAATGCGAGAGACTTCATCCACAATGACTGATTTTTGGCCATTTTGATTTGGATCCACACATGGGATCTTTCTTACGATCCATCAGGTGCTGGGAATCTAAGCTCTAGGCTCACACAGGGCCAAAGGGCTGATTCAGACACATCCCTTTCCAAAGGAATTAAGCAAACAGCCACAGGTGATGCCCATTCATTTCCGTTTGAAAACTCTTTTCTTCAGGAATCTCGAAGGCGTGGCCTGAGGCAAAGACCTTCCTGACATTCAGGGCAACAGAACAATAGGTAATAAAAAGGCCAATTGCAGGGTTTCTCCACTGAGACTATCCTGGTCACACTGGTATCTGAGTTTTCTGAGATTCTTGCCAATTCCTTCAGCTATCCAGGACATGTCCATGTCACGGTGCTTGGAGGTGCTACATATCGTGGACACAAATCATGAGTCTATTCTGGAGAGTGGCCAGAATTCAGGAAGAAAACTGGAACTTAGGAAGATAGCCGGTGTTGCCCATTGATAAGGCAAGCCCTAGAGTATTCATTAATTGGGCAGGATGAATGCTGGGAAGCTTTCTAATAGACAGGAAACATCCATTGATGCATTCTCTTTTCTAATGTCTACAACCACGGACACAGTGGGATACACAGACATAGGAACACTCGCCTTGTCCAACAACTTACTAGAAACAGTTCACTCCAAACCAAACAAACCGACTTTCCTACCTATTCTCTGAACATGAGACAAAACCACAAACACACATCCACACCCACAAAGTCACCTCCTTCCCCCAAGTAGGTCTCTCACTCTCCAGAGTGTCCTCTGACTGCTGGGTCATACTGTGTTCCCCCGATATGGCCTGTCCTGTTTCAGATCTGGTCTCCTTGTCCAACTCTGTGAAGTGGTCAGAAGCCAGCTGTGAGCCACTACCTGCTTTTTCAAAAAAGGCCCCTCTTCAGAGTTTTCCTGGCATTTGGCCATCCTCACATCAGTAGGTACCAAGAAAGACTGACTGTGTCCTTGCTAAATCAAAGCAAGTGAGACCACTAGGACTGGGACTGGGATTGGCTCTGTGTGCCTGGCTTCCTGGATCCCAAGTTCAGAGAGTTCCATTACCAAGGAAGTGAGGTGAGGTCGCATCCTTCAGGAACTGAATGAGGTCACTGACTTGGCAACCACTTTGTCCAAACAGTTGCTTCCAAGAGTACCATGAAAAGGAGGCTGACCCTACATTCTGTGGCACTTTCGCAAATTAGGATGGTATATCAACCATAGGCACCAAGGAACAGCTCTCCACTCAGGCCTGGTTTGGTCCATCTTCTCTATATTAGGAAGAGAGCCTTTAGTCCCGGGAGCATTGCAGTGAACCTCTGCACTAAAACTATTAGCAAGCACCTGATGGAGGAGGCCTCCATAGGTAAGTGGCGCCTTTATAACATCTGATATCCGGTTAAGGGAGATCTCTTCTGATGACAGAGATGTGGCCTGGGGAGGCTCACATATACTCCTGTCCAGGACAGTAACAAGAATCGTTCTGTCCTCTGTTCTGTTCTGTAGGAAATTCCTCTGGAAGTGTAGAGAGGTGCCGACGGGCACGCACGCGCTCCTACCCTGGAGCTTTAGCAAGATGTTGCACTGTACCACTGTTTTTCTGTTTAGGCGCCGGTTTTCTGTTTTTCTTTTTTTGTGTGTGTGTGTGTGTGTGTTTTGTTCTGCGTTCTATTTTTTTTTTGTTTGTTTGTTTGCTTTTGTTCATTTTGTTGTGTGATTTTGGTTGTAAAAACTTAAGGATATTGGACGTGAAAATGGGTAATAAAGAGAGTAAGCCTGACACCCGTTTGAACTGTGTTTTAAGGAACTGCGATGAACTTTACCCCCCTTTGTTTAGCAGGATGATAGAAGCCCCTAGCTGGCTGCCTGGAGAACAACCATTGCAGAGGGCAATGCCTGCTGGGGACCTAAGAACTGAGTATCTCCCAGGTTAACAAGTGAAACTCCTTTAAAACCCCTTGTCCCTCCAGATCAAGAGAGTCACAACATTTGGCAGAGTCCCCTGTGTTTCTCCTTTGTTAGCAAAGCAATTAGCCTCCCCTTTTCTTTTTCTCAGAACCCATTCCTCATTATTTAATTGGTATAAATTGGCTTCTAGGTCAGGAACCGAACTTTAAGTTACAAATTTGGTACCCCCCCTCCGCCCCAGAACTTTGTGAGAGCTCTCTACTGAAATGTTAGGAGATGGAGCTTGCTTGGGGTGGAACTGAACCAGAGGAGCTAATCCTGTAATCCTTAATCCTGTAAGTAAAAGGAGGGACTGAGGGACCCCCAGCAGCTGCCAAAGCCCTGTTGATTCAGGGAATACCCTCCTTCCTTCCGTGCACTGTAAGGATTATGCCACCTCTGTCTTGTTAAAAAAGAGAAAAAGAAAAAGGGGACACTAAATTCAGTAAAGTCACCATATAGACACTTTATTTTACATTTCAGGTTGCCCCTCTGTTAAAAAGTCTGGTCCCCCCCGTGGTGCCACTGGTGTAGTAGATTTTTTCTCTTATCTGCTCTGGTTTAAAGGATTCTGTCTGACAACCATAGTCTCTACCTCCTTTCTGTCTGTCTTGTGTCTTTGTTTCTGGTCCTTTAAGACATGTGCAATAATGTGTTGATATTATAAATTATTTCTTGGGAATGATCTTAGCTGAATGTGTGTCTAAATGATGATGTTTTATCATAAAAAACTGGTATCTGAATGGGTTTTTGAAGCATTGCACAATCTTGCAGTTAAAAGTCGGGTTTAGGTCATTGTTTAGTTTAAGATTTCACGTAATTCATGCCAGAGAACTTAAATACTTAGGATGGAAAACTGAAGAACTCTACTTCCAAGTTGGCAAGTAACTTCCCAATCATTCACTTTTTTTTTTAACCAATTTTGAATTCGGTAGCCAGAGAAAATGTCACTGTGTGTACCAGTGCATTAATTTGGACAATGATAGTAAACCATAGTATGGTATCTGTTGACAAAATAAGATGTAAAGACATAAAATTTTGTGAATTGTATCTTGAACTTGTATCATAATTTTCAACACCCCAACCGGAAAATTATGGTTAATATGCCTTAGGCCTGAGGTGTCTGCTCAGAATAGCAGTTTTTTTCCTGCTCCTTCCAGACCTCAGCCATGACTCACGTTGAAATGCAAATTAAAAAAGCCTGCAAGCTTAGTAGGAGACTGATTTGATGCCTAATGGAAAAAAAAAGTAAATTGTATGGTATTTACTAATTACTGGCCAGTCATTTTTTCTAGGACTCTTATTGTTTTCCTTAGATACTTTATTATTTTTGAGCTCATGATTCTGAGCATACGGACCTAGGTTAATGTTTTTCTGATCAGTTCTATCTTTGACCAACTGTGGACTTTTTGAAACATTGCAATAGATATTTAACCTGTGAAAAACTCCAAGGCCTTTACTATTATTATGTGTGCACAATTTTGTTATGTGTTGTCTGTCTATATAGACATATATCCGTATATCATATATATGATACACAAATTAACATATATAAGGAGCGCTCATAAAAAAAAGCGCTCATAAAAACAAATTTTAAAAAGTGGATCCAAAGATCTTTAGTTCACGTGGTTTAAATGTTTCAATTTAAATCGGATAAACAGATAAAAATAAATGTTTTTAAATTTAAGCTTACAAATTTTTCTAGGTGTTCAAAAATCTAATAAAATATTAATATCTACAAAACGTCTAATATGCCTTGGTTCTAGAACATTTTCTTCAACATAAAAATGGTTTACACTGTTCAATACATTTCTCTAATATTTTGATAAATAAGTAAAGTAAATTTGATATGGGATTACTCATTCGTGAGTACTTTTGTTAGAAATCTGATTCATTTACTAAGGTCTGTATAAGTTTTTACTAAACTCTATATAAGGTTTTAAAAATCAGTCATGTGTTAATGAGACAAAAATTTTTTGAAACATAAGTTTACCCATAACATTGTGTTTATTAAGTTTTATTTTTTCTAGAGCAAGGAACCATAAAAATTAAAAAACTTATTAAATCAGAACTGTTATTTTAGAGCATTGTACTGCCATTTCTTTAAAAGCTAAACTTGGTTAATGTAGAAACATCAATGTAATTGTGATGCTATTAATGTTTTCATATCTTACAGGTATGCAAGTCTGTAAGGTAGAAACTTTAAAAGAGCATTATATCAAGCTGGTGTTCTGAAGTTGTATGGTAAAAAAATATATTGGAGATTTATTTACCTGTTATAAATAAGATATGTAAAGTTTTATGTTACTTTTTACATTGTGGAACAATTTAAATGTATTTTTAAGTTAATGAGAGCCTAATCTATGTAAAAGTTGAAAACTTTCAGGCTTTCTTTAATTCATGTTTTAAATGTGATATCATATGGTGTTAGCTAATGTTCATGAGACCACAAACAATTTATGTAAACTTTGTCAATGTTGCTTTTAATTTTTACTTTTTAATAAAAACAACCCCATACCATTATTGTCATCTGGTAATAACAAAAGGGTAATCAAAGCAATATAAACAAATACTTTAGGATTATACTCCTAAACAAAAACACCTAAAAAAACAAAACTGCCTTCTCAATAATTCATGACTTCATTGATCATTTCTAGTTAGAGACACTTGGTAGGAGAGTAATATTATCTCCTTTTGGTACACAGTGACCCAGTTGTGTTCTTTACTTTGTTTTAAATCAATTTCTTCTGCATCATCTGATAAGAGGTTCATATACTTCTTAAAACCAATGATTGAGCCCTCAACCTGCACATTCACTTGCTCATAGAGCCAAACCTGAAATTGGGAACTATTTTGCAAGTGTCTGAAGATGAAGTTGATGGGTTACACCTTCACTGTCTGTACATTTTGACCTTGGCCACAGTACACTAAAATGGAAGTTCACAAACACTACAATGACCTAGAGGCTCCTCACATAGAAACTTACAGATCTGGTATACTGTTTTCTAGAAACCCTTCCAAATTATAAAGTAATTCTAATAATCCATGTTTATCATAATTTTTCCTACCAAAAACCAATCCTGAGTATGAACTATTAGTTTCTTAAGGAGTAGATCTTCCCAGACCCCGAAACAAAAAAAAAAATAAAAATCAGCTTTAGAACTAAAATGCTTAAGATTTATAAAGAGCCCTGCCTTACCTGAGATAAGGCTGTGTGTCCCATCTTACTATATGTGAGAATGACTATGAAACAAGTACGTCAGATAATATTTCTTTAAAGTTATGTTAAAAACATAAAAAATATCAAGATTCCTAGGATCTCAAACAGGGGATATAATGTAATATTCAGCCAAAAAATTTAGGGTAGCTATTACACGAACTAAGTATTTTTACTTTTGTTAATTTTAGTTGAAATTTTCTTATAAGTTATCTAAAGATTCCCTGTTAGTGTTTTACAAATGTGTTGCTTTAAGAACACAACATGGGTTTATTCAAGATAATAAGTCATCACCTACAATACAGACAGAATAATACAGATCCCAATTAATAAAAAGATAATTATAAAGTTATAGACATTAAAGTCCAGTACTCTTCATATAAGGCTGTTAAAATTAATTTGCTGGATGTTTAAGATTAGGATTTAAAATTAAAGTTAAATGAAAAGGGCCAAGAAAACCAATATTTGGCTCTTACCCTCTGAGTCAATCTGAATCCAGGGAACAGGGGACTTCTCTAAAGAGCTTTGCAACTCTGAGCCACATAACCTCCTGATCAGGGAGATTAATGAGACCACTGGAGAACAGAAAGCCAATCAGTGCATTTGTTATGAAGAGGAGAGTCATCAGAGAAAGGAGATATCCCTGATGCTTCTGAGGAAAGCCAAATGGTCAAGCAAGACCTGGACCCACCTAGGGCAAATGGCACTAGCAGAATTGAAAATGTGCTCTCATTTTTCCAGAATTGACTCCCATAAAGCTCAGCTGACTGTTAACAATAGATAGAAACAAAAGTCCGTTTGACTGCTTCATCTTAAACACTTTGGAAAGACAGTTAAGACCAAAATACAGCCATTCCTGGGCATTTTAAATAATAATAATAATAATAATAATAATAATAATAATAATAATAATAATAATATTTTAAGGTATGCACTTTATTTTAGCCTCCCAAAATAAGTAAGACTGGAGGCTACAAAGAAGGATTCTCAGACAGGAATGCCTGATACTTATAAAAAGAGACTATCAAGAAGAGCTGCCACAGGCAGAAATTTTTAATTTAAGGCCTGCAGATATTCCTAACCAACACAGGTAGGCTTGGTGTTTGCTAGTACGATTATCCAGCCCTGAGTAACAGAATTAAAGGTTTCTCTATTAGACGCAGAGGTCCTACTAGAAAAAGGATTTTACAAGATCAGATGACATTACATTGTTAAACTGTATCTTATGGGGAAGGACAACTGTAACACTAAAAGTTAAATATTAATTTGATAGTCCTGATAACTGGGGATATTAAAGACTGGTGAGGGAACTTCTATACAGTAACATGTTCCGGCTGCTGCAACATTTATTCAGTACTCATGGTTTTTGTTTCTCTCATAGAAGAACCCATCCCCAGATGACTTTACAACCTGTTCTTCCCCAACCAGACTTCAATCCGAAATGACTTCTAAAAGGCAACTCATGTCCCACAACTGACTTAGAAAAGGCAACTCATGTCCCTCACGCCATGTCCACTCACTTCACCCTGTCTCAGGTTAGAAGAAGAAATAATGATTGACGCCACTCTTCTTACAACAATGGAGAGAAAGATAAGTAGACTATCAATATAAGTAATTAATTAAGTCTGGTAAAATCAGGGAGATCGGTTTTGGGTAAGTTCTAAAAATTTGGAGAATCTTACCTGAGGGATTAAATTTCCTCAGTGCTCTTCCCCTAATCTATTAAAGATTTGAAAGGGACACAGAGAAAAGGGGGAAATGATAGACCCAACCTGATCTTTTATTAAAATTGAGAGCCATCTTGCCACAAAGCCATGAAAAGGTAATTTTGGCTTTACCATAAATTACTGCAAATTCTGAACCTGCTTGAAATGCCTGCCCGTGCCTTGAACTCACGCATGCCCGGCTCTCTGACCAGATAGCAGCCCTCTCTGAAACTTTAGTGACACATCATAAATATTTGCCTTCTCTGGCCAGACAACATCCCTCTCTGAGGCTCTAATGGTCCTCTGAATTCTGATGTAGGGACAGCAAAAAAAACCTAAACTACCATTAGTGTGATGCTTGTCAGAATTCTGTTATCTGTAACACCCCTTTTGTGTAACTTTCTGGGCTATAAAGCTGGGCTGTAGGAAAGCTGGGGTTGCTGTCTTGTTCCGGCTGTTTTGGGAGGGGAGGCAGCATGAAAGGTAGAAATAATAAGATTAATTTAATATGATTTTAATTAGAGTCAGTGGTCTTTTCTTGTGTCGTGGTCTAACAATTAACACTCCAAAAACATGGAGCTCTGACAGCCTAAAGACTTCTTGAGGAACTTCCTCTGAGGTTGGGCACTTGAAATATATGTTGTTGTAAGGAGCTTTAGCTTCCTTTCTAGTGAGACCATCAAAGATGGGTTTGAATCTATGTGACCTGGAGGACATGGTTTCTTGTATTCTAATGAACATAAGGCAGCAGTGCTGAATTTTCTCTTTGTAGGTAAACTGTGGCCACTGGGTGCTAAGTGTCTCCCCGTGTGGACTGTGAAGCCATTTTTTCATCCTCCACTTTTCATGGTGTTTCGTGCTGCTGCAGTGGGAGTTTGGTATTTGCTTCATGAAATACAAAGAGTTCAAATGGGACCCAGTTTTGGAGGGAGTTCTGTCACTTGTGGTGGGTCAGGGTCTGCAGGAGAATGCAACAACCAAGTTATATCTCACAGAGCTTGCCCCCTTGTACATAGAAATCTGACTCTGAACTTTGCCCTGGAACCTCTCCATGTAACAAGATGCCTTTACATAGAAGGTTCTGCTGGATGCACAATGTCAGTCACAAGCCATTTGGAAGGCAATGGCAAATCCTCATGGCCACACCACAGATGTATTATCACACACCTGCCCACCACTGCAATAGGCCCACTACTCAGCAGGCTCCAACTTACTGGCATCTTTGTTCTACACCATTTTCATGAAACCCGGTCAATCATGGCATTCTCTTGTACACTACTGATCAGCAACAAGACATCCAAAGGTTCTCTAGTGCCACCTGATTATTGGAATTTCAAAAATTTCATTGTATTTATCTAGATACTTTTCATGGATGAAGTTGGAGACACTGTGGGTTTCAGTTCATTCAGGAACCATTAAATGCTGAGGAAGCTCATTTCAATGAAAGCTCTGGAGAACTCTCACAGGCAAGTCTTCCCATAGAGTCTTCAAAAGGTCACATGAAGCCAGGCCCATTGAGGTCTTCAATGTGACGTCCAAGGGTGTTCTGATTCTCAACTATGGCTGCCAAATCTTTCAGAATAAAATCATGTGATATCCTAGCTGAGATTCCAAGGCTCTGTGGAAAGCCACCCTGTCCTTGATCTCAGTTTCCAAGGGCAAATCCCATGTGTGGCCTCCTAAAATCTGAACACAGTTCATGGCAATATTTCTCTGAGATCAGTTCCAGAACTCAGACTTTAAGGGGAATCACACCAGAGTTCAAGCCCAGGTAGACCCAGTCATCACTTCCAACCGCCACACAAATGACCACAATTAAAACCAAAGCACTCCCACAAGGCCCTCATCTTCTTCCATATAGACACTCATTATAACCTGTGGTTCGACGTTTCCATGAGGGGATCAGTCCAAGACAGTGTACAAAATAACCTCCCTTGCCCCTCATTTGCCTAAAGTCAGGGTTGCCTGGACACCCTTCCTGAGAACCAGGAGTGATCAAATAGGCCTGCCATAAATACTGCTCTGCTTCCCGAATTTGAGGCCTACTGACTCTCGGGTATATATTCTTTATGTGAATTGGAATCATGAGAAAACCCAAGCACCTATGGGCTATCTTCTGCAGGGTTTGAAGAACTCATTTGACACAAAGGATCCCTATTTTCAATTGATGGAGGTCAGGAACCTTACAGAGGAAGGCGAGAGACTTCGTCCACAATGACTGCTTTTTTGGCCATTTTGGTTTTGGAAGCACACATGTAATCTTTCTTTAGATCCATCAGGTTCTGAGAATCTATGCAACAGCCTCACACATTGCCACGAGTCTGATGCAGACACATCCCTTTCCAAAGCAATTAAGCAAAGAGCTACAGGTGATGCCCATTAATTTCCATTGAAAACCATTTTTTCAGGCTTCACAAAGGGGTGGACTGAGACAAAGACGTTTCTGACATTCAGGGCAACAGAACAATAGGTAAGCAAATGGCCCAAAGCAGGGTTTCTCGAATGATATCTGAGTTTTCTGAGATGATCCCATTCCCTTCAGCTATCCAGTACGTGGCCATGTCACAGAGCCTGGAGGTGGTACATATTGTGGACACCAAACCATGAGCCTATTCTGGAGAGTGGCCCGAATTCAAGAAGAAAACAGGAACTTAGGAAGATAGTAGTTGTTGCCCATCTATAAGGCAAGCCACAGTCCATATATAAATTGGGCAGGATGAATGCTGTGAAGCTTTCTACAAGACAGGAAACATCCATTGATGCATTCTCTTTTCTAATATCTACAACCACAGACACAGTGGGATAAACAGACATAAAAACACTCGCCTTATCAAAAGACTTACTAGAAACGATCCAATCCAAACCAAACAAAGCGACTTTCCTACCTATTCCCAGATCATGAGACAAAACCACAAACTCACACGCACACCCACAAAGTCACCGCCTTCCCCCAAGTAGGTCTGTAACTATCCGGAGTGTCCTCTGACTGATGGGCCATACTATGTTCCCCCAAAATGGGCTATCCTATCTCAGATCTGGTCTCCTTGCCAACAATGTGAAGTTGTCAGGTGCCAGTGGTGAGCCACTACCTGCTTTCTCAGGAAAGGCCCCTCTTCAGAGCTCTCTTGGCATTTGGCCATCTTCATATCAGTAGTTACCAAGAAAGACTGACTCTGTCCTTGGTAAATCCAATCATGTGAGACCACTGGGACTGGGACTGGGACTGCCTCTGGGTGCCTGGCTTTTTGGATCCCAAGTTCAGAGAGTTCCATCACCAAGAAAGTGATGTAGGTCACTTCCTTCTGGAACTGAATGAGGTCACTGCCTAGGCAATCACTTTTTCCTAACATTTGCTTCCAAGTGTCCCAATAGATGGAGGCTGCTCCTACTTCCTGTGACACTTTCACAAGTTAGAATGGTATATCAAACATAGCACCCGGAAGCAGCTCTCCACACAGGCCTGGTTTGGTCCATCTTCTCTACATTAAGAAGAGAGAGATTGCTTCAGACACACCCATTCATCCTGACCAGGTTGTTTGTCGTGGAAGATGACTTTTGCTCTCTCAGGTCCTTCATAGCTTCCTCTATCTTCCCCAGGGTTCATTTCTGCATGGACCTTTGAGGTTCTCAGCAGGTGGAAGATCTCTTATGTTCCTGTATTGTAAGACCAACTCTGTCCCTGCTCTTCTGTAAAGTTAGATGGAGGGCAAAGAGTATGGTTAGGGTTAATAACATGTTTGATTTGGGTTAGGAATCATTCTGCTGGATGAATAATGGTATTGGGAACCTGCGATATTTGTAAGTATATATAGAGGTGAAATATATGTATGAAAACAGAAATCTAGGTAAGATTTGAAGCCCAGAAGGGCATTGGATCCTTGATTGGGATACTTAGCTTTGAATTATGTTCTGCACATGTGTCTCAGATAAATCTATACACAATGGTATAGGACCTTGTACTTGGATGATTGAATGTCGAAGAGAACATCCAGTCTAAAAAGGATAGTTGGTAGGATTAGGAAGATAGTTGGTAGAATTAGAAAAAAAGAGTGAGTATAGGATTTGAAAAAAAAGTTCTTTAGCAATACAGTTTCAGGTAGAGAGAAAATGTAAATGTCAGCACATGTGAAGAGTTGGTCACAATGATGAATTGGGGAAAATATGTAGGAAAGCAGATATCAATAGAGACATAGGAAATCACACAAATGATAAAGTGATTGATTGGATTAGACATTTTCAGCAGGCTTGAAGTTGAATATATAATCTTAGGAAGAAACACATATGTAGTCACCAATAGGATTGACATTTGAGAGCATTAGCCAACCTGGACACGGGTGATTTTTATAATCCATACTCATATTCCATTTAGGCTTTGGTACAATCGTAAGTGTGACTTTGCATTTTGTTGCCAGAATATTACTGTGATAAAATGTATATGTAGATCAGGTGACATGAGTATTTCTTGCACCATTTCTGGGAGCAATATTTTGAAGAGGTATAAATTAGTATTGGGGGCACAAATAGGTGTACCATGTGTGTATGAATATAGAGAGAATGATTGAATAGACCATACTGTGAATAAATAATATAACTTGTTCCAACTTTACAAATTGGAATAAATTAATATCTCAAAATACATAGCAAATCTTATATTGATATACATACATTCATTCCAACCAGTTACACATCTAATGGTAATATTAGGGTTGTAGTTTATCATGAATTCTGTGTGAGTTTTGCTTCAAAATTGATTATGGAAATCGAAAATAATGTGTTTGGAAAGAAGTCTCATGAAATGAGCAGTCAAAAACAAGTAGGAATATATGTGTTCTGAAGCAGGAAGTGATTGAATGTGTTACAAATGTCTTTAAATTTGTGAACTTGTGGATGAAATGTACATTTTATGATGTACAAAAACTGAAGAAATAGAAATGTACCAGTGTTGAATAAAATTGAACGTCAAAATACACATCATGTCCCATAGGAATCTACTAGCATTGATGTTAAAGTGGGTCAGTTACTGTAGAAATATAAGGATTTGTTTGCACCATTCACTGAAGTAAGTTTTCAGTACTAGAAAACAAATATGTATTTCAGGTGGATGAATGTTTCTGAAAATAATCTTATGAAAAGTTGATTATAAAACCACATACATGAACATTAGTGAATTTAGGGAGTGTATAATAAGACACATGTATTTCATATTTTGAAAAATCTAGAGTATATATATATATATATATATATATATATATATATATATATATACACACACAAATACATTGGAAAGTAGAAAATATATGCCAATCAAAATTCATCATAAAATATATATCATCCACAGATCCAAAAATATTAATTTTACTGAACATGGATTTATGTATAATGTTGCTCAACTTAAAAGCTCACTCATAGTTTGAATTTTCAGTTCCAAAAGCATTTAGGAGGAGTGATTTCTTCTCATACTTTGTATCTGCCAAGTTAGCCGCCTCACAAAAATGTACGTGTATTCCAGGTAGGATTTTGTATGTGCATATAAAAATACATGTGCTGAATTGGCTACAGAAAATGGGAGACAGGAATTCACATGTGTGTTAACTTTAAAAACACATGGAGAACAATTTCAAGAAAAAAATTGACAAGATTTATAACTCCTACCCTATATCATGCAAAAGGCAAGACCAACTATTCACTATGCCTCCTCTGAACTGCTTGTATTTCTATTCTGTTTGGGTTATTTTTCTCCATCATATTAGGATTAGTAGTCAGAGTCTAGTAGGGTATGGGTTAGTGTCAGAGTTTCAGTATTTCGAATGAAAAATTGCAAAATGTATCCAATGTGTATGTAAATATGTGCTACACAAAAATCTTCCCACTCTTATCCAGAACAATGTCTTGACAATACCTTCGCCCCAAGTAAGAAACAATTAGAGGAAAAGAGTTAGAAATTCCGTGAATACATATCTGGAATGGAAAACAATCAGGAGTTCACAATCTTAGAAGTGGTAGAGGAGTTTTCAAAAGTAAGGGACAGGGTAAACACTCCACAAAAATGGAATTCTGCTGGCCTAGAGACTTCTTGGGAAACTCTCTGTGAGGTTGGGCACTTGAAATATATGTTGTTGTCAGGAGCTTTAGCTTCCTTTCTAGTGATTCCATAAAAGCTGGGTCTGCATCTATGTGACCTGGTGGACATTGTTTCTTTTTTTCCCAATGAACATGAGGCAGCATTGCTGAATTCTCCCTTTGTAGGTAAACTGTGGCCCCTTGGGGCTAAATGTCTCCCCATGTGGACTGTGAAGCCATATGGTCATCCTCTATTTTCGTGGTTTTTTTTGCTGCTGCACTGGAAGTTTGGTACTTGCTTCACGAAGTACAAGGAGTTTAAATGGAACACAGTACGGGAGGGAGTTCTGTCACGTGTGGTGAGTCAGGGTCTGCAGGAGAATACAAGAACCAGGCTTCTATCCCACATAGCTTGCCCCCTTGACTATAGCAACCTGATTTTGAACAGCGTCCTGAAACCTCTCCATATAACAAGATGCCTTTACATATAAGGGTCTGCTGGTTTGACCATGTCAGTGACAAGCCATTTGGAAGCCAATGGCAGATCCACATGGCCCCACCACAGATGTTTTATCACACACCTGCCCACCATTGCTCTAGGCCCACTACTCAGCAGGATCCAACTTTCTGGCATCTCTGTTAAACACCATTTTAATGAAAACCAGTCAATCAAGGCACTGTCTGGTATACTCATTGTTGGAAAAAGTATAAACGGCAGCCATACCCCAGAGAAAAACCCCAACATGGCGCCTAAGGACTTCTTCTTCCTACCTTCTTCTTTTCTGAAGTGGCGCGAAAAGTTCCCGCCCGGGTGAACTCTCCCACTGGTGCCAATTTCAAATCTCGCTGGCGGGGAACCTTAGCCCCAATGAGAACTAACTCCTGGGCTCCGGAGCTGATATCTGAAAGAACTTGCCAATAAACGGGTTGCCTGCCATTTATCTAAGTCCTTTCATCTCCTCCTTAGTTCTATATAAGCACACAGCTTTTTGCAATAAAATTGGAATTCTCCCAGCGAAGTGCCTTTGAGTGGGGAGTTCTTTCATTCTGGTGCCCCGTTTGAGGATACGGGTGAGCTCTTTCCAACAAGAGCCCCGTCCCCCGTTCCGCCCAGACACTCCATCCTGGTCCGCTCTTTTCAGACGCCAGCTTCCTGCACTCACCACTGATCTGATGTATGTAAGCCTCCCCTGACCCCGGCTTGCCAACTTCCTTCGGGCTTCCGCTATTTTTGTGACCCTGATCGTCCAGCACACTCTAGACGCCCGGTAGGGGAGAGGGAATTCCTCCCACGAAGACCTTTACTGGTCACAGTGGACCCTCTAGTGATCCGTTTCCCTTTAGGGCATGAGGGTTCTGAGTTTACACGAGAGGCTCTGTGGTTTTTCCTCCTTTGCTGCCACTGCTGCTGCCGGCTAGATTTGCTGTTTCCTGCAGGGCTGCTGTGTCTGGCTGAAGCTGCCTCTCTGCTCAGGGAAAACTGAACTCCCGTCCTAGAACTGCATTCTGCTGGAGCTGGAGTTCTGTTTTCATTACTGACTCCTTCAGCTGCGTTCGAAAACTTTCCTGACGTCAGGTTGCCCATGGCTCCAAACCCATTGGGTCTTCCAGATCGCACTTCACTGGTGACGACCAGATAGTACCCTCTGTATTTCCTCGCGACAGCTGGTCATTTTGGGGACACCCACGTGACACCCATTCGCCCTGAATTTCCTGGAAGCCGTTCCAGCTCGGGTTTTCTCTTTGTCTCTCTCGCTTACTCTTATTCTCTCTCTCTCTCTCTCTCTCTCTCTCTCTCTCTCTCTCTCTCTCTTCCATCTCTCCCTGTGACAATGGGCACCTCTTCATCTGTACCTTAAGCCTCACCTCTCAAATGTTTAATAAAAAATCTGGCCACACTCTCCCTCACACCAGACATCAAGCCCAAACTTTTAATTAAATTCTGTACCCAAGATTGGCCTCCATATCCACTGGATAATGGCAATCATTGGCCTCCAGAAGGCTTCTTAGATCCAAACCTCCCCTGGGACCTTTTTAACTACTGCCAGCGTCTGGAAAAGTGGAGGGAGATTCCCTGCATTGAAGGTATTAGCCTTCCCACACAGCACCTTGTCTCTGCTCCTCCTGCCCTCCCCCTCAGGTCCTCCTTGCTTGCAATCCCCTCTCTTTCCCTACTTCTACTTCTGACTTCACAGATTCTTCCTCATTCAACCCAGCAGATGAACCCCCACCTTCTCCCCACCCCCATCTGCCCCTTCTCTTCTGCAATACCCTCCTCATCCTCTGCCTGATTCCATGGATCCTCAGCCTTCCATTTTATCCCCCTCCCCTCCGTCCTCTTCTGCCTGCTCCACTTCCTCCTCTTCCAAAGAGACACTCCCTTCCCCTCCCTCTCCTTTCTGTCCTCCGCCTGCCTCTCTCAGTCCTCCTTTTACCAGGTCTAAAGGACTCCTTCCCACCCCTAAGACAATCGCACCCCTTCGTGAGGTAGCTGGTCCCGAGGGTGTCATCAGAGTCCACGTGCCCTTCTCCAGGTCAGACATTACTCAGCTAGAGAGCAAGTTAGGCTCAATCACCACTAAACCCACCACTTACATTCGGGAGTTTCAATGGGTCCTGCAAGCATATAGCCTCACTCATCATGACATATACATGCTCTTGGCCAATACACTTCTCCCCGAAGAAAGGCAATGGGTCTGGGAGCTAGCCCAAGCCCATGCTGATGAAAATCATAGGACCAATCCTGACCACCCCACGGGCTCTCATGCTGTCCCAGAGCAGGAACCCTATGGGATTACAACACCCCTGAAGGCTTACAGACTCATGACCTTTTTACATCCTGCCTCTTGGCGGGCCTGAAAAAGGCGACCCACAAGGCTGTTAACTTTAAAAAGGTGCAGGAGGTCATTCAAAGGAAGGAGGAAACACCTTCAGAATTCCTGGATAGACTAACCAAGGCCCTTCAACACTGCACATAACTCGACCCAGAAACCCCTGATGGCCGTCATCTCTTAATGACATATGTTCTGGCCCAAAAATACTCTGACATTAAAGCCAAGCTTAAAAAGCTTGAACAGGGCCCTGCTACTCCTCAGACCGAAATCCTCGCTGTCTTTTTAAAGGTTTTTCATGGTAGAGAGGATGAAAGTGAATGCCGTAGGCAGAGAGCTGAAAATGCCAAATTCCAAATGTTGGCCCAGGTCATTCAGAGAAGGCCATCACCACGCCGTCCCAATGTGACACCCCCTGGAGCTTGCTTCAAATGTGGTAAGGATTGTCCTTCGCCGAGAACCCCCTACAACCCCTGCCCAACATGCCATCAAAGGAGACACTGGGGGGCAGACTGCCCAACAACCCGGAAGGGAGGTTGGTCAGCCACCCGGCAACCCCAGCCTCTCCTGGGCTTGGCAGAGGAGAAATGATGGAGCCCTGGGCCTTCCCTCCAAACTATTACCATCAAGAATCAAGAACCTAGGGTCACCTTCCTGGTGGATGGACGCTTCATTACCTTCCTTTTGGATACTGGTGCCACTTTTTCGGTCTTGAGGGAGTATTGGGGTTCTACCACACCCTCAAAAACTCCTATTGTCGTGGTAGGAGGTAAACATATTTTCCCTCAAAATCCCTTTTGTCCTTCACTCACTCCTTTCTCGTTATGAGCCATTGCCCCATTCCCCTTCTGGAAAGGGACATACTCTCACTATTAAAAGTCACCATTCACATATCACCCCACACCTCTCCTACATCTCATTTCCTCATGATGTTCCTAGGGGCAGATACACCTCCTTCATGCACTCTCCCACGACTATCTAAACCAGTTAACCCTGAGTTTTGGGACACAACTACACACTTTATGGCTAAATGCAGTCCTATTCATATTGTCTTACTGGACCCTTCAAGATATATTAGTCAACCATGATATCCAGTCACAACCACAGCCTTCCTCGGATTAGAAGCCATCATCCAGGATTTATTATGAAAGGGGTATCTTAGGCCTACACACTCTCCTTTCAACACCCCCATTCTGGCAGTTAAGAAACCTAACGTGTCCTACAGGCTGGTTCTAGACCTTCCCCTTGTCTACTCCTCTGTGGTCCCCATCCACCCGCTAGTGTCCAACCCTTACACCCTCCTCTATCAGATCCCTGCCACTACTACCCACTTCTTGGTTCTAAATTTGAAACATGCATTCTTTTCTATCCCCTTGTTCTCAGAATCTCAGGATATCTTTGCTTTTACTTGCACTGACTCTCACACCCGCCATTCTCATCAGCTTACCTGGACTGTCCTCCCACAGGGATTCGGGGATAGCACCCATCTCTTTGGCCAAGTTCTTGCCCAGGACCTCACATCCTTTCACCCGACCTGTCCTGACTCTACTCTCCTTCAATATGTCGATGACCTTCTTCTATGTAGTCCCTCTGGGAACACTCTCAATCCCACACTGCTCAGCTTCTTAATTTCCTAGCAGACAAGGGAAATAGGAAGTCTCCCCACAAGGCCCAGGTTTCCCAGTCTTCTGTCACCTTTCTTGGTTTTTGCCTTACACCCAGAAAAAAGTAAATAACACTGGATAGGAGGCAACTCCTCTCTGATCTTCCAGTGCCCCATACAAAAGCCAAAATACTATCATTCCTAGGACTAGCAGGTTATTTTAGGGCCTGGATCCCAAATTATTCTCTTCTATACAAATCCTGTATGAACTAGCAAAGGGACCCCCTAGTGAATCTCTTGCCTCCTCCCCAAACTACCACTTGCGCAGGCTTCAGCAACTTGTCTTAAAGGCACTTGCCCTTCACCTTCCTGATCTTTCAAGACCATTTCATGTATATGTCCATGAAAAAGGGAGGCAAGAACTTGGGGTCTTAGGTCAAACTATGGGCCTACATTTGCACCTGTGGCATATTTGTCCATTCAAATTGACCCTACCATCCGTGAGTGGGCCCCTTGCTTAAGAGCTCTGGCTGCTGGACAAATTTTACACAAAGAAGCCTCTAAGCTTACTTTTGGGGCCCCTTTAACTATCCACTCCCCACATCACTTGAAGGATCTTTTAGCTTATAAGGCCTTTCAAACTCTTCCTCCATCCAGAGTTCTGTCACTCCTCACTTCCTTTCTGGAAAACCCTAATATTACTTTCCTCCCCTGCTCTGCACAGAACCCTGCTTCACTGCTCTCAATGACTCCCACGTCTAACACACCAACTCATAATTGGTTGGAAACCTTAGATGATTTCCTCCCCTGTAATTCTTCCATTTCTGAAAGACTACTAGCCAAGCCTGACCTTATCTGGTTTACTGATGGCAGTTCCTTTAGGCAGAATTGCACTCATTACTTTGGATACACTGTAGTTTCAGCCACTGAGATTATAGAGGCCAAAGCTCTGCCTTCAGGAACTACCAACCAGCAGTCTGAACTTATAGTAGCCACTCGTGCCTGCCTTCTAGCACAAGGCAAATCCCTAACCCTTTATACTGATTCAAAATATGTCTTCCATATCTTATCCCATGCTGCAATATGAAAGGAGCGAGGCCTACTTACCACCAAAGGTAATGTGATCACTAATTCGGCTCTTATAACCAATCTGATAAAGGCCTCCCACTTACCCACCCAGGTGGGAGTTGTCCATTGTAGGTCTAATTAGAAGGACGTCTCTCTTATCACTGAGGGCAATGCCAAAGCTGACCAGGCGGAACAAATGGCTGCTACCACTTCCAATGATGGACCCCCTGGGGGACATATAATGGCCACTTTAGACAGCTCATCTGAAGCCACTACTTCTTCCAGTAAGAACAAGGATCTCTTCAAGTTCCTTCATACTCTATTCCTTTCCAATTCTCAGTCTTTGACCCTCTTTTTACAGAGCTTCTTCTCGCTCACCCTCTCTGACAAAGCCATGCTACAGAATATAGCCTCTAATTGTCAGATCTGTCAGTGGACCAACACTTATACTCCTTTAAGGCCCAAACCTTTTCCTTCCCACCAAGCCCGGGGACACATTCCCACTGCTGACTGGCAGGTAGACTTCACCAACATGCTCACAGTATGGCGCACTAAATACCTCCTTGTCTTTGTGGACACTTTCTCTGGTTGGATTGAGGCATTTCCCACTTCCAATAAAACGGCTTCCACTGTAGCTTTAATCTTACTGACAGACATCATCCCCAGGATTGGTATGCCCACTTCTCTACAATATGACAATGGCCCTGAATTTATTTCTAGAATCACACAAAAGGTCTCTCAAGCCCTCTCCTTCAAGTGGCATTTCCACTGTCCATATTATCCCCAAGCTTCAGGGAAAGTGGAAAGGGTAAATTGTACTCTAAAGGAAGTCCTTACCAAATTGACAATGGAATTAAACTTAGACTGGGTCAAACTCCTTCCCTTGGATTTGCTTCGAATCAGAGCTCTCCCTAAAAACCATCTTTACTGTCTCCCTTTGAGATAATGTATGGAAGACCTCTTATACCCCCTGGGTTGGTCATTTCACAAGGACCTCTCACCCGAGATTTGTCTTTGCCTCTTTTGTATCATCTCCGCTCGGAACTCTGGAAATATCAGGACTGGCTTCATCCGGACCCAGTGTCCTCTCCAAACACTCCTCCCTTAACACCTGGGAGTCTAGTATATTATAATACCCCAGAGGAGAAAGGGACTCTTGCCCCAAAATGGGAAGGCCCCTATCCTGTCATTCTCTGTACCCCCACTGCCGCCAAACTCTCCTTACCAGACAACTGTCTAACTCCCTGGATTCACATTTCTAGGTTGAAGCCATATCACCAGGAGACCCCACCTGCTGACGACAGGACCAACCCAGAGGAACTCCAAGAATCACCTCCTGAACCTCCCATTAACTCCTGCTCTCCACACTCATCTCACCCATTTAAGTTGCGGCTCACACGGTGTTCCATGCAGCCGAATTCCTCTTTAAAAAGTCACAATGGACTCTCTCAACACCCTAATCTTCTGTAACTGCTTGTTTTTTGTGCTCTGCTTATTTTCTGTGCTCTATCGGGACTGGTCTTTACCCTCCTCTCCTACCATGTATTTATTCACTCTTCAGGAACGATACTCAGAACATGGCATGTAGAAGGTCCGTGCAGTGGATGCAACTACTTGCTTCATCCACAACTGCACCTCTATTTCCCTAAAATTGTCACCTTCAAGGACCTTCGCCCCTGGTAGCTGGAACTGGCTTTTCATTTGCTTCCTTTTTGATCAAACAAAAGACTATTGTCATTGGTGGCCTGAGATATATAATGGGTGCCCCTATTGGTCATGCAGGTTCCATGATGAACATGGTAGCTATTCTTACCACTCACTTGGTTACCCTAAAGTGTGGACTTCTAGTTACCTAAAGTGGGATAAAGTCTCTTTATCTGATAACAATGGATGGTATACTTTAGATATACCTGACCCCAAGGCCAAACGTTGGGACTATGTTGAGTTTGCTGTCTATGCTCGGACAACCTCAGCCAGACCCACAGGGTGGATGACAGTTGGCCGCACCCTGATTATGCCACCTAAGGCAACCATTCAGGTAGTCGAACACATTAAGGAGTCAGAATCAAAACTTTTAGATCTTATCCATAGCTCATCCACAAAGGATTCAGACCCTTCAAACCCTCAGGTCCCCCTGACACATGGCTCAATTTGTTACACCAATCTCTTCGATTATTAAACTCCACCCCTCTTTCTGTGCCTCCTTCTCAGTGCTTTCTCTGTGCTTCACTTAGTCCCATTAGCGGCAGGAAATATTTCAGCAAAAACCTACAATTTCTCTAAGAAAGAACAACCCCTACATGTGACACGTATCCCACTGTGGGAAAGTTATTTCACCAATACTTTATTTGCTTTCATCTGTTTCCACCTGCCAATAATGAATCCTTTACCCATTTGTTCCTTGAGCTTAAGCACCCAATCGAGCCCTGCATTTATGCAACCTGGACAATTCCTCTGGTGTAATGGGTCTTTAAGTACCTCAACGATCAATGTCTCTGGCACCTGTTCCTTGGTTACTGTAGTTCCTCAGCTGTCTTTGTATACTCCCACTGAATTCCGACAGTTGGCCCTACCTTCCTGAACCCGTAGGGCAGTCTTTCTGCCGGTTCTGGTAGGCCTCACTTTAACAACCTCAGTGGCGGGTCTCGGACTCTCTGGTGGAGCTATAGGTCATGCTCTATGGGCATTCAAAGACCTGCAACAAAAACTGCAGGAAGCACTCGATACCACTGCTGAGTCTCTGGGCTCCTTGCAGCGCCAGGTTACTTCATTGGCACAAGTGGCTTTACAGAACCAAAGGGCAATTGATCTTCTCACTGCAGAAAAAGTGGGTACATGCCTATTCCTCAGAGAGGAATGTTGCTCTTATGTTAATGAATCTGGGCTGATAGAAAAAAATGTTGTTAAATTGCAGAAATTATTGACCAAATTGCTCAAACCTAGCTCCTCCAATCTCATAACAGGGTTCTTCCAATCCTATCTTGCCATGTACTTACTACCTATCTTGGGGCCCCTTATTGGGATGCTCCCTTTTTTTGCTCTCTTGCCATGCATAATGAAGTTCCTTCAAACCCAACTGCAAAAAATTTCTAATCAAAATTTCAACCAGCTTTTGCTTAGGCATTACCATCCTCTGATGACCGATGAACCCCTAACATCTCCAAGAGAACAGTTCACTCAGTGATGAAGCTCACTACCAGGCACGATGGAATGCAATGTACATCACACAGCGGGAGGCAACGAGCTTGGAGAACCTCTTAATCTGCCATCCTGGATTCATGAGTCTTTATGACCTTCTAAGCTTCCTCATGGCCCTTGGCCTCTTCTGTCAGTCCCCCAACATGGAACTTCTGCCAAAAATTGACCTTTGCTTTAATTTTTATCTTCATTCTGTTTTTATTCGCTCTGATCTTCTTCAAGTGCTGGTGACGCCATGACCAGGCAACGCTTCCAGTATTTCCTAGAGTCTCTGTTACAGGACCAGTAGCTGATACCAACAATCTCCTCCATCCAGGACTGGTTTCATGCCATCGACAACTTGTGGCATCAGGGAACTTTCATAGACTTTACCCCTACTGAAGTAGCTATCTATACCACTGGCTTTTATTTCTGGCTGCCATGATATCCCCAGACCTGGCCCCCGAGCATTTGTCCACTTCCCTTTCTAGGCCCCACAGCACCCCCACACAGCAGGCAGCAGCCACAAATGACAAACAATGCCCCACTTTCTAAGAAAACAAAAAGGGAGGAATGTTAGGAAAAGTATAAATGGCAGCCATAGCCCAGAGAAAAACCCCAACATGGCACCTAAGGACTTCTTCTTCGTACCTTCTTCTTTTCTGCAGTGGCGTTAAAAGTCCCCGCCCTTGTTAACTCTGCAGCCAGCGCCAATTTCAAATCTCACTGGTGGGGAACCTTAGCCCCAATGAGAATTAATTCCTGGGCTCCGGAGCTGATATCTGAAAAAACTTATTCTCAGAACATGAGACCAAACCACAAACCCACAACCACACCCACAAAGGCACCTCCTTCCCCCAAGTAGGTCTGTGACTATTCGGAGTGTTCTCTGACTGCTGGGCCATACTATGTTCCTCCGAAATGGCCTGTCTTCTCTCAGATATGGTCTCCTTGGCCAACTCTGTGAAGTTGACAGGAACCAGCGGTGAGCCACTACCTTCTTTCTCAGGAAAGGCCCCTCTTCAGAGCTCTTCTGGCATTTGGACATCTTCAAATCAGTAGGTACCAAGAAAGACTGACCCTGTCCTTGGTAAATCCAAACAAGTGAGACAACTGGGACTGGGACTGGGACTGGCTCGGGGTGCCTGGCTTCCTGGATCCCAAGTTCAGAGAGTTCCAACACCAAGGAAGTGAGGTGAGGTCACTTCCTTCAGGAACTGAATGAGGTCACTGCCTTGGCAACCACTTTGTTTTAACAGTTGCTTCTTATGGTCCCTTTAGATGGAGGCTGCCCCTACTTCCTGTGACCCTTTCATAAGTTAGAATGAGATATAATCCATAGGCTCTCAGGAACAGCTCTCCATAAGGCCTGGTTTGGTCCGTCTTCTCTACATTAAGAAGACAGAGGCTGATTCAGACACCAAACTTCATCCTACCAGGTTGTTTTCCATGGAAGATGACTTTTGCTCTCTCAGGTCCTTCATAGCTGCCTACATCTTCTCCAGGGATCATTTCTGCACATACCTTTGAGGTTCTCATCAGGTGGAAGATCCCATACATTCCTGAATTGTAAGACCAACACTGTCACTGCTTTTCTGTAAAGTTAGATTGAGGGAAGAGTGTATGGTTAGTGTTAATAACATTTTCAATTTTGGTTAGGAACCATTCTGCTCGATGAACAATGGTATTGGGAACCTGCGATATTTATAAGAATATAGAGGTGAAATATATGAACGAAAAGAGAAATCTAAGTAAGAATTGAAGCCCAGAAGGTCATTGGGTCCTTGATTGGGATACTTAGCATTGAATTACGTTCTGCACAGATGTCTCAGATAAATTGATATACAATGGCATAGGACCTTGTACCTTGGATGATTGAATGTAGAAGAGAACATCCAGTCAAAAAGGGATAGTCGGTAGGATTAGGAAGACAGTAGGTAGGTTTAGGAAGAAGAGTGAATATAGGATTTGGACCAAAGTTTTTTAGCAATAGGGTTTCGGTTAGAGAGTGAATGTTAGTGATAGCACATGTGAAGATTCAGTCACAATGATGAACTGGGGAAAATATGTAGGAAAGCAGATATCAATAGACACATTACAAAATCATTCAAAGTGTAAAGTGAGTGACATCTTTAGACGTATTCAAAGGGTTGAGTTTGAATATATAATCTTTGAAAGAAACAAATATGTAGTCACCAATAGGATTTTCATTTGAGATCATTAGGCAACCTGGACATGGATGTTTTTAGTAATCCAGGATCACTTTCCATTTAGGTATGGTACAATCATAAGTGAGAACTTTGCTTTTTCTGTTAAGAATATTTCTGTGATAAAATGTATATGTAGATCAGGTTACATGTATTTGTTCCACCATTTCTGGGAGCAATATTTTGAAGACGTATAAATTAGTATTGGGGGTACAAAGAGGTGTACTCTGTGTCTATGAATATAGAGATAATACATGAATAGACCATACTGTGAATAAATAATATAACTGGTTCCACTTTAAATAATGGATTGAATTGATATCTGTAACTAAGTAAGAAAGCTTATATTGTTATACAATCATTCTTTCCAACCACTTATACATTTAAAGGTAATATTAGGGTTATGGTTTATCATGACGGGTGTTTTGCTTCAAATATGATAAAGGAAATCGAAAATAATGTGTTTGGAAAGAAGTCTCATGAAAAGAGCAGTCAAGAAACATGGAGGAATACATGGGTTCTGAAGCAGGAAGTGATTTGAAGTTAAACAAATGCGTATAAATTTGCTAAATTGTGGATGAAATATTTATATATCCTCTGATGTGCATAAATTGAAGAAATAGTAATGTTAAGGTGTTGAATAAAAATGAACGTCAAAATACACATCATGTCCCATAGGAATCTAATCTACTTGCATTGATGTTAAACTCGTGTCAGTTACTGTAGAAATATTATGATTTGGCTTTTTTTTTGGTGTTATAATACAATTTATTTTAGTACTAGCATGCCACAGAATGTAGAGGAAGGAACAATGGATTATTATTATCATTGTGATAATTTAAGGTTTTATATCACATTAAGCTATAATATGGCATAATATATCTTATGAATTAGAGAAAAATTTTTTTAAAAAACCTATTATTTAAGGACCATATGCACTGACAATTTAAATGGCTTTCTCGTGATTTCAATTTCTATCAATTGTGTATTAATTGCCAAATATTTATTTTAGTACTTTTCATATTCATAATTGATATAAAGTCAATTGTTTAATTCTTCTTGTAAGTAGTTACTTATTACAGCAGGGACATTATTAATAATTCTAAATCTTTATAAGAAAAATGGTACAAAGTTATTTTCATGCAAAATTAAGAATAATTGCCTTCTCTGAATGTTTGATTGTTAATACATATAACAAAGAGCTTTTGATGAGTCTCTTCCCCAGTAAAACATAAAATGCAAAGATATAGTTGGGTATGTATGTCCAAATAAAGATAAGAAGAAATACACATTATTAGCTAGAAAAAATTAAATAAAAGATGAAAAGAAAAATCCAATACATTGTACGAACTTGTCAGATGAGGTAGTATTCTGGAAGAATAGCCTAAGGCTAGACCTGGTCCATGACAAAATATTAACTAAAAAAATGAAATATGAAAAATATAGGAAATGCTATGAATTTTTCATGAAGGTAGGTGTATTATCCTTTAATCTCATTTTATGTGCATTTTCAAAAGCCAAATTTCTGGTAAAAAAATTTGTGATAGTTACAACTACACAAAACAAAGTTTCTGCTTAGCAAAATGAATGCATCTCAACCCTTTTTTAGCTGATTTCTTCCCACTCAATTTTAAACCTTTATTTATTTATTTATTTTTATTGGTTGTTCAAAACATTACAAAGCTCATGATATATCATCTTTGATACATTTTTCTCATTTGGTTTATGAACTCCCATTTTTTCCCCAAATAAGAATTGCAGAAACACATTGCTTACACATTCACATTTTTACATAATGGCATATTAGTGACTGTTGTATTCTTCTACCTTTCCTATCCCCTACTATCCCCCCTCCCCTGCCCTCCCATCTTCCCTCTCTACCTCATGTGCTGTTGTTTAATTCTCTCCATTATTTCCGCCCCATTTCCCCTCACAACCTATTATGTGTAATTTTGTGTATCATTGAGGGTATTCTACCATTTCCATATGCTTTCTGTTCTCTCTCCCTTTCTCTCCCCCCACACGTCTTTGTATAATGTTAATCTTTTCCTCATGCTCTTCCTCCCTTTCTGTTCTTAGTTGCTCTCTTTATATCAAAGAAGACATTTGGCATTTGTTTTTTTAAGGATTGGCTAGCTTTGCTTAGCATATTCTGCTCTAATGCCATACATTTCACTGCAAATTCTATGATTTTGTAATTTTTTAGTGCTGCGTAATACTCCATTGTGTGTAGATTCCACATTTTTTTTTATCCATTCATCTATTGAAGGGCATCTAAGTTGGTTCCACAGTCTAGCTGTTGTGAATTGTGCCGCTATGATCATTGATGTGGCAGTATCCCAATAGTACGCTGTTTTAAGATCCTCAGGGAATAGTCCAAGAAGTGTGATAGCTTGGTCAAATGGTGGATCCATTCCCAGCTTTCCCAGGAATCTCCATACTGCTTTCCAAATTGGCTGCACCAATTTGCAGTCCCAGCAGCAGTGTACAAGTGTCCCCTTTTCCCCACATCCTCGCCAACACTTACTGTTGTTTGACTTCCTAATGGCTGCCGATCTTACTGGAGTGAGATGGTATCCTAGGGTGGTTTTGATTTGCATTTCTCTGACTGCTAGAGATTGTGAGCATTTTTTCATGTACTTGTTGATTGATTGTATGTCCTCCTCTGTGAAGTGTCTGTTCAGGTCCTTGGCCCATTTGTTGATTGGGTTATTTGTTACCTTACTTTTTAATTTTTTGAGTTCTTTGTATATTTTGGATATTAGGGCTTTATCTGAAGTGAGAGGGGTAAAAATTTGTTCCCAGGATGTAGGTTCTCTATTTACCTCTCTTATTGTTTCTCTTGCTGAGAAAAAAAAAAAAAAACTTTTAGTTTAAGTAAGTCCCATTAATTTATTCTTGTTATTAACTCTTGGGCTATGGGTGTCCTATTAAGGAA
This sequence comes from Callospermophilus lateralis, assembly GCF_048772815.1. NCBI lineage: Eukaryota > Metazoa > Chordata > Mammalia > Rodentia > Sciuridae > Callospermophilus > Callospermophilus lateralis. Next base: position 1,427,340 of record NW_027512630.1, read on the forward strand.
TTTGGAGCCCGACCCCACAAAATGTAGATCGTAGCCAACTTTTTCTTCTATCAGATGCAGTGTCTCTGATTTGATATCTAGCTCCTTGATCCATTTTGAGTTAACTTCCTTGCTTGGCGAAAGAAAGGGATTCAGTGTCATTTTGTTGCATATCGATTTCCAATTTTTCTACCATCATTTGTCCTTCGTATATTGCAGGGTTTTAGCCCCTTTTATCAAATATAAGAAAGTTGTAATTTTGTGGAATGGTTTCTGTGTCCTCTATTCTGTACCATTGGTCCACCTGCTTGTTTTGGTACCAGTACCATGCTGTTTTTGTTACTATTGCTTTGTAGTACAGTTTGAAGTCTGGTATCGCTATACCTCCAGATTCAAACATCCTGCTTAGAATTGCTGTTGCTATTCTGGGTCTTTTGTTTTTCCATATGAATTTCATGATTGCTTTATCTTTTCTACAAGAAATGTCGTTGGGATTTTGATTGGCATCAATTTAAACCTGTAGAGAATTTGGGTAATATCGCCATTTTCATGATGCTACTTCTGCCTATCCATGAATTGGGTATATTTTTCCATATTCTAAGATCATCTTCTATCTCTTTATGTTTCTGTAGTTTTCATTTATAAATCTTTCACCTCTTTTGTTAGGTTGATTCCCAACTATTTAATTGTTTTTCCAATTATCTTATTTTCTTTGAGGATATTTTGAATGGAGTGGTTTTCCTCATTTCCATTTCAGAAGTTTTGCTGCTGATATACAGGAATGCCTTTGATTTATGCGTGTTGATTGTATATCTTGCCACTTTGCTGAATTTATTTATTAACTCTAGCAGTTCCTCTGTAGACCCTTTTGGGTCTGTTAAATATATTATCATGTCATCCGCAAATAGCGATAATTTAAGTTCTTCTTTTCCTAGTTTTATGCCTTTAATTTCTTTTGTCTGTCTAATTGCTATGCCTAGTATTTCAAGAACTGAATTAAATAGAAGTGGTGATAGAGGGCATCCCTCTTGTTCCAGATTTTAGAGGGAATGCCTTCAGCTTTTCTCAATTTTGGATGATGCCAGCCTGAGGTTTAGCATATATAGCTTTTAAAATCTTGAGATAAGTTCCTGTTATCCCTAGTTTTTCTAGTGTTTTCAACATAAAGGGATGCTGAACTATGTCGAATGTTTTTTCTGAATCTATCGATAAGATCATATGGTTGTTGTCTTTAAGTCTATTGATGTGGTGAATAGCATTTATTGATTTCCGTATAATGAACCAGCCTTGCATCCCAGGGATGAATCCTACATGATCATGGTGCATAATTTTTTTGATATGCTTTTGTATTCGATTCACCAAGATTTTATTGAGAATTTTTGCATCCAAGTTTATTAGAGATATTGGTCTGTAGTTTTCTTTCTTTGAAGTGTCTTTGTCTGGTTTTGGGATCAGGGTGATATTGGCCTCATAGAATGAATTTGGAAGAGTTCCTTCTTTTTCTATTTCTTGAAATAGCTTGGAAAGTATTGGTATTAATTCCTTTTTGAAGGTTTTGTAGATCTCTGCTGTATACCCATCCGGTCCATGGCTTTTTTTGGTTGGTAGTATTTTGATGGCTTCTTCTATTTCTTCCTTTGTTATTGGTCTGTTTAAATTGTGTGTGTCTTCCTGACTCAATCTGGGCAGATCGCATGACTTAAGAAGTTTATTGATATCTTCACTATCATCTATTTTATTGGAACATAGGGTTTCCATATACTTTCTAATTATCTTCTTATTTCTGTAGTGTCTGTTGTGATATTGCCTTTTTCATCCCGTATGTTAGTAATTTGAGTTCTCTCTTTTCTTCTCTTCCTTAGCATGGCTAAGGGCCTGTAAATCTTATTTATTTTTTCAAAGAACCAACTTTTAGTTTTATCAATATTTTCAATTTTTTTTTGTTTCAATTTCGTTGATTTCTGCTCTAATTTTAATTATTTCTTGTCTTCTACTACATTTGCTGTTGTTTTGCTCTTCCATTTCTAGGTTTTTGAGGTGTAGTGTGAGTTCATTTATTTGCTGATTTTTCTTTTTTTTTTTGAGGAAAGAACTCCAAGAAATGAATTTCCCTCTTAAAACTGCTTTCATTGTGTCCCATAGATTCCAGTATGTTGTGTCTGTATTGTCATTTGTCTCTACGAATTTTTTTATCTCCTCCTTTATGTCTTCTGTAAACCATTGATCATTCAGTAGCATGTTGTTCATTTTCCATGTGATGTAGGATTTTTCCTTCCTTCTTTTATCATTGATTTCCAGATTCATTCCATTATGATCAGATATGGTGCATGGTATTATCTCCACGACTTTATATTTACTAAGAATTGCCCTATGGCATAATATATGGTCTATCTTTGAGTAGGATCCATGTGCTGCTGAGGAGAACGTGTATCCACTTTTTGATGGTTGATATATTCTATATATGTCGGTGAAGTCTAGGTTACTGATTTTGCTGTTGAATTCTATAGTTTCTTTATTCAGTTTTTGTCTAGAGGATCTGTCTAATGGCTAGAGCGGTGTGTTGAAGTCACCCATAATTATTGTGTTGTAGTTTATTTGACTCTTGAACTTGAGGCGAGTTTGTTTTATGAGTGTTGCAGCTCAATTGTTTGGTGCATACAAATTGATAATGGTTATGCATTGTTGGTGCAAGGTTCCTTTTAACAGTATATAGTGTCCTTCTTTATCCCTTTTGATTAACGTAGGTTTGAAGTTGATTTTATTCGATATGAGTATGGCCACTCCTGCTTGCTTCCGAGGGTCATGTGAGTGGTATGATTTTTCCCAAACTTTTAATTTCAGCCTCTGTATGTCTTTACCTATCATATGAGTCTCCTGAAGGCAGCATATTGTTGGATTTTTTTTTTTTTGGTCAAGGTTACTAGCTTATGTCTCTTGATTGGTGAGTTTAGGCCATTAACATTTAAGGTTACAATTGAAATATGATTTCTACTTCCAGTCATGTTTGTTTGTTTGTTTATTTATTTATTCATTTATTTATTTATTTTGGTTAGTTTTTACATTTTGGTTATTTTCCTCTCCCTTTACTGAGATACCTCCTGCTGCTAGTTTCAGGCATTACTTTTCAAATCCTTTTCTTGTAGTATTTTGCTCAAAATGCTTTGCACTGCTGGTGTTCTGGCTGTAAATTCTTTTAGCTTTTGTTTATCGTGAAAGACTTAAATTTCATTGTCAAATCTGAAGCTTAATTTTGTTGGATACAGTATTCTTGGTTGGAATTCATTATTTTTGAGCGTTTGAAATACTTTGTTCCAGGATCTTCTTGCTTTCAAAGTTTGTGATGAAAAAAATCAGTCGTTAACTTAATTGGTTTACCCCTGAATGTAACCTGCCTACTTTCTCTCGTAGCTTTTAATATTCTCTCTTTGTTCTGTATGTCCTTGTTCTGGCTATCTTCATAAATATTTGTCTTGGAGTTGGTCTATTATGGTTTTGAATGCTTGGGGTCCTGTAGGCTTCCAGGATTTGGCAATCCATTCCACCTTTCATCTCTGGGAAATTTTCTAGAATTATTTCATTTAATATGTTGTCCATTCCTTTGGTTTGAATCTCTATGCCTTTTTCTATCCCAATGACTCTCAAATTTGTTTTTTTTTATGACATCCCATATCTCTTGAATAGATTGCTCATGGGATTTAAGCATCTTTTCTGTGTTTACTCTATTCTTTTCAAGTTGATAAACTTTGTCTTCATTATCTGACGTTCTAACTTCTACTTGATCTAGTCTATTTGTAATACTCTTCGTTTGAGTTTTTAATTTGGTTTATACTTTCCTGCATTTCTAGGATTACTGTTTGATATTTCTTTTTAATGTCTCTATCTCCTGGTAAAGCTCATTCTTTGCCATTTGAATTTGTTTGTTTATTTGATTTTCAAAATATACTTTTATTGCTTGGACTTGCTGCCTCATGTCTTCTCTAATATTCCTTTCCATCTGAGTTATTATGCCTTGAGTTTTTTCCCTATCCCTATTTCTGATGCTTCACGGTCCTCCTTTAGAATTTAGTTGTCCTGCATTTTTTGCACACCTTTTTTTCCCTTGTTTTTTCATGATGTTCACGTTACTTTTCAGCTCAATTTGATTGCTGTGTTTCTGCTTTCTTCAATAGATTTGTTTTGGTTTTATATATCTCTGTTGTCTCTCTTTTGTGTTTGTAGACTATGCCTGCAAAAGTGGATTCCACTTGGAAGGAATTCCGACAGCTGAGCTCCAGTGATGTCACCTGTCTGCTATGGCGGGCCCCAGGCTCCTTGCCGGGGTGTTTGAATGGGGGGGTGGGACTGGACTGTCTCTGGTTGGTTTCACCTCCCGGTCGCTGGTGGGCGGGCGGTCTCCAGCCATCCAGTCGTGCAATCAGCGAATGGGCTGTCACCGGCGGGCGGGTGATCTCTAGCTGCCCAATTGCGCAGGCAGCCAGCGGGTGATTGGTTGCTGGTGGGCAGGCGTTCTCCAGCCTCCTAGTCACGCGTGTCTGTCCTCTGGTCCCCTGGTTTCCTCTGCGAGTCCTGATTTCCCCTGCTACACCAGATTTCCCCTGAGTGATGCCTCTTGGCAGCTCAAACTGTACTCTTTGCCTGCCGTTCCTTGGGTGTGGAGTGTGTCTATTGGGAACACTGGCACTCTATTGTTTTGATTTTTTCCGCTTGCCCCACCCATTGCGCTGGCTAGACAAGTTTTGTTTTCACCGGTGATGGGAGGGGAAGTTGAAGGTCAGGTGCCACTAGTTTTCCCCCCGTCTTTATGAAGCCTTTCTCTGGTAATCCCTCCCCCGGAAAGCCTAAGAGAGAATTTTTGCGAATTACCTGCTGTATGGGAGATAAGCTGAGTAACACACACCTGTTTTGTTGTTGCAATCTGTCGGAGAGTGGTGGTGGATACTTCAGCTCTCCAAGATGGTGGCCGTTGGTTTCCTTGGTGGAGTTTCGGTTGTGGGGGATAGAACTGTAACACTTTCTTCCCCATCTGAAATCCCGAACTCAGCCCCGGGCTCAGTGGCGGGTGAGCCAGCCGGATTCCACAGAATCCGCAGCAACGTTTCTCCCTGCATGCTGGTCGCTTCACGGTGGAGGCCCGCCGTCTGTAGCCACGGCATGGGCCGCACGGATCAGCCACCCCAGATCTTCGGTCGCATAGTTGGCTCTTGTTTGAGACTCAATTACAGGACCTCGGGGGTGGAAATCATTCTTCTAGGTTCCAGGCACACCCATTTTTCTGTAAGATCCTAACAAGATACTTTTTCGTCATTCTAACTCCTTATTCACATGTGAAGTTGTGCAGTACAAAGGGTGTGATGCACTCTATTCATGGCCATCTTGCAATGTCAAAATATTAGGATTTCTATGCACCATTTACTGAAGATAGTTTTCAGTACTAGTAAACCAAAATGTTATTTCAGGTGGATGAATATTTCTGAGAATAATCTTTTGAAAAGTAGATTATAAATCCACATACATGAATATGAATGAAATTTGGGAGTGCATAATAAGACACATATATTTCATATTTTGAAAAATCTGGAGGGTATATATATATATATATATATATATATATATATATATATATATATATACACAGACACACACAGAGAGACATTAAAAAGTAGCATTATATATGCCAATCGAAATTCATCATGAAATACATATCATCCCCAGATTCAAAAATATTTATTTTACTGAACATGGATTTATGTATAATGCTATTTAAATAGGAGGATCACCCATAGGTTGAATTCTCAGTTCCAACAGCTTTTAGAAGGAGTGATATCTTCTCACAATTTCTATATGCCAAGTCAGCCACCTCACCAAAAATATACGTGTGATACCAGGTATGAATCTATATGTGCATATAAAACTACATGTGCTAAATAGGCTACAGAGAAAGGGAGACAGGAATTCACATATTTGTTAACTTTAAAAAAACATGGAGAATACTTTCAACCAAATAATTGACTAGATTCATAACTCCTACCCTATATAATGCAAAAGGCAAGTCCAACTATACACGATGCCTCCTCTGAACTGCTTGTATTTCAATTCTGTTTGGGTTATTATTCTAGTCAGAGTTTAGTAGCGTAGGGGTTAGTGTGAGGGATTCACTATTTTGACTGGAAAATTATAAAATGAATCCAATGTGTATGCAAATATGTGCTACAAAAAATTGTTCCCACTGTCATCCAGAACAATGGCTTGGCATTACCTAGTCCCCAAGTAAGACAAAATTAGAGGAGAAGAGTTAGAAAATCTGTGAATACATATTTGGAATAGAATATGCTAAGGAGTTTCCAAAAGTAAGGGACAGGGTAAACACTCCACAAACTGGAGCTCTTCTGGCCTACAGACTTCTTGTGGAACTGCCTCTGAGGCTGGGCACTTGAAACATATGTTGTTGTCAAGTGTTTTAGCTTCGTTTCTAGTGAGACCAATAAAGGTGGGTCTGCATCTATGTGATCTGGAGGACATGGTTTCTTATTTTCCACTGAACATGAGCAGCAGTGCTGAATTTGCTATTTGTAGCTAAACTGTGGCCCCTGGGGTCTAAGTGTCTCCCCGTGTGGACTGTGAAGCCATTTTGTGATCCTAAAGTTTTCATGGTGTTTCTTGCAGCTTCACTGGGAGTTCGGTATTTGCTTCACAAAATACAAAGAGGTCAACTGGGACACAGTGCTGGAGGGAGTCCTGTCACGTGTGGTGGGTCAGTTTCTGCAGGACAATGCACCAACCATGCTTCTATCCCACATAACTTTCCCCATTGACCATAGCAACTTGATTCTGAAACTTTCCCTGAAACTTCTCAATATTACAAGATGCCTTTACATAGATGGGACTGCTTGCTGCACCATGTCAGTCACAAGACATTTGGAAGATAATGGCAGATCCACATGGCCCCACCACAAATGTTTTATCACACACCTGCCCACTACTGCTCTAGGCCAAGTACTCAGCAGGCTCCAATTTATTGGCATCTCTGTTCTACACCATTTTCATGAAACTCAGTCAATCAAGGCACTGTCTGGTATACTCATGATCAGCAACAGGACATCCAAAGGTTCTCCAGTGCCACCTGGTCATGGGAATTCAAAAATTTCTTGGTATTTATCTAGCCATTTTTGAAAGATGAAGTTGGAGGCACTGTACGTTTCAAATCAATCCAGAACCATTAAATTTTGAGGAAGCTCATGTCAATGAAAGCTATGGAGAATTCTCACAGGCAAGGCTTCCCAAAGATTGGCTAAATGGTCACGTGAATCCAGGCCCATTGAGGTCTACAATGTGACGTCCATGTGTGTTTTGACTCTCAACTATGGCTGCCAAGTCTTTCAGAATAAAATCATGTGATATCTTGGCTGTGATTCCCAGTGCTTTGTGGAAATACAACCTGGGCATACATCTCAGTTTCCAAGGACGAATCTCATGCGTGGACTCATAACATCCCAACACAATTCATGGCAATACATCTCTGAGGTCAGTTCCAGAACTCAGTCTCTTAGGGGAATCACACCAGAGTTCATGTCAAGGTGGACCCAGTCATCTCTTCCAACCACCACACAAATGACCACAATTAAAACCAACACACTCCCACATGGCCCTCATGATCTTTCATATAAACACTCTTCATAACCTCTGGTTGAATGTTTCTATGAGGGGTGCAGACCAATACAGTCTCCAAAATAATCTCCCTTGCCCCTAATGTGCCTAAAAACAGGGTGGCTTGGACACCCTTCCTGTGAACCTGGTGTGATCACATAGGCCTGCTGTTAATACTTCTCTGCTTCTCCAATTTGAGGACTACTGACTGTGGGGTTTAGATTCTTTGTCTGAATTGGAGACATGAGGAAACCCAAGCTCCTACGGGCTAGCCTCTGCAGGGCTTTGAAGAAATTATTTGACCCAAAGCATTCCTATTCTAACTTGATGTAGGTCTAGAACCTCACAAAGGAAGGGGAGAGACTTCATCCAGAATGACTGCTCTTTTGGCTATTTTGGTTTTGTATGCACACATGGGATCCTTCTTTAGATCCATCCGGTGCTGAGAATCTAAGCCTAAGCCTCACACAGGGCCAAAAGGCTGATTCAGACACATCCTTTCCAAAGGAATTAAGCAAAAAGCCTCAGGTGATGCCCATTCATTTCCATGTGAAAACAGTTTTTTTCAGGCTTCAAAAAGGGGTGGCCTGAGGCAAAGACCTTTCAGACATTCAGGGCAGCAGAACAATTGGTAATTAAAAGGCCCATAGCAGGGTTTCTCCACTGAGACTCTCCTGATCACACTGATACCTGAGTTTTCTGAGATGCTCGCCATTCCCTTCAGCTATCCAGTACATGGCGATGTCACAGGGCTTGGAAGTGGTACATATATTGGACACAAAACCATGAGCCTATTCTGGAGAGTGGCCAGAATTCAGGAAGAAAGCAGAAACTTTGAAAGATAGCAAGTGTTGCCCATCGATAAGGCAAGCTGAAATCCATTCATAAATTGGGCAGGATGAATGCTGGGAAGCTTTCAACTAGACAGGACATATCAATTGATGCATTCTCTTTTCTAATGTCTACAACCATGGACACCGTGGGATACACAGACATAGAAACACTCGCCTTGTCAAATGACTTACTCGAAACAGTCTACACCAAACCAAACATACCGAATTTCCTACCTATTCTGAGAACATGAGACAAATATACAAACTCACACCCACACCCACAAAGGCACCTCCTTCCCTGAAGTAGGTCTGTGACTACCAAGAGTTTCTCTAATTGTGGACCATATTTTATTCCCACAAAATGGCCTGTCCTGTCTCAGATCTGGTCTCTTTGGTCAACATTTTGAACTACTGAGGAGCCAGCGGTGATCCAATACCTGCTTTCTCAGTAAAGGTGACTTTTCAGAGCTTTCTGGCATTTGGCCATCCTCACATCAGTAGGTACCAAGAAAGACTAAATCTGTCCTTGGTAAATCCAAGCAAGTGAGACCCCTGGGAGTGGGACTGGGACTGGATTTTGGTGACTGGCTTCCTGGATCCCAAGTTCAGAGAGTTCTGTCACCAAGGTTGTGAGGTGAGGTCACTTCCTTCAGAAAGTGAATAAGGTCACTGCCTTGGCAACCACGTTGTCATAACAGTTGCCTCAAAGAGTCCCATGAAATGGAGGCTGCCCCTACTTCCTGTGACACTTTCACAACTTAGAATGGTATATCAATCATAGGCACCCAGGAACAGCTCTCAACACATGCCTGGTTGGGTCCTTCTTCTCTAAATTAAGAAGACAGAGGCTGATTCAGACACATTCCTTCATCCTGACCAAGTTTTTTACAATGAAAGATGACTTTTGCTCTCTCAGTTCCTACATAGCTGCCTACAACTTCTGCAGGGATCATTTTTGCATGGACCTTTGAGTTTCTCAGTAGTTTGAAGGAATCCTACATTTTTGTATTGTAAGACCATCTCTGTCCCTGCTCTTCTGTAAAGTTAGATTGAGGCAACAGTGTATGGTTAGGGTTAATAACAGGTTTGATTTGGGTTAGGAATCATTCAGCTGGATGAATAATGGTATTGATGACCTGCGATAATTACAAGAATATATAGGTAAAATATAAGTATGAAAACAGAAATCTATGTAAGATTTAAAACCCAGAAGTGTATTAGGACCTTGATTGTGATACTTAGCTTTGATTTATTTTCTGCACAGATGTCTCAGGTACATCAATATAAAATTGCATTGGACCTTGTGCCTTTGATGATTGATTGTCAAAGATAACTTCCAGTCAAAAAGTGATAGTCAGTAAGATTAAGAAGATAGTCGGTAGTTTAGAAAGGAGAGTGAGTATAGAATTTGCACCAAAAGTTCTTTAGCTATAGCTTTTCGGGTATAGAGTAAATGTAAATGTCAGCACATGTGAAGAGTCAGCCACAATGATGAACTGGGAAAAATATGTAGGAAAATAGATATCAATAGAGACATTAGGAAATCTGGCAAAGTATAGTCGTTAGTGAAAAGTTAGTAAAATAGGTAGTTGTCTCTTCATGTTTTTCTGTATACTTAACTTCCCTCCCTGCCCTCCCCAAGGAAAGTATATAAGCCCTGTTTAAGCTGTTCTCAGGACTCTCTGCTCTATTGAAGTGAGCTCTGAGCCCCAGCATGCTGGACCACCAATAAACCCTTTGCTTTTGCATGAGACAGTTTCTTAGAGGTCTCTTCGCCTGACACTCATCCGACCTTTACATATGGAGGTTCCACCGAGTTCTGGCAGCAGCGGACGAGAGACCCCAACTGGCTCCTCAAGGGATTTGTAAGGCGCCTCTTTCTGGTGTCAGGTTTCAGGTTAGAGCTTGGCAAAATGGCTGTCAATGAAGAGTGTGAGCTCTCTCTCACGGTGGCTGACATATGTGTCACAGAGCCACAGGCCACCACCCTGAGGGACACCCCAGAGGACTCTGAAAATCAAGGAACAATAGTCTCCTCAACTCAGTGATATTTTGTTTCAGATTCGGTATTGCCAGCCCATCAGGTATTGCCGGCTACTCAGTCCTCGTCTCAGTGTTGGACGTCCATTTCCTGTCTTTATTGTCTTGTCTTGTCTGTGTCATGTGTCGTTGCTTTTACTGTTTGTGCATTTTTCATTATGGAAAAGAGCACTTCAATGCCTCTGTCCCTGACCCTTGATCACTGGACCAAATTCGGCTTAAGGGCTCAGAATCTTTCTTTTTCAGTAAACCGCTGGACCTGGCAGACTCTCTGTGCCTCAGAGTGGCCCACCTTTGGATTCGGATGGCCCTTAGAAGGATTTTTCTACTTCTCACTAATTTAAAAAGTCAGAGATATTGTCTTTCAGGAAGGGCCACATAGCCATCCAGATCAAAAGCCATATATCTTAACCCGGCATTACCTCTGCAAATCTCCTCCATGGGTGAAGCCTTTCTTTGCCCCTGCCCCCGCTCCTAATCCTTCCCCCACGATCTCTCAAACCCTCTGCTCCTCCTCCTCCTCCACCCTCTTTTCTGCCTAAGTCACAAGATTTAACTCTACTGGACTCTCATCCCTCTCCTTATCCCTTGCCCTGGTCTCCCAACCCCAACACCCTCTAAGTGATTCCCCTGCTGCTGACTCAGCCTCTCCGCCATTGGAGGAAGCTAAGCCAGCCCAGCACCCTCCAGAAAACTCCCCCGCGGCACACACAGCCCCTCCTCCCCTGGAGGAACCTGGCCTGGCTAAAGGAACTCACCATCAATGAAAGATTGAAAACCCTGGAACTCCCGTGATGCTCCCCCTTCGTCCCTATGTGCCAATGATTGATGATGGCCATGGGGAAAAAATGCAAGCCTACCAGTATTGGCCTTTCTCCTCTTCAGACCTATATAACTGGAAAAATAACAATCCCCCCTTTTAAGAGGACCCCACTCGTGTCTCAGGTGTGGTTGATTCATAGATGTTTTCACACCAGCCTACTTGGAATGACTGCCAACAACACCTAGGAACTCTCTTCATGACAGAGGAACAAAAGAGAATCCTCCTGGAAGCTAGAAAATAATATCCTCGGACCAGATGGGTGACTGACACAACTTCCCAACATATTCAACCCAGCTTTCCCTAGAATCGACAAAACTGGGACCCCAACACCTTTGAAGGTAGGGAGCATCTGTCCACTTATCTCCGGGCTCTAATAGCGGGTATCTTAGTGGCTGCTAGGCGACCAACTAATTTGGCCAAGGTAATAGAGATTATTCAAGGGCCTGATGTATCTCCCTCTATGTTTCTAGAGAGAATTATGGAGGCATATAGGAGATATACTCCTTTTGATACTCAGGCAGAGGCTCAAAAGGCATCTGTCATGATGGCCTTTATTGGGCAAGCTGCCATGGATATTTAAAGAAAGTTACAACACTTAGATGGATTACAAGATATGACTTTGAGAGATTTAGTCAGAGAAGACAAAAACGTATACTATACGAGAGAAACTGAGGAAGATAAGGAAGCAAAGAGTGGATAAAAGAAACAAAAGACAGACTAAGGAATTGACTCAGGTCCTGGTCACAACAACAAATAGGCCAGAAATAAAAAACATGGAGACAGGAAGGGATACCTGGGCCCAAACTAGAGGCCACCCCTGGCCTCAGATCAATGTGCCTACTGTAAAGAAAAAGGACACTGGGCCAAAGAGAGCCCTAGAAAGAGACAGCCACGCCAGCCAGCCATCCTGACTCTGGAGGATGACTAAGAAAGTTGGGGATCAGATCCCCTCCCCTAGCTCAGGTTAACTTTTGAAGTGGAGGGCACCCCAGTAAACATTGAAGTGGATACAGGGGCAATATACTCAGCCATTAAGGCTCCATTTTGCCCTCTATCAAATAAAAGGTCTCTAATTCAAGGGGCTAATTGCAGTAAATATGGGCTTGGACAACTAAGAGGACCTGGGACCAGGGGAAAGGAAAAATCCATCACTCCTTCCATGTAATCCCAGAATGCCGGCCCCATTGATAGGCAGAGTTCTGCTCACCAAGCTCCGGGCCAAAATAACTTTTAACCCTGAAGGCCCCCAAGTTGAATTTCTAAATCCTTCAGTAAAAACTCCTATATTCACAGCTCTAACTATGTCAGTAGATAATGTACATCAAATCACTCACCTTAGTTTAAAGAAACTACATTCATTTATGAAGGATCAAGAACAGAGTTTTCCACTAACCGACTCACAGTTAAAGGAAATAACTGAATGGTTAACAAAAGCCTGTCAGGTCCATCAAATGGTTAATTCTTATCCTTCCAAGCTTCCTACAGGAAAGCACCTATGAGGAACCAGACAAGGACAATTCTGGGAAGTGTACTTTACTGAAATAAAGCCAGCAAGTTATGGACTTAAATATCTCCTAGTCTTTGTAGATACATTTTCAGGATGGATTGAAGCCTTTCCCACCAAAAAAAAAAGAAAAGGAAAAAAAGAAAAAAAAAGAAACAGTGCAAATTGTGGTGAAGAAGATCCTGGGAGATATTTTTCCAAGATACGGCCTGCCTAAAGTAATAGGGTGTGATAATGGACCGGCATTCATAACCCACATAAGTCAGGGGTTAGCCAGGACCTTGGGGATTTATTGAAAGTTACATTGTGCTTATAGACCCCCGAGTTCAGGACAGGCAGAATGAATGAATAGAAACATTAAAGAGACCATAACGAAATTAAGCTTAGAGACCGGCATAAAATATTGGACTATGCTCCTGCCTTATGAACTGTTTCATGCAAGAAATACTCCCTCTGTTTCTTTGTGTAACCTCACCCCCTATAAAATTTTCTATGGTGCCCCTCCTCCAGTATGGACCTAACCCCAACTCTAAGACCTAACGATTTCTTTCACACCCATTTGCTTTACAGACTTAAAGCTCTTGAAAGAACTCAGGATACCTGTGAAAACAGATGGCCACTGCCTAACAACCTGGGGACGAGAGGACTCCAAATCAACATCAAGTAAGATACTTCTTCTATGTAAGACGACATCAGGTGTCATCCCTGGAACCCCGCTTGAAAGGACCATACCAGGTGCTACTTATAATACCTACAGCGGTAAAGGTAGACAGAATCATTTCCTGGATCCATACCTCTCATCTCAAGCCTGCGGCCTGTTGAGACTCTGGCTGGAAACTGGAAAAGATTGGTAACCCTTTCAAATTGTGTATTCGCCATGTGGATAAAGCTATAGACTCTCCCCTTGACCACCAGTAGTCCTAACCCTCATCAGCCCATTCAGCAGTGATGGCTGATCACAAATCCTACTGGAAAAGAATTATGGTCTATCTCGTATATAGCCCAATTAGGTAACTAGTGACCATCTCTCTACCCAGACATTTATTAGCTGGCTATACGTCTTTCCTATTTGGATATCCCTGATGAAGAGGATGCCACTAAAATTCCATTAAATCCCTTCCAAACGGTAGACAATGGAAACAAACCTAATGGATGTAGGGACAAGTGAGCCAGATGCAGGTTGACTAGCCTAGATTACTATGATTGCCTGGTGGACTATCAAAGCCACATGAAATCACGGCTGTGTGGGGGGAAAGCCGACTTCTTCTCTAAGTCATGGGGATGTGAACATACAGGGACTGCCTGATGGATCTCAAGCTTCTCATCAAATTCTGTAGAGAAAAGGGAAAGAAAAGAGAAATTGGATGGAAATGGAAGGAGACCCTCATTGTTATACAAAATTACATATAAGAGGTTGTGAGGGGAATGGGAAAAAAATAAGGAGAGAAATGAATTACAGTAGATGGGGTAGAGAGAGAAGATGGAAGGGGAGGGGAGGGGTGATAGTAGAGAATAGGAAAGGTAGCAGAATACAACAGTTACTATTATGGAATTATGTAAAAATGTGGATGTGTAACCAATGTGATTCTGCAATCTTTGTAATGTTTTGAATAACCAATAAAAAAAATTCTGTACACAGCATTGGCCATATTACCAATTAGATAACCAAAACCGATGGCCCACAGTGGGGTCTCTAGGTCCTCAAATTCTGCGTGACATTTTTAACTTCTGCAAATGCTCAAAAGTGTGAAAGGAGATTCCCCTATGTGGAGGCCTTTTCCCTCCTTCGCTCACATCCTGACCTATGTTTCTCCAATAGATCCTCACCCTTAGCCTTCTGCTCCAGTCTCTCTGCTGTCACTATCACCGCAGCAACATGATTTCTCCCCTCCAATTACTAGATCAAAAATCCAAACCTCTGCCAGTTCTCAGACCATTGCCCAATTGCTGAGGTAGCAGGTAATGAAGTACCCCTCCACCAACTCCCTCCTCTCTTCTCCTATCAGTGTCCGCACCGGATCCCACCAGGTCCTCTTACCAGCTAACCCAAATCTCAAACCAGCTAAGGAGAGCCCTCAGACCCCTATCCAAGATGTAATGAAAATGGACTTAAAAGTTTCTTTGTCATCACTGAAAAAAGGTTACTCAGAATTTAAAGTCCCTTACAGGCTTTTAGTGATACTAACTCCAGTCTTCTCCTCTGCTCTACCTGTTCTACTGCTCAAGTTTTTGTTGCTAGGAAAATCCCAAACCCCTTTCCCATTATTCCTTTACATCTTTCCTTCCTCATTCTCAGATCTTCAGAACTGCTCTCAGCCCCACCTACCCCATCTGCCCCCTCTGTACCAGGCCCACCGAAAAGTCTTATCTGACCTTCTTCAGAATTCTTCATCATGGCTGACTTTAGGACTTTCAGCAAAAGAGTCCCTATAAAAGACTTCAGAGTAGATAAAGTTCCTCTTTACGTGTTGCCCTGTTCTACTTGGCCACTGGCTAAAAAATCTGCACTCCTAAGGTAGACACCCCCTTATTAGTTTTTCACAAAATATGTGTACAAGGCCTCTGGCCCTGAGCTAGGGATTCACAGAGATGGCTACATTTCTAAGATACAGAAGTTACAAACTGGGCTCCATGGTAACAGCTGGCAGGGTGAAAATTAAAGGGAAGAAAGAGCTCTCCCTAACCCAGGTGTCCTTGAAAAGTTAACTTGCCAAGAACAGAGGAAAAAAAAAGAAAAATAAACTGCTTTTTGTAAACTTCTGCAGACTGTGAACTTCTGCGCCCCTTCCTTTACATGTTGGGTACAAAATTCTGAAACTACCTAAACTTGGGTTTCAGGGGATTTATTGATTACAACAGAAGTAATGCCCTCTGAATCTGGTTGCAAACGAATAGGACTGTTTCCCTGTCTTCGGTACTATCTTAGGCGCCTTGCCTTGTCTGTCCCTACAGCAGTATAATTCTATATACTTAAACATTTTTTATGTTTTCATGAAGTTGTCAACAGATATGATTAATTGTGTAATGGTGCAGATGTTTCCCAGAGTGCTTTATCCTGATGCATGTTCATTTGAAATTCAAATAGGGGGAAATAAAACCTGGTTCCAATGGTCACATATATCCCTCACTTTAGCCATCCTATTAGAAATAGGAGTTGCAGCAGAGGTGGGCACAAGAACCACTGCCTTGGTCCATGGGACACAACAAATGACACAATTAGAAGCAGCAATAGACCAAAACTTAAAGATATTAGAAACCTCCATCACAGCTTTGCAGAAATCTTTAACCTCTCTCTCTGAAGTTGTTTTACAGAACAGTCAAGGGTTGAACCTCCTCTTCATGAGAGAAGGGGGCCTTTGTTCTGCATTGATGGAAGAATGTTGTGTTTATGCTGACCATTATGGAGTTGTAAAAAAATCTATGAGTAAATTAAAAGGACAACTTGAAGAGTGTCAATGAGAGACAGAGGCCAAAAAAGGGTGGTTTGAGTCTTGGTTCACACAGTCCCCCTGTTTAACTACGTATTTATCAACCCTGGCTGGTCCAATAATAATCCTCATATTATTGCTAACTATAAACTCTGTTTGTTCAACCATGTAATTTCTTTTCTCCAATCTCAAATTGGACAAGTTAAACTTATGTTAATACCCCACTAGCAGACATAAAATGTGACACCCCCCAATGATCACTTTTATGACTAAAAGTAGCTAGAAGAAAAGGTGGGGAATGAAAGGTTAACAAAATAGGCACTTGTCACTTTCTGTTTTTCTGTACGCTTAACAAAACACTGTTGAAATCTTGAGAAATGTTTGCTAATCTTGTTCCCAGAATGTGCTGTCCCCAACTGCCAAACTACAGAATGCACTCCCTCACCCGGTTACGCGCAAACTGCCCACTCGCCTTGATCCATTAATAAAAATCCCTCCCTGCCCTCTCCAAGGAAAGTATATAAGCTCTGCTTAAGCTGTTCTCAGGGCTCTCTGCTCTATTCAAGTGAGCTATGAGCACCAGCACGCTGGACCCCCAATAAACCCTTTGCTGTTGCATGAGGTAGATTCTGGGTGGTCTCTTCCTCCGACGCTCACCTGACATTTACTTGGATGACTGAATGTAGAAAAGAACATCCATTCAAAACGGGATAGTCAGTAAGATTAGGAATATAGTTGGTAGGTTTAGGAAGAAGAGTGAATATAGGATTTGGAAAAAAAAGTCCTTTAGCAATAGGGTTTCATATAGAGAGTGAATGTAAATGTCAGCACATGTGAAGAGTCAGTCACAATGATGAACTGGAGAAAACATGTAGGAAAGCAGATATCAATAGAGACATTATGAAATCAGGCAAAGCATAAAGTTAGTGATAGGATTACACATTCAACATGTTTGACTTTAATTATATAATCTAAGGAAAAAAGAAATATGTAGTCGTCAATAGGATTGACATTTGAGAGCATTAGGCAAGTGGACATGGATGATTTTAGTAATGCAGGTTCACTTTCCATTTAGGTTTTGGTACAATCATAAGTGTGACCTTTGCATTTTGTTTTCAGAATATTACTGTGATACAATGTATATGTAGATCAGGTGACATGAGTATTTCTTGTACCATTTCTGGGAGCAATATTTTGAAGACGTATAAATTAGTATTGGGGGTACAAAGAGTTGTACCCTGTGTCTATGAATATAGAGGTTTCCTGGCCTAAAGACATTTTGAGAAACTGCCTCTGAGGCTGGGCACTTGAAATATATGTTGTTGTCAGAAGCTTTAGCTTCCTTTGTTTTGAGACCATCAAAGCTAGATATGCATCTATGTGACCTGAAGGACATGTGTTCTTATTTTCCAATGAAAATGGTGCAGCAGTGATGAATTCTCTTTTTGTAGGTAAACAATGGCCATTGGGGCTAAGCGTCTCCCCGTGTGGACTGTGAAGCCCTTTGGTCATACTCCACTTTTAATGGTCTTTCTTGCTGCTACAATGGGAGTTTGGTATTTGCTTCACAAAATACAAGGAGTCCAAATTGGTCGCAGTGCTGCACGGCATTCTGTCACATGTGGTTGGTCAGTGTCTGCTGGAGAACGCACCAACTAGGCTTCTACCCCACATAGCTTGCACTCTTTTCCATAGCAACCTGATTCTGAACATTGCCCAGAAACGTCTCCATATACCAAGATGCCTTTTCATATAATTGTCTGCTGGCTGCACCATGTCAGTCACAGGACATTTGGAAGCCAATGGCAGATCTACATGGCCACAGCACAGATGTATTATCACACACTTGCTAACCACTACTCTAGGCTCACTACTCAGAAGGCTCCAACTTACTGGCATCTCTGTTCTACAGCATTTTCATGAAGCCCAGTCAATCAAGGCACTGTCTGGTATACTCCTGATCAGCAATAGGACATGGAAATGTTTTCCAGTGCCATCTGGTCAAGGGAATGTCCAAAATTTCATGGTATTTTTCTCGCCATTTTTCAAGGATGAATTTGGAGCCACTGTGTGTTTCCCATTCATCCAGGAACCATAAAATTTTGAGGAAGCTCATTTGAATGAAACCTCTGGAGAACTCTCACAGGCAAGGCTTCCCAAAGAGGGGGCAAAAGGTCACATGAAGCCAGGCCCATTGAGGTCTACAATGTGAGATAAATGTGTGTTTTGTCTCTTAATTATGGCTTTCAACTCTTTAAAAATAAAATCATGTAATATCCTGGATGAGATTTCCATGGCGATGTGGAAAGCCATCCTGGCCCTAGAACTCAGTTTCCAAGGGCGATTCTCATGCGTGGCCTCCTAAAATCCCAACACGACTTCATGGCAATACTTCTCTTAGTTCAGTTCCAGAACTCAGTCTTATGGGAATCACACCAGTGTTCAAGCCCAGGTGGACCCAGTAATCTCTTCCAACCACAAACAAATGACCACAATTAAAACCAAAGCACTCTCAAATGGCCTTCAGCTTCTTCCATATAGACACTCAACATAAATTATATAACTGGTACCAACTTTAAATAATGGATTGAATTGTTATCTGAAAATATACAGGAAATCTTATATTGATATACAATCATTCATTCCAAAAAGTTATACATCTAATGGTAATATTAGGGTTATGGTTTATCATGAAGAGTGTGGGAGTTTTGCTTCAAATTTTTATGGAAATCGAAAACAATGTGTTTGGAAAGAAGTCTCATGAGAAGAACAGTCAAGAAACCTGGAGGAATACATGTGTTCTGAAGCAGGAAATGATTGAAAGTGAAACAAATGCCTATTAATTTGTGAACCTGTGGATGAAATATATATCCTATGGTGCGCATAAACTGAAGAAATAGTAATGTACCAGTGTTAAATAAAATGAACTTCAAAATACACATCATGTCCCATAGGAATCTATTTGCATTGATGTTAAACTGGGTCAGTTACTGTAGAAATATTAGGATTGTATGCACCATTTACTGACGTTACTTTTCAGTACTAGGAAACAAATATGTATTTCAGGTGGATGTATATTTCTGAGAATAATCTTGTGAAAAGTTGATTATGAATCCACATACATGAACATGAATGAATTTAGGTAGTGTATATAGGACACATATATTTTATATTTTGAAAAATTTGGAGAGTATATATATATATATATATATATATATATATATATATATATATATATATTTATATATTTACACACACACACACACAAAACACAAACACAGACAATGAAAAGTAGCAATATATATGCCAATCGAAATTCTTCATGAAATATATATCATCCACTGATGCAAAAATATTAATTTTACTTAGCATGGATTTATGTATAATGTTTTTTTTTACTAGGAGGCTCCCCCATAGGTTGAATTTTCAGTTCCAACAGCGTTTAGGAGAAGTGATCTCTTCTCACAATTTGAATCTGCTAAGTCAGCCACCTCACAAGAATATACGTGTGATACCACGTAGGATTCTATATGTGCATATAAAATACATGTGGCAAGTAGGCTACAGAGAAAGGGAGACAGGTATTCACATATTTTTTAACTTTAAAAACACATGGAGAACTATTTCATTTAAAAATTAGCTAGATTTATAACACCTACCCTAGATCATGCAAAAGGCAACTCCAACTATACACCATGCCTCCTCTGAACTGCTTGTATTTCTATTCTATTTGGGTTATTTTTCTCCATCATATTAGGATTAGTAGTCATAGTCTAGTAGGGTATGGGTTAGTGCCAGGTGTCCCGGCCGGCAGGACACATCAACGTGGGCATCGAACATAGTTGGGAAGGAATGAAGGGACAAGAGACAGGACAGATGACACCCAGACAGGAGTTCTGATCAAGCTGCAAACTTTTATTGTTCTCACAGGGTGTTTATATGCTGCTGATGGGAAAGCTCTCTTATCGGCAGTTGCTGGATGTCTTCACAGGGTTAGATAACCTCAGGATATTTCAGGAAGACAGATGGCGACAGGATGTCTCAGGGAGATAGATGGTTGTGGGATATCTCCCAGGCAGGATGTCTCCCAGGGGGCTGTTTCTTGTAAGTGTCAGGCTATTCTTTGAAGGAGAACTTCCTTTTAGCCCCTGACATCTCCCCCTTTCTTATATAAAATATTTGACCTACCTTACCGGCCATGTTTTTAGGGGGGTTTAGAGGCTCTGTTTCTCTAGGAGGCCTTAGAATATCTCCTGATCCGAGCGAGCATCTTTACTAGCAGATTTCGTGGTGGCCTTGGCATGTTTTTGGAGGAGATGGCCTTGAAGGGGAAGCATGCCAACCGCCATGCACCAGAGCATGTCACTCACAGGTCTTGTGTTTGGGGATCCGTGGATCCATCCTTTTGCAATCCTTCCTGCACCCTCATATATTATGGCCTAACGTCCTCACTCCATGGGTGCGTCTTCCCCCAAGCTGAAGGGCCCATGTAGACGAACCCTTATGGCAAGGGCAGAAGATGGTTTGTCAGAGCTGTTACTTATAGTTTTATGTAAGAAAGAGAGATTTGTGGGGATGTAAACTTAAGAAATAAGCCTGTGAGAAGGGTAGAACATCCTTTTAAAAGTTGACAGCATGGTCTTCCATCTCCAGATGATGATAGTGGATTTGTAGGGGCTTAGAGGCCATAATATTAATGTGTTCTTTAATAAATTGTACCACACTGTTTATAATGCAGGGTCCTATGGTCACCATTAAACGTAAACCCAACAAAGGGCCTAATAGGGGAAGAAGGTAGGGTAGAAATCCATTAAACTTTGTCCAGAGGAGATTTTCAAATAGTTCCCTTCATCTCTTTTCTAGATCTTCTTGAAGCTGCTTAAATTTAGTGCATACTATGACTGATTTATTGGCATAAAAGCAGCATCGTTCCCCTAAGGCCAATCAAATATCTCCCTGGTTAGCAGTCAGCAAATCTAAGCCTCGTCTGTTTTGAAGGAACACTTTTGCCAGGAAGTCTTTTTGGTCCTACAAATCTTTAATGGTTTCTGATAGAGTTTGTACATCATTTTAAGTTGTTGAGACAGGCGATGGTAAGGGTGTATTGCCGTGCCTAAGCCAGTGTACCTGTGCCCACAGCAGCTGTTATTCCAAGGCTGGCAATAAGTGATAAGGCCTGTATCGCGCGCCTCTGTCTTTTGACTAAGGTGTCTAGGCTAGAGGTTCGTCTCCTGGGACAATAGTTATATCAGGGAGTAATAAGGCAAGAACACAGCCACTGTTCCAATTCGCTGGAAGCCTGGGGAAGGCCACATTTCCTCCACACATAACAACTGTGCCATTGGGGGGACAAAGAGATGGGATGGGTGAGGAATAATTTTGTACTGTTGAGCAATTTCCAAAGGAAGCAATTCCAAAATCCATATCATAGGTATTATTCTGCATCACGCCTAAAAGACATAATGTAAAAGTGCCTATAGGCTGTACTTTAAAGGGAAATCCGGGTTGGCATGTATTATCATTGTCCATAGTAGAATTAATAGGAACTGCCATAGGCATGCTTGCCCCTGTTGTCATGCAGAGCCAGCAATTACCAGCAAGGGTGGGGTTGGAATTATTAAGGAAGGAGAAGGTAGTTTGCAAAATATCTAATGTATTGGTATCTAAACCTGGGAACTGGGATTTCGGCTACATTAAGGGATGATATGTGAGCTCAGGGATTTGGGGTTTCAAAAGTTTGATTATCTGAGGATGCTTGACTGCATCAGTGGGTCCTCTACCATCAGAGACCCCTGTAGGGTCCTTAATGGGCCAGTAGGAAGTTTTTCCGACAGTGCCTTGGCAACCAGCTGACTTTAGCTTGGTTTATTTGCCTTCTCCTCCCTGGTCAAAGAGAACGGGGGTATAATGAATAGTGGTCCCCCCTGCTTCATGAGTTTTAGTTAGGGAGGCTTCAAAAAATCATTCTCCCTGCTTGTTAACACAAATTAAGGCCGACACAAAACAAGAGACAAGCATCGCCTGGGTATGCGTACGGGTTGCAGAACAATTTTGGAGAGCTTTACTTGTACTAGGGGGAATAATCTTTGGCTTGTTAACACATACCCATTTAGGCTGATGAACTCCTCTGAATTTATGGTCAACCTCGGCACGGAGGTAAGCCACCTTAGTCATGCAGTCAGCAGTCTGGTTCCAACTAGTGGGAGCCTGAGTCCAAGATCCTCCGTTGCCTTCACGGGGGGAGGGGGGGAAGGTACTCCATGATGTTGGAAGGTGGAGGGCCCAGGCCTCCATGCACAAACCTGTTCAGCAGAAGTGCCTTAAGCAGGATCCTCACACAGATTGTTGGATGGATCCGAAAAAGGGGAAAATTTGTACTCAGGGAGAGGGCCTCCGTCCCCGGTTTGAGGTAAGTCATTAACCTGTTTAACCAGGCATTCTGGTAACCATCTTGGGGCTGCTAGCTCTTGGTCCAAAACACAAGCTGAGCCTCATTCCCAGATGAGGACAGGATGTGGGCATTTCCATTTATTTGTAAGGGGATTTCGCCACATAACAGGTGGCTGATCAGAATTGGAAAAGGGATGCCAGTGTGTGTCTGCAGCCGAAAGGCCTTCACTGTCTAGGGTAAGAAAAGAAAGGGCAAATAATGCATGGTTAAGGCAATGCCTGTGAGTGGTAAATACAAGGGTGGAAGCCTTAAGGCGAAATAGCCAAGTCTTTAAGGTAAGGTGGAACATTCCACAATGCCTTGGCCCTGAGGTTTGTATTGAATTCCAGTAGGATGACAAAATTGCAAGGTAGCACAAAACTGTTTAAACTTGGCACTGGTATATGGAGGACAATTATCTGTTTTAATATGTATTGGTTTACCCATTATGGAAAAGGCTGAAACAAGATGAGAAAGGACATCTTTGGTAGCCTCTCCAGAATGTGGTGATGCAAAAATAAAGCTGCTGAAGGTATCGATAGAAACGTGTATATATTTGGTTTTTCCAAATTCAGGAAAATGAGTAACATCCATTTGCCAAACCTGATTTGGCAGTAATCCTCGGGGGTTAACTCCCAAGTGTTGAATGGGGAGGGAGAGAGCGCAAGCAGGGCATTCTTTTACTATTTCTCGTTTCTGTTGCCTGGTAATTTTACAAAGTAATCGAAGGCTCTGGGAATTTAGTTGGTGAAGATTGTTTAGCTCCGTGGCCTATTGAATGGAGCCACCAAAAATTGGAAAGATGGTAGGAGTTGCTGCATCAGCTTGAGCATTACCTGTGTTAGAGGGCCGGAAAGATCAGAGTGTGCCCTGATGTGTCCTAAGAAAAATGGGTGTTGTCTGGCCTGAATTAGCTGCTGAAGCTGGTGAAACAGAAAGGCCGCATTGGAAGAAGCTTTAATGGCGGGTGAGATCTCCAGCAGGGGTACAGAATGAGCAATGTAGGCACTGTCTGTATGAATATTAACAGGATTATCACAAAATGTTATAAAAACTTGTGTTATGGCAAACAATTTCACAAACTGTGCTGAATGATAGACAGTATCAAAGGTGGTAGGCTGGTTATTGACAACAAAGACCACACAGCCATTACTGGAACCGTCTGTAAAGACAGTAAGGGCTTGGAACTGGGAGCCTTTTGAGTAATTTTGGGAAAAATAAATGGATGTATCTGGACAAAATGTAAAAGGGTGTCATTGGGGACGTGGTTATCAATTGTTCCCAAATGGCCTGATTGGGCAATACTCCATTCATCCCCTCTCTGTAGTAAAAATTGGGTTTGGTCATTAGTATATGGAATTAAAATATTATCAGGGTCTTTGCCAAAATGTTGTCAAGAAAGCAAACGACCTTTAATAATAATAGAAGCTACCTGAGCAAGATAAACGGTAATAAACTTGGAGGATGTGGTGGATAAATGGACCCAAAGCAAGGGGAAGCCTTTATTTTTAAAATATGGATATCACTGACAAAATTTTCCTGAGGGTATATGAGGAGTGTGTAAAAGAACCAGAACCAGAGGAAGGTTATAAGAAATTTGTGTAACAAACTGTTTGGCAATGGCCTCTTTGACTTGGTTTAATGCCTGTCATGCCTCGGGAGTAAGCTTTTGAGGGGAGGAAGGGTAGGAATCACCTCTCAAAATATCATTAAGGGGCAAAAGTACACAAGTGGATAATTTTAAATATGTTCTTAGCCATTGAATATCTCCCAGTAATTTTTGAGAATCATTAAGGGTGTGAAGATGGTTCACACGCAGTTGTATTTTATGAATTTGGATCTGATTATCTTGAAGTTTAAGGCCCAAATAGGTATAAGGGTCCTGTGTTTAAACCTTATCAGGAGCTATCCGTAGTCTCAAGGTAGTGAGGGTTTTCTAAAGGTCCAAGTAACAATTATTAAGGTCATGGTAATTAGGTGCAGCAATTAAAAATTCATCCATATTATGTAAAACATAAAATTGTGGTCATCACTCTCTCACAGGGTCTACTGCTTGAACAACTTATATTTAGCAAAGACTAGGGCTGTTGGCCATACCTTGGGGAAGAACCTTCCATTGAAATCTCTGCATAGGGCCGTGGAAATTAATGCAAGGGAGACTAAAGGCAAAATAGGGTCTATCCTCAGGATGTAAAGGAATGGTAAAAAAGCAAACTTTTAAGTCAATAACCATTTTACAATAGTTTTGGGAATAGCCATTGGTGTGGGAATTCGAGGCAGTAGTGCTCCCATCAGGCACATAACTTTATTACTGGCACACAAATATTGTAAAAGATGCCGCTTGTCTGATTTTTTCTTGATAACAAAAATAGGAGTAATCAATGGTGAGGTTGAGGGCTCTACATGGCTGGCTGCCAGCTGTTCCTGCACTAACATGGAGGCAGCCTCCAATTTTTTTGGGGGGTAAGGGGCCACTGATCCACCCACACAAGAGTCTGAGTCTCCCAAATAATTTTATCTGCATGGGGTACAGGAGGGTCAGGAACCGACACTAAAAATCAGAATACCCAAGTCCATATGTATTTGTTTTTTTATGGGTTTTATAGTCCCCAACAGTCCTTCTCTCAGTCTCACAAGGCCTGTATCAGGGACAAAATTTATACGAAGCATTTGATGAGTCACCATGGAATTGGGACTGGCAAGAATGACTTCCATTTGACTCAAAATATCTCGGCCCCATAGGTTAACAGGGAGGTCAGGAACAATGAAAGGAGTGACAGTCACCTTATTACCCTCTTTATCAGTAAAGCTAAGAGCCCTAGAACTGACATGGGGATTTTTTGACTCTTAACCCTTTTAGGTCATTCAAGGATGGGGTGATGGGCCAACCTGATGGCCAGTATTTGTGAGAAATAATTGTGGCATCAGCTCCAGTATCTAGAATTCCTTGGAATTCCTTTTTTTCAATAAGTAAGGTAAGGGTGGGTCTATTGTGAGAAATGGGCTGAACCCAATATACATCAGAGGAGCCGAGGGAGGCTGTCCCCCATTGTATGTTTGGGCAGTGGAAGTGCCTCCTGAATCCAAGGGAAGGAATATTAATTGTGCAAGTCTTGTTCCTGCTGGGATGGCCGCAACTCCATTAATAGCTGTTGCTAGTATTTTTATTTCTCCAGTGAAATCATTATCATTAATGCCAGGGAAGACCTGAACACCATTTAAGGTAGCAGAGGCTCTTCCAAGAATAAGGGCACTCGTATGAGATGAAGGGGGACCCATAATTCTAGTGGGTATTATCTGGTGCCCTTGCATTGAGTCTAATATTGTATCGGTGGTGGCACAGAGGTCCAATCCTGCGCTGCCTGGGGTGGCTAGTTGGAGGGAGGCAATTGTGGGGAAGAATTTTGTGGTAGGTTTGGAGTTTGGAAGGGAATAAACCTTATTGCCCCTGGTTTTGTCCTGGGGGATGTCGTGGCCAGGGGCTGGCCCCGCAGGGGGTTTCCTGAGAAGCAGGAAGAAATAGGCTGTCTGAGGCCATTTGTCTTAGATCTACACTTACTGGCCCAGTGATGACATTTACCACATCTAGAACAAAGGGTAGGTGGGGGCGGTTTAGCCCCAGTTTGAGGAGACGATATTCCTAGGCTTTGTTTTTCTTTCAGACACTTGCGTGCAAAATGGCCAGGTTGTTTACAAGTAAAGCAAGTACATGAGCCAGGATTGTGAAAGACCTTGGTAAAGGGGGCATGTAGGGCGAGACCCATGGCATGGGCTGCACCCACCCCTGCACAGAGTCTAATAAAGTCAGAAAGTTTCCCTTTTACCTTATCTGGTCGAAGAACATCCTGACATGCCGGGTTGGCGTTTTCAAAGGCAAGATGTTTTACAAAAGTTCTTTTGCTTTTGCTTGGTCCAAGCAAGCATTCTGCAGCTAGGTTAAGCCGGGGAACAAGGTTTCTATAAGGGTCGTTGGGTCCTTGTCAAATTTTTGCCAAAGAAGTGGTAGCCGAGCCAGTTTGAGGGAGGCATCTCCAAGCATGTAAGCAAGCCATCTGAATCTGCGCCAAAATTCCAGCAGGGAAACGTGCCTATTTAGTTTTAGTGTCAAATGGCGCATAGCCCACTAGCTTAACATAAGTTCAGGATTTAGAGGAGGCCTTAGTTAATTTTTTTTGAGCAGTTTCCTGACAGTGCTCCTCGAAATCTGCATTCCATAACAGGAAATCTCTGGCACTGAGGGTAGCTCGATCTAAAAATTTTCAATCATTGGGAGTAAGCCATTGTGCGCTGTGGCTTTCTAATAAAGTCAACTTGTAGGGCACAGTGGGGCCATTGTGAGCACAAGTCTTTTTATGTTTTTCAAGAAAACGCAGGCTTAATTTTTTTGTAGACACTCTGGGTTCCTTCCTGCCTAGGGGTGAACTCCTCATCCTCTGAGTCCTGATCTCCTTGGTCCATTTCCCCCACTTCCTCCTCTTGATCCTCGTCTAAGTCTTTGACCTCAGCCTGGGCAGGCTTATCTATCTGACTGCGGGTGACTGGGAAGGCGAGAACAGGCTGATGGAGTGGCTTAGCCTTTGTATTAGACCGCCGTGGGCCAGCTTGCATTGACTCCGTGCCTAAGGCTAATGAACAGAGCTCAGAGTCTAGGGATCTTAATTCTTTTAAAAGTTTGATCTGTTCCCGTCTATGTTGGAGAGACTCTCACAAGGGAGCCAGGCTAGGCAAGGGAAGTGGGGAAAAATATCTGGGTTGCATTTTGTTCCTGAAAGGCTGGAGCACAAAAGGCAGGAGGGATATAGGAGGTAGGTAGATGTGTAAGTCCTATAGGCTGTGGCAGGGTCCTGAGAGGTGGCGCATCTTCTGAATGGTAGCTTGCTGCTTCCTTCTCCAAGGTAGCCTCCGTCCCAGGGGTCAATGTGTCTCTGGGATTTAAAACTCGATAAAGGTGTTTGGTAACCATTGGAGCCTTATTCATTAGGGTGGTATTTTGAGGGGGACTAGGGAGGTTCCCAGGGTCCTGGGGAGACTGAGAAGGGTCAATGTCTATACTAACTGATGGGCATGCCGTGGGGAGACGAGAGGTGTTGTGCATAGTCTCTTCTCCAATCCTGACAAGTTGTAAGGTACCATTGTCAAAGGGTGAACTTTTAAGAATTTCATTAATTAAGTTCCAGTAAGAAAAGGTGGGAACTGGCACTTTTTCTGGGCCAAAGGTTTCATAATAATCTTTTAAACAGTCTCTTACTCTAAGCCATCTTTTGCCATCAATGGTCACTTCAATGTGAAATCATGGACACAATTCTCCTATGTATTAGAAGAAAAATTTTAAGTCCTTTTTCTTAACACGCACCCCCCATGTCTTGAAGGACTCCTTGAGGCCTGACAAAAACAAATCATGTGACGAAACTGCTTGTCCCATGGTGGGTCACTCACCGTGCGTCATCCCCACTCTCCTCCTGGATCTGTCTCTTTGTGGTGTCTGCTGTGGCAATCGCGAGCTCCACTTGATGAAGTCTTCCAGGAGGACGGGGTTCCCAATCAGTCAAAGGCTCGAGCCCCAGTCAGTGGGTGCCAGTAGTCACGGCTGGAAAGACACATCAACAGGGGCAGCGAACCTAGATGCGGAGGAATAAAGGGACAAGAGACACGAGAGATGACAGCAAGACAGGAGTTCTGATCAAGCTGCAAACTTTTATTTTTCACACAGGGGCATTTATATGCTGGAGATGGGAAAGCTCTCTTATCGAAAGTTCCTGGATGTCTTCACAAGGTGAGATAAACTCAGGATGTTTCAGGAATACAGATGGCAACAGGATGTCTCAGAGACACAGTTGGCTACAGGATGTCTCCCAGACAGGATGTCTCCATGGGGGCTGTTTCTTGGAAGTGTCAGGCTATTCTTTGAAGGTGAATTCCTTCTACGCCTGACAGTCAGGGATTCAGTATTTCAAATGGAAAATTGGAAAAAGAATCCAATGTGTATTCAGAACAATGCCTTGACATTACCTTCATCCCATGTAAGACACAATTAGAGGAGAAGAGTTAGAAAATCTGTGAATACACATCTGGAATGGAAAATGCTCAGGAGTTCACAACCTTGGAGGTGGTATAGGAGTTTCCAAAAGTCAGGGACAGGGTAAAAACTCCACAAACATGGAGCTCTGCGGGCCTAAATATTTCTTGAGAAACTTCATCTGAGGTTGTTTTTAGGAGCTTTAGCTTCCTTTATAGTGAGACGATCAAAGCTGGGTCAGCATCTATGTGACCTAGAGGACATTGTTTCTTATTTTCCAATGAACATGAGGCAGCAGTGCTGAATTCTCTCTTTGTAGGGAAACTGTGGCCACTGGTGGCTAAGTGTCTCCCAGGGTGGAATGTGAAGCCATTGGTCATCCTCCAATTTTTGTGGTGTTTCTTGCAGCTGCACTGGGAGTTTGATATTTGCTTCACAAAATACAAGAAGTTCAACTGGGACACAGTGATGAAGGGAGTTATGTCACGTGTGGTGGGTAAGGGTCTGCAGGAGAATGCACCAACAAGGCTTCTATCCCACATAGCTTGCCCTCTTGACCATAGCAATCTGATTGTAAACATTGCCCTGAATCCTCTCCATATAACAAGATGCCTTTACATACAAGGATCTGGGGCTTATACCATGTCAGTCACAAACCATTTGGAAGCGAAGGGCAGATGCAGATGACCCGACCACAGATGTTTTAACACACACCAGCACACCACTGCTCTAGGCCGACTACTCAGCAGGCTCCAAATTACTGGCATCTCCGTTCTACACCATTTTCATGAAACCCAGTCAATCAAGGCACTGTCTGGTACACTGATGGTCATCAATAGGACATCCAAAGGTTCTCCAGGTCCACCTGGTCATGGGAATGTCAAAAATTTAAAGGTATTTATCTAGCCATTTTTCAAGGGTGAAGTTGGAGGCACTGTGGGTTTCAATTCATTCACGAATGATTAAATGGAGAGGAAGCTCATTTCAATGAAAGCTCTGGAGAACTATCACACGCAAGGCTTCCCAAAGACAGGCCAAAAGGTCCCATGAAGCCAGACCTATTGAGGTCTACAATTTGAGGTCCATATGTGTTTTGACTTGCAACTATGGCTGCCAAGTCTTTAAGAATAAAATCATGTGATATCCTTCCCAAGATATCCAGTGCTCTGTGGAAAGCCAACCTGGGCATAGATCCCAGTTTCCAAGGGCGACTCTCATGCATGGCCTCCTAAAATCCCAACACAATACAAGGCAATACTTCTTTGAGGTAAGTTCCAGAACTCAGTCTCTAAGGAGAATCACACCAGTGTTCAAGCCCAGGTGGACCCAGTCATCTATTCCAAGCGCCACACAAATGACCGCAATTAAAATCAAGACACTCCCACATGGCCCTCATTTTCTTCCATATAGACACTCATCATAACCTCTGGCTGGAGGTTTCCATGAGGGGCACAGCCTAAGACAGTGTCCAAAATAAGCTCCCTTGCATCCATTTGCCTAAAGTCAGTGTGGCCGGGACATCCTTCCTGTGAACCAGGAGTGTTCAAAGAGGCCTGCCGTTAATATTGCTCTTATTCTCAATTTTGAGGCCTACTGACTGTGGTGTTTAGATTCTTTATGTTAATTGGAGTCATGAGAAAACCCAAGAACCTATGGTCTAGTGTCTGCAGGGCTTTGAAGAACTCATTTGACCCAAAGGATCCATATTCTCAATGATGGAAGTCAGAAACCTTACAGAGGAAGGCAAGAAACTTCATCCAAAATGACTGCTCTTTTGGCTTTTTGATTTGCATGCACACATGGGATTTTTCTTTAGATCCATCAGGTGCTGAGAATCTAAGCCACAGCCTCACACAGGGCCAAGAGGCTGATTCAGACACATCCCTTTCCAAAGCAATTAAGAAAGAGCCACAGGTAATGTTTATACATTTCCACTTGAAAACTGTTTTCTTCAGGCTTCAAAAAGGCATAGCCTGAGGCAAAGACCTTCCTGACATTCAGGGCAACAGAAGGATATGTAAGCAAAAGGCCCAAAGCGGGGTTTTTCCATTGAGACTTTCCTGGTCACACTGATATCTGAGTTTTCTGAGATGCTCATCATTTCCTTCAGCTCTCTAGTACATGGCCGTATCACAGAGCGTGGAGGTGGTTCATATCTTGGACACAATACCATGAGCGTATTCTGGCGGTTGCCCATAATTCAGGTAGAGAACAGGAACTTAAGTAGATATTAGGTGTTGCCCATCCATTAGGCAAGCCGCAGACCATTCATAAATTGGGCAGAATGAATGCTGGGAAGATTTCTACTAGAAAGGACACATGTATTTATGCATTCTCTTTTCTATTGTCTACAACCATGGACACAGTGGGATACACAGATATAGAAAGACTAGCCTTGTCAAACGACTTACTAGAATCAGTTCACACCAAACCAAACAAACCGACGTTCTTACCTATTCTCAGAACATGAGACAAAACCACAAACCAATACCCACACCCACACCCACACAGACCCCCAAGTACGTCTGTGACAATACGGAGTGTCGTTTGATGGTGGGCCATAAGAAATTCCCTCATAATGGGCTGTCCTGTCTCAGATCTAGTCTCTTTGGCCAATTTTGTGAATCTGTAAGGAGCCAGTGGTGAGCCACTATCTGCTTTCTCAGGAAAGGCCCCTCTTCAGACCTTCCTGGCATTTGGCCATCCTCACATAAGTAGGTACCAAGAAAGACTGACTCTGTCTTTGGTAAATCCGAAAAATTTTGACCACTGGGACTGTGACTGGGACTGGCTCTGGATGCCTGGCTTTCTGGAACCCAAGTTCAGAGAATTCCATCACCAAGGAAATGAGGTGAGGTCACTTCCTTCAGGAACTGAATGAGGTCCATACCTTGGCAACCACTTTGTCCTAACAGTTGCTTCCAAGGGTCCCATGAGATGGAGGCTGCACCTACTTACTCTGACATTTTCACAAGTTAGAATGGTATAAAACCATAGGCACCCAGGAACAGCTCTCCACACAGGCCTGGTTTGCTGCATCTTCTTTACATGAAGAAGAGAGAGGCTGATTCTGACACAACCCTTCATCCTGACCAGGTTGTTTGCAATGAAAGATGACTTTTGCTCTCTGAGGTCCTTAATAGCTTCCTACATCTTCTCCAGGGATCATATTTAATGACCTTTGAGGTTCTCAGCAGGTGAAAGATCCCTTAATTTCTGTCTTGTAAGACCAACACTGTCCCTGCTCTTCTGTAAAGTTAGATTGAGGGAAGAGTGTATGGTTAGGGTTAATAACATGTTCAATCTGTGTTAGGAACTATTCTGCT
Source organism: Callospermophilus lateralis (assembly GCF_048772815.1). NCBI lineage: Eukaryota > Metazoa > Chordata > Mammalia > Rodentia > Sciuridae > Callospermophilus > Callospermophilus lateralis. The sequence continues at coordinate 1,459,363 of NW_027512630.1, forward strand.
GGATGAATAATGTTATTGGGAACCTACGATATTTATAAAAATACGTAGGTGAAATATATGTATGAAAACAGAAATCTAAGATTTGAAACCCTGAAGGGCATTGGGCCCTTCATTGGTATACTTAGTGTTGACTTACTTTCTGCACAGATGTCTCAGATAAATCCATATACAATGGCATAGGACCTTGTACATTGGATGATTGAATGTGGAAGAGAACATCCAGTCAAAAAGGGATAGTAGGTAAGATTAGGAAGATAGTTGGTAGGTTTTGGAAGGAGAGTAAGTATAGGATTTGGTAAAAAAAACTTCTTTAGCAATAGGGTTTCTGTTAGAGGGTGAAGGTAAATGTCAGCACATATGAAGATTCAGTCACAATGATGAACTTTGGAAAATATGTAGGAAATCAGATAATAATAGAGACATTACAAAATCAGGGAAAGTACAAAGTGAGTGATAAGATTAGACATTTTGAACAGGGTTGAGTTTGAATATATAATCTTAGGAAGAAACAAATATGTAGTCACCAATAGGATTGACATTTGAGAGCATTAGGCAATGTGGACATGGATGTTTTTAGTAATCCCTGTTCACTTTCCTTTTAGGCTTTGGTACAATCATAAGTGTAAACTTTGCATTTTGTGTCCAGAATATTACTGTGATAAAATGTATATGTAGATCGCGTGACATTAGTATTTCTTCCAGCATTTCTGGGAGCAATGTTTTGAAGTCCTATAAATTAGTATTGGTGTTACAAAGAGGTGTACACTGTGTCTATGAATATAGAGATAGTGCATGAATAGACCACATTGTGAATCAATAATATAACTGGTCCCACTTTAAATAATAGATTGAATTCATATCTGAAAATATATAAGAAATCTTATATCGATATACCATCATTCATTCCAACCAGCAATACATCTAATGGTAATATTAGGGTTATGGTTTATCACGAAGTGTCTTTGAGTTTTTCTTCAAAAGTGATCATGGAAATCGAAAATAATGTGTTTGGAAAGAAGTCTCATGAAAAGACCCATCAAAAACATGGAGGAATACATGTGTTCTGTAGAATAAAGTGATTGAAAGTGAACAAAATGCCTATAAATTTGCAATCTTTTGGATGAAATATATTTGCTATGATGAGCATAAACTGAAGAAATAGTAATGTACCAGTGTTGAATAAAATAAATGTCAAAATGCACAACATGTCCCATAGGAATCTACTTGTATTGATGTTAAACTGGTTCAGTTACTGTGGAAATATTAGGATTTGTATGCACCTTTCACTGAAGATAGTTTTCAGTACTAGGAAACAAATATGTATTTAGGGTGAATGAATAATTTTGAGAATACTCTTGTGAAAATTTGATTATAAATACACATACTTGAATATGAATGAGTTTAGGGAGTGTATAACAAGGCATATATTTCATATTTTGAAAAATCTGGAGAGTGTGTATATATATATATATACATACACAAACACACAGACATTAAAAATAGCATAATATATTCCAATTGAAATTCACAATGAAATATATGTCATCTACAGATCCAAATGTATTTATTTTATTGAATATGGATTTATGTATAATGTTGTTAAACAAGGAAGCTCACTCATAGATTGAATTTTCAGTTCCAACAGCTTTTAGGAGGAGTGATCTCTTACAATTTGTATCTGGCAAGTCAGTCACCTCACAAGAATGTACGTGTGGTATCAGGTAAGATTCTATAATTGCATGTAAAAATACATGTGCTGAATAGGATACAGAGAAAGGGATGCCTTGACATTACAATCACGGAGACTAAGGCACAATTAGAGGAGAAGAGTTAGAAAATCTGTGAATAAATATCTGGAATGGAATATGCTCAGGAGTTCACAACCTTGAAGACGGAAGAGGAGATTTCAAAAGTAAGGGACAGGGAAAACAGTCCACAAACATGGACCTCTGGTTCCCTAAATCCTTCTTGAGAAACTCACTCTGAGTTTGGGCACTTGAAATATATGTTGTTGTCAGGAGATTTAGTTTCCATTGTAGTGAGATAATCAAAGCTGTGTCTGCATCTATGTTACCTCGAGGACATGGTTTCTTATTTTCCACTGAATATGTGGCAGCAGTGCTGAATTTTCTTTAGTAGGTAAACTGTGGCAACTGGGGGATAAGTGTATCCACATGTGGACTGGGAGGCCATTTGGTCATCCTCCACTTTTCGTCGTGTTTCTTGCTGCTGCACTGGGATTTCATGATATACAAAGAATTCAACTGTTACCCGGTGCGTGAGTGAGTTCTGTCACTTTTGGTAGGTCAGGGTCTGCAGGAGAATGCACCAACCAGGCTTATATCCCACATGACTTGCCCCCTTGACCATAGCAATCTGATTCTAAACATTGCCCTGAATCCTGTCCATATAACAAGATGCCTTTACATACAAGGGTCTGCTGGCTGCACCATGTCAGTCACAAGGCATTTGGAAGCCAATGGAAGATCCACATGGCCCCACCACAGTTGTTTTATTGCACACCTGCCCAGCACTCCTGTAGGCCCACCTCTCAGCAGGCTCCAACTTCCTGGTATCTCTGTTCTGAACCATTTTTATGAAAACCAGTCAATCAAAGCACTGTCTTGTAATCTCATGATCAGCCACAGGATATCCAAAGATTCTCCAGTGCCACCTGGTCATGGGAAGTTTAAAAATTTCTTGGTATTTATCTACCCATTTTTCAAGGTTGAAGTTGGAGGCACTGTGTGTTTCATTTCATTCTGGAACTATTAAATGGTTAGGAAGCTCATTTCAATGAAATCTCTGCAGAAGTCTCACAGGCAAGGCTTCCCAAACAGTGGCCAAATGATCACATGAATCCAGGCCCATTGGGATCTACATTGTGACATCCATGTGTCTTTTGACTCTCATATGTGGCTGCCAAGTCTTTCAGAATAAAATCATGTGGTAACCTGGCTGAGATTCCCAGTGCTCGGTGAACAGCCACCCTGGGCCTAGATCTCATTTTACAAGGGTGATTCTCATGTGAATCCTCCTAAAATCCCAACACAATTCATGGCAATACGTCTCTGAGGTGAGGTTCACAACTCAGTCTCTAAGGGTAATCACAACAGAGTTAAAGCCAAGGTGGACCCAGTCATCTATTCCAACGGCCACACATGACCACAATTAAAACCAAAACACTCCCACATGGCCCTCATCTTCTTCCATATGGACACTCATCATTACCTCTGGCTTGAGGTTTCCATGAGGGGCACAGCCCACGACAGTGTCCAAAATAACCTCCATTGCCCCTCATTTGCCTAAAGTCAGGGTGTCCTGGACACTCGTCCGGGGAACCAGGAGTGATCAAATAGGCCTGCTATTAATATTGCTTTGCTCCTCCAATTTGAGGCCTACTGACTGTCAGGTATAGATTCTTTATGTGATTTGGATTCTGGAGAAAACCCAAGCACCTATGGGATAGCCTCTAAAGGGCTTTGAAGAACTCATTTGATCCAAAGGTTCCTATTCTCACTTGATGGAGGTCAGGAACCTTACAGGGGAAGGCGAGAGACTTCTTCTATAATGACTGCTCTTTTGGCCAATTTAGTTTTGGATGCAAACATGGGATTTTCTTTACATCCATCATGTGCTGAGAATCTAAGCCAAAGCCTAACACAGGACCTAGAGCCTGATTCAGACATATCCCTTTCCAGTTCAATTAAGCAAAGAGTCACAGGTGATGCCCATTGATTTCCATTTGAAAACTGTTTTCTTTAGGCTTCCCAAATGGGTGGCCAGAGGCAAAGACCTTCCTGACATTGAGGGCAACAGAACAATAGGTAACCAAAGCAGTATTTCTCCACTGAGACTTTCCTGATTACACTGATATCTGAGTTTTCTGAGTTGCTCGCCATTCCCTTCAGCTATCCAGTACATGGCCATGTCACAGAGCTTGGTGGTGGTATACATCTTGGACACAAAACCATGAGCCTATTCTGGAAAGTGGCCAGAATTCAGAAAGAAAACAGGAACTTAGGAAGATATCAGGGGTTGCCCATCAATAATGCAAGCCACAGTCCATTCATAAATGGGAAGTATGAATCCGGGGAAGCTTTCTACTAGACAGGACACATCCATTGAAGCATTCTCTTTTCTAATGTCTACAACCCCTGACACAGTGGGATACACAGACCTAGAAACACTCGCCTTTTCAAACGACTTACTAGAATCAATTAACTCCAAACAAAACAAACTGCCTTTCTTACCTATTCTCAGAACATGAGACAAAACCACAAACACACACCCACACCCACAAATGCACCTCCTTCCCCCAAGTAGGTCTGTGACTATCCGCAGTGTCCTCTGACTGGTGGGCCATACTATGTTTTCATGAAATGGCCTGTTCTGTCTCAGATCTGTTCTCCTTGTCCAACTCTGTGAAGTTGACAGGAGCCAGCGGTGAGCCACAACCTGGTTTCTCAGGAAAGGGCCCTCTTCAGAGCTTTACTGGCATTTGGCCATCCTCACATCAGTAGGTACCAAGAAAGACTGACTCTGTCCTTGGTAAATCCAAACAAGTGAGATCACTGGGACTGGGACTGGGACTGGCTGTGGGTGCCTGGCTTCCTGGACCACATGTTCAGAGATTTCGAACACCAAGGAAGTGAGGTGAGGTCACTTCCTTCAGGAACTGAATGAGGTCACTGCCTTGGCAAACACATTGTCCTAATTGTTGCTTCCAAGGCCCCATGAGATGGAGGCTGCCCCTACTTCCTGTGACACTTTCACAAGTTAGAATGGTATATCATCCATAGGCATTCCAGAGCAGCTCTCCACACTGGCCTGTTTTGGTCCATCTTCTCTACATTAAGAAGAGAGAGGCAGATTCAGACACAACCCTTCATCCTGACCAGGTTGTTGGCCATGGAAGGTGACTCTTACTCTCTCAGGTCCTTCATAGCTGCCTACATCTTCTACAGGGATCATTTCAGCATGGACGTTTGAGGTTCTCAGCGGGTGGAAGATCCCCTAAATTCCTGTATTGTAAGACCAACTCTTTCCCTGCTCTTCTGTAAAGTTAGATTGAGGGAACAGTGTATGGTTAGGGTTAATAACATGTTAGATTTGGGTTAGGAATTGTTCTGCTGTATGAATAATGTTATTGGGAACCTGCAATATTTATAAGAATATAGAAGTGAAATATAAGTATGAAAACAGAAATGTTCTAAGGTTGTATGGTAATTCTAGGCTTAAAATAAAAACATGTTGGAGATTTATGTGTATCATTTGTGTTGTATAATTGGACTTGTTATCAAAAAGATATGTACAGTTACATGTTACTTTTTACACTTAGATAAAATTTAAAAGTATTTTTAAGTTAATGAGAGCCTAATCTCTGTGAAGGTTTTATTGTAAAACACAAAGGTAAAATGCCCATTCATTTCCATGTGAAAACTGTTTTCTTCAGGCTTCAGGAAGGAGTAGCCTGAGGAAAAGATGTTCCTGATATTCAGGGCAACATAACAATAGGTAATCAAAAGGCCCAAAGCAGGGTTTCTCCACTGAGACTTTACTGGTCACACTGATATCAGAGTTTTCTGAGATGCATTCCCTTCAGCTATCCAGTACATGGCCATGTCACAGAGCTTGGAAGTGGTACATATCTTGTACACAAAACCATGAGCCTATTTTGGAGAGTGGCCAGAATTCAGGAAGGATACAGGAATGTAAGAAAATAATAGGTGTTGCCCAATGATAAGGCAAGCCACAGTCCATTTATAAAATGGGCAGGATGAATGCTTGGAAGTTTTCTCTTTGACAGGACACACCCATTGAGGCATTCTCTTTTCTAATGTCTACAACCATGGACACAGTGGGATACACAGACATAGAAACACTCGCCTTATCAAAGGACTAACTAGAAACAGTTCACTCCAAACCAAACAAACCCCCTTTCCTAACTATTCTCAGAACATGAGAAAAAACCACAAACCCACTCAAACACCCACGAAGTCACCTCCTTCCCCCAAGTAGGTCTGAAACTATCCAGAGTGTCCTCTGACTGGAGGGCAATACTATGTTCCCCAGAAATGGCCTGTCCTGTCTCAGATCTGGTCTCCTGGGTCAACTCTGTGAAGTTGTCAGGAGACAGCAGTGAGCCTCTAACTTCTTTCTCTGGAAGGGCCCCTCTTCAGAACTTTCCTGGCATTTGGCCATCCTCACATCACTAGGTACCACAAAAGACTGACTCTGTCCTTGGTAAATCCAAACAAGTGAGACCACTGTGACTGGAGCTTGGACTGGGTCTGGATGCCTGGCTTCCTGGAACCCAAATTCGGAGAGTTCCATCAACAAGGATGTGAGGTGAGGTCACTTCCTTCAGGAACTGAATGTGGTCACTGCATTTGCAACCACTTTGTCCTAACATTTGCTTCCTAGGGTCTCATAATATGGAGGATGCCCCTACTTCCTGTGACACTTTCACAAGTTCGAATGGTATACAAACAATAGGCACCTGGGAACAGCTCTCCACACAGGCCTAGTTTGGTCAATCTTCCCTACATTAAGAAGAGAGAGGATGATTCAGACACATGCTTTTAACCTGACCGGTTGTTTGCCATGGAAGATGACGTTTGCTCTCTCAGGCCTTTCATAGCTGCCTGCATCTTCTCCAGGGATCATATCTGCATGGACCTTTGAGGTTGTCAACAGGTGGAAGGTCCCCTACACCCCTGTATTGTAAGACCAACTCTTTCCCTGCTCTTCTGTAAAGTTGGATTGAGGGAAAAGTGTATAGTTAGGATTAATAACATGTTCGATTTGTGGTAGGAATCATTCTGTTGGATGAATAATGGTATTGGGAACCTGCAATATTTATAAGAATATACAGGTAAAATGTAATTATGAAATCTGAAATCTAGGTAAGATTTGAAGACCAGAAAGGCATTGGGCCCATGATTGGGATACTTATCTTTGAATCATGTTCTGCACAGATGTCTCAGATAAATCAATATACAATGGCATAGGACCTTGTACCTTAGATGATTGATTGTTGAAGAGTTCATCCAGTCAAAAAGGGATAGTCGGTAGGATTAGGTAGATAGTCGGTAGGATTAGAAAAAAGAGTGAGTATAGTATTTGGACAAAAAGTTCTTTAGCAATAGGGTTTCGGATAAAGAGTGAATGTAAATGTCAGCACATGTGAAGAATCAGTCACTATGATGAACTGGGGAAAATATGTAGGAAAAGAGATATCAATAGAGACATTAGGAAATCAGACAAAATATAAAGTGAGTGATAGGATTAGACATTTTCAACATGGTTGAGGTTGAATATATAATCTTGGGAGAAACAAATATGTACTCACCAATAGGATTGACATTTGAGAGAATTAGGCATCCAAGACATGGATGTTTTTAGTAATCCATGTTCACTTTCCATTTAGGCTTCGGGACAATCCTAAGTGTGACCTTTGCATTTTGTGTCCAGAATATTACTGTGATAAAATGTATATGTAGATCAGTTGACATGAGTCTTTCTTCCACCATTTCTGTGAGCAAAATTTTGAAGATATACAAATTATTATTGAGGGTACACAGAGGTGTACCCTGTGTCTATCAATATAGAGACAATGCATGAATAGACCATACTGTGAATAAATAATATAACTGGTTCCACTTTAAACAATGGATTGAATTGATATTTGAAAGTATACAAGAAATCTTATATTGATATACAATCATTCATTCCCACCAGTTTTACATCTAATGGTAATATTAGGTTTACGGTTTATCATGACGGGTGTGTGGGTTTTGCTTCAAAAATGATAATGGAAATCAAAAATAATGTCTTTGGAAAAAAGTCTCATGAAAGGAGCAGTCAAGAAACGTGGAGGAATACATGTGTTCTGAAGCAGGAAGTGATTGAAAGTAAAACAAATGCGTATAAATTTGCTAAATTGTGAATGAAATATACATACTACGATGTGCATAAACTGGACAAATAGTAATGTACCAGTGTTGAATAAAAATGAATGTCAAAATACAATTATATCCCATAGGAATCTTCTTGCATTTATGTTAAAATGGGTCAGTTACTGTAGAAATATTAGAATTTTTTTTGGTGTTATAATACAATTTATTTTAGCACTAGCATGCCACAGAATGTCGAGGAAAGAGCAATGGATTTTTAGTTATCGCACTAGTAATCTATCATTAAATGACTATTTTGGGGAGTCTAGAAATTACATAAGGCTATGTAACATTTTTTTATTTAGCATTCATAAAAACTTAGAATTTTGGTAATATTTCTACTTTTTTATTTTTTTTTTATTTTTTCAGTTGTTGATCGACCTCATTTTATTTATTTATATGTGGTGCTGAGAATATAACCCAGTGCCTCACACATGCTAGCCAAGCATGTCACCACTGAGCCAGACACCCAGACCCTCCACATTTATCTTATAATCAAACACTCCTCTCCCTCTTCTTTACTCACTTTCTTCCTCATTTTCCCCCTTCTCTCTCTTCCTTTTTCATTTTCCCTCCATAGGAGTTTTTCTCTCATGTCATTACAAACAGTAATATGCTATGAAATTTACATTTAAGAATTTTTTTATAGTCATTCTTTTTTCTTGAGAAAATTTAATAATTATAATAACCTATAGATATATTACAATACATTTATTATACATATGTATCTATATTCATGCATATGTATTACATATGATATATATACATATATATTTAAAAGTACTTTGATTAGCCTGTTAGAAATAATATAGACTAAGTCTTTCTTAATTTTCAAGTCTTCTAGAATTAACAGCTTACAGTGAAAATCAAATAAACCTATTTAAGTAAACAGGTATCATTCTTATTTATCAATACTTATCATTTAAGTTTTTATATTACATTAAGCTGTGATATGGCATATTAACTCTTATGAATTAGTGAAATTTTATTTGAACAACCTTTTATTTAAGGACCATATGCACTGACATTTTAAATGGCTTTCTTGTAATTTTAATTTCTATCAATTGCATATTTATTGCCAAATACTTATTTTATTAATTTTCATATTTATGATTGATATAAAGTCAATTGTTTAATTCTTCTTGTAAGTAGTTACTTATTACAGTAATAATTCTACATCTTTATAAGAAAAATGGTACAAAGATATTTTCATGCAAAATTAAGAATAATTGCATGCTCTAAATGTTTCATTGTTGATACATATAATAAAGAGCTTTTGATGAGTCTCTTCCCCAGTAAAACATAAAATGCAAAGATATAGTTGGGTATGTATGTCCAAATAAAGATAAGGAAAAATACACATTATCAGCTACAAACTATCAAATAAAAGAGGAAAAGAACAATCCAACACATTGCACGAACTTGTCAGATGAGGTAGCCTAAGACTAGACCTGGTCCATGACAAAATATTCACGAAAATTAATGAAATATGAAAAATATAGGAAATGATATGAATTTTTCATGAAGGTAGGTGGATTATCCTTTAATCTCAATATATGTTCATTTTCAAAAGCCAGTTTTCTGGTAAAATAAATTTGTGATATTTACAACTACACAAAACAAACTTTCTGCTTATCAAAATGAATGCATCTCAACTCCTTTTTAGCTGATTTCTTCCCACTCAATTTTAAACCTTTGTTTATTTATTTTTATTGGTTTTTCAAAACATTACAAAGCTCATGATATATCATCTTTCATACATTTGACTGAAATGGGTTATGAACTCCCAATTTTCCCCAAATACGAATTGCAGAATCACATCAGTTACACATTCACATTTTTACATAATGTCATATTAGTGACTGTTGTCCTCTGCTACCTTTATTATCCCCTACTATCCCCCCTCCCCTTTCATCCTATCTTCCCTCTCTTCCTCATCTGCTTTTTCACTTCTCTCTCTTGTTCCCGCCTTTCCCCTCACAACGTCTTATATGTAATTTTGTGTAACAATGAGGGTCTCCTACCATTTCCATATGCTTTCCCTTCTCTCTCCCTTTCTCTCTCCCACTTGTCTTTGTTTAATATTAATCTTTTCCTCATGCTCTTCCTCCCTGTTCTATTCTTAGTTACCCTATTTTTATCAAAGCAGACATTTGGCATTTGTTTTTTTAAGGATTGGCTAGCTTCTCTTAGCATAATCTGCTCTAATGCCATCCATTTCCCTGCAAATTCTATGATTTTGTCATTTTTTAGTGCTGCATCCATCGTGTATAGATGCCACATTTTTTTTTATCCATTCATCTATTGAATTGCATCTAGGTTGGTTACACAGTCTAGCTATTGTGAATTGTGCCACTATGATCATTGATGTGGCAGTATCCCTTTAGTACACTCTTTAAGATCCTCAGGGAATAGTCCGAGAAGGGCGATAGCTGGTTCAAATGGTGGATCCATTCCTAGCTTTCCTAGGAATCCCCATACTGCTTTCCATGTTGGCCTCACCAATTTGCAGTCCCACCAGCGGTATACAAGTGTCCCCTTTTCCCCACATCCTTGTAAACACTTGTTGTTGTTTGACTTCATAATGGCTGCCAATCATACTGGAGTGAGATGGTATCTTAGGGTGGGTTTGATTTGCATTTCTCTGACTGCTAGATATGGTGAGCATTTTTTCATGTACTTGTTGATTGATTGTATGTCCTCCTTGGTGAAGTGTCTTTTCAGGTCCTTGGCCCATTTGTTGATTAGGTTATTTGTTATCTTATTGATAATTTTTTTGAATTCTTTGTATATTCTGGATATTAGGGCTCTATCTGAAGTGTGAGGGGTAAAAATTTGTTCCCAGGATGTAGGCTCTCTATTTACTTCCCTTTTTGTTTCTCTTGCAGAGAAAAAAAACTTTTTAGTATAAGTAAGTCTCATTTTTTTATTCTTGTTAAGAACTCTTGGGCTATGGGCGTCCTATTAAGAAATTTGGAGCCCGACCCCACAGTATGTAGATCGTAGCCAACTTTTTCTTCTATGAAACGCAGTGTCTCTGATTTTATATCTAGATCCTTGATCCATTTTTAGTTAAATTTTGTGCATGGCGAGAGAACGGGATTCAGTTTCATTTTGTTGCATATGGATTTCCAATTTTCCCAGCACCATTTGGTTGAAGATGCTATCTTTTCTCCACTGCATGCTTTTAGCCCCTTTATCAAATATAAGAAAGTTGTAATTTTGTGGATTGGTTTCTGTGTCCTCTCTTCTGTACCACTGGTCCACCTGCATTTTTCGGTACCAGTTCCATGCTGTTTTTGTTACTATTGCTTTGTAGTACAGTTTGAACTCTGGTATCGCTATACCTCCAGATTCACACTTCCTGCTTAGAGTTGCTTTTGCTATTCTGGGTCTTTTATTTTTCGATATGAATTTCATGATTGATTTATCTATTTCTACAAGAAATGCCGTTGGAATTTTGATTGCCATTGCATTAAACCTGTAGAGAACTTTGCGTAATATTGCCATTTTTATGATGTTAGTTCTGCCTATTCATGAACAGGGCACATGTTTCCACCTTCTGACATCTTCTTCTATTTCTCTCTTTAGATTTCTGTAGTTTTCATTATATAAATCTTTCACCTCTTTTGTTAGGTTGATTCCCAAGTATCTTATTTTATTTGAGGATGTTGTGAATAGAGTGGTTTTCCTCATTTCCATTTCAGAAGTTTTTTTTCTGTTATACAGGAATGCATTTGATTTATGCGTGTTAATTATATATCCTGCCACTTTTCTGAATTCATTTATTAACTTTAGCCATTTCTTTGTAGACATTTTTGTGTCTGTTAAATATATTATCATGTCATCTGCAAATAGTGATACTTTAAATTCTTCTTTTCCTATTTTTATGCCTTTAATTTCTTTTGTCTGTTTAATTGCTCTGGCTAGTATTTCAAGAACTAAATTGAATAGAAGTGGTGATAGAGGGCATCCCTGTCTTGTTCCAGATTTTAGAAGGAATGCCTTCAGTTTTTTCTCCATTTAGGATGATGCTAGCCTGAGGTTTAGCATATATAGCTTTTACAATGTTGAGGTAAGTTCCTGTTATCCCTAGTTTTTATAGAGTTTTGAACATAAATGGATGCAGAACTTTGTCAAATGCTTTTCTGCATCTATCGAGATGATCATATAGTTCTTGTCTTTAAGTCTATTGATGTGGTGAATGGCATTTATTGATTTTCGTATATTGAACCATCCTTGCATCACAGGGATGAATCCTCCTTGATGATGGTGCACAATTATTTTGATATGCTTTTGTACTCGATTTGTCAGAATGTAATTGAGAATTTTTGCATCCAAGTTCATTAGAGAAATTGGTCTGTAGTATTCTTTCTTTGAAGTGTCTTTGTCTGGTTTCGGGATCAGGGTGATGTTGGCCTCATAGAATGAATTTGGAAGAGCTCCTTCTTTTTCTATTTCTTGAAAAAGCTTGAAAAATATTGATTTTAATTCTTCCTTGAAGGTTTTGTAGAAATCCGCTGTATTCCCATCCGGTCCAGGGCTTTTTTTGGGTTGGCAGTCTTTTGATTGCTTCTTCTATGTCTTCCTTTGTTATTGGCCTGTTTAAATTGTTTGTGTCTTCCTGACTCAATCTGGGCAGATCGTATGACTTAAGAAATTTATCAATATCTTCACAATATTCTATTTTATTGGAATATAGTGTTTCAAAATACTTTCTAATTATCTTCTATATTTCTGTAGTGTCTGTTGTGATATTGCCTTTTTTATCCCACATGTTAGTAATTTGAATTCTCTTTCTTCTTCTCTTCCTTAGCGTGGCTAAGGGCCTGTTGATCTTATTTATTTTTTCAAAGAACCAACTTTTAGTTTTATCAATTTTTTCAACTTTTTTTTTGTTTCAATTTCGTTGATTTCTGCTCTAAATTTAATTATTTCTTGTCTTCTACTACATTTGCTGTTGTTTTGCTCTTCCTTTTCTAGGTTTCTGTGGTGTAGTTTAAGTTCATTTATTTGTTGTTTTTTTTTTTCTTTTTTTGAGGAAAGAACTCCAAGAAATGAATTTCCCTCTTAAAACTGCTTTCATTGTGTCCCATAGATTCCGGTATGTTGTGTCTGTATTGTCATTTGTCTCTAAGAATTTTTTATCTCCTTCTTTATGTCTTCTGTAACCCATTGGTCATTCAGTAGCATGTTGTTCATTTTCCATGTGATGTAGGATTTTTCCTTCCTTCTTTTCTCATTGATATCCAGTTTCATTCCATTATGATCAGATATGGTGCACCGTATAATCTCCATGCCTTTATATTTACTAAGAATTGCCCTATGGCATAATATATGGTGTATCTTTGAGTAGGATCCATGTGCTGCTGAGAAGAACATGTATCCACTTGATGATGGTTGATACATTCTATATATGTCGGTTAAGTCTAGGTTATTGATTGTGCTGTTGAGTTCTATAGTTTCTTTATTCAGTTTTTGTCTAGAGGATCTCTCTAATGCCGAGAGTGGTGTGTTGAAGTCACCCATAATTATTGTGTTGTAGTCTATTTGACTCTTGAACTTGAGGAGAGTTTGTTTTATGAATGTTGCACCTCCATTGCTTGGTGCATACAAATTGATAATTGTTTTTTTCTTGTTGGTGGATGATTCCTTTTAACAGAATATAGTGTCATTCTTTATCCCTTTTGATTAACTTAGGTTTGAAGTTGATATTATTCCATATGAGTATGGCAAACCCTTCTTGCTTCCGAGGGCCATGTGAGTGTTATGATTTTTCCCAACCTTTTACCTTCAGCCTGTGTATGTCTTTTCCTATCATATGAGTCTCCTGAAGGCAGAATATTGTTGGATTTGTTTTTTTGATCCAGGTTACTAGCACATGTCTGTTGATTAGTGAATTTAGGCCATTAACATTTAAGGTTACAATTGAAATATGATTTATACTTCCAGTCATGTTTATTTATTTATTATATTTTAGTTTGGATAGTTTTTACTTTTTTGGTTACTTTCCTCCCGCTTTACTGAGATACTTCCCACTGTTAGTTTTGGGCACTATTTTTTAACTCTTCTTCTTGTAGTATTTTGCACAAAATGCTTTGCAGTGCTGGTTTTCTGGCTGAGAATTGTTTTAGCTTTTGTTTATCGTGAAAGACTTTAATTTCATTGTCAAATCTGAAGCTTAACTTTGCTTTATATGGTATTCTTGGTTGGAATTCTTTTTTTTTTCAGCATTTGAATTACATTGTTCCAGGATATTCTCACTTTCAAAGAATGTGATGAAAAATCAGTTGTTAACCTAATTGGTTTACCCCTGAATGTAATCTGCCTCCTTTCTCTTATAGCTTTTAATATTCTCTCCTTGTTCTGTATGTTGGCTATCTTCATAATTATATGTCTTGGAGTTGGTCTATTTTGGTTTTGAATGTTTGGGGTCCTGTAGGCTTCCAGGAATTGGCAATCCAATCCATCATTCATCTCTGGGAAGTTTTATAGAATTATTTCATTTAATATGTTGTCCATTCCTTTGGTTTGAATCTCTAAGCCTTCTTCTATCCTGATGACTCTTAAATTTGTTTTTTGTTTTTTTATGACATCCCATATCTTTTGAATAAATTCCTGGTGGGATTTAAGCATCTTTTCTGTGTTTACTCAATTCTTTTCAAGTTGATAAACTTTGTCTTCATTATCTGATGTTCTGACTTCTACTTGATCTAGTCTATTTGTAATATTCTCGTTTGAGTTTTTAATTTGGTTTATATTTTCCTGCATTTCTAGGATTACTGTTTAATATTTTTTTAAGATCTCTATCTCCTGGTCATGCTCATTCTTTGCCATTTGAATTTGTTTGTTTAATTCATTTTCAAAATATACTTTTATTGCTTGGACTTGCTGCCTCATGTCTTCTCTAATATTCCTTTCCATCTGAGTTCGGTATGCCTTGAGTTCTTTCCCTATCCCTGTTTCTGATGCTTCAAGGTCCTCCTGTAGATTTAAGTTGTCCTGCATTGTTTGTACTCCTTTTTTGCCCTTGTTTTTTCATGATGTTCACGTTACTTTCCAGCTCTATTTGATTGCTGTGTTTCTGCTTTATTCTTTAGATTTGTTTTGGTGTTGTATATCTCTGTTGTCTCTCCTTTGTGTTGGTAAACTATGCCTGCTAAAGTGGATTCCGCTTGGAAGTAATTCCGAAGGCCGAGCTCCAGTGATGTCACCTCTCTGCTTTGGCCGGCCCCAGGCTCCTTGCCGAGGTGTCCGAATTAGGGGGTGGGA
Source organism: Callospermophilus lateralis (assembly GCF_048772815.1). Lineage (NCBI taxonomy): Eukaryota > Metazoa > Chordata > Mammalia > Rodentia > Sciuridae > Callospermophilus > Callospermophilus lateralis. Next base: position 1,474,593 of record NW_027512630.1, read on the forward strand.
CTTGACTGTCTCTGGTTTGTTTCAGCTCTGGGTCACTGGCAGGCGGGCGGTCTCCAGCCGCCCAGTCACGCGGGCATCAGGTGGGCTGTCGCCGTTCGGTTGGCAATCTCTAGCCACGCAGTCTCACGCTCGGTTGCCGGCGGGCGAGAATTCCTCAGCCCCCCAGTCACTCAGGCAGTGGGTGGAATGTCACGTGCAGGCCTGCGGTCTCCAGCCGCCCAGTCACAAGGGCCTGCCTTCTAGTCCTTTGGTTTCTCCTGCTTGTCCTGGTTTCTTTTTCTAGACCAGATTTCCCCTGAGTGATGCCTCTCGGCAGTTCAAACTGTACTCTGTGCCTGCCGTTTGTTGGGTGTGGACGGTGTCTTTTGGGAACCCAGACACTCTATTGTTTTGATTTTTTCCGCTTGCCCCTCCCCCAACACTGGCTATACACGTTTCGTTATGGCCACTGATGGTAGGGGGAGTCGAAAGTCAGGTGTCTCTAGTTTTTCTTGCGTCTTTATGCAGGCTTACTCTGATTAACCCTCCCCCGGAAAGCCTAGGAGACATTTTATGTGAATTCCCCGCTGTATGAGAGATGAGGTGAGTAACACACATCGTTTTATTGTTGCAGTCTATTGGAGAGGGGCGGTGGTTACTTCAGATCTCAAAGATGGTGGCCGCTGGTTTCCTTGGTGGAGTTTCTTTTGTGGGGGATAGAACTATACCACTTTCTTCCCTGTCTGAATTCCCAAACTCAGCCCGGGGATCAGTGGGAGCTCAGCCGGCAGGATTCCACAGAATCCGCAGCAACATTTCTCCCTGCTTCAGGTCACTTCTCGGTGGTGCCCCGCCATCTGAAACAGCAGGCCTGGCTGCATGATTCAATCAGCCCGGATCTCTGATTGCACAGTTGGCTATTGGGAACCCCGGCACTCTATTGTTTTGATTTTTTTTTTTCCGCTTGCCCCTCTCTCAGCGCTGGCTAGACAGGTTTTTTTCACCACTGATGGGAGGGGGAGTTGAAAGTCAGGTGCCTCTAGTTTTCCCCTATCTTAATGCAGGCTCCCTCTGATAATCTCTCCCCCAGAAAGCCTAGGAGAGATTTGATGCAAATTCCCCGAAGTATGGGAAATGAGCTGAGTAACAGCACCTGTTTTATTGTTGCAATCTGTAGGGGAGTGGCTGTCGTTACTTCAGCTCACCAAGATGGTGGCCGTTGGTTTCCTTCGTGGAGTTTCTATTGTGGGGGTTAGAACTGTACCACTTCCTTCCCCATCTGAAACCCTGAACTCAGCCCAGGGCTCAGTGGGGACTCTACTGGCAGAATTCCACAGAATCTGCATCAACGTTTCTCCGTGATTATTGATAGCATCTCGGTGGTGCCCTGCCGTCTGTAGCCACTGGACGGGTCGCGTGGATCAGTCAGACAGGATCTCCGGTCGCAGAGTTGGCTCATGTTTGAGACTCATTTACCGGACCTCAGTGCTAGAAATCCTTCTTCTAGGTTTCAGTGCACCCCCATTTTGCTGTAAGTTCCTAACAAGATAGTTTTTTGTCGTTCTTAGTCGTTAGTCACCTGCGCAGTGGCGCGGTACATTGGGTATGATGCTCTCTATTCGCGGCCATCTTGCAATGTCAAAATATTATGATTTGTATGCACCATTCACTGAAGTTAGTTTTCAGTATTAGGAAACAAATATGTATTTCAATTGGATGAATATTTCTGAGAATAATCTTGTGAAAAGTTCATTATAAATCCTCATACATGAATATGAATAATTTTAGGAAGTGTATAATAAGACACATATATTTCATATTTTGAAAAATCGGGAGAGTATATATATATATATATATATATATATATATATATATATATATACACACACACACACAAACACACACACCGAGACATTAAAAAGTAGCAATATATATGCCAATCGAAATTCATCATTAAATATATAACATCCACTTATCCAAAAATATACATTTTACTGAAAATGGATTTATGCATAATGTTGGTCAACTAGGAAGCTCACCCATAGGTTGAATTTTCTGTTCCAACAGAGGTTAGGAGGAGTGATCTCTTCCCACAATTTTTATCTGCCATGTCAGCCACCTCAGAAGAATGTACATGTGATACCAGGTAGGATTCTATTTGTGCATATAAAAATACATGTGCTTAATAGGCTACAGAAAAAGGGAGAGAGGAATTCACATATTTGTTAATTTTAAAAACACATGGAGAACTATGTCAATAAACATTAACTATATTTATAACTCCTACATAATATAATGCAAAAGGGATGTCCAACTACATACCATGCCTTCTCTGAATTGCTGGTATTTGTATTCTGTTTGGGTTACTATTCTCCATCATATAAGGATTAGTAGTCAGAGTCTAGTAGGGTATGGGTTAGTGTCAGAGATTCAGTATTTCAAATGGAAAATAGGAAAGTAAACCCAGTGTGTTTGCAAATATGTGCTACACAAAAATCTTCCCACTCACATTAAAAACAATCCCTTGATATTACCCTCACTGGAAGAAATACACAATTAGAGGATAAGAGTTAGAAAATCTGTGAATGCATACCCGGAATGGAATATGCTGAGGAGTTCACAACCTTGGAGGTGGTAGATGAGTTTCCAAAAGTAAAAGACAAGGTAAACACTCCACAACATGGAGCTCTGCAGGCCAAAAGACTTCTTGAGATACTGCCTATGAGTTGGGACACTTAAAATGTATGTTGTTGTCGGTAGCTTTAGCATCCTATGTAGTGAGACCATCAAAACTGGGTCAACATCTATGTGACCTGGAGGACATGGTATCTTATTTTCCAATTAAAATGAGGAAGCAGTGTTGAATTCTCACTTTGTGGGTAAACTGTGGCAACTGGGGGATAAGTGTCTCTCCGTGTGGACTGTGAAGCCATTTGGTCATACTCTACTTTTCGTGGTGATTCTTGCTGCTGCACTGGGAGTTTGGTATTGGCTTAATGAAATACAAGGAGTTCAACTGGGACACAGTGCTGGAGGGAGTTCTGTCACGTGTGGTGGGACAGGGTCTCCAGGAGAATGCACCAACCAGGCTTATGTCCAACATAGCTTGCCCCCTTGACCATATCAACCTGATTCTGAACATTGCCCAGAAACCTATCCATATAACAAGATGCCTTTACATATAAGGGTCTGCTGGCTGCATCATGTCAGTCACAAGCCATTTGAAAGCCAATGGCCAATCCACATGAAACCACCAGAGATGTTTTATCTCAAACCTACCCACCTTTGCTGTAGGCCCACTACTCAGCAGGTTCCAACTTACTGGCATCTCTGTTCTACACCATTTTTGTGAAACCCAGTCAATCAAGGCACTTTCTCGTACACTCATGATCAGCAACAGGATCTCCAATGGTTTTCCAGTGCCACCTGGTAATGGGAATTTCAAAAATTTCATGGTATTTATCGAGCCCATTTTTTAAGGTTGAAGTTGGAGGCACTGAGGGTTTCATTTAATTCAGTAATTATTAAATGGTGAGGAAGCCCATTTCAATGAAAGCTCTGGAAGACTCTCACAGGCAAGGCTTCCCAAAGAGTTGCCAAATGGTCACATAAAGCCAGGCATATTGAGGTCTACAATGTAAAATCCTTGCGTGTTTTGACTCTCAACTATGGGTGCTAATTCTTTCAGAAAAAAATTATGTGATAACCTGGCTGAGATTCCCTGTGCTCTGTGGAAAGCCTTCCTGGGCACAGATCTCAGTTTCCAAGGGTGACTCTCATGCATGGCCTCCTAAAATCCCAACAAAACTCATGGCAATACCTCTCTGAGATCAGTTCCAGAACTCAGTCTCTAAGGGGAATCACACTAGAATTCAAGACCAGGTGGAGCCAGTCATATTTTTCAACAACCACACTAATAACCACAATTAAAACCAGAACACTTCCACATGGCCGTCATCTTCTTCCATATAGATACTCATTTTAACCTCTGGCTGGAGGTTTCCATGAGGGGCAGAGCCCAAGACAGTGTCCAAAATAAGCTCCCTTGCCCCTCATTTGCTTAACGTTGGGGTGGCCTGAACACCTTCCTGTGAACCATGACTTATCAAATAGGCCTGCCGTTAATACTGCTCTGCTTCTCCAATTTGAGGACTACTGACTGTGGGGTTTAGATTCTTCATGTGAATTGGAATCATTGAAATCACCTATGGGCTAGCCTCTGAAGGGCTTTGAAGAACTCATTTGACCCAAAGGCACCCTATTCTCACTTGATAGAGGTCAGGAACCTTACAGAGGTACGGAGAGACTTCATCCACAAAAACTGCTCTTTTGGCCATTTTGGTTTTGGATGACCACGTGGGATGTATAAGGTGCTGAGTATCTAACCACAGCCTCACACAGGGCCAAGAGGCTGTTTCAGAAACATCCATTTCCAAAGCAATTAAGCAAAGAGCCACAGGTGATGCCCATTAATTTCCATTTGAAAACAGTTTTCTTCAGGCTTCACAAATTAGTGTCCTGAGGTAAAGACCTTCCTGAAATTCAGGGCAACAGAACAATAGGTAAGCAAAAGGCCCAAAGAAGGGTTTCTCCACTGAGACTTTCCTGATCCCACTGATATCTGAGTTTTCTTAGATTCTCGCCATTCCCTTCAGCTATCCAGTACATCACCATTTCACAGAGCTTGGAGGTGGTACATATCTTGGACACAAAACCATGAGGCTATTCTGGAGAGTTTCCAGAATTCAGGAAGAAAACAGAAACTACTGAGAGCAGATGTTGCCCTTCAATAAGACAAGCTGCAGTCCATTTGTAAATTGGGCAGGATGAATGCTTGGAAGCTTTCTACTAGACAGGACACATCCATTGATGCATTCTCTTTTCTAATGTCTACAATCACGGACAGAGTGGGATACACAGACATAGAAGCACTCGCCTTGTCAAACGACTTACTGGAAACAGTCCACACCAATCCAAACAAAGAGCCTTTCCTACCTATTCTCAGAACATGAGACAAAACCACAAACCCACACACACACACTCAAAGGCACCTCCTTTGCTCAAGTAAGTCTGTGACTATCCAGAGTGTCCTCAGAATGGTGGGCCATTGTATGTTCCCCCAAAATGGCCTGTCCTGTATCAGATCTGGTCTCCTTGGCCAACACTTTGAAGTTGTTAGGAGCCATGGGTGAGCCACTACCTGCTTTCCCAGGAAAAGCTCCTCTTCAGAGCTTTCCTGTCATTTGGCCATCGTCACATCAGTAGGTACTAAGAAAGACTGACTCTGTTCTTGGTAAATCAAAACAAGTGAGACCACTGGGACTGGGACTGTGACTGGCTCTTGGTGCCTGTCTTCCAGGATCAAACGTCCAGAGAGTTCCATCACCAAGGCAGTGAGGTGAGGTCATTTCCTTCAGGAACTGAAAGAGGTCACTGACTTGGCAACCACTTTGTCCTAACAGTTACTTCTAAGGGTCCCATGAGATGGAGGCTGTCCCTACTTCCTGTCACACTTTCACAGTTAGAATGGTATACCAACCATAGGTACCTGAGAACAGCTCTCCACACAGGCCTGGTTTGGTCCATCTTCTCTACATTAAGAAGGTAGAGGCTGATTCAGACACATCCCTTCATCCTGACCAGATAGTTTGCCATGGAAGATGTCTTTTGCTCTCTCAGGTCCTTCATAGCTTCATTCATCATCTCAGGGGATCATTTCTGCATATACCTTTGATGTTCTCAGCAGGTGGAAGATCCCCTACATTCCTGTATTGTAAGACCAACTCTGTCCCTCCTCTTCTGTAAAGTTAGATTGAGGGAAAAGTGTATGTTTAGGGTTAATAACATGTTTGATTTGCGTTAGGAATCTTTCTGCCGGATGAATAATGGTATTGGGAGCCTGTGATATTTACAAAAATATATAGGTAAAATATAAGTATAAAAACAGAAATCTAGGTAAGATTGGAAGCCAGAAGGGAACTGGGCCCTTCAGTGGGATACTTAGGTTTGAATTATGTTCTGCACATGTGTCTCAGATAAATTGATATACAATGGCATAGGACCTTATACCTTGGATAATTGATTGTTGAAGAGAACATCGAGTCAAAAAACTATAGTCATTAGCATTAGGAAGATAGTCTGTAGGTTTAGAAAGAAGAGTGAGTATAGGATTTGGACCAAAAGTTCTTTAGCAATAGGGTTTCGGGTAGAGAGTGAATGTAAATGTCAGCATATGTGAAGTGTCAGTCACAATGATGAACTGGGGGAAATATGTATGAAAGCAGGTATCAATAAAGATATTACCAAATCAGGCAAAGTATGAAGTGAGTGATAGGATTAGATATTTTCAACATGGTTGAGGTTGAATATATAATCTTAGGAAGAAACAAATATGTAGTCACCAATTTGATTTACATTTGAGAGAATTAGGCAACCTGGACATGGTTCTTTTTAGTAATCCACGCTCCCTTGGCATTTAGGCTTTGATACAATCATGAGTGTGACCTTCGTTTTTTGTGTCCAGAATATTCCTGTGATAAAATCTATATATAGATAAGGTGACATGAGTATTTCTTCCACCATTTCTGGGAGCAATATTTTGAAGACATATAAATTAGTATTGAAGGGACAAAGAAGAGTACACTGTATCTATTAATATAGAGATAATGCATTAACAGACAATACTGTGAATAAAAAGCATAACTGGTTCCAACTTTAAATAATGGATTGAATTGAATCGTGAACATATAGAGGAAATCTTATATTGATATACAATTATTCATTCCAACCAGTTATACACCTAATGTTAATATTAATGTTATGGTTCATCATGAAGAGTGTGTGAGTTTAGCTTCGAAATTGATTATGGAAATTGAAAATAATGTATTTGGAAAGAAGTCTCATGAAAAGACCAGTCAAGTAACATGGAGGAATACATGTGTTCTGAAGCAAGAAGTGTTTGAAAGTGAAACAAATTCCTATATATTTTAAACTTGTGGAAGAAATACATATCCTATGATGTGCAAAAACTGAAGAAATAGTAATGTACCAGTGTTGGATTAAAATGAAGGTCAATATAGACATCATGTCCCATAGGAATCTACTGGCATTGATGTTAAACTGGGTCAGTTACTGTAGAAATATTAGGATTTGTAAACACCATTGATTGAAATTAGTTTTCAGTACTGGGAAATAAATATGTATTTCAGGTGGATGAATATTTCTGAGAATTATCTTCTGAAAAGTTGATTATAAATTTATATACATGAACATGAATGAATTTACAGAGTGTGTATAAGTCACATACATTTCATATTTTGAGAAATCTGGAGTGTATATATATATATATATATATTTTTAAATAAACACAAATATACATTAAAAAGTATCAATATATATGCTAATCGTAATTCATCATGTAATATACATCATTCACAGATGCAAAATATTTATTATACTGAACATGGATTTATGTATAATATTGTTCTACTGGGAAGCTTACACATAGTTTGAATTTTCAGTTCCCACAGCGTTTAGGAGGACTGATCTCTTCTCACAATTTGTATCTGCCAATTCAGCCAACTCATGAAAATGTACGTGTGATACCAGGTAGGATTCTGTATGTGCATATAAAAATACATGTGCTGAGTAGGCTACAGAGAAAGGGAGACAGGAATTCACATATTTGTGAACTTTATAAACACATGGAGGACTATTTCAATTAAAAATTGAGTAGATTTATAACACCTACCCTTAATCATGCAAAAGGGAAGTCCAACTGTACAGCATGCCTCCTCTGAACTGCTTGTATTTTTATTCAATTTCGGTATTATTCTTCATCATATTAGGATTAGTAGTCAGAGTATAGTAGGGTATGAGTTACTGTCAGGGATTCAGTATTTCGAATGGAAAATTGGAAATGGATCAATGTGTATGCAAATTAGTGTTACACAAAAATTTTCCCACTCTCATTTAGAACAATAACTTGACATTACCTTCACCCCAAGTAAGACACAATTAGAGAAAAAGAGTTAGAAAATCTTTGAATTCATACCTGAAATGAAAACTGCTCCGGATTTCATAACCTTGGAGATGGTAGAGGAGTTTCCAGAAGTAAGGGACAATGTAAAAACTCCACAAACATGAAGATTTGCCAGCCTAAAGACGTCTGGAGAAACTGCCTCTAAGATGGACAGTTGAAATAAATGTACTTTTCAGGAACTTTAGCTTTTTTTCTAGTAAGACCATCAAACGTCTTTATGCATCTCTGTGACCTGGAGGACATGGTTTATAATTTTCCAATGAACATGAAGCAGTAGTGCTGAATTCTCTCTTTGTAGGTGAACTATGGCCACTGGGGGCTATGTGTCTCCCCATGTGGACTGTGAAGCCATTTCATCATCCTCCACTTTTTATAATGTCTCCTGCTGACTGAGAGTTTTGTATTTGCTTCATGAAATACAAGGAGTTAAACTTGACCACAGTCCTGGAGGGAGTTCTGTCACATATGGTGGGTCAGGGACTGCAGGAGAATGCACCAACAGGACTTGTAAACCACATAGGTTGCCTCCGTGACCATAGCAACCTGATTCTGAACATTGCCCTTAAACCTCTCCATATAACATGATGCGTTTACATACAATGTTCTGCTGGCTGCACCATGTCAGTCACAAGCCATTTGGAAGACAATGGCAGATCCACATGACCCCACCACAGATGTTTTATCACACACTTAATCACCTCTGCTCTAGGCCCACTATTCTGCAGGCTCCAAATTACTGGCATCTCTGTTCTACACCATATTCATGAAAGCCTGTTAATCAAGGCACTGTCTGGTACACTCATGATCAGCAACTGGACATCCAAAGGTTCTTCAGTGCCACCTGGTCATTGGAATTTTAAAAATTTCATGGTATTTATCTAGCCAATTTTCAAGGATGAAGTTGGAGGCACTGTTTATTTCAATTCATTCAGGAATCATTCAATGTTGAGGAAGATCATTTCAATGAAAGCTCTAGAGAACTCTCACAGGCAAGGCTTCCCAAAGAGTGGCCAAAAGGTCACATGAAGCCACGCCCATTGAGGTCTAAAATTGAGGTCCATGTGTTTTTTGACTATCAAATATGGCTGCCAAGTCTTTCAGAATTAAATCATGTGATATCCTTTCTGAGATTCCCAGTGCTCTGTGGAAAGCCACAGTGGGCATAGATCTCAGTTTCCAAGGGCGACTCTCATGCGTGACCTCTTAAAATCCCCACACAATTTATGGCAATTCTTCTTTGATATGTGTTCCAGAACTCAGGCTCTAAGGGGAATGACACCAGAGTTCAAGCCCAGGTGGATCCAGTCATCTCTTCCAACTGCCACAAGAATGACCACAATTAAAACCAAAAGACACCCACATGGCCCTCATCTTCTTAAATATAGACATTCATCATAACCTCTGGCTGGAGGTTACCATGCAGGATGCATCCCAAGAGAGTGTCCAAAATAATGTCGCTTGCCCCTCATTTGCCTAAAGTGAGGGTGACATGGACACCCTTCCTGTAAACCAGGAGTGATCAAATAGGCCTGCCATTAATACTGCTCTCCTTCTCCAATTTGAGGCCTACTGACTCTCAGGTATAGATTCTTTATGTGATATGGAATCTTGAGAAAACACAAGCACCTCTGCAGGGATTTGAAGAACTCATTTGACCTAAAGGACTCCTATTCACACTTGATGGAGGTAAAGAACCTAACAGAGGAAGGCAAGAGACTCATCCACAATGAGTGATTTTTTGCCATTTTGGTTTTGATTGCACAAATGGAATCTATCTTTAGATCTACCATGTGCTGAGAATCTAAGCCACAACCTCACACAGGCCCAAAAGGCTGATTCGGACACGTCCCTTTTCAAAGCAATTAAGCAAAGAGCCACATGTTATGCCCATTTATTTCCATTTGAAAACAGTTTTTTCAGGCTTCACAAAGGGGTGGCCTGAGGCAAAGACCTTCTTGACATTCAGGGCAACATAACCATAAGTATGCAAATGAACCAAAGCAGGGTTTCTCCACTGAGAGTTTACTGGTCACACAGATATTTGAGTTTTCTAAGATGTTCCCATTCCCTATAGCTATCAAGCACATGGCCATGTCACAGAGCTTGGAGGTGGTACATATCTTGGACTCAAAACCATGGGCCTATTCTTGAGGTTTGCCGGAATTCAGGAAGAAAACAGGAACTTAGAAAGTTAGTAGGTGTTTCCCATGCATAAGGCGAGCCACAGTCCATTCCTAAATCGGGCAGGAAGAATGCTGGGAAGCATTCTACTAGACAGGACACATCCTTGATGCATTCTCTTTTCTAATGTCTACAACCACGGACAGAGTGGGAAACACAGACATAGAAGCACTCGCCTTGTCTAACGACTTACTAGAAACAGTCCACTCCAATCCAAACAAACTGCCTTTCCTACCTATTCTCAGAACATGAGACAAAACCACAAACTCACACCCACACCAACAAAGGCACCTCCTTAACTCAAGTAGGTCTGTGAATATCCAGAATGTCCTCTGACTGGTGGACCATACTATGTTCCCCTGAAATGGCCTGACCTGTGTCAGATCTGGTCTCCTTGGCTAACTCTGTGAAGGTGTCAGGAGCCAGAGGTGAGCCACTACCTGCTTTCTCAGAAACGGCTCCTCTTTAAAGCTTTCCTGGCATTTGGCCATCCTCACATCAGTAGTTACCAAGAAAGACTGACTCTGTCTTTGGTAAATCCAAACAAGTGTGACCACTGGGACTGGGACTGGGACTGGCTATGGGTGACTGGCTTCATGAATCCCAAGTTCAGAGATTTTAATCACCAAGGAAGTGAGGTGAGGTCACTTCCTTCAGGAACTGAATGAGGTTACTGCCTTGGCAACCACTTTGTCCTACCAGTGGCTTCCAAGTGTCACATGAGAAGGAGGCTGCCCCTACTTCCTGTTACACTTTCACAAGATAGAACGGTATATCAATCATAGGCGCCCTGGGACAGCTACCCACACAGGCTGGGTTTGGTCCATTTTCTCTACATTAAGAAGAGGGAGGCTGATTCAGTCAGAACCCTTCATCCTGACCAGGTTGTTTGCCATTGAAGATGACTTTGCTCTCTCAGGTCTTTTATAGCTGCCTTCATGTTCTTCAGAGATCATTTATGCATGTACCTTTGAGGTTTTCATCAGGTGAAAGATCTCATACAACTCTATCCCTGCTCTTCTGTAAAGTTAGATTGATGGAACAGTGAATGGTTAAGGTTAACAACATGTTTGATTTGGGTTAGAAATCATTCTGCTGGATGAATGATGGTATTTGGAACCTAAAATATTTAAAAGAATATAGAGATGAAATATAATTATGAAAACAGAAATCTAGTTTAGATTCGAAGCCCAGAATGGCATTGGGACCTTGACTGGGATAATTAGCATTGAATTATGTTATGCACAGATGTCTAAGATGAATCTATAATCAATGGCATAGGATCTTCTACCTTGGATGATTGAATGTACAAGAGAACATCGAGTCAAACAGGGATAGTCGGTAGGATTAGGAAGATAGTCGGTAGGTATAGGAAGAAGAGTGAGTATAGTATTTGAAACAAAAGTTCTTTAGCAATAGGGTTTTGGTTAGAGAATGAATATTTGTCAGCACATGTGAAGAGTCAATCACAATGATGAACTTGGGAAATATGTAGGAAAGCAGATATCAATAGAGACATTACAAAATCAGGCAAACTATAAAGTGATAGGATTAGACTTTTTCAAAGGGTTCAGGTTGAATATATAATCTTAGGAAGAAACACATATGTAGTCACGAATAGGATTGACATTTGAGAGAATTAGGCAATGTGGACATGGATGTTTTTAGTAATCCATGCTCACTTTCCATTTAGGCTTTGGTACAATAATAAGTGTGACCTTTGCATTTGGTGTCCAGAATATTACTGTAATAAAATGTATATGTAGATCAGGTGGCATGCGTATTTCTTCCACCATTTCCGGGAGCAATATTGTGAAGACGAATAAATTAGTATTGGGGGTACAAAGAGGTGTATGCTGTGTCTATGAATATAGAGATTATGCATACATAGATCATACTGGGAAAAAATATAACTGGTTCCAATTAAATAATGGATTGAATTGATATCTGAAAATATATAGAAAATCTTATATTGATATACAATCATTCATTCCAAAGAGTTATACATCTAATGGTAATCTTAGAGTTATGGTTTATAATGAAGGGTGTGTGAGTTTTGTTTCAAAAGTGATTACGGAAATAGAAAATAATGTGTTTGGAAAGAAGTCTCATGAGAAGACCAGTCAAGAAACATGGAGGAATACATGTGTTCTGAAGCAGAAAGTGATTGAAAGTGAAACAAATGCCTATAAACTTCCTAACTTGTGGAATAAATATATATCCTATTATGTGCATAAACTGAAGAAATAGTAATGTAACAGTGTTGAATAAAAATGAACTTCAAAATACACATCATGTTCCATAGGAATCTACTTGCATTGATGTAAACCTAGGTCAGTTACTGTAGAATGGAAAATTGCAAAATAAATCCAATCTGGAATGGGAAATTCTCAGGAGTTCACAACCTTGGATATGGTGGAGGAGTTTCTCAAAGTAAGGGACATTGTAAACACAACACAAACATGGAGCTCTGCTGGCCTAAAGACTTCTTGAGAAACTGGCTAAGAGGTTGGGCACTTAAATTTATATTGTTGTCTGGAGCTATAGCTTCTTTTGTAGTGAGACCATCAAAGCTGGGTGTGCATCTATGTGACCTGGAGGACATGGTATCTTATTTTATAATGAACATATGGCAGCAGTACTGAATTCCCTCTTTGTAGGTAAACTGTGGCCACTGGGGGCTAAGTGTCTCCCCATGTGGACTGTGAAGCCATTTGTTCATTCTCCATTTTCGTGGTGTTTCTTGCTGCTGCACTGGGAGTTTGGTATTTGCTTAACTAAATACAAGGAGTTCAACGGGGACAAGTGCTGGTGGCTACCCCTACTTCATGTGACACTTTCACAAGTTAGAATGGTATATCAACCATAGGCACCCGGGAACAGCTCTCCACACAGTCCTTGTTTGGTCCTTCATATCTGCCTAAATCTTCTCCAGGGGTCATATCTGCATGGACCTTTGAGGTTCTCAGCAGGTGGAAGATCCCCTATATTCCTGTATTGTAAGGTCTTACAATACAACTCTGTCCCGCTCTTCTGTAAAGTTAGATTGAGGGAACAGTGTATGGTTAGCATTAATAACTTGTTCAATTTGGGTTAGGAATTATTCTGAGGGATGAATGATATTGGGAATCTGCTATATTTATAAGAACATAGAGGTGAAATATATGTATGAAAACAGAAATCTAGGTAAGATTTGAAGCCCAGAAGGGAATTGGGCCCTTGATTTGGATACTTAGCATTGAATTACCTTCAGCAGAGATTTCTTGGATAAATCAATATAAAATGGCATGAGACTTTGTACCTTGGATGATTGAATTTAGAAGGGAACATCAACTCCAAAAGGGATAGTCGGTAAGATTAGAAAGACAGTCGGTAGTTTTCGGAAGAAGTGTGAGTATAGAATTTGGAAAAAAAAAAATTCTTTAGCAACAGGGTTTCGATTAGAGAGTGAATGCCAATGTCAGCACATGTGAAGAGTCATTCACAATGATGAACTAGGGAAAAAATGTAGGAAAGCAAATATCAAGGAAGACAATAGGAAACTAGGCAAAGTACAAAGTGATTGTTAGGATTAGACATTTTCAACAGGATTGAGTTTGAATATATAATCTTAGGAAGAAACAAATATGTAGTCACCAAAGAATGACATTTGAGAGCGTTAGGCAACCTGGACATGGATGTTTTTAGTAATCCATGTTCACTTTCCATTTAGGCTTTGTAAAATTATAAGTGTGACCTTTGCAGATTTGTCAAGAATATTACTGTGATAAAATGTATATGTAGATCATGTGACATGAGTATTTCTTCCACCATTTCCGGGAGCAATATTGAGAAGACGTATAAATTAGTATTGGGGGTACAAAGAGGTGTACACTGTGTCTGTGAATATAGAGATAATGCATGAATAGACCATACTGTGAATAAATAATATAACTGGTTCCACTTTAAATAATTCATTTAATTGATATCTGAAAATATACAGGAAATCTAATATTGATATAAAATCATTCATTCCAACCAGTTATACATCTAATGGTAATATTAGGTTATGGTTTATCATGAAGGGTGTGTCTGATTTTCTTCAAAAGGATTATGGAAATCGAAAATAATGTGTTTGGAAAGAAGTCTCAAAAAATCCAGTCAAGAAACCTGGAGGAATACATGTGTTCTAAAGCAGGAAGGGATTTAAAGTGAACCAAATGCCTCTAAATTTGTAAACTTGTGGATGAAATATATATGCTATGATGGGCTAAACGTGAAGAAATAGTAATGTAGCAGTGTTGAATAGAAATGAAGTTCAAAATAGACATCATGTCCCATAGGAATCTACTTGCATTGATGTTAAACTGGGTCAGTTAATGTAGAAATGTTAGGATTTGTATGAACCATTAACTGAAGTCAGATTTCAGTAATGGGAAACAAATATGTATTCAAGGTGGATGAATATTTCTGAGAATAATCTTCTGAAAAGTTGATTATAAATCCACATACATGAACATGAATGAATTTAGGGAGTGTATATAATACACATATATTTCATATTTTAAAAAACTTGGAGAGTCACACACACACACACACACACAGACACATGCACAAACATTAAAAGTAGCAATATATATGCCAATCACATTTCATCATGAAATATATATAATCCACATATCGAAAAATATTCATTTTGCTTAACATGGATTCATGTATAATGTTGTTCTACTAGGAAGCTGACATAGGTTGAATTTTCAGTTTTAACAGCGTTTAGGAGGAATGATCTCTACTCACAATTTTTATCTTCCAAGTCAGTAGCCTCAAAAGAAATTATGTGTGATACCAGGTAGGATTCTATATGTGCGTATAAAAACACATGTGCTGAATAGGCTACAGAGAAAAGGAAACAGGAAGTCACATATTCGTTACCTTTAAAAACACATGTAGAACTATTTCAATTAAAAATTGACAATTTTTATAATACCTACCCTTTATCATGCAAAAGGCAAGACCTAGTATACACCATGCCTCCTCTGAACTGCTTGTATTTCTATTCTCTTTGGGTTATTTTTCTTCACCATATTAGGATTAATCGTCAAAGTCTAGTAGGGTATGGGATAGTGTCATAGATTCAGTATTTTGGATGGAAAATAGGAAAATGAATCCAATGTGTACGCAAACATATGCTACACAAAAATCTTCCAACTCTCATCAAGAACAATGCCTTGTCATTACCTTCGACCCTAGTAAAACACAATTAGAGGAGAAGAGTTAGAAAATCTGTGAATTCATATGTGGAATAAAATATACTCAGTAGTTCAAAAAATTGGAGGTGGTAAAGGAGTTTCCAAAAGTAAGGGAAAGTTTAAACAGTCCACACACATGGAGCTCTGCTGGCCTAAAGACTTCTTGAGAAAGTCCCTCTGAGGTTGGCCACTTGAAATATATTTTGTTGTATGGAGCTTTAGCTTCCTTTGTAGTGAGACCATTAAAGATGGGTCTGCATCTATGTGACCTGGAGGACATGGTTTCTTATTTTCCAATGAACATGAGACCGTAGTGCTGAATTCTCTCTTCCTAAGTAAACTGTGGACACTGGAACCTAAGTGTCTCCCCGTGTGAACTGTGAAGCCATTTGGTCATCCTCCACTTTTCGTGGTGTTTCTTGCTGCTGCACTGGGAGTTTGGTTTTTGCATCACGAAATACAAGGAGTTCAACTGGGACACAGTGCTGGAGGGAGTTCTGTCACGTGTGTATGGTCAGGTTCTGAAGGAGAATGCACCATCCAATATTCTATCTCTCATAGTTTGCCCCCGTGTCCATAGCAACCTGATTCTGAACATTTACCTGAAACCAAACCATATAACAATTTGCCTTTACATATAAGGGTCTGCTGGCTGCACCTTGTGAGTCACAAGCAATTCTATATAAATGCCACATTTTTAATCCATTCATCTAATGAAGGGAATCTACGTTGGTTCCACAGTCTTGCAATTGTGAATTGTGCTGCTATGAACATCGATTTATCAGTATCTCTGTAGCATGCTCTTTTTAGTTCTTTAGGGAATAGACCGAGAAGGGGAATAGGTCAAATGGTGGTTCCATTCCCAGCTTTCCAAGAAATCTCCATACTGCTTTCCAAATTGGCTGCACCAATTTGCAGTCCCACCAGCAATGTACAGGTGTGCCCTTTTCCCCACATTCTCGACAGCACATGATGGCGTTTGACTTCATAATGGCTGCCGATCTTACTGCAGTGAGATGGTATCTTAGGGTGGGTTTGTTTTGCTTTTCTCTGACTGCTAGAGATGGTGAGCATTTTTTCATGTACTTATTGATTGATTGTATGTCCTCCTCTGAGAAGTGTCTGTTCAGGTCATTGGCCCATTTGTTGATTGGGTTATTCATTTTCTTATTGTTTAATTTTTTTGAGTTCTTTGTATACTCTGGATATTAGGGCTCTATCTGAAGTGTGAGGAGTAAAGATTTGTTCCAAGGATGTAGGCTCCCTATTTACCTCTCTTATTGTTTCTTTTGCTGAGAAAAATGTATTTAGTTTGAGTAAGTCCCATTTGTTGATTCTAGGGATTAATTCTGGTGCTATGGGTGTCCTATTGAGAAATTTGGAGCCCGACACCACAGTATGTAGATGGTGGCAAAAGTTTTCTTCCACCAGATGCAGTGTCTCTGATTTGATATCAACCTCCTAGATCTATTTTGAGTTAACTCTTGTGCATGGTGAGAGGAGGGGATTCAGTTTCATTTTGTTACATATGGAATTCCAGTTTTCCCAGCACCATTTGTTGAAGATGCTATCCTTCCTCCATTGCATGCTTTTAGTCCCTTTATCAAATATAAGATAGCTGTAGTTTTGTGGATTGGTTTCTGTGTCCTCTATTCTGTATCACTGGTCCACCCGCCTGTTTTGTCACCAGTACCATGCTATTTTTGTTACTATTGATCGGTAGTATAGTTTGAGGTCTGGTATCGGTATACTGCCTGATTCACACTTCCTGCTTAGAGCTGTTTTTGCTATTCTGGGTCTTTTATTTTTCCATATGAATTTCATAATTGTTTTATCTATTTCTACAAGAAATGACCTTGAGATTTTGATTGGCATTGCATTAAACCTATAGAGAACTTTTGGTAATATCGTCATTTTGATGATGTTAGTTATGCTTATCCATGAACAGGGTATATTTTTCCATCTTCTAAGATTTTCTTCTATTTCTCTCTTTAGGGTTCTGTAGTTTTCATTGTATATGTCTTTCACCTCTTTTGTTAGGTTGATTCCCAAGTATTTTATTTATTTTTTTGATGATATTGTGAATGGAGTGATTGTCCTCATTTCCATTTCAGAGGATTTGTCGCTGATATACAAAAATGCCTTTGATTTATGCGTGGTGATTTAATATCCTGCCACTTTGCTGAATTCATTTATTACCTCTAATAGTTTCTTTGTAGACCCTTTTGGGACTGCTAGGTATAGAATCATGTCTTTTGCAAATAGCGATAATTGGAGTTCTTCTTTTCCTATTTTAATGCCTTTAATTTCTTTAGTCTTTCTAATTGCTCTGGCCAGTGTTTCGATAACTATGTTGAACAGAAGGGGTGAGAGAGGGCATCATTGTCTTGCTCCAGATTTTAGGGGGAATGCCTTCAATTGTTCTCCATTCAGAATGATGCTAGCCTGAGGCTTAGCAAAGATTGCTTTTACAATATTGAGGTATGATTCTGTTATCCCTAGTTTTTCTAGAGTTTTGAACGTAAAGTGATGCTGTACCTTGTCAAATGCTTTTTCCGCATCTCTCGAGATGATCATATGGTTCTTATTTTTAAGCCTATTGATGTGATGAATAACATTTATTGATTTCCGTATATTGTACCAGCCTTGCATCCCAGGAATGAATCCTACTTGATTATGGTGCACATTTTTTTTATATACATGTTTTTGTGTCTGATTCGCCAGAATTTTTTTGAGGATTTTTGCATTTTTCCTGAAATACCTTGAAAAGTATTGGTTTTTGTTCTTCTTTAAAGGTTTTGTATAATTCTGCTCTATACCCATCCGGTCCTGGGCTTTTCATAGTTGGTAGTATTTTGATGGTTTCTTCTATTTCCTCAATTGATATTGGAATGTTTAAGTTGTCTATATCCTCCTGACTCAATCTGGGCACATCATATTACTTAAGAAATTTATCAATGCCTTCACTATATTCTATTTTATTGGAGTATATTAATTCAAAATAATTTCTGATTTTCTTCTGTATTTCTGAAGTGTCTCTTGTTATATTTCCTTTTTCATTTCATATGCTAGTAATTTGAGTTCTCTTTCTACTTCTCTTTGTTAGCATGGCTAAGGGTCTGTCGATTATATTTATTTTTTCAAAAAACCAATGTATTGTTTTGTCAATTTTTTCAATTGTTTCTTTTGTTTGGATTTCATTAATTTCTTCTCTGATTTTAATTAGTTGTTGCCTTCTACTTCTTTTGCTGTTGTTTGCTCTTGTTTTTCTAAGATTTTGAGATGAAGTATGAGATCATTTATTTGTTGGGTTTTTCTTTTTCTAAGGAATGAACTCAAGCAATGAATTTTCCTCTTGGAACTGCTTTCAATGTGTCCCATAGATTCCGATATATTGTGTCTGTGTTTTCATTTATCTCTAAGAATTTTTTAATTTCTTCCTTGATGTCTTCTATAACCCATTGATCATTCAGAAACCTATTGTTCATTCTCCAAGTGATGAATGATTTTTCCTTTCTTTTTTATCGTTGATTTTTAATTTCATTCCATTATGATCAGATAAAATGCATGGTATTATCTCTACTCCTTTTTATTGTCTAAGAATTGCCCTGTGACATAATATATGATGTATTTTTGAGAAGGATCCATGTTCTGCTGAGAAAAAAGTGTAACTTCTTGATGATGGGTTGTATATTGTATATATGTCAATTAAGTCTAGGTTATTAATTGTGTTATTGAGTTCTATAGTTTCCTTATTCAACTTTTGTTTGGAAGATCTGTCCAGTGGTGAGAGAGGTGTGTTCATGTCTCCCATGATTACTGTATTGTGGTCTATTAGACTCTTGAAATTGAGAAGAGTTTGTTTGATGAACAAAGCTGCACCATTGTTTGTGGCATATATATTTATGATTGTTATGTCTTGTTGGCGTATGGTTCCCTTGAGTAGTATGTAGTGTCCTTCTTTATCCCTTTTGATTAACTTTGGCTTGAAATCTATTTTATTTGATATGAGTATGGACACTCCTGCTTGTTTCCGAAGTTCATAAGAGTGATATGATTTTTCCAAGTATCACCCTCAGTCTATGTATGTCTTTTCCTATAAAATGCGTCTCCTGTAGGCAGCATTTTGTTGGTTCTTGTTTTGTGATCCATTCTACTAGCCTGTGTCTCTTAATTGGTGAGTTTAAGCCATTAAGATTTTTGGTTATTATTGAGATATGGGTTGTTCTTCCAGCCATATTTGTTTATTTATGTTACTAAACATAGTTTGTTTTCCTCTTTGATTATTTTCCCCCCTTTAATGTCCTACCTCCCACTGTTGGTTTTCATTGGTATTTTCCATTTCCACTTCCTGTAATGTTTTGCCGAGGATGTTTTGAAGAGATGGTTTTCTAGCTGCAAATTCTTTTCACTTTTGTTTATCGTGGAAGGTTTTAATTTCATCTTCCATCTGAAGCTTAATTTCGCTGGATACATGATAATTGGTTGGAACCCATTTTCTTTCAGTGTTTGAAATATGTTATTAAAGGATCTTCTAGATTTCAGAGTCTGTGTTGAAAGATCAGCTGTTATCCTGGTTGGTTTACCACTAACTATAATCTGCTTCCTTTCTCTTGTAGCTTTTAAAATTCTCACCTTATTCTGTATGTAGGGTATCTTCATTACAATGTGTCTAGGTGTGGATCTCTTATGATTTTGCACGTTCGGCGTCCTGTAGACTTTTAGGATTTGGGATTTTGTCTCATTCTTCAAGTCTAGGAATTTTTCTCCTATTATTTCATTGAATAGATTGCTCACTCCTTTGGTTTGGACCTCTATACTTTCCTGTATCCCAATGAGTCTTATGTTTATTCTCTTTATGTTATCCCATATTTCTTGCAGTTTTGCTCATAGTTTCTTAACAGTCTTGCTGAGCTGTATATGTTCTTTTTGAGTTGAAATACTTTGTCTTCATTGTCTGATGTTCTATATTCTAAGTATTCTGCTCTGATGGTAGTATTCTCAATTGAGTTTTTAAGATGGTTCATTACTTCCTGCGTTTCTAAGATTTCAGTTCGTTTGTTTTTTATAACCTCTATCTCCCTGTATAGTTGATCTTTGCTATTTGGATTTTTTTATGTAATTCATTGTCGAAGTGATCTTTCATTGTCTGATTTTTGCTGTCTAATGTCTTCCTTGAGATTCCAGATCACCTGAAGCATGTATATCCTGAATTCTTTATCTGACATTCCATATGCTGCATCTATTACCTCTTCTAAAGTTGAGTTGACCTGCATTGCTTGTGGTCCTATCTTTCCTTGTCTTTTCATACAGCTTGCGTTTCTTTCTGCTTGGTGAAACTGTTGTGTTTTTGTAATTTTCCCCCTGTATATTTATATTGCTCTTGTATAGTGGAAAAGTCTCCATTGCAGGTGCGGTTGGCGGCTGTGCTGCTCCTCCAATTGGGGTGATCTGTCTACCATGCTGACCGGCCGCTAGGCCTGTTCTGCCGGTCGGTCATACGTCTGCCTACCTTGTAGGCATGGGTGTCGGCTCTGCTCTGCCCCTACTCCAATTGGGGTGACGTGACTACCATGCCGGTGGGTCGCTGGGCCTGTTCCAGGCACAGGCGGCAGCTCTGCTCTGCACCTCTGGCTTGATGACAAAATGAGAGAGACTCAGATGTTTGTGACTCACTTTCTTTACCAGGAGACCAACTATTTCTCTCGCCGCTGGTATCGATGAAGTTATCTCCTCCACCGCTTTGTGATCACATCAGATGTCTGCCATGTTGGTATCCCATGTAAATGGCAGCATTTCATTCCCTTTGTCGGGTGACCAAAGCAACGGGTGAGTCCTGACCGGCCCTCACAAGCCCCGTCTCAATCCTGTTGACACTGTCTATGAAGGCTCAGTTGGCATTTACCTCTACAGTATTCAGCAGGACCCAGACCAAGAAACAGTTTCCGCAGGTTCTTTAGCCCTGGGCCAGTGCAGTTCCGGGACCTGGAATTCAGCCGCTCCGGGCTCGGTGTATGTTCTGATAGGAGAACGATCCAAGAAGCAATTTTCATGGGTTCTTTAGCAGTGACCCTGAGTAATTTGTCTGCAAGATGAAGGCGAATGGCAACCTGAAATTACCTATTCTGTATCTGAATGAGCTGTGATCAGTCGAAAACAGGGATGGTGACATCAGCTCTCCAAGATGGTGACCGCTATCTTCCTCTGTGGTCTCACTGGTGTGGAAAACCGAATTGGACCGCTTCCTTCCCCCATTTCAAACCCAGAATTCAGCACTGAGCACAGTGATTGCCCAGATGGCAGGAGCCCGCATAATCCACAGACTGTATCTTTGTGTTGCTCTCTCGTCGTTTCCCAGCGCGCATTGCAGACACTAGCCGTGGGGCGATTTGCTAAATAAGCAGCGTGACCCTCCGTGAGGACAAATTGCTGGTGTTTGAGTTTCTGTAGCTGGTCCTTGTGCAATGGAAATTCTTCCTGTAGGTTTTGGAGCACACCAATTTTCCTGGAAATTTCTAATAAGATAGATTTTAGCCGTTCTAACTCGTCCTTCTCCTGCAAAGTGACGCGGTACAGGTGGGTAATGAACTCCCATCGCTGCCATAATATGATCCCCTGAAGTTAGTTTTCAGTACTAGGAAACAAACATGTATTTCAGGTGGAAAAATATTTCTGAGAATAATCTTCTCAAACGTTGATTATAAATCCAAATACATGAATATGAATGAATTTAGTTAGTGTATAATAAGACACATATATTTTATATTTTGAATAATCAGCAGAGTGAATACACACACACACACACACACACACACACACACACACACACCTAAATACAGACATTACAAAGTAGCATTATGTATGGCAATCGAAATTCACCATGAAATATATATCATCCACAGATCCAAAAATATTGATTTTACTAAATATGGATTTATGTTGTTCAACTAGGAAGCTCACCCATAGGTTGAATTTTCAGTTCCAACAGCATTTAGAAGAAGTGTTTTCTTCTAACAATTTGTATTTGCAAAGTCAGTTACCTCACAAATATGTACGTGTGATACCATGTAGTATTCTATATGTGCATATAAAAATGCATGTGCTGAATTAGCTACAGAGAAAGGGAGACAGGAATTCACATATTTGTTAACTTTAAAAACACATAGAGAACTATTTTAACTACAAATTGACAAGATTTATAACACCAACCCTTTATCATGCAAAAGGAAAGTACAACTATACACCATGCCTCCTCTGAACTGGTTGTATTTCTATTCTGTGTGGGTTATTTTACTCCATCATATTAGGATTAGTAGTCAGAGTCTAGTAGGTTTTGGGTTAGTGTCAGGGATTCAGTATTTCGAATTGAAAATAGGAAAATAAATTCAATATTTATGCAAATATGTGATACAAAAAAATGTTCCCACTCTCATCCAGAACAATGCCTTGACATCATCTTCGCTTAAAGTAAGACACAATTAGAGGACATGATTTACAAAAATCTGTGAATACATATCTGGAATGGAATATGCTCAGGAGTTCATATACTTAGAGGTGGTATAGGAGTTTCCAAAAGTAAGGGACAGGGTAAACACTCCACAAACATGGAGCTCTGCTGGCCTAAAGACTTTTGAGAAACTGCCTCTGAGTTTGGGCACTTGAAATATATGTTGCTGTCAGGAGATTTAGCTTCCGTTCTAGTTAGACCATCATAACTGGGTCTGCATCTATGTGACCTGGAGGACATTGTTTCTTATTTCCCAATGAACATGAGGCAGCAGTGCTGAATTTTTTCTTTGTAGGTAAACTGTAGCCACTGCGCGCTAAGTGTCTCCTCGTCTTTACTGTAAAGCCATTTTTTCATCCTCCACTTTTTGTGGTGTTTCTTGCTGCTGCACTGAGAGTTTGGTATCTGTTTCTTGAAATACAAGGAGTTCCACTGGGACAAAGTGCTGGAGGGAATTCTGTCACATGTGGTGGGTCAGGGTCTGCAGGAGAATGCACCAAGCAAGCTTCTTTCCCACAGAGCTTGCCCCATTGACCATAGCAACCTGATTCTGAATATTGTCCTGAAACCTCTCCATATAACAAGATGCTTTTACATACAAGGGTCTGCTGGATGCAAAATGTCAGTCACAAGCCATTTGGAAGCCAATGGCAGATAAACATGGCCTCACCACAGATGTTATTTCAGACACCTCCCCACCACTGCTCTAAGCCAACTACTCAGCAGGCTCCAAATTACTGGCATCTCTGTTCTACAGCATTTTCGTGAAACCAAGTCAATCAAGGCACTGTCTGGTATACTCATAATCAGCAACAGGAATCCAAAGTTTCTCCAGTGCCACTTGGTCAAGGGAATTTCAAAAATTTGGTGGTATTTATCTAGCTATTTTTTAAGGATGAAGTTGGAGGCACTGTGGGTTTCCAATCATTCAGGAACCATTAAATGGCGAGGAAACTCATTTAAACGAAAGAAATGGAGAACTATCACAGGCAAAGCTTCCCAAAGTGTGGCCAAAAGGTCACATGAAGCCAGGCTCATTGAGGTCTACAATGTGAGCTCCATGTGTGTTTTGACTCTCAACTATGGCTGCCAAGTCTTTAACAATAAAATCGTGTGATATCCTGGCTGAGATTACTTATGCTCTGTGGAAAGCCACCCTGGGCCTAGATCTCAGTTTCCAAGGGCGAATCTCATGTGTGGCCCCCTAAAATCTCAACACAATTCATGGCAATACTTCTCTGAGGACAGTTCCACAACTCAGTCTCTAAGGGGAATCACACCAGAGTTCAAGCCCAGGTGGAACCAGACATCTCTTCCAACCGCCACACAAATGACCACAATTAAAAACAAAAGACTCCCACATGGCACTCATCTTCTTCCATATAGACACTAATAATAACCTCTGGCTTGAGGTTTTCATGAGGGGCACAGACCAACACAGTGTTCAAAATAAGCACCCTCGCACCTCATTTGTCACAAGTCAGGGTTGCCTGGACACCCTTCCTTTGAACACGGAATGATCATAGAGCCCTGCCTTTAATACTGCTCCACAATTCCAATTTGAGGCTTACTGACTGTGGGATTTAGATTCTTTATGTGAACTGGAGTCATGAGTAATCACAAGCACCAGTGGGCTAGACTCTGCAAGGCTTTGAAGTACTCATTTGATGCAAATGATCCCTATTCTCACTTGATGGAGATCAGGAACCTTACAGAGGAAGGCGAGAGACGTAGTCCACAATAAATGCTTTTTGGACATTTTGGATTTGGGTGCACACATGGGATCTTTCTTTAGGTCCATTAGGTGCTGAGTATCTAAGCCACAGCCTCACACAGGGCCAAGTGGCCAATTCAGACACATCCCTTTCCAAAAAATTAAGCAAAGAGCCCCAGGTGATGCCCATTCATTTCCATTTGAAAACTGTTTTCTTCAGGCTTCACAAAGGCGTGGCCTAATCAAAGACCTTCCTGTTATTCAGTGCAACAGAAGAATAGGTATGCAAAAGGCCCAAAGCAGGGTTTCTCCACAGAGACTTTACTGGTCACATTGATATCTGAGTTTTCTGAGATGCTCCAATTCCCTTCAGCTATCCTGTACATGGCCATGTACCAGAGCTTGGATGTGGTACATATCTTGGACACATAACCATGAGCCTATTATGGTTAGTGGCCAGAATTCAGGCAGAAAACAGGAACTTAGGAAGACAGTAGGTGTTGCCCATCCAGAAGGCAAGCCAAGTCCATCTATAAATTGGGAAGGATGAATGCTGAGAAGCTTTCTACTAGACAGAACACATCCATTGATGCATGCTCTTTCTAATGTCTTCATCCACGAACACAGTGGGATACCCAGACATAGAAACACACTCCTTGTCAAACGACTTTCTAGAAACCATCCACTCCAAAATGAACATACTGCCTTTCCTACCTATTCTCAGAAAATGAGACAAGACCACAAACTCACACCCAACCCACAAAGGCACCTCCTTCCCCCAAGTAGGTCTGTGACTATCCGGAGTGTCCTCTTACTGGTGGGCCATACTATGTTCCCAGAAATGGCCTGTCCTGTCTCAGATCTGGTCTCCTTGGCCAACTCTGTGAGGTTATTAGGAGCCAGCGGTGAGCCATTACATGGAGATGACTTTTTCTCTCTCAGGTCCTTCATAGCTGCATACATCTTCTCCAAGGATGATTTCTGTATGGACCTTTGAGGATCTTAGCATGTGGAAGATCTGCTACATTCCTATATTGAAAGACCAACTCTGTCTCTAATCTTCTGTAAAGTTAGATTGAGGGAACAGTGTATGATTAGGATTAATAACATGTTCGATATGAGTTAGGAATCATTCTGCAGGAATGATTGGGAAGCTGCAATATTTACAAGAAAATATAGGTGAAATATTAGTATGAAAACAGAAATGTAGGTAAGATTTGAAGCCCAGAAGGGCATTGGGCCCTTGATTGGGATACTTAGATTTGAATTATTTTCTGCAGAGATGTCTCAGATAAATTCAGTACAATGGCATAGGACCTTGTACGTTGGATGATGGAATGTTGAAGAGAACTTCTAGTCAAAAAGGGATAGTTGAAATTATTAGAAAGATATTCAGTTTCAGAAAGAAGAGTGAGTATAGGTTTTGGACAAAATTTCTCCAGCAATAGGGTTTCTGATAGAGAGTGAATTTAAATGTGAGCACATGTGAAGAGTCAGTCACAATGATGAACTGGGGAAAATATGTCGGTAAGCAGATATCAATAGAGACATTAAGAAATCAGGAAAAGTATAAAGTGAGTGATAGGATTAGATATTTTCAACAGGGTTGAGTTTGAATATATAATCTAAGGAAGAAAAAAATATGTTGTCACAAATAGGATTGACATTTGAGAACATTAGGCAACATGTACATGGATGTTTTTAGTAATCCATGCTCACTTTCAATTTAGGCTTTGGTACAATCATATGTTTGACCTTTGCATTTTGGGTCCCGAATATTACTGTGATAAAATGTATATGTAGATTGGGTGACATAAGTATTTCTTATACCATTTCTGAGAGCAATATTTTGAAGATGTATAAATTATTATTGGCGGTACAAAGATTTGTACTCTGTGTCTATGAATATAGAATTAATGCACGAATTGACAATAATGTGAATAAATAATATAACTGTTTCCACTTTAAATAATGGATTGAATTGATATGTGAAAATATACACAAAAACTTATATTGATATACAATCATTCATTCCAACCAGTTACACATCTAATTGTATAATTGCGTTATGTTTTATTATAAAGATTGTGTGAGATTTGCTTCAAAAGTGATTATGGAAATCGAAAATAATGTGTTTGGAAAGAAGTCTCATTAAAAGACCAGTCAAGAAACCTGGAGGAATACATGTGTTCTGAAGCAGTAAGTGATTGAAAGAGAAACAAATGCCTATAAATTTGTGAATTTGTGGATGAAATATATATCCTATGATGTGCATGAACTGAAGAAATACTAACGAACCAATGTTGAATAAAAATGAACATCAAAATACACACCATGTCCCATAGGAATCTAATTGCATTGATGTTAAACTGGGTCAATTACTGTAGAAATATTAGTATTTGTATGCACATTCACTGAAGTTAGTTTTAAGTACTAGAAAACAAATATGTAGTTCAGGTAAATGAATACTTCTGAGAATAATCTTGTGAAATTTTTATTATAAATCCACATACATGAACATGAATGAATTTCAGTAGTGTATATAAGACACATATATTTCATATTTTGAAAAATCTTGAGAGTGTATATATATATATATATATATATATATATATATATATATATATATAAACACACACCCAAAACACACACAGAGATATTAAAAAGTACCAATATATAAGCCAATTAATATTCATCATGAAATATATAACATCCACAGATGCAAAATAATTTATTTTACTGAGCATGGATTTATGTACAATGTTGTTCTCCTAGGAAGCTCACACATAGGTTGAATTTTCAGTTCCAACTGCTTTTAGGAGGAGTGATCTTTTCTCACAATTTGTATCTCCAAGTCAGCCAAGTCACAAAAATGTACGTGTGATACCAGGTAGGATTCTATATGTGCATATAAAAATACATGTGCTGAATAGGCTACAGAGAAAGGGCATATAAAAATACATGTGCTGAATAGGCTACAGAGAAAGAGAGACAGGAATTCACGTATTTGTTAACTACAAAAACCCATGGTGAACTATTTTAATTAAAAATTGACTAGATTTATAACACCTACACTTTATCATGCAAAAGGCAAATCCAACTATACACCATGCCTCCTCTGAACTGTTTGTATTTCACTTCTGTTTGCATTATTTCTCTCCACCATATTAGGGTTAGTAGTCAGAGTCTAGTAGGGTATGGGTTAGTGTCAGGGATTCAGTATTTTGAATGTAAAATAGGAAAATGAATCAAATGTGTATGCAAATATGTGCTACACAAAATCTTCCTACTCTCATTCACAACAATACCTTGACACTATCTTTGCCCCAAGTAAGACAAAATAAAAGAAGAAGATTTAGAAAATCTGTGAATACATATCAGGAATGGAACATGGTTACGAGTTCACAATATTGGAGGTGGTAGAGGAGTTTCCAAAAGTAAGGGACAGGGTAAATACTGCACAAATATGGAGATCTGCCAGCCTAAAGACTTCTGGAGAACCTGCCTCTGAGGTTGGCCACTTGAAGTATATGTTGTAGTCAGGACCTATGGCTTCCTTTCTAGTGAGACCACCAAAGCTGGGTCTCCATCTATGTGACCTGCAGAACATGGTTTCTTATTTTCCAAAGAACGTGAGGCAGCAAGGCTAAATTCTCTCTTTGTAAGTAAACTCTTGCCACTGAAGGCTAAGTGTGGCCCCGTGTGGACTGTGAAGCCATTTGGTCATCCTCCACTTTTCATGGTGTCCTTGCTGCTGCACTGGGAGTTTGGTATTGCCTTCAGGAATTACAAGGAATTCAACTGGGTCACAGTGCTGGACGGGAGATCTGTCACGTGTTGTGCGTCAGGGTCTGCAGGAGAATGCACCAACCAGGCTTCTATCCCACATAGCTTGCCCCCTTGACCATAGCAACCTGATTCTGAACATTGCCCTGAAACCTCTCCATTCAACAAGATGCCTTTACATACAAGGGTCTGCTGGCTGCACCATGTCAGTTACAAGCCTTTTGGCAGATCCACATGACCCCACCACAGAAGTTTTATCACAGACCTGCAAAACACTGCTCTAGGCCCACTACTCAGCAGACTTTAACTTATTTGCATCATTGTTCTACACCATTTTCATGAAACCCAGTCAATCAAGGCACTGTCTGGTACACTCATGATGAGCAACAGGAAATCCAAAGTGTATCCAGTGTCACCTGGTGATGGGAATTTCAAATTTTTATGATGTTTATCTAGCAATTTTTCAAGGATGAGGTTGGAGGCACTGTGGGATTTAATTCATTCTGGAAACATTAAAAGGTGAGAAAGCCCATTACAATGAAAGATCTGGAGAACTCTCACAGGCAAGACTTCCCAAAGAGTGGCCAAAAGATCAAATGAAGCCAGGCCCATTGAGGTCTACAATGTGAGGTCCATGTGTGTTTTTACTCTCAACTATGGCTGTCAAGTCTTTCAGAATAAAATCATGTGATATTCTGGCTCAGATTCCCAGTGCTCTGTGGGAAGCCCCCTGGGCCTAGATCTCAGTTTCCAAAGGCCACTCCCATGCGTGGCCTCCAAAAATCCCAACACAATTCATGGCAATACATCTCTGCAGTCATTTCCAGAACTCAGTCTCTAAGAAGACTCACACCAGAGTTCAAGCCAAGGTGGACCCAGTCATCTCTTCCATCAGCCAAACAAATGACCACAATTAAAACCAAAACACTCCCACATGGCTCTCAACTACTTCCACATAGACACTCATCATAACCTCTGGCTGGAAGTTTCCATGAGGGGTGCAGCTGAAGACAGTATCCAAAATATGCTCCCTACCCTCATTTGTCTAATGTCAGGGTGGCTTGACAACCTATCTGTGAACAAGGAGTGATCAATTAGGCCTGCCATTAATACTGCTCTGCTTCTCCAATTTGAGCCTTATGTCTGTGGGGTTTAGATTCTTTATGTGAATTGGAGTTATGAGAAAATCCAAGCACCTATGGGCTTGCCTCTGCAGGGCTTTGAAAAACTTTTTGAACCAAAGATACCTATTCTCACTTGATGGAAGTCAGGAACCTTACAGAGGAAGGCGAGAGACTTCATCCACAAGACTGCTCTTTTTCCATTTTGGTTTTGGATGCACACATGAGATCTTTCCTTAGATTCATCAGGTGGTGAGAATCTAAGTCACAGCCTCACACAGGGCCAAGAGGCTGATTCAGACACATCCCTTTCCATGGCAATTAAGCAAAGAGCCACAGGTGATGCTCATTATTTTCCATTGGAAAACTGTTTTCTTCAGGTTTCACAAAGGGGTGGACTGAGGCAAAGACCTTCCAGACATTCAGGGCAACGGAACAATAGGTAAACAAAAGGCCCAAATCAGTGTTTCTCCACTGACACTTTACTGGTCACACTGATATCTGAGTTTTCTGAGTTCCTCTCCATTCCCTTCAGCTATCCAGTACAAGGCCATGTTATAGAGTTTGGAGGTGGTACATATCTTTTACACAAAACCATGAGCCTATTCTTGAGAGTGGCCAGAATTCAGGAAGAAAACAGGAACTTAGGAAGATAGCAGGTGTTGCCCATTCATAAGGAAAGCCGTAGTCCATTCATAATTTGGCAGGATGAATGCTGAGAAGCTTTCTACTAGACAGAACAATTCCATTGATGCATTCTCTTTTCTAATGTCTATAACCACAGACACAGTGGAATACACAAACCCACAACCACACCCACAAAGGCAACTCTTTCCTCCAAGTTGGTCTGTGACTATCCAGAGTGTCCTCTGACTGGTGGGCCATACTATGTTCCCCAAAATTGCTTGTCCTGTCTCAAATCTGCTTTCCTTTGCTAACTCTGTGAAGTAGTCAGGAGTCAGTGGTGAGCCAATACCTGCTTTATCAGGAAAGAATTATCTTCAGAGCTTCCCTGGCATTTGGCCATCCTCACATCAGTAGGTAAGTGCCGCAGCCCGGCTGGCTGGGCAAAATAACCGGGGGGGGGGGTGACGAACAACTTGGGTAGACTGATGCAGCAGGAGTGGAAGCCGATTATTGTTGAATAAGAGCGGTATTTATACATTTTACACAGCCTATCTAATTAGCATGAAATAGATACAGCAGTCAAACAATAAGGAATCTCCACACTTAATGGCTCGCTTTTGTTACTTCACAAACCACTCCCTCTGGCATTTTGCCAGGCGCCATCCAGACTTTTTTACAGACTCTAACATTTCTCTGGCAAAATAACAGGTGCCAATCTGACTTGTTTACAGACCTTAACAGTTAAGAAGAAAGACTGACTCTGTCTTTGGTAAATTCAAACAAGTGAGACCACTGGGACTGGGATTGGTAATGGCTCTGGGTGCCTGGCTTCCTGGATCCCAAGTTCAGAGACTTTCATCATCAAGCAAGTGAGGTGTGGTCACTTCTTTCAGGAACTGAATGAGGTAACTGCCTTGGCAACCACTTTGTCCTAACAGTTGCTTCCAAGGGTCCCATGAGATGGAGGCTGCCCCTACTTCCTGTGACACTTTCATATGTTAGAATGGTATATCAACCATACGCACCTGGGAAGAGCTTTCCACACAGGCCTGGTTTGGTCTACTCTACATTAAGAAGAATGAGGCTGATTCAGACACATTCCTTCATCCTACCAGGTTCTTTGCCATGGAGATGTCTTTTGCTCTCTCAGGTCCTTCATAGCTGCCTACATCTTCTCCAGAGATCATTTCTGCATGTACCTTTGATGTTCTCAGCAGGTGGAAGATTCCATACATTCCTGTATTGTAAGACCAACACTGTCGCTGCTCCTCAGTAAAGTTAGATTGAGGGAACAGTGTATGATTAGTGTTATTAACATGTTCGATATGGGTTAGGAACCATTCTGCTGGATGAATAATGGTATTGGGAACCTGTGATATTTATAAGAATATAGAGGTGAAATATATGTACGAAAACAGAAATCTAAGTAAGATTTGAAGCCCAGAACTTCATTTGTCCCTTGATTGGGATACTTAGCGTTGAATTACATTCTGCACAGATGTTTCAGATAAATCGATATACAATGGCATAGGACCTTTCACCTTGGATGATTGAATGTAGAAGAGAACATCCAGTCAAAAAGTGATAGTCGGTAGGATTAGGAAGATAGTCGGTAGGTTTAGGAAGAAGAATGAGTGTAGGATTTGGAACAAAAGTTCTTTAGAAGTAGGGTATCGCTAAGAGAGTGAATGTAAATATCAGCACATGTGATGAGGAAGTCACAATGATTAACTGGGGAAAATATGTAGGAAAGCAGATATCAATAGAGACATTACAAAATCAGGCAAAGTATAAAGTGAGTGACAGGATTAGACATTTTCAACATGTTTGAGTTTGAATATATAATCTTTGGAAGAAACAAATATGTAGTCACCAATAGGATTTTCATTTGAGAGCATTAGGCAACCTGGACATGGATGTTTTTAGTAATCCATGTTCACTTTCCATTTAGGTTTTGTACAATCATAAGTGTGACCTTTGCTTTTTGTGTCCAGAATATTACTGTGATAAAATGTATATGGAGATCAGGTGACATGGGTATTTCTTCCACCATTTCTGGGAGCTATATTTTGAGGACGTATAAATTAGTATTGGGGGTACAAAGAGGTGTACCTGTGTCTATGAATATAGAGATAATTCGTGAATAGACTGTACTGTGAATAAATAATATAACTGGTTCCACTTTAAATAATGGATTGAATTGATATCTGAAACTAAGTAAGAAATCTTATATCGATATACAACCATTCATTCCAACCAGTTATACATCTAATGGTAATATTAGTGTTATGGTTTATTGTGACGGGTTTGTGCGTTTTGCTTCAAATGTGATAATGGAAATCGAAAATAATGTTTTTGGGAAGAAGTATCATGAAAAGAGCAGTTATGAAACATGGAGGAATACATGTGTTCTCAAGCAGGAAGTGATTGAAAGTGAAACAAATGCCTATAAATTTGAGAAATTTTGATGAAACATATATGCTATGATGTGCATAAACTGAAGATAGTAATGTACCAGTGTTGAATAAAAATGAACATCAAAATACACATCATGTCTCATAGAGTCTACTTGCATTGATGTTCAACTGGGTCAGTTACTGTAGAAATATTAGGATTTGGGGGGGAATTAATAATACAATTTATTTTAGCACTAGCATGCCACAGAATGTAGAGGAAAGATCAATGGATTTTTAGTTACAGCACTAATAATCTAACATTTAGTGACTATTTTGGATAGTCTAGAAATTACATAAGGCTATGTAACATATTTTTTTTATTTAACATTCATCAAAGCTTGGAATTTTCGTAATATTTCTTCTTTTTTCTTTTTTTTTTTTCAGTTGTTGATTGACCTTCATTTTGTTTATTTGTATGTGGTGCTGAGAATAGAACCATGTGCCTCACACATGCTAGAAAAGCATGTTACCTCTGAGCCACAAACCCAGCCGCTCCACTTCTATCTTAACATCATACACTCATGTCCCTCTTCTTTACTCACTTTCTTCCTCATTTTCCCCCTTCTCTCCCTTCCTTTTTGGTTTCCCCTCCATATCTATTTTTCTCTCATGTCATTACAAACAGTAGTATGCTATGAAATTTAAATTTAAGACTGTTTTTTTAGTCATTCTTTTTCTTGAGAAGATTTAAAAATTATAATCACCTGATAGATATATTACAATACATTTATTATACATTTGTATCTATATTCATGCATATACATTACATATATTATATATATACATATATATTTAAAAGTACTTTGATTTTCCTGTTAGAAATAATATAGACCAAGTCTTTCTTAATTCTCAATTCTTCCATAATTAACATCTTACAGTGAAAATCAAATAAACATATTTAAGTAAACAGGTATCATTCTTATTTATCAATACTGATAATTTAAAGTTTTATATCACATTGAGTGGTAATGTCGCATATTAACTCTTATGAATTAGAGAAATTTTATTTGAACAACCTATTATATAAGGACCATATGCACTGACATTTTAAATGGCTTTCTTGTGATTTCAATTTCTATCAATTGTGTATTAATTGCCAAATACTTATTTTAGTACTTTTCATGTTCATAATTGATATAAAGTCAATTGTTTAATTCTTCTTGTAAGTAGTTACTTATTACAGTAGGGACATTATTAATAATACTACATCTTTATAAGAAAAATGGTACAAATTTATTTTCATGCAAAATTAAGAATAATTGCATGCTCTAGATGTTTGATTGTTGATACATATAACAAAGAGCTTTTGATGAGTCTCTTCCCCAGTAAAACATAAAATGCAAAGATATAGTTAGGTTTGTATGTCCAAATAAAGATAAGAAAAAATACACATTATCAGCTAGAAACTATTAAATAAAAGATGAAAAGAACAATCCAACACATTGTACGAACTTGTCAGATGAGGTAGTATTCTGGAAGAATAGCCTAAGACTAGACCTTGTCCATGACAATATATTCACGAAAAAAATGAAATATGAAAAGTGTAGAAAATGCTATGAATTTTTCATGAAGTTAGGTGAATTATCCTTTAATCTCAATTTATGTGCATTTTCTGGTAAAATAAATTTGTGATATTCACAAAACAAAGTTTCTGTATAGCAAAATGAATACATCTGAACCCATTTTTAGCTGATTTCTTCCCACTAAATTTTAAACCTTTATTTATTTATTTATTTTTATTGGTTGTTCAAAACATTACAAAGCTCAAGATATATCATCTTTCATACATTTGACTCAATTGGGTTATGAACTCCCATTTTTTCCCCAAATACGAATTGTAGAATCACATCGGTTACACATTCACATTTTTACATAATGGCATATTAGTGACTGTTGTATTCTGCTACCTTTCCTATCCCCTACTATCCACCCTCTCCTTCCCTCCCATCTTCCCTCTCTACCTCATCTGCTATTGTTCAATTCTCTCCATTGTTTCCCCCTCACTTCCCCTCACAACATCTTATATGCAATTTTGTGTAACATTGAGAGTTTCCTACAATTTTCATAAGCTTTCCCTTCTCTCTCCCTTTCTCTCCCCCCATTCGTCTTTGTTTAATGTTAATCTTTTCCTCATGCTCTTCCTCCCTGTTCTGTTCTTATTTGCTCTCTTTATAACAGAGAAGACATTTGGCATTTGTTTTTTAAGGATTGGTTAGCTTCGCTTAGCATAATATGCTCTAATGCCATCCATTTTCCTGCAAATTCTATGATTTTGTCATTTTTTGTGCTGTGTAATACTCCATTGTGTATAGATGCAACATTTTTTTTATCTATTAATCTATTGAAGGGCATCTAAGTTGGTTCCACAGTCTAGCTATTGTGAATTGTGCTGCTATGATCATTGATGTGGCAGTATCCCTATAGTACGCTCTTTTAAGATCCTCAGAGAACATTCCAAGAAGGGTGATAGCTGGGTCAAATGGTGGATCCATTTCCAGCTTTTCCAGGAATATCCATACTTCTTTCAAAATTGGCCTCACCAATTTGCAGTCCCACCAGCAGTGTACAAGTGTATCCTTTTCCCCAAATCCTCGCCAACACTTATTGTTGTTTAACTTCATAATGGCTGCTGATCTTACTGGAGTCAGATGGTATCTTAGGGTGGTTTTGATTTGCATTTCTCAGACTGCTAGAGATGGTGAGCATTTTTTCATGTACTTGTTGATTGATTGTATGTCCTCCTCTGTGAAGTGTCTGTTTAGGTCCTTGGCCCATTTGTTGATTGGGTTATTTGTTATCTTATTGTTTAATATTTTGAGTTCTTTGTATATTTTGGATATTAGGGCTCTATCTGAAGTGTGAGGGGTAAAAATTTGTTCCCAGGATGTAGGCTCTCTATTTACCTCTCTTATTGTTTCTCTTCTTGAGAAAAAACTTTTTAGTTTAAGTAAGTATCATTTGTTTATTCTTGTTATTAACTCTTGGGCTATTGATGTCTTATTAAAGAATTTGGAGCCCGACCCCACAGTATATAGATCATAGCCAACTTTTTCTTCTATGAGACGCAGTGTCTCTGATTTGATATCTAGCTCCTTGATCTATTTTGAGTTAACTTTTGTGCATGGTGAGAGAACGGGATTCAGTTTCATTTTGTTGCACATGGATTTCTAATTTTCCCTGCACCATTTGTTGAAGATGCTATCCTTCATCCATTGCATGTTTATAGCCACTTTATCAAATATAAGAAAGTTGTAATTTTGTGGATTGGTTTCTCTGTCCTCTATTCTATACCATTGGTCCACCTGCCTGTTTTGGTACCAGTACCACACTGTTTTTGTTACTCTTGCTTTGTAGTAAAGTTTGAACTCTAGTATCGCTATACCTCCCGATTCACACTTCCTGCTTAGAATTCCTTTTGCTATTCTGTGTCTTTTGTTTTTCCATATGAATTTCATGATTGCTTTATCATTTCTACAAGAAATGCCGTTGGGATTTTGATTGGCATTGCTTTAAACCTGTAGAGAACTTTGGGTAATTTCGCCATTTTGATGAATTTAGTTCTGCCTATCCATGAACAGGGTACATTTTTCCATCTTCTAAGATCTTTTTCTATCTCTCTCTTTAGGGTTCTGTGGTTTTCACCTCTTTTGTTAGGTTGATTTCCAAGTATCTTATTTTCTTTGAGGATATTTTGAATGGAGTGGTTTTCCTCATTTCCATTTCAGAAGTTTTGTTGCTGATATACAGGAATGCCTTTGATTTATGCGTCTTGGTTTTATATCCTTCATTTATTAACTCTAGCAGTTCTTTGTAGACCCTTTTGGGTCTGTTAAATATATTACCATGTCATCCACAAATAGCGATAATTCAAGTTCTTCTTTTCCTATTTTTATGCCTTTAATTTCTTTTGTCTGTCTAATTGCTCTGGCTAGTATTTCAAGAACTAAATTGAATAGAAGTGGTGATAGAGGGCATCCCTGTCTTGTTCCAGATTTCAGAGGGAATGCCTTCAGTTTTCTCCATTTAGGATGATCCTAGCCTGAGGTTTAGCATATATAGCTTTTACAATGTTGAGGTAAGTTCCTGTTATCCCTAGTTTTTCTAGTGTTTTGAACATAAAGGGATGCTGAACTTTGTTGAATGTTTTACTACATCTATCGAGATGATCATATGATTCTTGTCCTTAAGTCTATTGATGTGGTGAATAGCATTTATTGATTTCCGTATATTGAACCAGCCTTGCATTCCAGGGATGAATTCTACTTGATCATGGTGCACAACTATTTTGATATGTTTTTGTATTCAATTCACACGGATTTTATTGAGAATTTTTGCATCCAACTTCATTAGAGATATTGGTCTGTAGTTTTCTTTTTTGAAGTGTCTTTGTCTGGTTTTGGGATCAGGGTGATTTTGGACTCCGAGAATGAATTTGGAAGAGCTCCTTATTATTCCATTTCTTGATATAGCTTGAATAGTATTGGTATTAATTCTTCTTCGAAGGTTTTGTTGAACGCCGCTGTATACCCATCAGGTACAGGGCTTTTTTTGATTGGTAGTCTTTTGATGGCTTCTTCCATTTCTTTCTTTGCTTTTGGTCTGTTAAAATTGTGTGTGTCTTCCTGACTGAATATGGGCAGATCGTATGACTTAAGAAATTTATCGATATTATAACTATCTTCTATTTTATTGGAATATAGGATTTCAAAATACTTTCTAATTATCTTCTGTATTTGTGTACTGTCTGTTGTGATATTGCCTTTTTCATTCCGTATGTTAGTAATTTGAGTTCCCTCTCTTCTTCTCATCCTTAGCATGGCTAAGGGCCTGTAAATCTTATTTATTTTTTCAAAGAATCAACTTTTAGTTTTATCAATTTTTTCAATGTTTTTTTTTGTTTCAGTTTCGTTGATTTCTGCTCTAATTTTAATTATTTCTTGTCTTCTACTACATTTGCTGTTGTTTTGCTCTTCCTTTTCTAGGTTTTTGATGTGTACTGTGAGTTTATTTATTTGTTGTTTTATTCTTTTTTTGAGGAAAGAACTCCAAGAAATGAATTTCCCTCTTAAAACTGCCTTCTTTGTGTCCCATAGATTCCAGTATGTTGTGTCTGTATTGTCATTTGATTCTAAGAATTTTTTTATCTCCTCCTTTATGTCTTCTGTAACCCAATGATCATTCAGTAGAATATTGTTCATTTTACATGTGATGTAGGATTTTTCCTTCCTTCTATTCTCATTGATTTCCAGTTTCATTCCATTATGATCAGATATGGTGCATCGTATTATCTCCACGCCTTTATATTTACTAAGAGTTGCCCAATGGCATAATATATGGTCTAACTTGGAGTAGGATCCATGTGCTGCTGAGAATAAAGTGTATCCACTTGATGATGGTTGATATATTCTATATATGTCGGTTAAGTCAAGGTTATTGATTGTGCTGTTGAATTCTATAGTTTCTTTATTCAGTTTTTTATAGAGGATCTGTCTAATGGCGAGAGCGGTGTGTTGAAGTCACCCATAATTATTGTGTTGTAGTCTATTTGACTCTTGAACTTGAGGCGAGTTTGTGTTATGAGCGTTGCAGCTCAATTGTTTGGTGCATACCAATTGATAATTGTTATGTCTTGTTGGTGGATGGTTCCTTTTAACAATATATAGTGTCCTACTTTATCCCTTTTGATTAACGTAGGTTTGAAGTTGATTTTATATGATATGAGTATGGCCACTCCTGCTTGCTTCCGAGGGCCACGTGAGTGGTATGATTTTTTCCAACCTTTCACTTTCAGCCTGTGTATGTCTTTACCTATCAAAAGAGTCTCCTGAAGGCAGCATATTGTTGGATTTATTTTTTTGATCCAGGTTACTAGCCTATGTCTCTTGATTGGTGAGTTTAGATTTTTAACATTTAAGGTTACAATTAAAATATGATTTATACTTCCAGTCATGTTTATTTATTTATTTATTTTAATTTGGGTAGTTTTTACTTTTTGGTTATTTTCTTACCCCTTTACTGAGATACCTCCCGCTGTTAGTTTTGGGCACTATTTTTCAATTCCTCTTCTTGTAGTATTTTGCTCAAAATGCTTTGCAGTGCTGGTGTTCTGTCTGCGAATTCTTTTAGCTTTTGTTTATCAAGAAAGACTTAATTTCATTGTCAAATCTGAAGCTTAATTTTGTTGGATACAGTATTCTTGGTTGGAATCCATTATTTTTCAGTGTTTGAAATACATTGTTCAAAGATCTTCTCGCTTTCAAAGTCTGTGATGAAAAATCAATTGTTAACCTAATTGGTTTACCCCTGAATGTTATCCGCCTACTTTCTCTCGTAGCTTTTAATATTCTCTCCTTGTTCTGTATGTTGGCTACCTTCATAATTATATGTCTTGGAGTTTGTCTATTATGGTTTTGAATGTTTGAGGTCCTGTAGGCTTCCAGGATATGGCAATCCATTCCATCTTTCATCTCTGGGATGTTTTCTAGAATTATTTCATTTAATATGTTGTCCATTCATTTGTTTTGAATCTCTATGCCTTCTTCTATGCCGATGACTCCCAATTTTGGTTTTTTTATGACATCCCATATCTCTTGAATAGTTGCTCATGGGATTTAAGCATGTTTTCTGTGTTGACTATATTCTTTTCAAGTTGACAAACTTTGTCTTCATTATCTGATGTACTGACTTCTACTTGATCTAGTCTATTTGAAATATTCTTGTTTGAGTTTTTAATTTGGTTTATAGTTTCCTGCATTTCTAGAATTACTGTATGATTTTTTAAAAGATCTCTATCTCCTGGTAAACCTTGTTCTTTGCCATTTGAATTTGGTTGTTTAATTCATTTTCAAAATATACTTTTATTTCTTGGACTTGCTGCCTCATGTCTTCTCTATTATTCCTTTCCATCTGAGTTAGGTACGACTTAAGTTTTTTCCCTTTCCCTGTTTCTGATGCTTCTAGGTTCTCCTGTAGTATTAAGTTGTCTTTCATTGTTTCTACACCTTTTTTCCCCTTGTTTTTTCATGATGTTCACGTTATTTTCTGGCTCTATTTGATTGCTGTGTTTCTGCTCTCTTCTATAGATTTGTTATGGGTTTATATATCTCTGTTTTCTCTCCTTTGTGTTGCTAGACTATGCCTGCTTAAGTGGATTTCGCTGTTAAGGAATTCTGACAGCCGAGCTCCAGTGATGTCACCTCTCTGCTGTGGTGGGCCCCATGCTCTTTGCCGGAGTGTCCGAATTGGGGGGTGGACTGGATTGTCTCTTGTTGGTTTCAGCTCCCGGTCGCTGGCATGCCGGCAGTCTCCAGCCACCCAGTAGCGCGGGCAGCGGATGGGCTGTCGCCGGCGGGTGGGTGATCTCTAGCCACACAGTTGCGCGTTCGGTCGTCGGCAGGCACGCGTTCTCCAGCCGTCAAGACATGCCATCAGCAGGTGGGCTGGCGCCGGCAGGAAGGTGGTCTCCAGTTGCCCAGTCACACTGGCAGCGGTCTGGTGTTCTCCAGCCACCCAGTCAGGAGGGCCTGGCCTCTAGTCCCCTGGTTTATCCTGCTAGTCCTGATTTCTCCTGCTAGACCAGATTTCTCCTGAGTGATGCTTCTCGGCAGCTCAAACTGTTCTCCGGGTCTGCCGTTTGTTGGGTGGGGAGGGTGTCTATTGTGAACCCTGGAACTCTATTGTTTTAATATTTTCCGCTTGCCCCTCACCCCGCACTGGCTAGGCAAGTTTCATTTTTGCCACTGATGGGAAGGGGAGATGAAGGTCAGGTGCCTCTAGTTTTCCCCCAGTCTTTATGCAGACTTGCTCTGATTATCCCTCCCCCAAAAGCCTAGGAGAGATTTTATGCGAATTTTCCTCTGTATGTGAGATGAGCTGAGAAACACACACCTGTTTTATTGTTGCAATCTGTCTGGGAGTGGTGGTGGTTACTTCAGCTCTCCAAGATGGTGGCTGCTGGTTTCCTTTGTGGAGTTTCCACTTTGGGGGATAGAAATGTACTGCTAACTTTCCCGTCTGAAATCCCAAATTCAGCTGGGGGCTCAGTGGATGCTCAGCCAGCAGGATTCCACAGAATCTGCAGCAACGTTTCTCCCTGCTTGCTGGTCGCTTCTCGGTGGTGCCTCACCATTTGTAGACACGGGGCAGGTCACGCGGATCAATCAGAATGGATCTCTGGTTGCACAAGTGGCTTGTGTTTGAGACTCAATTACCGGACCTCGGTGGTGGAAATCATTCTTCTAGATTTCGGTAAACACCCATTTTCCTGTAAGATCCTAACAAGATAGTTTTTCATCGTTCTAACTCGTTATTCACCTGCGCAGTGGCAGGGTACACTGGGTGTGATACACTGTCTTCACAGTCATCTTGCAATGCCGAAATATTAGGATATGGATGCACCATTTACTGAAAACTGTTTCAGTACTAGGAAAAAATATGTATTTCAGGTGGATGGATATTTCTGAGAATAATTTTTTAAAAAGTGGATTATAAATCCACATACATGAATATGAATGAATTTAGGGAGTGCATAATAAGACACAAAAATTTCATATTTTGAAAAATCCGGAGAGTATATATATATATATATATATATATATATATATATATATATACACACACACAGACATTAAAAACTAGCAATATATATGTCAATTGAAATTCATCATGAAATACATATCATCCACAGACCCAAAAATATTCATATACTTAACATGGATTTATGTATAATGTTGTTCAACTAGGAGGCTTACCCATAGGTTGAATTTTCACTTCCAACAGCATTTAGGAGGAGTGATCTCTTCTCAAAATTTGTATTTGCCAAGTCAGCCACCTCACAAAAATGTACGTGTGATACCAGGTACGATTCTATATGTGCATATAAAATTACATGTGCTGAATAGGCTACAGAGAAAGGGAGACAGGAATTTACATATTTGTTAACTTTCAAAACACACGGAGAACTATTTCAACAAAAAATTGACTAGATTTATAACTTCTAACCTATATAATGCAAAAGGCAATTTCAACTATACACCATGCCTCCTCTGAACTGCTTGTGTTTCTATTCTGTTTGAGTTTTTATTCTCTATCATATTACGATTAGTAGTCAGAGTCTAGTAGGGTAGGCTTTAGAGTCAGGGATTCAGTATTTCGAATGGAAAATTGGAAAATGAATCCAACGTGTATGCAAATATGTGCTACACAAAATCTTCCCACTCCTCCAGAACAATGGCTTGACATTATCTTCGCCCCAAGTAAGACATAATTAGAGGAGAAGAGTTAGAAAATCAGTGAATACTTATCTGGAATGGAATATGCTAAGGAGTTCAGTACCTTGGAGGTGGTAGAGGAGTTTCCAAAAGTAAGGGACAGGGTGAACACTCCACAAACATGGA
Organism: Callospermophilus lateralis; assembly: GCF_048772815.1. NCBI lineage: Eukaryota > Metazoa > Chordata > Mammalia > Rodentia > Sciuridae > Callospermophilus > Callospermophilus lateralis. The sequence continues at coordinate 1,516,628 of NW_027512630.1, forward strand.
GCTCTGCTGGCCTAAAGACTTCTTGAGAAATTGCCTCTGAGTTTGGGCACTTGAAACATATGTTGTTATCAGGAGCTTTAGCTTCCTTTGTAGTGAGATCATCAAAGCTGGGTCTGCACCTATGTGACCTGTAAAACATAGTTTCTTATTTTCCAATGAACATGAGGCAGCAGTCCTGAATTTGATCTTTGTAGGTAAACTGTGGCCACTGGGTTCTAAGTGTCTCCCTGTGTGGACTGTGAAGCCATTTGTTCATCCTCCAATTTTCATGGTGTTTCTTGCTGCTACAATGGGAGTTTGGTATTTGCTTCATGAAATACACGGAGTTCAACTGAGACACAGTGCAGGAGGGAGTTCTGTCACGTGTGGTATTTCAATTTCTGCAGGAGAATGCACCAACCATGCTTCTATATCACATAGCTTGCCCCATTTACCATAGCAAATCGATTCTGAACATTGCCCTGAAACCTCTCCAAATAACAAGATGCCTTTACTTAGAAGGGACTGCTGGCTGCATCATGTCAGTCACAAGCCATTTGGAAGCCAATGGCAGATCCACATGGCCCCACCACAGATGTTTTATCACACACCTGCCTACCACTGCTCTAGGCCCACTAATCATCAGGGTCCAACTTATTGGCATCTCTGTTTTACACAATTTTCATTAAAACCAGTCAATCAAGGCAGTGTCTGTTATACTCATGATCAGCAACAGGAAATCCAAAGGTTCTCCTGTGCCAGCTGGTCATGGAAATTTCAAAAATTTCATGGTATTTTTCTAGCCATATTTCAACAATGAAGGTGGAGGCACTGTGAGTTTCAGTTCATTCCAGAACCATTAATGTTGACGAAGCTCATTTCAATGAAAGCTCTGGAGAAATCTCACAGGCAATGCTTCCCAAAGAATGGCCAAAAGGTCAAATGAAGCCAGGCCCATTGAGTTCTACAATGTGAGGTCCATGTGACTTTTGACTCTCAACTACGGCTGCCAAGTCTTTCAGAAGAAAATTATGTGATATCTTGGCTGTGATTCCCAGTGCTCTGTTGAAAGCCACCCTGGGCCTTGATCTCAGTTTCCAAGGGCGACTCTCATGCATGGCCTCCTAAAATCCCAACACAATTAATGGCAATACTTTTCTGAGGTCAGTTCCAGAACTCGGTCTCTAAGGGGAAAAACACCAGAGTTCATGTCAAGGTGGACCCAGTCATCTCTTCCAATCACCACACTAACAACCACAATTAAAACCAAAACAATCCCACATGGCCCTCATGTTCTTTTATATAGACACTCATCATAACCTATCGCTGGAAGTTTCCACGAGGGGCGAAGCCCAAGACAGTCTCCTAAATAATCTCTCTTGCCCCTAATTTGCCTAAATTCAGGGTGGCCTGGACACCATTCCTGTGAACCAGGAGTGTTCAAATAGGCCTGCTGTTAATACTTCTCTGCTTCTCCAATTTGAGGCGTATTGACTGTGCAGTTTGGATTCTTTATGTGAATTGTAGTCACGGGAAAACTCAAGCAATTTAGGGCTTTGAAGAAATGATTTGGTCCAAAGGATCCCTATTCTAACTTGATGGAGGTCAAGAACCTCACAGAGAATGGGGAGAGACTTCATCCACAATAACTGCACTTTTGGCCATTTTTGTTTTGGATGCACACATGTGATGTTTCTTTAGATTCTTCAGGGGTTGAGAATCTAAGCCGCGGCCTCACACAGGGCCAAGAGGCTGATTCAGACACTTCCATTTTCAAAGAAATTAAGCAAAGATCCACAGGTGATGTCCATTCATTTCCATTTGAACCTGTTTTCTTCAGGCTTCACAAACGGATGTCTTGAGGCAAAGACCTTCCTGACATTCAGGGCAACAGAACAATAGGTAAGCAAAAGGCCCAAAGCAGGGTTTCTCCACTGAGACTATCATGGTCACACTTATATCTGAGTTTTCTGAGATGCTCGACATTCCCTTTAGCTATCCAGTACATGGCCATGTCACAGGGCTTGGAACTGCTACATATCTTGGACACAAAACCATGAGCCTATTCTGGAGAGTAGCCAGAATTCATGAAGAATGCAGGAATTTTGGAAGATACCACATGTTGCCCATCGATCAGGCAAGCTGAAATCCATTCATAAATTCGGCAGGATGAATGCTGGGAATCTTTCTGCTAGACAGGAGACAACAATTGATGCATTCAGTTTTCTAATATCTAAAACCATGCACATAGTGGGATACACAGACATAGAAACACTTGCTTGCCAAACGACTTACTATAAACAGTTCACTCCAAACCAAACAAACCGCCTTTCCTACCTATTCTCAGAACATGAGACAAAAACCACAAACCCACACCGACAACCACAGAGGCACCACCTTCTACAAAGTATGTCTGTGACTATCCAGAGTGTCTTCTGACTGGTGGGCCAACTTATGTTCCCCGGAAAACACCAACTCTGTGAACTTGTCAGGAGCCAGCGGTGAGCCACTATCTGCTTTCTCAGGAAAGGCCCCTCTTCTGAGTTTTCCTGGCAGTTGGCCATCCTCATATCTGTAGGTACCATGAAAGACTGACTCTGTCCTTGGTAAATCCAAACAAGTGAGCCCACTGGGACTGGGACTGGGACAGGCTCTTGGTACCTTGCTTCCTGGATCCCAAGTACCGAGAGTTCCATGACCAAGGAAGTGAGGTGAGGTCACTTCCTTCAGGAACTGAATGAGGTCACTGCTTTGGCAATCACTTTGTCCTAACAGTTGCTTCCAAGGGTCCCATGAGATCGAGGCTTCTCCTACTTCCTGTGACACTTTCACAAGTTAGAATGGTATATGAACCATAGGCACCCAGGAACAGGTCTCCAAACAGGACTGTTTGTGTCCATCTTCTCTACATTATGAACAGAGAGGCTGATTCAGACACAAACCTTCATCCTGACCAGGTTGTTTTCAATGGAAGATGACGTTTGCTCTCTCAGGTCCTTCATGGCTGCCTACATCTTCTCCAGGGATCACTTCTTCATGGACCTTTGAGTTTTACAACAGGTGGAAGATTCTCTACATTCCTGTATTGTAAGACCAACTTGGTCCCTGCTCTTCTGTAAAGTTATATTGAGGGAACAGTGTATGGTTAGGGTTAATAACAGGTTTGATTTGGGTTAGGAATTATTCTAATTGATGAATAATGGTATTGGGAACCTGTGATATTTATAAGAATATATAGGTGAAATATAAGTATGAAAACAAAAATCTAGGTAAGATTTGAAGCCCAGAAGGGCATTGCGCTATTGATTGGGATACTTAGCTTTGATATACGTTCTGAACAGGTGTTTCAGATAAATCGATAATCAATGGCATAGGACCTTGTACCTTGGATGATTGAATGTAGAAGTGAACATCCACTAGAACAGGGATAGTCGGTAGGATTAGGAAGATATTCGATAAGTTTCAGAAGAAGACTGAGTACAGAATTTGGACCAAAAGTTCTTTAGCAATAGTGTATCGGGTAGAGAGTGATTGTAAATGTCAGCACACGTGAAGGGTCAGTCACAATGGTGAACTGGGGAAAATATTTAGGTAAGCAGACATCAATAGAGACATTAGGAAATCAGGCAAAGTATAAATTGAGTGATAGGATTAGACATTTGCAACAGGGTTGAGGTTCAAAATATAGTCTTAAGAAGAAACAAATATGTAGTCACCAATAGGATTGATATTGAGAGCATTAGGCACACTGGACATGAATGTTTTCAGTAATCTATGCTCACTTTTCATTTAGGCTTTGATACAATCATAAGTGTGACCTCTTCTTTTTGTGTCCAGAATATTACTGTGATAAAATGTATATGTAGATTAGGTGACATGAGTATTTCTTCCACCATTTCTGGGAGCAACATTTTGAAGATGAAAAAATTAGTATTGGGGTTACAAATAGATTTACTCTGTGTCTATGAACATAGAGATAATTTATGAATAGACGATACTGTGATTAATATTATAACTTGTTCCAACTTTAAATATTCGATTGAATTGATATCTGAAAATAAACAGAAAATCGTATATTTATATGCAATCATTCATTCCAACCAGAAATACATCTAATGGTAATATTAGGGTTATGGTTTATCATGAAGAGTGTGTCAGTTTTTCTTCAAAATGATTATGGAAATCGAAAAAAAAAGCGTTTGGAAAGAAGTCTCATGAAAAAACAATCAAGTAACATGGAGGAATACATGTGTTCTGAATCAGGAAATGATTGAAAGTGAATCAAAATCCTATAAATTATTGAAGTTGTTGATGAAATATATATCCTATGATGTGTATAAACTGAACAAATAGTAATGTACCAGTGTTGAATAAAATGAACTTCAACATAGACATCATATCCAAGAGGAATCTAGTTGCATTGATGTTAAACTGGGTCAGTTACTGTAGAAATATTAGGATTGTATGCACCACTCACTGAAGTTAGTTTTCAGTACTAGAAAACAAATATGTAATTCAGGTGGATGAATATTTCTGAGAATAATATTGTGAAAAGTTGATTATAAATCCACATACATGAACATGAATGAATTTAGGTAGTATATGTAAGACACATATATTTCATATTTTGAAATATTTGGAGAGTGTATATATATATATATATATATATATATATATATATATATATATATACACCCCCCCACACACACACACAACACACACACCCAGACAATAAAATGTAGCAATATATATACCAATCGAAATTCATCATGAAGATGAAGTATATATCATCCACAGATGCAAAAATATTTAATTTACTGAACATGGATTTATGTATAATGTTGTTCTACTAGGAGGCTCACCCATAGGTTGAATTTTCTGTTCCAACAGCGTTTAGGAGGAGTGATCTCTTCTCACAATTTGTATCTTCCAAGTCAGCCACCTCACAAGAATGTACATCTGATACCAGGTAGGATTCTATATGTGCATATAAAAATACATGTGCTGAATCGGCTACAGAGAAAGGGAGACAGGAATTCACATATTTGTTAACTTTAAAAACACATGGAGAACTATTTCAATTAAAAATTAACTAGATTTATAACACCTACCCTATATCATGCAAAAGGCAAGTGCAACTATACACCATGCCTCCTCTGAACTGCTTGTATTTCTATTCTGTTTGGGTTATTTTTCTCCATCATATTAGGATTTGTCATCAGAGTCTAGGAGGGTATGGGTTAGTGTCAGATGGCCCGGCTGGCAGGACACATCAACTTGGGTGTCGATCCTAGTTGGGGAGGAATGAAGGGACAAGAGACACGAGAGATGACAGCAAGACAGGAGTTCTGATCATGCTGCAAACTTTTATTATTCTCAGAGGGTATTTATATGCTGCGGATGGGAAAGCTCTCTTATCGGAAGTTGCTGGATGTCTTCACAGGGTGAGATAACCTCAAGATGTTTCAGGTAGACAGATGGTAGCCGGATGTCAAAAGGAGATAGATGGCTGTGGGATGTCTTCCAGGCAGGTTGTGTCCCAGGGGGCTGTTTCTTGTGTCAGTCTATTTTTTGAAGGAGAACTTCTTTCTAGCCCCTGACATCTCCCCATTTGTTATATAAAATATTCGACCATACCTTACAGGCCATGGATTTAGGGGGTGATAGTGGCTCTGTTTCTCTAGGATGCCTTAGAATATCTCCTGATTTGAGCGAGCATCTTTCCTAGGAGATTTCGTGTTGGCTTTTGCATGTTTTTGGAGGAGACGTCTTTGAGGGGATAGCATGCCAACCGCCATGCACCAGAGCGTGTCATTCAGAGGTCTTGTGTTTGGGGATCCGTGGATCCATCCTCCTGCAGTCCTTCCTGGACCCTCCGTTATTATGGCCTAACGTGCTCATTCCAAGGGTGTGTCCTCCCCCAAGCGGAGGGGCCCATGGAGAACGAACCCTTATTGCAAGGGTAGAAGATGGTTGCTCAGAGCTGTTACTTATAGTTTTCTGTAAGAAAGAGATCTGTGGGGATGTAAACTTAATAAGCCTGTGAGAAGGGTTGAACATTCTTTTAAATGTTGCTGTCTTCCATCTCCAGACCATGATAGTGGACCTGTATGGGCTTAGAAACCAAAATATTAATCTGTTCTTTAATAAATTGTACCAGCCTCTTTATAATGCAGGGGCCTATGGACACCATTAAAAGTAAACCCAACAAAGGGACTAATAGGGGAAGAAGGTAGGGTAGAAATCCATTATGCCCAATCCAGAGGGGATTTTCAAATAGTTCCCTTTGTCTCTTTTCTGGATCTTCTTGAAGCTGCTTAATTTTAATGCGTACTATGCCTGATTTATTGGCATAAAAGCAGCATCGTTCCCCTAAGGCTAAGCAAATACCTCCCTGGTTAGCTGTCAGCAAATCTAAGCCTCGTCTGTTTTGAAGGAACACTTCTGCCAGGGAATTTATTTGGTCCTGCAAATCTTTAAAGGTTCCTGATAAAGTTTGTACATAATTTATAAGTTGTTGAGACAGGCGATGGTAAGAGTGAATAGCCGTGCCTAAGCCACTGTACCTGTGCCCACAGCAGCTGTTATTCCAAGGCTGGCAATGAGTGGTAAAGCCTGTATTGCCCACCTATGTCTTTTGACTAAAGTGTCTAGGCTAGAAATTGGTAGAGGTTCATCTCCTGGGACAATAGTTATATCAGGGAGTAATAAAGCAAGAACACAACCAATGGTCCAATTTGCTGGAAGCGTGGGAAGGCCGAGTTTCCTCCACACATAAAAACTGTGCCATTGGAGGGACAAAGAGATGGGGTGGGTGAGGAATAATTTTATACTGTTGAGCAATTTCCAAAGGAAGTAAGTCGAACATCAATATCATAGGTATTATTCTGCATCGCGCCTAAAAGAAATAATGTAAAAGTGCCTATAGGCTGTACTTTAAAGGGAAATCCGGGTTGGCATGTATTATCATTGTCCATGATAGAATTAATAGAAACTGCCATAGGCATGATTGCCCCTGCTGTCATGCAGAGCCAGCAATCACCAGCAAGGGTGGGGTTCGAATTATTAAGCTAGGAGAATGTAGTTTGTAAAATATCTAATGTATTGGTATCTAAACCTGGGAACTGGGATTTAGGCTACATTAAGGGATGATATGTGAGCTCAGGGATTTGGGGTTTCAAAAGTTTGATTATCTGAGGATGCTTGACAGAATAAGTGGGTCCTCCACCATCAGAGACCCCTGTAGTGGCCTTAATGGGCCAGTAGGAAGGTTTTCCGACAGTGCCTTGGCACCCAGCTGACTGTAGCTTGGTGTATTTGCCATCTTCTCCATGGTCAAAGAGAATGGGGGTATAATGAATAGTGGTCCCCCTGCTGCATGAGTTTTAGTTAGGGAGGCTTCAAAAACTTGTTCTCCCTGTTTATTAACACAAAGTGAAGCCGACGCATTACAAGAGACATGCATCCCCTGGGTATGCGTACAAGTTGCAGAACAATTTTGGAGAGCTTTACTTGTACTAGGGGGAATAATCTTTGGCTTGTTAACACATACCCATTTAGGCTGATGAACTCCTCCGAGATTATGGTAAACCTTGGCACTGAGGTAAGTCACCTTAGTCATGCAGTCAGCAGTCTGGGTCCAACTAGTGGGAGCCTCAGTCCAAAATCCTCCTTTGCATTCAGGGGGGGGGGGGGCAAAAAGGTACTCCATGATGTTGGAAATTGGAGGTCCAAGGCCTCCGTGTTCAAACCTGTTCAGCAGAAGTGCCTTAAGCAGGATCCTCGCACAGATTTTTGGCTATATCTGAAATGGAGGAAAATTTGTCCTCACGGGGAGGGCCTCCGTCCCTGGGTTGAGGTAAGTAATTTACCTGTTTAACCAGGCATTCTGGTAACCATCTTGGGGATGCTTGCTCTTGGTCCAAAACACAAGCTGAGCCTCATCCCCTGATGAGGATAGGATCTGGGCGTTTTCATTTATTTGTAATGGGATTGCACCACATAACAGGCGAGCGAACAGAATTGGACAAAGGATGCCAGTGTCTGTCTGTGGCCAAATGGCCTTCACTGTCTAAGGTAAGAAGAATAAGGGCAAATAATGCATGGTTAAGGCGATCCCTGGGAGTGGTAAATACAAGGGCGGAAGCCTTAAGACGGGATAGCCAAGTCTTTAAGCTAAGCTGGGCAAGTTCCACATGCCTTGGCCCTGAGAGTTGTATGGAATTTCAGTAGTATGACAAAATTGCAAGGTAGCACAAAACTGTTTAAACTTGGCACTGGTATATGCAGGACATTTATCTGTTTTAATATGTATTGGTTTACCCATTACGAAAAAGGCTGAAACAAGATGAGAAAGGACATCTTTGGTAGCCTCTCCAGAATGTGGTGATGCAAAACAAAAGCCGCTGAAGGTATCTATAGAAACGTATATATATTTGGTTTTTCAAAATTCAGGAAAATGAATAACATCCATTTCCTAAACCTGATTGGGCTGTAATCCTCGGGGGTTAACTCCCAAGTGTTGAATGGGGAGGGAGACAGTGCAACCAGGGCATGCTTTTACTATTTCTCATGCATGTTGCCTGGTAATTTTCCAAAGTAATCGATGGCTCTGGGAATTTAGATGGTGAAGATTTTGTAACTCCATGGCCTTTTGAATGGAGCCAACAAAAATTGGAAAGATGGAACGTGTTGCTGCATCAGCTTGGGCATTACCTTGTGTTAGAGGGCTCAGAAGGTCAGAGTGTGTCATGACGTGTCCGAAGGAAAATGCATGTTTTCTGGCCTGAATTAGCTGCTGAAGCTGGTGAAACAGAAAGGGGGAATTGGAAGAAGCCATAATGGTGGGTGAAATCTCCAGCAGGGGCACAGAATGAGCAATGTAGGCACTGTCTGTATAAATATTAACAAGATTATCAAAAAAAACTTTATGAAAACTTGTGTTATGGTGAACAATTCCACAAACTGAGCTGACTGATAGACAGTATCAAAGGTGGTAGGCTTGTTATTGACAACAAAGACTGCACGGCCATTACTGGAACCATCTGTAAAGACAGTAAGTTCTTGAGGAATGGGAGCCTTTTGAGTAATTTTGGGAAAAATAAATGAATGTAACTGGACAAAATTTAAAACGGGGTCATTGGGGATGTGGTTATGAATTGTTCCCAAAAAGCCTGATAGGGCAATACCCCATTGATCCATGTCTCTAGTAAAAATTGTAGTAAGGGTTTGGTCCTTAGTATATGGAATTAAAATATTATCAGGGTCTTTGCCAAAATGTTGTCGAGAAAGCAAACGACCTTTAAAAATAAGAGAAGCTACCTGAGCAAGATAAACAGTAATAACCTTGGAGGATGTGGTGGATACAAGGACCAAAAGCAAGGGGCAGCCTTTATTTTTAAAATGTGGATCTAGCTGCCAAAATATTCCTGTGGGTGTATGAGGAGTGTGGAAAATAACCAGAACCAGAGGAAGGTTATAAGAAATTTGTGTAACAAACTTTTGGGCAATGGCTTCTGTGGCTTGGTTTAATGCATGTCATGCCTCGGGAGTAAGCTTTTGAGGGGAGGAGGGGTGGGAATCACCTATCAAAATATCATTAAGGGGCAAAAGTACACAAGTGGGTAATTTTAAATATGTTCCTAGCAATTGAATATCCCCCAGTAATATTTGAAAATCATTAAGTGTGTGAAGATGGTCCACACATAGTTGTATTTTAGGAATTTGGATCTGATTATCTTGAAGTTTAAGGCCCAAATAGGTATAAGGGTCCTGTGTTTGAAACTTATCTGGAGCTATCTGTAGTCCCAAGGTAGTGAGGTTTTTTAAAAGTCCAAGTAACAATTATTAAGGTCATGGGTATTAGCTGCAGCAATTAACAAATCATCCATATAATGTAAAATATAATTTTGTGCTCATCGCTCTCTCACAGGGTCTACTGCTTGAGCAACGTGTTTTTGGCAAAGACTAGAGCTGTTGGCCATACCTTGGGGAAGAACCTTCCATTGAAATCTCTGCATAGGGCCCTGAAAATTAATGTGATGGAGACTAAAGGCAAAATAGGGTCTATCCTCAGGATGTAAAGGAATGGTAAAAAAGCAATCTTTTAAGTCAATAACCATTTTACAATAGTTTTTTGGAATCGCCACTGGTGTGGGAATGCCTGGCTGTAGTGCTCCCATCGGGCGCATAACTTTATTAATGGCACACAAATATTGTAAAAGGCACCACTTGCCTGATTTTTTCTTGATAATAAAAATAGGAGTAATCCATGATGAGGTTGAGGGCTTTACATGGCCGGCTGCAAGCTGTTCCTGCACTAACGTGGAGGCAGCCTCCAATTTTTCTTGGAGGGGCCACTGATCCACCAACACAGGAGTCTGAGTCTCCCAAATAATTTTATCTGCATGGGGTACAGGAGGGTCAGGGACTGACACTAAAAATCTGAATACACAAGTCCACATGTATTTGTTTTTGTATGGGTTGTATAGGCTCCACCAGTCCTTGTTTCAGTATCCCCAGGCCTGTACCAGGAACAAAATTCATAGGAAGCATTTGATGAGTCACCATGGAATTGGGACTGGCGAGAATAACTTCCAATAACTCAAAATATCTCCTCCCTATACGTTAACAGGGAGGTCAGAATCAACGAAAGGAGTGACAGTTGACTTATTACCATCTTTATCAGTGCAGCTAATAGACCTAGAGCTGACCAGAGGATTTTTTTATTTTCCTATCCCTTTAAGGTCAGTCAAGGATGGAGTGAGGGGCTAACCTGATGGCTTGTATTTTTGAGAAATAATTGTGGCATCAGCTCCAATATCTAGAACTCCTTGGAATTCCTTTCCTTCAGTAAGTAAGGTAAGGGTGGGTCTATTGTGAGAAATGGGCTGAACCCAATACACATCAGAGAAGCCCAAGAAGGCAGTCCCCCGAGGTAGGTTTGGGTTTTGGAAATGCCTCCTGAATCCAAGGGAAGGAGAATTAATTGTGCAAGTCTTGTTCCTGCTGGGATGGCGGCAACTCAATTAATAGCAGTGGCCAGTATTTTTATTTCTCCAGTGAAATCATTATCATTAATGCCAACGAAGACCTGAACACCTTGTATGGTAGTGGAGGCTCTTCCAAGATTAAGGGCACATGTATGAGATGGAGGGGGACCCATAATTTCATTGGGTATTATCTGGGGCCCTTTCATTGGGTCTAATATTGTATTTGTGGCAGCACAGAGGTCCAATTTTGTGCTGCCTGGGGTGGCTAGTTGGAGGGAGGCAATTGTGGAGAAGGATTTTGTGGTAGGTTGGGAGTTTAGGAGGGAACAAACCTTATTGCTCCTGTGTTTGTCGTGGGGGATGTTGTGGCCGGGGGCTGGCCCCGCAGGGAGTTTCCCGAGAAGTAGGAAGAAATAGGCTGTCTGAGGGCATTTGTCTTAGATCTACACTCACTGGCCCAGTGATGACCTTTACCACTTCTATGGAAAAGGGTAGCTAGGGGCGGTTAAGCCCCAGTTTGAGGAGACGCTATTCCTAGGCTTTGTTTGCCTGTGGGACACTCACATGCAAAATGGCCAGGTTGTTTACAAGTAAAGCAAGTACGTGAGCCAGGATTGTGAAAGGCCTTGGTAAAGGCGGTCCCTAAAGCCAGACCCATGGAATGGGCTGCACCCACGTCTGCACAGAGTCTAATAACTTCAGAAAGTTTCCCTTTATCCTTATGTGGTTGAAGAACATTCTGACATGCTGGGTTGGCATTTTCAAAGGCAAGATATTTTACATAGGTGCTTTCACCTTCGCTTGGTAAATCCTATATGCTGTGGCAGGGTCCTGAGAGGTCGCGGGTGTTCTGAATTGTAGAGAGCTGCTTCCTTCTCCAAGATAGCGTCCTCCCCAGGGGTCAATGTGTCTCTGGGATTTAAAACTGGATAAAGGTGGTTTTTAATCATTGGAGCCTTATTAATTAGGGTCGTATTTTGAGGGGGACCAGGAAGGTTCTCAGGGTCCTAGGAAGACTGAGAAGGGTCTATGTCTATACTAATGATGGGCATGCAGAGGGGGGACGAGAGGTCTTTTGCATAATCTCTTCCCCAATCCTGACAAGTTGTAAGGTACCATTGTCAAAGCGAAAACTTTTAAGAATTTCATTAATTAAGTTCCAGTAAGAAAAGGTGGGAACTGGCATTTTTTCTGGGCCAAATGATTCATAATAATCTTTTAAAAAGTCTCCTACTCTAAGCCATTTTTGCCATCAATGGTCCCTTCAAGAGGAAACCATGGACACAATTCTCCTATGTATGAAAAGAAAAATTTTAAGTCCTTTTTCTTAACATGTGCCCCTCATGTCTTGAAGGACTCCTTGAGGCCTGAAATAAACAAATCATGTGACGATACTGCTTGTCACATGGTGCGTCACTTACTGTGCATCATCCCCACCTTCCTCCTGTTTATGTCTCCGGGTGGTGTCTGCTGAGGCGATCGTGAGCTCCTCTTGACCAAGTCTTCCAGGAGGAAGGGGTTCCCCCTCAGTCAAAGGCTTGAGCCCCAGTCGGTGGGCGCCAGATGTCCCGGCCGGCAGGATACATCAACGTGGTCAGCGAACCTAGATTGGGAGGAATGAAGGGACAAGAGGCATGAGAGATGAGAGCAACACAGGAGTTCTGATCAAGCTGCAAAATTTTATTGTTCACACATGGGTATTAATATGCTGGATATGGGAAAGCTCTCTTATCAGCAGTTCCTGGATGTCTTCACAAGGTGAGATAACTTCAGGATGTTTCTGGAAGAAAGATGGCCACAGGATGTCTCAGGGACATATATGGCTACAGGATGTCTTCCAGACAGGATGTCTCCTGGGGGCTGTTTCTTGTAAGTGTCAGGCTGTTATTTGAAGAAGAATTCCTTCTACCCCTGACAGTCAGGGATTCAGTATTTCGAATGGAAAATTGGAAAATGAATCCAATGTGTAGGCAAATATGTGCTACCCAAAAATCTTCCCACTCTCATTCAGAACAATGCCTTGACATTTCCTTCACTCCAAGTAAGACATAATTAGAGGAGAAGAGTTAGAAATCTGTGAATACATATCGGTAATGGAAAATGCTCAGGAGTTCACAAACTTCGAGCTTGTAGAGGAGTTTCCAAAAGTAAAGGACAGGGTAAAAACTCTAAAAACATGGAGCTCTGCTGGCCTAAAGACTTCTTGAGAAACTGCCTCTGAGATTGGGCACCTGAAATATATGTTGATGACAGGAGCTTTAGCTTCCTTTGTAGTGAGACCATCAAAGCTGGGTCTGCATCTATATGACCTGGAGGACATGGTTTCTTTTTTTCCTATGAACATGAAGCAGTAGGGCTGAATTCTCTCTTTATAGGTAAACTGTTGCCACTGGGGGCTAAGTGTCTTGCAGTGTGGACTGTGAAGCCATTTGGTCATCCTCCACTTTTCGTGGTGTTTCTTGCAGCTGCACTGGGAGTTTGGTATTTGCTTCACAAAATACGAGAAGTTCAACTGGGATACAGTGATGGAGGGAGTTCTGTCACGTGTGGTGGGTAAGGGTCTGCAGGAGAATGCACCAACCTGGCTTATATCCCACATAGCTTGCCCCCTTGACCACAGCAATCTGATTCTAAACATTGCCCTGCAACCTGTCCATATAACAAGATGCCTTTACATACAAGGGTATGGGGGCTGCACCATATCAGTCACAAGGCATTTGAAAGCCAATGGCATATCCACATCAGCCCACCACAGATGTTTTAACACACACCTGCACACCACAGCTCTAGGCCGACTACTCATCAGGCTCCAAGTTACTGGCATCTCTGTTCTACACCATTTTCATGAAACCCAGTCAATCAAGGCACTGTCTGGTACATTCGTGATCAGAAATAGGACACCTAAAGGTTCTCCAGTGCCACCAGGTGATGGGAATTTCCAAACTTTAATGATATTTATCTAGGCATTTTTCATGGATGAAGTTGAAGGCACTGTGGGTTTCAATTTATTCAGGAACCATTAAATGGAGAAGAAGCTCATTTCAATGAAAGCTCTGGAGAATTCTAACAGGCAAGGCTTCCCAAAGACAGGCTAAAAGGTCACATTAAGCCAGGCATTTGAGGTCTACAATGTGAGGTCCATGTGTGTTTTGACTTGCAACGATGGCTGCCAAGTCTTTAAGAATAAAATCATGTGATGTCCTTCCTGAGATTTCCAGTGCTCTTCGGAAAGCCTCCCTGGGCCTAGATCTCAGTTTCCAAAGGCGACTCTCATGCGTGGCCTCCTAAAATCCCAACACAATACATGGCAATACTTCTTTGAGGTCAGTTCCAGAACTCAGTCTCTAAGGGGAATCACATAAGGGTTCAAGCCCAGGTGGACATAGCCATGTCTTCCAACGGCCACAAAAATGACCACAATTAAAACCAAAACACTCCCACATGACACACCTGATGCAAAGACCTTCCTGACTTTCAGGGCAACAGAAGAATCGGTAAGCAAAATGTCCAAAGCAGGGTTTTTCCAATGAGGCATTCCTGGTCTCACTGATATCTGAGCTTTCTGAGATGCTCGCCATTCCCTTCAGCTATCCAGTACATGGCCATGTCACAGAGATTTCAGGTGGTACATATATTTGACACAAAACTATGAGCCTATTCTGGAGAGTGCACACAATTCAGGAAGAAAACAGGAACTTAAGAAGTTAGCAGGTGTTCCCCATCGATAAGTCAAGCCGCAGTCCATTCATGAATTGGGCAGGATGAAAGCTGAGAAGCTTTCTACTAGACAGGACTCACCAATTGATGCATTTTCTTTTCTAATGTCTACAACCAGGGACACAGTGGTATAAACAGACATAGAAACACTCGCCTTGTCAAATGACTTACTAGAAACAGTTCCCTCCAAAACAAACAAACCGCCATTCCTACCTATTCTCAGAATATGAGACAAAACCACAAACCCACTCCCACACCCACAAAGACACCTCCTTCCCCCAAGTAGGTCTGTGACTATCCGGAGTGTCCTCTGACTGGTGGGCCATACTATGTTCCAATGAAATGGCCTGTCCTGTCTCAGATCTGGTCTCCTTGACCAACTCTGTGAAGTTGTCAGGAGCCAGCAGTGAGCCACTACCTACTTTCTCAGGAAAAGCCCCTCTTCAGAGCTTTCCTGGTTTTGGCCGTCCTCACATCAGTAGGTAGCAAGAATGACTGACTCTGTCCTTGGTAAGTCCAAACAAGTGAGACCACTGGGACTGGGACTGCCTCTTGGTGCCTGGCTTTTTGGATACCAAGTTCAGAGAGTTCCATCAACAAAGAAGTGAGGTGAGGTCACTTCCTTAAGGAACTGAATCAGATCACTGCCTTGGTAACCACTTTGTCCTAACAGTTGCTTCCAAGACGACCATGAGATGGAGGCTGCCCCTACTTTCTGTGACACTTTCACAAGGTAGAATGGTATATCAACCATAGGCACCTAGGAAGAGCTCTCCACACCAACCTGGTTTGGTCCATCTTCTCTACATTAAGAAGAGAGAGGCTGATTCATAAACAACCCTTCATCCTGACCAGGTTGTTTTCCATGGAAGCTGACTTTTGCTCTCTCAGGTCCTTCATAGTTGTCTACATCTTCTCCAGGGATCATTTCTGCATGGACCTTGAGGTTCTCAGGAGGTGGAAGATCCCCTACATTCCTGTATTGTAAGACCAACTCTGTCCCTGCTCTTCTGTAAAGTTAGATTGAGGGAACAGTGTATGGTTAGGGTTAATAATATATTCAATTTGAATTAGGAATCATTCTGCTGGATGAATAATGGTACTGGGAACCTGCGACATTTATAAGTATATATAGGTGAAATATATGTATGAAAACAGAAATCTAAGTAAGATTTGAAGCGCAGAATGGGGATGGGCCCTTGATTGTGATACTTAGCATTGAATTATGTTCTGCACAGATGTCTGAGATAGATCGATATACAATGGCATTAGACCCTGTACCTTGGATTATTGAATGTATAAGAGAACATCCAGTCAAAAAGGGATAATGGGTAGGATTAGGAAGATAGTCAGTAGGTTTAAGAAGAAGAGTGAGTATAGGATTTGGAACAAAAGTTCCTTAGCAATAGGGTTTGGATTAGAGTGTGAATGCAAGTGTCAGCACAATTGAAGAGTCAGTCACAATGATGAACTGCGGAAAGTATGTAGGAAAGCTGATATAAATAGAGACATTATGAAATCAGGAAAAGTATAAAGTGAGAGATAGGATTAGATATTTTCAACAGGGTTGAGTTTGAATATATAATCTTAGCAAGAAACAAATATGTTGTCACAAATAGGATTGAATTTTGAGAGCATTAGCCAAACTTGATATGGATGGTTTTAGTAATCCATGTTCACTTTACATTTAGGCTTTGGTGCAAACATAAGTGTGACCATTTCTTTTTGTGTCCAGAATATTACTGTGATAAAATGTATATGTAGATCAGATGACATGAGTATTTCTTCCACCATTACTGGGAGCAAAATTTTGAAGACGTATAAATTAGTATTGGGTTTACAAAGAGGTGTACTCTGTGTCTATGAATATAGAGACAATGCATGAATAGACAATAGTGTGAATAAATAATATAACTGGTTCCACTTTAAATAATGGATTGATTTGATATCTGAAAATATATAAGAAATCTTATATTGATATACAATCTTTCATTCCAACCAGTTATACATCTAATAGTAATATTAGGGTTATAGTTTATCATGAAGTGTGTGTGAGTTTTGCTTCAAATATGATTATGGAAATCGAAAATAATATGTTTGGAATGAAGTCTCATGAAAAAACCAGTCAAGAAACATGGAGGATTACATGTGTTCTAAAGCAGAAAATGACTGAAAGTGAAACAAATGCCTATAATTTTGCTAACGTATGGATGAAATATATATCCTATAATGTGCATAAACTGAAGAAATTGTAACATACCAGTGGTGAATAAGAATGAACATCAAAATACACATCATGTCCCATAGAAATCTACTTGCATTGATGACAAACTGGATCAATTATTGTAGAAATATTAGGATTTGTATCCACCATTCACTGAAGTTATTTTTCATTTCTAGGAAAAAATATGTATTTCAGGTGGATGAATATTTCCGTGAATAATCTTGTGAAATGTTAACTCTAAATCCACATACATGAATATGAATGAATTTAGGGAGTGTATAATAAGACACATATATTTTATATTTTAAAAAAATTTAGTGTGTGTGTGTGTGTGTGTGTATATATATATATATATATACACACACACACACACACACACTAACACAGAGACATTAAAAATTAGCAATACATATGCCAATCGAAATTCACCATGAAATATATATCATCCACAGATCCA
Source organism: Callospermophilus lateralis (assembly GCF_048772815.1). Classification (NCBI taxonomy): domain Eukaryota; kingdom Metazoa; phylum Chordata; class Mammalia; order Rodentia; family Sciuridae; genus Callospermophilus; species Callospermophilus lateralis. The sequence continues at coordinate 1,533,996 of NW_027512630.1, forward strand.
AAAATATTCATTTTACTGAACATGGATTTATGTATAATGTTGTTCAACTAGGAAGCTCACCCATAGTTTGAAATTTCAGTTTCAACAGCGTTTAGGCGGAGTGATCTATTCTCACAATTTCTATCTGCCAAGTCAGCCACCTCACAAGAGTGTACCTGTGGTACCAGGTAGAATTCTATATGTGCATATAAAAATACATGTGCTGAATAGGCTACAGAGAAAGGGAGACAGGAATTCACATATTTGTTTACTTTAAGTACCCATGGAACTATTTCAATTAAAAATTAACTTGAATTATAACACCTACACTTTATCATGCAAAAGCCAAGTCTAACTATACACCATGCCTCCTCTGAAATGCTTGCATTTCTATTCTGTTTGGGTTATTTTACTCCATCATATTAGGATTAGTAGTAAGAGTCTATTAGGGTATGGGTTAGTGTCAGTAATTCAGTATTTCAAATGGAAAATAGGAAAATAAATCCAATGTGTATGCAAATATGTGCTACAAAAAATTTCCACTTTCATCCAGAACAATGCGTTGACAATATCTTCGCCCCTAGTAAGACACAATTAGAGAAGAAGAGTTAGAAAATCTGTGAATACATACCTGGAATGGAAAATGTTCAGGAGTTCACAACCTTGGAGGTGGTAGAGGAGTTTCCAAAAGTAAGGGACAGTGTAAACACTCCACAAACATGGAGCTATGCTGGCATTAAGACTTCTTGAGAAACTGCCTCTGAGGTTGGACACTTGAAGTATATGTTGTTGTCAGGAGCTTTAGCTCCCTGTGTACGGAGACCATCAAAGCTGGGTCTGCATCTATGTGACCTGGAGGATATGGTTTCTTATTTTCTAATGAACATGAGGAAGCAGTGATGAATTCTCTCTTTGTAGATAAACTGTGGCCACTGGGGGCTAAGTGTCTCCCTGTGTGGACTTTGAAGCCATTTGGTCATTCTCCAATTTTCGTGGTGTTTCTTGCTGCTGCACTGGGTGTTTTGTATTTGCTTCACAACATACAAGGATTTCAAATGGGTCACAGTGCTGGTGGGAGTCCTGTAAGGTGTGGTGGGTCAGGGTCTTCAGGAGAATGCACCAACCAGGCTTCTATCCCACATTTCTTGCTCCCTTGACCATAGCAACCTGATTCTGAACATTGCCCTGAAACCTGTCCATATAACCAGATGCCTTTTCATATAATTTTCTGCTGGCTGCACCAAGTCAGTCACAAGCCATTTGGAAGCCAATGACACACCCACATGGCCACACCACAAATATATTATCAGACAACTGCACACCACTGCTCTAGGCCCACTACTCAGCAGGCTCCAACTTACTGGCATCTGTGTTCCACACCATTTTCAAGAACTCCAGTCAATCAAGGCACTGTCTGGTACACTCATGAGCAGCAATAGGACATCCAATGTTTCTCCAGTGCCACCTGGTCATTGGGAATTTCAAAAATTTCATGGTATTTATCTATCCATTGTTCAAGAATGAAGTTGGAGGCACTTTGGGGTTTCCATTCATCCAAGAACCATTAAATGGTGAGGAAGCTCATTTCAATGAAAGCTCTGGAGAACTCTCACAGGCAAGGCTTTCCAAAGAGTGGTCAAAATGTCATATGCAGACAGGCCCATTGAGGTCTAAAATGTGTGGTCCATGTGTGTTTTGACTCTTAACTATGGCTGCCAAGTCTTTCAGAATAAAATCATGTGATATCCTGGTTGAGATTCTCAGTGCTCTGTGGAAAGCCATCCAGGGCCCAATCTCAGGTTTCAAGGGTGACTCTCATGCGTGGCCTCCTACAATCCCAACACAATTAATGGAAATACTTCTCTGAGGTCAGTTCCAGAACTCAGTCTCGAAGGAGAATCACACCCGAGTTCAAGCCCATGTGGACCCAGTCATCTCTTCCAACCGCCACACAAATGACCACAATTGAAACCAAAACATTCCCACATGACCCTCATCTTCTTCCATATAGACACTCATCATAAACTCTTGCTGGAGGTTTCCATGAGGAGCGCAGCCCAAGGCAATGTCCAAAATATGCACCCTTGCCCGTCATTTGCCTAAAATGAGGGTGGCCTTGACACCCTTCCTGTGAACCAGGAGTGATCAAATAGGCCTGCCTTTAATACTGCTCTGCTTCTCCAATTTGAGGCCAACTGACTGTCAGGTATAGATTCTTTATGTGATTTGGCATCATGGGAGAACCCAAGCACTTCTGCAGGAGTTCAAAGAACTCATTTGACCCATAGGATCCTATTCTCACTTGATGGAGGTTAGCAACCTAACAGAGGAAGGCAAGAAACTTCATCCACAATGACTGATATTTTTACCATTTTCGTTTTCAATACACACATGGGAACTTTCTTTATATCCATCAGGTGCTGAGAATCTAATCCATAGCCTGACCCAGAGGCAAGCAGCTGATTCAGACACATCCCTTTCAAAAGCAATTAAGCAAAGCACCACAGGTGATGCCCATTCATTTGCATTTAAAAACTGTTTACTTCAGGCTTCAAAAAGGAGTGGCCTGAGGTAAGGACCTTCCTGACATTCAGGGCAACAGAAAAATAGGTAAGCAGAAGGTCCAAAACAGTGTTTCTCCACTGAGACTTTCCTGGTCACACTGATATCTGAGTTTCCTGAGATGCTCGCCATTCCATTCAGCTATCCAGTACATGGCCATGTCACAGAGCTTGGAGGTGTTACATATCTTGGACACAAAACCATGAGCCTATTCTGGGTAGTGGCCAAAATTTAGGAAGAAAACAGGAACTTAGGAAGATAGTAGGGGTTGCCCATCCATAAAGCAACCTGCAGTCCAGTCATAAATTGGGTAGGATGAATGATGGAAAACTTTCTTCTAGACAGGACATATCCATTGATGCATTCTCTTTTCTTATGTCTACAACCACGGACACAGTGAGATACACAGATATAGAAACACTCACCTTGTCAAACGACTTTTTAGAAGCAGTCCACTCCAAACCAAACAAATCGCCTTTCCTACCTATTCTCAGAACATGAGACAAAACCACAAACTCACACCCACACCCACAAAAGCACTTCCTTCCCCCAATATGTCTGTGACAATCCGGAGTGTCCTCTGACTGTGGACCATATTGTTACCCTGAACTGGCCTGCCGTGTCTCAGATCTGGTCTCCGTGGCCAAATCTGTGAAGTTGTCAGGAGCCAGCGATGACCAACTACCTGTTTTCTTAGGAAAGGATCCTCTTCAGAGCTGTCCTGGCATTTGGCCATTCTCACATCAGTAGGTACCAAAAAAGACTCTCTCTGCCCTTGGTAAAACCAAACATGTGATCCCACTAGGACTGTTACTGGGACTGGCTCTGGATGCCTGGCTTCCTGGATCCCAAGTTCAGAGAGTTCCATCACCAAGTAAGTTAGGTGAAGTCACTTTCTTCATGAAATGAATGAGGTCACTGCCTTGGCAACAACTTTGTCCTAACAGTTGCTGCCAAGGGTCTCATGAGATGGAGGCTGTTCCTACTTTCTGTGACACTGTCACAAGTTAGAATGGTATATCAACCATATGCACCGGGGAACTTCTCTCCATACAGGCCTTCTTTGGTCCATCTTCTCTACATTAAGAAGAGAGAGGCTGATTCAGACACATCCTTTCATCCTGTCCAGGTTCTTTACCATGTCAGAAGACTTTTGCTCTCTTTGGTACTACATAGCTGCCTACAACTTCTCCAAGGATCATTTCTGCATTGACCTTTGAGGTTCTCAGCAGGTGGAAGATCCCCTACATTCCTGTATTGTAAGACCAACTCTATCCCTGCTCCTCTGTAAAGGTAGATTGAGGGAACAGCGTATGGTTAGGGTTAATAACAGGTTCGAATTCAGTTGGGAATCATTCTGCGGGATGAATAATGTTATTGGGAACCTGCGAAATTTAAAAGAATATATAGGTGAAATATAAGTTTGAAAACCCAAATCTATGTAAGTTTTGAAGCCCAGAAGTGTATTGGGCCCTTGGGTAGGATACTTAGCTTTGAATTATGTTCTGCACAGATGTCTCTGATTAATCGCTATACAATGGCATAGGACCTTTACCTTGGATGATTGAATGTCGAAGAGAACATGCAGTCAAAAAGGGATAGTCGATAGGATTAGGAAGATAGTCAGTAGGTTTAGAAAGAAGAGTGAGTATAGGATTTGGACAAAAACTTTTTTAGCAATAGGGTTTCGGGTAGAGAGTGAATGTAAATGTCAGCACATGTGAAGAGTCATTCACAATGATGAACTGGGGAAAATATGTAGGAAAGTAAATATCAATTGTGACAAAAGGAAATCAGGCAAAGAATAATGTGAGTTATAGGATTAGACATTTTCAACAGGGTTGAGGTTGAATATATAATCTTAGCAAGAAACAAATATGTAGTCACCAATTGGATTGACATTTGAGAGCATTAGGCAACCTGGACATGGATGTTATTACTAATCCATGCTCACTTTCCATTTAGGCTTTGGTACAATCATAAGTGTGACCTTTGCATTTTGTGTCCATAATATTACTGTAATAAAATATATATGTAGATCAGGTGACATGAGTATATCTTCCACCATTTCTGGGAGCAATATTTTGAAGACGTATAAATTAGTATTGGGGGTACAAACAGGTGTACCCTGTTTCTATGAATATACAGATAATGCATGAATGGAACATACTCTGAATAAAACCTATACTCATTCCACTATAAATAATGGATTGAATTGATATCTGAAAAAATACAGGAAATCAAATATTGATATACAGACATTCATTACAACCAGTTATACATCAATGATAATATTAGTATTAGGATTTTCATGAAGAGTGTGTGAGTTTTGCTTCAAAATTGATTATGGAAATCGAAAATAATGTGTTTGGAAAGAAGTCTCATGAAAAGAGCAGTAAAGAAACATGGAGGAATACATGTTTTCAGAAGCAGGAAGTGATTGAAAGTGAAACAAATTCCTATATATTTTTGAACTTTTGGATGAAATATATATATTATGATGTGCATAAACTGAAGAAATAATAATGTCCCACTGTTGAATAAATATGAACGTCAAAATACATATCATGTCCCATAGGAATCTACTTGCATTGATGTTAAACTGGGTCAGTTACTGTAGAAATATTAGGATTTGTATACACCATTCACTGAAGTTAGTTGTCAGTACTAGGAAACAAATATGAATTTCAGGTGGATGAATAGTTTGGAAAATAATCTTGTGAAAAGTTGATTATAAATCCACATAAATGAATATGAATGAATTTAGGGAGTGTATAATAAGTCACATATATTACATATTTTGAAATATCTGGAGAGTATATATATATATATATATATATATATATATATATATATATATATATAGAGAGAGAGAGAGAGAGAGAGAGAGAGACAGAGAGAGAGACATTAAAAACTAACAATATATATGCCAATCAAAATCCATCATGAAATATATATCATCCACAGATCCAAAAATATTCATTATACTGAACATGGATTTATGTATAATGTTGTTCAACTAGAAAGTTCACCCATAGTTTGAAATTTCAGTTCCAATAGCATTTACGAGGAGTGATCTCTTCTCACAATTTGTATCTGCCAAGTCAACCACCTCACAAGAATGTACGTGTGGTACCAGGTAGAATTCTATATGTGCATATAAAAATACATGTGCTTAATAGGCTACAGAGAAAGGGAGAAAGGAATTCACATATTTGTTAACTTTAAAAACACATGGAGAACTATTTCAAAAAAAATTTGCAAGATTTATAACTCCTACCCTATATTATGCAAAAGGCAAGTCCAAGTATACACCTTGCCTCCTCTGAACTGCTTGTACTTCTTTTCTGTTTTTTGTTATTTTTCTCCATCATATTAGGATTAGTTGTCAAGAGTTTAGTTTGGAATTGGTTAGGGTTAGAGATTCAGTGTTTTAAAGGGAAATTGAAAAATGAATCCAATGTCTATGCAAATATGTGCTACCCCAAAATCTTCCCAGTCTCATCCAGAACAATGCCTTGACATTATCTTTTACCAAAGTAAGATACAGTTAGAGGAGAAGAGTTAGAAATTCTGTGAATACATATCTGGAATGGAATTTGCTCAGGAGTTCACAACCTTGGAGGTGGTAGCAGAGTTCAAAATAGTAAGGCAAAAGGTAAACACTCCTCAAACATGGAGCTCTGCTGGCCTAAAAAATTCTTGAGAAACTGCCTCTGAGGTTGGGCACTTGAAATACATGTTGTTTTCATGAGATTTAGTTCTTTTATAGAGAGACCATCAAATCTGGTTCTGCATATATGTGACCTGTAAAACATGGTTTCTTATTTTTCATTGAACATGTGGCAGCAGTGCTGAATTCTTTTTTTGTAGCTAAACTGTGGACACTGGGGCTAAGTTTCTCCCTGTGCTAACTGGGAAGACATTTGTTCATCCTCCACTTTTAGTGGTGTTTCTTGCTGCTGCACTGGGAGTTTGGTATTTGCTTCACGAAATAAAGGAGGTCAATTGGGACACATTGGTGGAGGGAGTTCTGTCACGTGTGGTGGGTGAGGGTTTGCAGGAGAATGCAATAACCAGGCTTCTATCCCACATAGCTTTCCCCCTTGACCATAGCAACCTGATTCTGAACATTTCCCTGAAACCTGTCCATATAACAAGATGCCTTTACCTATTGGGTCTGTTGGCTGAAACCATATCAGTCACAAGCCATTTGGACGCCAATGGCAGTTCCACGTGGCCTCACCACAGATGTTTTGTCACACATCTGCTCACCACTGCTCTAGGCCCACTAATCAGCAGGCACCAACTAACTGGCATCTCTGTTCTACACCATTTTTATGAAACCCTGTCAATCAAGGCACTGTCTGGTATACTCATGATCAGCATCAGGACATCCAAAGGTTTTCCAGTGCCAACTGGTCATTGAAATTTCAAAAATTTCATGGTATTTATCTAGCCATTATTCAAGGAAGAAGTTGTAGTCACTGTGGGTTTCAATTCATTCAGGAACCATTAAATGTTAAGGAAGCTCATTTCAATGAAAGCTCTGGAGAACAATCACAGGCAAGGCATCCCAAATAGTGGCCAAAAAGTCACATGAAGCCAGGCCCATTGAGGTCTACAATGTGAGGTCCATGTGTGTTTTGACTCTCAACTATGGCTGCCAAGTTTTTCAGAATAAAATCATGTGATATCCTGGCTGAGATTCTCAGTGTTCTGTGGAAAGCCACCCTTGGCCTAGATCTCAGTTTCCAAGGGCGACTCTCATGCGTGGCCTCCTAACATCCCCACACAATTCATGGCAATACTTCTCTGAGGTCAGTTCTACAACTCAGTCTCTAAGGAGTATTACACCAGAGTACAAGCCGAGGGGGACCCAGTCATCCCTTCCAACTGCCACACAAATTACCAAAATTAAAACCAAAATATTCCCACATGGCCCTCATCTTCTTCCACATAGACCCTCATTATAACCTCTGGCTGGAGATTTCCATGAGGGGTGCAGCGCAAGAGAGTGTCCAAAATAAGCTCCCTTGACCCTCATTTGCCTAAAGTCAGGGTGGCCTGGACACCATTCCTGTGAACCAGGAGTGATCAAATAGGCCTGACATTACAACTACTCTGCTTCTCCAATTTGAGGCCTACTGACTGTGGGGTTTAGATTCTTTATGTGAAATGGAATCATGAGAAAACCCAAGCACCTCTGCATGGCTTTGAAAAACTCATTTGACCCAAAGGATCCCTATACTCACTTGATGATTGTCTGCAACCTAATAGAGGAAGGAGAGAGACATCATCCACAATGACTGAATTTTGCCATTTTAGTTTTGGATGCACACATGGTATCTTTCTTTATATCCATCAGGTGCTGAGAATATAAGCCACAGCCTCACACAGGGCCAAGAGGCTGATTCAGACACATCCCATTCAAAGCAATTAAGCAAAGAGCCACGAGTGATGCCCAATCATTTCCATATGAAAACTGTTTTTTTCATGCTTATCAAAGGGGTGGCCTGAGGCAAAGACCTTCCTGTCATTCAGTGAAACAGAAAAATAGGTAAGCAAAAGGCACAAAGCATGGTTTCTCCACTGAGACTTACCTGGTCACACTGATATCTGAGTTTTCTAAGAAGCTCGCCATTACCTTCAGCTATTCAGTACATGGCCATGTGACAGAGCTTGGGGTGGTACCTATCTTGGACACAAAACCATGAGACTATTCTGCAGAATGGTCAGAATTCAGGAAGAAATCTGAAACTTAGGAAGATAGTAGGTGTTGCCCATCGATAAGGCAACCTGCAGTGCAGTCATAAATTGGGCAGGATGAATGCTGGGAAGCTTTCTACTAGACAGGACACATTCATTGATGCATTCTCTTTTCTAATGTCTACAACCACGGACACAGTGTTATACATAGACATAGAAACACTTGCCTTGTCAAAAGACTATCTAGAAACAGTCCACTGCAAACCAGACATACCAGCTTTCCTACCTATTCTAAGAAAATGAGACAAAACCACAAGCTCACACCCACAAACACAAAGCACCTCCTTCCCCCAAGTAAGTCTCTGAATATCCAGAGTGTCCTCTGACTAGCGGGCCCTACTATGTTCACCCGAAATGGCCTGTACTGTGGCAGATCTGGTCTCCTTGGCCAACTCTGTGTAGTTGTTAGGAGCCAGCGGTGAGTCACTACCTACTTACTAAGGAAAGGCCCGTCTTCGGAGCTCTCCTGATATTTGGCCATCCTCACATCAGTAGGTACCAAGAAAGACAGAATCTGTCATTGGTAAAACAAAACAAGTGAGCCCAGTGGTACTGGGACTGGGACTGGCTCTGGATGCCTGGCTTCCTGGATCCCAAGTTCAGAGAGTTCCATCACCAAAGAAGTAAGGTAGGTCACTTCCTTCAGGAACTGAATGAGGTCAATGCCTTGGCAAACACTTTGTCCTAATAGTTGCTTCCAAGGGTCCCATGAGATGGAGGCTGCCCCTACTTCCTGTGACACTGTCACAAGTTAGAATGGTATATCAACCATAGACACACAGGAACAGCTCTCCACACAGACCTTTTTTGGTCCATCTTCTCTACATTAAGAAGAAGGTGTCTGATTCAGACACACCCCTTCATCCTGACAAGGTTGTTTGCCATGGGAGATGACTTTTGCTCTCTCAGGTCCTTCATAGCTGCCTACCTCTTTTCCAGGGATCATGTCTGCATGGACCTTTGAGGTTCTCAGCAGGTGGAAGATCCCCTACATTCCTGTATTGTAAGACCAACTCTGTCCCTGCTCTTCTGTAAAGTTAGATTGAGGGAACAGTGTATGTTTAGGGTCAATAACATGTTGGATTTGGTTTAGGAATCATCCTGCAGAATGAATAATGGTATTTGAAACTGCGATATTTACTAGAATATATATGTGAAATATAAGTGTGAAACTAGAAATCTAGGTAACATTTGAAGCCCAGAAGGGCATTGGACCCTTGATTGTGATACTTAGAATAAAATTACATTCTGCACAGAGGTCTCAGATAGATCAATATACAATGGCATAAGACCTTGTACCTTGCTTGATTGAATGTAGAAGAGAATATCCAGTCAAAAAAGGATAGTCGGTAGGATTAGAAAGATAGTCGGTAGGTTTAGAAAAAGAATGAGTATAGGATTAGGAACAAACGTTTATTAGCAATAGGTTATCGATTAGAGTGTGAATGTAAATGTCAGCACATGTGAAGAGTCAGTCACAATGATGAACTGGGGAAAATATGTAGGAAACAGATAGAAATAGAGCCATAATGAAATCAGGCAATGTATAAAGTGAGGGATAGGATTAGACATTTTCAGTAGGGTTGAGTTTGAATATATAATCTTAAGAAGAAACAAATATGTAGTCACCAATAGGATTGATATTTGAGAGCATTAGGAAAGCTGGACATGGATGTTTTTAGTAATCCATGTTTACTTTCCTTTTAGGCTTTGGTACAAACATAAGTGTGAGCTTTGCATTTTGTGTTCCGAATATTTCTGTGATTAAATGTATAAGTAGATCAGGTGACATGAGTATTTCTTCCAACATTTCAGGGAGCAATATTTTGAAGACATATAAATTAGTATTGGGGGTATAAAGAAGTGTACACTGCGTCTATGAATATAGAGATAATGCATGAATAGACCATACTGTGAATAAATAATATAACTCGTTCCACTTTAAATAATGGATTGAATTTTTATCTGAAAATATATAAGAAATCCTATATCGTTATGCAATCATTAATTCCAACCAGTCATACATCTAATGGTAATATCAGAGTTATAATTCATCATAAAGTTTATGTGAGTTTTGCTTCAAAAGTGATTATGGAAATTGAAAGTAATGTGTCTTGAAAGAACTCTCATGAAAAGACCTGTCAAGAAACATGGAAGAATACATGTGTCCTGAAGCAGGAAGTGATTGAAAGTGAAACAAATTCCTGTAAATTTGCGAACTTGTGGGGAAATCTTAAGAGCCCCTCCCAGCTCTCCCTTGAGCGCAATAGCCAGACCGAGGGAATTAGGAGTGGCACGGGACTCGTGGTGCAGACCTCCAGGCCACCGCTCCCACCAGTGCTGAAAACTGAAGTCTCTTGCTCCAGCTTCCGGGGGCATGGCTTCCGGAGTGCAAGCAAATTCGCTGGGGGTTCTCAGGCCTAAGTTCTACAAACTTAGGGTCTGAGGGAGACAAACAGGGAGATTGTGCCCAGGCGTTCATGAAAACAGGGCTCCTAGGAGCAGCAGACCTGGCATGTAGCCAGTATTGTGGTGAGTGTCACAGGTGAGTGGGGCCTGGCTTGAGGAAACACAAAAGAAGGCCCTAGGCACTCAGGATTGGACACCCACCCAGTCTGGGAGGAAGAGCTGCTGCACAGTGATTGGTTCCCACTTATTGAAAGGAGAAGCTTGGCCCAGTGGGCACAGCTCTACCTACTGGAAAAGAAGTTTATTGCAATCTATGACTGCATTTATTGTTATTATTATTATTTTAATTTGTTTTTTTTTTGTTTTTTTTTTTGTTTTCTTTTATTTTCATTTTTTTGTTGCTGTTCTTTAACTTTTAAAAAATGTTTTAAAATTTTTTATTTTATTTTATTTTTTTTTTCCGGTTCATGATGACCATCTGAGAACACAAATTTATTGCTTTTATTTTCCAAAATCCTCATAAAAGAACTTAAACACTATAAAAATAATCACACGGTATTACCATAAAACAACAAATGAAAGGGAAAAAAACATATTGGATCTCACCATTATGTATACACACAACACACACCTGCACAATCCCCCCAAACTAAAAGTAAATAGCGGAAAGATCAGTAGAGTGGAGGGAAGGGAACAGAAAGAGGGAGGAAAGGAAAAAAAGAGGAAGTACTGGGGACTGAATTAGAGCAAATTATATTTCATGCTTTTATAATTATGCCAAAATGAATCTTAATGTTATGTATAATCTTAATGTTATGTATAAAAAGAACCAATTAAAAAAAGAAATATGATAGTATACCAGTGCTGTGTAGAGCCAATAAAAAAATACCTATACATAAACTAAAAAAAAATGTGAATTTTAAGAATAAACTGGAGTGGGCTAGAGTTGTGGCTCAGTGGTAGAGCACTTGTCTAGCATGTGTGAGGCACTGGTTGGATTCTCAGCACTGCATATAAATTAATTAATTAAATAAGGATCCATCAACAACTAAAAAAACTAGTAAAAAAGAATAAATTATAAAAAATAAATGAAAGTGTGTAGAAAATGTCATTTGAAGTAAAAATACAAAATCAGCTCTAAGTTGTTTGCAACACAAACACACAAGTTAAGTGGTGTTTGAAAATACAGGGAGCAAAAGCTATTGTATAAAAATTTTATTGATAATTCCAGAACATCTATTATTAATATCAATGTAAAATATGTATTTTAAGTGAAAGAACCTTTAATAAGACAGCAATTGTGTTAATTAATTAAAGAATCTAAAAATTAGATGAAAATATGATTTGTTTTTATTCAATGAAGCAAGATTAAATGTTTGAAATATGATTTTAAGGAGAAATATAGGCACCACAATAAGTTTTAGGAATTTTGTGGATACAAAGATAATTAACTTAGGACAACTTACTATGATAAATGAGTTTACTTTAGTAGAAAAATAGAATTTGCTCTCTGGAAACTGGGCACCCCTAATCCCCAAATCCCAAATCCAAAATGCCAAATCTAACGTGTTTTAGTACTGGAATGTGACAAGTGAAAAGTTTCCTACTTGGCTTCATTTGACAGGTTACAGTCAAAATGCAGGTATACTAAAAATGTTGTATGAAATTTCCTCCAGGCTATGGGTCTAAGGCATGTATGAAATATAAATGAATTTCATATTTACACTTGAGTCATATCCCCAAGATTATGTGTGTATAAATATTCCATAATTCCAAAAAAATCCAAAATCTGAAATGCTTCTTGTTCTAAGCATTTTTGATAAACAATACTTAACCTATATACAATTGTTTCCCCCACAACAAATAAACAAATTTAATAAGGTTAAAAACTTTCCAAAAATAAAATTTAAACATACTACAAAGCAAATAAATAACACATGAAATAATAAATTTTTTGGTGACTTAACAACTGGAAACTGTTTCATTTAACTTGCCCCTGGATCATAGATAAACTTCAAAATTATTTTCTTTTTTTTTTAAATGGCAAAATAATTTTATTTTATTTTTTTATTGGTTGTTCAAAACCCTACAAAGCTCTTGACATATCATATTTCATACATTAGCATACATTAGCTTCAAGTGAGTTATGAACTCCCTTTTTTAAACCAAGTAGAGATTGCAGAATCACATGGGTTACACATCCACATTTTTACATAATACCATACTAGTAACTGTTGTATTCTGCTGCCTTTCCTTTCCTCTACAATCCCCCCTCCCCTCCCCTATTTTGTTATTATTATTTTTTAAAATTTTAATTTTAATTTTATATTATCATTATCATTTTTTTAAAAAAAATCATTTTCATTCTTTATTTTCTATTTTTTCTATTGTATTTCATTTCTTTTCAATTTTCTTATTTCCCATTCCTTGCATTCTACCTGCCTACTCTCATTCTCTTTAGTGACTTTTTCCCTTCCCTTCTAAAATCTTTCCTCCCAAGCATCAAATAAATTTATAAGAGTAAACAGTAACTCAGCAGTCAAACAGAACAAGAAGTAACATGAGCAGCATAAACAAGCAAGGAAGGAAAGGAGAACAAACAATGAAGAACACCCTAAATATTCAGGAGGACCAGGATTCATCAGAAAAGTGGTCATATAAAGAACTCAAGAAATACCTTAGACAGATGGAATGGAAACTTAAAGAAGATACGAGACAGAAAATCCAAACAGTAAAAGAAAACATTGAAAATGAATTACATAAACATATAAAAGAAAAAGTTAAGCATCTTTATCAGTGGATAGAGATTATAAAAAAAATCAAACAATAATTCTAGAAATGAAGGAAATGATAAACCAAATTAAGAACTCCATTGAGAGTATCACTAACAGAGTGGAGCAAGTAGAAGCCAGAACGTCAGATAATGAAGACAAAATATATCATCTTGAAACGAGTCCAGCCAACTCAGAAAGGCTGGCAAAAAAATCACAACAAAAACATCCAAGAGATTTGGGATAACATAAATAAAACCACACTTACGAGTCATCAGGATAGAGGAAGGTACAGAGACTCAAACCAAGGGAATGAGAAAACTGCTGAATGAAATAATTACAGAAAACTTTCCAGAAATAAAAAAGGAAATGGATATACAAATTGTAGATGCATACAGGACAAGAGCACACAAAATCAGAGTAGACGAATGCCAAGACACATTGTTATGAAGATATCCAATATACAGAACAAAGAGAAAATAATAAATCTACAAGAGAATGGAGGCAGAATATATTCAGTGGTAAACCAATAAGGTTAACAACGGATATTTGATCACAGATGCTGAAAGCGAGAAGATCCTGGAAAAACGTATTTCAAACACTGAAAGACAATGGATGCCAACCAAGAATTATGTATCCAGCATAATTAACCATCAGGTACGACAATAAAATAAGAATCTTTCATGATAAACAAAAGCTAAAAGAATTTGAAGCCAGAAAACAAGCTTTACAAAGCGTCTTGAGAAAAACACTACACAAGAAAGAAATGAAAAACAACAACCAAAACCATCAGTGGGAAGTACCTTGGTAATGACAGAGGCAGGGTGAAAGCTTATCATGGAGAAACAAACTAAATTTAAAAAAAGATAAATAATCAAACATGGCTGGCAGTACAAACCATACATCAATAGTAACTCTGAATGTAAATGGCTTCAACTCTCCAATAAAGCGACATAGGCTGGTAACTTGGATTAAATAAACAAATCCAACAATATGTTGCCTCCTGGAGACACATCTGAAATGCAAAGACACACAGGCTGAAGGTGAAAGGTTGGGAAAAAATACACCATGCACACTTATCCTCATAAGCAAGCAGGGGTGGATATCCTCATATCAAATAAAATCGACTTCAAGACTAAGTTAATCAAAAGGGATAAGGAAGGACATTATATACTGTTAAAAGGAACCATTCACCAACAAGACATAACAATTATCAATATTTATGCACTAAATAATGGTGCTACGATGTTCATGAAACAAATTCTCCTCAAGCTCCAAAATGAAATAGACCTCAACACAATAATTATGGGTGACTTCAACACACATCTATCACCATTGGACAGATCCTCCAAACAAAAGTTGAATAAAGAAAGTATAGAACTCAATATCACAATCAATAACCAACATGTAACTGACATATATAGAATATATCAACCATCATCAAGTGGATATACTTTTTTCTCAGCAGCACATGGATCCTTCTCAAAAAAAGACCATATATGATGCCATAGGGCAACCCTCAGTAAATATAAAGGTGTGGAGATAATAACATGCATTTTATCTGATCATAATGGAATGAAACTGGAAATCAATGATAAAAGAAGGAAGGAAAAATTCTACATCACATGGAAAATAAACAATATGTTACTGAATGATCAATGGGTTACAGAAGACATAAAGGAGGAAATCAAAAAATTCTTAGAGATAAATGTAATTATAGACACAACATATCGGAATCTATGGGACACAATGAAAGCAGTTTTAAGAGGGAAATTCATCGCCTGGAGGTCATTCCTGAAAAAAAAAAAGGAAAAACCAAAAAATAAGTGAGCTCACACTTCATCTCAAAGCCCTAGAAAAGAAAGAGCAAAACAACAGCAAATTTAGCAGAAGGCAAGAAATTATTAAAATCAGAGTGAAAATCAAGGAAATTGAAACAAAAGAAACTATTGAAAAAATTAACAAAACTAAAAGTTTGTTCTTCGAAAAAATAAATAAGATCAACAGACCCTTAGCCATGCTAAAGATGAAAAGAAGAGAAAGAACTCAAATTACTAACATATGGGATGAAAAAGGCAACATCACAACAGATGCTACAGAAATACAGAAGACAATTAGAAATTATTTTGAAAACCATTATTCCAATAAAATAGAAAATAGTGAAGACATCGATAAATTTCTTAAGTCATATGATTTGCCCAAACGGAGTCAGGAGGATACACACAATTTAAACTGACCAATATCAATGGATGAAATGGAAGAAGCAATCAAAAGACTACCAACCAAGAAAAGCCCAGGAACGGATGGCTATACAGCGGAGTTTTACAAAACCTTTAAAGAAGAATTAATACCAATACTTTTCAAGTTATTTCAGGAAATAGAAAAAGAGGGAGCTCTGCCAAATTCATTTTATGAGGCCAACATCACCCTAATTCCAAAACCAGAAAAAGACACCTCAAAGAAAGAGAACTACTGACCAATATATCTGATTAACTTAGATGCAAGAATCCTCAATAAAAATCTGCCTAATCGAATACAAAGGCACATCAAAAAAATTGTTCACCAGGATCAAGTAGGATTCATGCCTGGTATGCAACGATGGTTCAATATACGAAAATCAATAAATGTTATTCATCACATCAATAGACTTAAAGATAAGAACCATATGATCATCTCGATAGATGCAGAAAAAGCATTTGACAAAGTACAGCATCCCTTTATGTTCAAAACATTAGAAAAATAGGGATAACAGGAACTAACCTCGACATTGTAAAAGCTATCTATGCTAAGTCTCAGGCTAGCATCATTATGAATGGAGAAAAATTGAAGGCATTCCCTCTAAAATCTGGAACAAGACAGGGATGCCCTCTGTCACCACTTCTATTCAATATAGTTCTCAAAACACTGGCCAGAGCAATTAGACAGACGAAAGAAATCAAAGGCATAAAAATAGGAAAATAAGAACGAAAATTATCACTATTTCCTGGTGACATGATTCTATACATAGAAGACCCAAAAGGGTCTACAAAAGAACTACTAGAACTAATAAATGAATTCAGCAAAGTGGCAGGATATACAATCAAAACGCATAAATCAAAGGCATTTCTGTATATCAGCGACAAACCTCCTGAAACAGAAATGAGGAAAAACACTCCATTCACAATACCCTCAAAAAATTTAAATACTTGAAAATCAACCAAACAAAAAAGGTGAAAGACTTATACAATGAAAACTACAGAACCCTAAAAAGAGAAGTAGAAGAAGATCTTAGAAGATGGAAAAATATACCCTGTTCCTGGATAGGCAGAACTAACATCATCAAAATGGCGAAATTACCAAAAGTTTTCTATAGGTTCAATGCAATGCCAATCAAAATTCCAATGGCATTTCTTGTAGAAATAGATAAATCAATCATGGAATTCATATGGAAAAATATAAGACCCAGAATAGCAAAAGCAATTCTAGCAGGAAGTGTGAATCAGGCGGTATAGCGATACCGGACTTAAAACTATACTACAGAGCAATGTTAACAAAAACAGCATGGCACTGGTACCAAAACTGGCAGGTTGACCAATGGTACAGAATAGAGGACACAAAGACTAATTCACAAAGATACAACTATGCTATATTTGATAAAGGAGCTAAAAGCATGCAATGGAGGAAATATAGCATCTTCAACAAATGGTGTTGTAAAAAATGGAAATCCATATGCAACAAAATGAAACCGAATCCCCTCCTCTTGCCATGCACAAAAGTTAACTCAAAGTGGATCAAGGAGCTAGATATCAAATAAGAGACTCTGCATCTGATACAAGAAAAAGTTGGCTCCGATCTACATAATGTGGGGCCGGGCTCCAAATTCCTTAACAGGACACCCATAGCAGAAGAGTTAATAACAAGAATCATCAAATGGGACTTACTTAAACTGAAAAGTTTTTTCTCAGCAGGATAAAAAATGAGAGAGGTAAATAGGGAGCCTAAATTATGGGAACAAATTTTTACTCCTTACACTTCAGATAGAGCCCTAATATCCAGAGTATACCAAGAACTCAAAAAATTAGACAATAAGATGATAAATAACCCAATCAAAAAATGGCCCATGGACCTGAACCGACACTACACAGAGGAGGACATACAATCAATCAGTAAGTAAATGAAAAAATGCTCACCATCTCTAGCAGTCAGAGAAATGCAAATTAAAATCACCCTAAGAAACCATCCTACTCTAGTAAGATTGGCAGCCATTATGAAGTCAAACAACAAGTGCTGGCGAGGATGTGGAGAATAGGGTACTCTTGTACATTGCTGGTGGGACTGCAAACTGTTGTGGCAAATTTGAAAAGCAGTATGGAGAATCCTGGGAAAGCTGGGAATGGAACCACCATTTGACCCAGCTATTGCCCTTCTCAGACTATTCCCTGAAGACCTTAAAAGAGCATATTACAGGGATACTGCCACATTGATGTTCATAGCAGCACCATTCAAAATTGCTAGACTGTGGAACCAACCCAGATGCCCTTCAGTAGATGAATGGATAAAAAAATGTGGCATTTATACACCATTGAGTATTATGCATCATTAAAAAATGACAAAATCATTGAATTTGCAGGGAAATGGATGGCACTAGAGCAGATTATGCTTAGTGAAGCTAGCCAAACCCTAAAAAAACAAATAAAAATGTCTTCTTTGATATAATGAGAGCAACTAATAACAGAGCAGGGAGGAAGAGCAGGAAGAAAAGATCAACATTAAACAGAGACATGAGGTGGGGGTCGGAAAGAGAGAGATAAAGGAAATTGCATGGTAATGGAGGGAGACCCTCATTGTTACACAAAATTACATATAAGAGGTTGTGAGGGGAATGGGAAAATTAACAAAGATATAAATGTATTACAGTGGATGGGGTAGAGAGAGAAGATGGGAGGGGAGTGGGGATACTAGAGGATAGAAAATGTAGCAGAATACAACAGTTACTAATAGGGCATTATAAAAATGCAGATGTGTAACACATATGATTCTGCAATCCGTATTTGGGATAAAAATGGGAGTTCATAACCCACTTGAATCTAATGTATGAAATATAATATGTCAAGAGCTTTGTAATGTTTTGAACACCCAATTAAAAAAATTAAAAAATAATATGAAATAAAATAATTGAAAAAAAAACTCATGGAGAAATATTTCACTCTCTTCCAGAACAATGCCTTGACATTACCCTCGCCCCAAGTAATACATCATTAGAGGAGAAGAGTTAGAAAATCTGGGAATACATAGCTGGAATTTAATATGCTCAAAAGTTCACAACATTGGAGGTGGTAGAGTAGTTTACTAAAGTAAGGGACAGGGTAAACACTCCACAAATATGGAGCTCTGCTGGCCTAAAGACTTCTTCAGAAACTGCCACTGAGGTTGGGCACTTGAAATATATGTTGTTGTCAGGAGCTTTAGATTCCTTTGTAATGAGAGCATCAAAGCTGGGTCTGCATCTATGTGACCTGGAGGACATGGTTTCTTATGTTCCAATGAACATGAGTCAGCAGTGCTGAATTCAATCTTTGTAGGTAAACTGTGGTCACTGGGGGCTAAGTGTCTCCCCGTGTGGACTGTGAAGCCATTTGGTCATCCTCCACATTTTGTGGTGTTTCTTGCTGCTGCACTGGTAGTTTGGTATTTGCTTCACAAAATACAAGGAGTCCACCTGGGACAAAGTGTTGGAGGGAGTTTCTCACGTGTGGTGGATCAGGGTCTGCAGGAGAATGCACCCACCAAGGTTCTATCCCAAATAGCTTGCCTCTTGACCATAGCAACGTGATTCTGAACATTGCCCTAAAACCTCTACAAATAAAAATACGCCTTTACATATAAGGGTCTGCTCACTGCACCATGTCAGTCACAAGCAATTTGGAAGCCAATGGAAGATCCACATGGCTCCACCACAGATGATTTATCACACACCTGCCGACTGCAGCTCTATGCCCACTACTCAGCAGGCTCCAAATTACTGGCATCTCTGCTCTACACCATTTTCTGGAAACCCAGTCCATCAGGCACTGTCTGGTATACTCATAGTCAGCAACAGGATATCCAGAGGTTCTCCAGTGCCACCTGGTCATGGAAATTTAAAAAAATTTCACGGTATTTATCTAGCCATTTTTCAAGGATGAAGTTGAAGGCACTGTGGGTTTCACTTCATTCAGGAACCATTAAATGGTGAGGATGCTCATTTCAATGAAAGCTCTGGAGAACTCTCATAAGCATGGCTTCCTAAAGAGTGGCCAATGATCACATGATGCTAGGCACATTGAGGTCTACAATGTGAGGTCCATGTGTGTTTTGACTCTCAACTATGGCTGCCAAGTCTTTCAGAATAAAATTATGTGATACCATGGCTGAGATTCCAAGTGCTCTGTGCAAAGCCAACCTGGGCCTAGATCTCAGTTTCCAAGGGCAAATCTCATGCGTGGCCTCCTAAAATCCCAACTCAATTCATGGCAATACTTCTCTGAGGTCAGTACCTCAACTCAGTATCTAAGGGGAATCAAACCAGAGTTCAAGCCCAGGTGGACCCAGTCGTCACTTCCAACCACCACCCAAATGACCACAATTAAAACCAAAACACTCCCACATGACCCACATTTTCTTCCATATAGACACTCATCATAACTTCTGGCTGGAGGTTTCCATAAGGGGCTCCGCCCAAGCCAGTGTCAAAAATAAGCTTCCTTGACCCTTAATTTGACTAAACTGAGGGTGGCTGTACACACTTCCTGTGAACAAGATGTGATCAAATAGGTCTGCCATTAATACTGCTCCGCTTCTCCAATTTGAGGACTACTGACTGTGGGTTTTAGATTCTTTATGTGAACTGGAGTCATGATAAAACCCAAGCACCTATGGGATAGAATCTGCAGGGCTTTGAGGAACTCATTTGAGACAAAGGATCCCTATTCTCACTTGATGGAAGTCACGAACCTTACAGAGGAAGACGAGAGACTTCATCCACAATGACTGCTCTTTTTGCCACTTTGGTTTTGGATGTACACATGGAATCTTTCTTTAGATCCATCAGGTGATGAGAAACTAAGCAACAGCCTCACACAGGGCCAATGGTCTGAATGAGACACATCTTTTTCAAAGCAATTAAGCAAAGAGCCACAGGTGATGCCCATTCATTTCCATTTGAAAACTCTTTTCTTCAGGCTTCACAAAGGGGTGGCCTAAGGCAAAGACCTTCCTGACATTTAGGGCAACAGAACAATAGGTAACCAAAAGGCCCAAAGCAGGGTTTCTCCACTGAGTCTTTAATGGTCATAGTGATTTCTGAGTTTTCTGTGATGCTCACCATTCCCTTCAGCTATCCAGTACATGGCCATGTCACAGAGCTTGGAGGTGGTATATATCTTGCACAAAAAACCATGAGCCTATTCTAGAGAGTGGCCAGAATTCAGGAAGAAAAGTGGAACTTAGGAAGATAGCAGGTGTAGCCAATTGATAAGGCAAGCCGCAGTCCACTCATAAATTGTGCAGGATGAATTCTGGGAAGCTTTCTACTAAACAGGACATATCCATTGATCCAATATCTTTTCTAATGTCTACAACCATAGATAACAGTGGGATACACAGACATAGAAACACTCGCCTTGCCAAACGACTTACTAGAAACAGTTCACTCCAAACCAAACAAACCGACTTCCCTGCCTATTTTCAGAACATGAGACAAAACCACAAAACCACAACCAAACCTACAAAGGCACCTCCTTCTGCCAAGTATGTCTTTGACTATCTTGAGTGTCCTCTGACTTATGGGCCATACTATGTTCCCCTGAAATGGCCACTCCTGTCTCAGATTTGGACTCCATGGCCAACTCTATTTAATTGTCAGGAGCCAGCTGTGAGCCACTACCTGTTTTCTCAGGAAAGGCCCCTCTTCAGAGATTTCCTGCCATTTGGCCATCCTCACATGAGTAGGTACTAAGAAAGACTGACTCTGTCCTTGGTAAATCCAAACAAATGAGACCACTCGGACTGGAACTGGCCCTGGCTTTTGCCTGAATTCCTGGATCCCAAGATCAGAGAGTTCCATCACCAAGGAAGTGAGGTGAGGTCACTTCTTTCAGAAATTGAAAAATCTGTGGAAAGCAACCCTGGGCCTAGATCTCAGTTCCAAGGGTGACTATTATGCGTGGCCTCCTAAAATCCCAACAAAATTCAATGCAATACTTCTCTAAGGTCAGTTCCACAACTCAGTCTCTAAGGGGAATCACACCAGAGTTCAAGCCCAGGTGGACCCAGTCATTTCTTCCAACCGCCACACAAATGACCAAAATTAAAACGAAAAGACTCCCACATGGCCCTCATCTTCTTACATATTGTCATTCATCATAATGTCTGGCTGAAGATTTTCATGAGGGGCGAAGCCCAAGAAAGTGTCCAAAATAAGCTCACTTGCCCCTCATTTGCCTAAAGTCAGGGTGGCCTGGACACCCTTCCTGTGAACCAGGAGTGATCAAATAAGCCTGACATTAATAATGCTCTGTTTCTCCAATTTGAGGCCTACTAATTTTCAGGTACAGATTCTTTGTGATTTGGAGTCATGAGAAACCCCAAGCACCTCTGCAGGGCTTTGAGGAACTCTTTTGACCCAAAGAATCCATTTTCTCACTTGACAGAGGTCAGAAACCTAACAGAGGAAGGCAAGAGACTTCATCCACAATGACTGATCTTTTTGCCATTATGGTTTTTGATGCACACATGGGATCATTCTTTAGATCCATCAGGTGCTGAGAATGTAAGACACAGCCACACACAGGCCAAGAGGCTAATTCAGCCACATCCCTTTCCAAAGCAATTAAGCAAAGAGCCACAGGTGATACTTATTCATTTCCATTTGAAAACTCTTTCTTCAGGCTTCACAAAGGGGTGGCCTGAGACCAAGTCTTTCCTGACATTCAGTGCAACAGAACAATAGGTAAGCAAAAGGCCCAAAGCGGGGTTTTTCCACTGAGACATTTCTGTTCACACTGATATCTGAGTTTTCTGAAAGGCTGGCCATTCTCTTCCGCTATCCAGTACATGGCCATGTCACAGAGCTTGTAGTGGTGCATATCTTGGACACAAAACCATGAGCCTATTCTGGAGAGTGGCCAGAATTCAGGAAGAAAACAGGAACTTAGGAAGATAGAATGTGTTGCCTCTCGATAAGACAAGCTGCAGTCCATTCATAAATTGGGCAGGATGAATTATGGGAAGATTTATAGTAGACTGGACGCATCCATTAATGCTTTCTCTTTTCTAATGTCTACAAGAATGGACACAGTGGGATACACAGACATAGAAACACTCGCCTGGTCAAACGACTTACTAAAAACAATCCACTCCAAACCAAACAAACCAACTTTCCTACCTATTCTCAGAACATGGCCTGACCTCTCTCAGATCTGGTTTCCTTGGCCAACTCTGTGAAGTTGTCAAGAAAAAGGGGTGAGCCACTACCTGCTTCTTCTGGAAAGGTCCCTCTTCAGAGCTCTCCTGGTATTTGGCCATCCTCACATCGGTAGGTACCAAGAAAGACTGACTCTGTCCTTGGTAAATCCAAACAAGTGAGTCCACTGGGACTGGGGCTGCCTCGGGGTGCCTGGATTCTTGGATACAAAGTTCAGAGAGTTCCATCAACAAGGAAATGAGGTATATCACTTTCTTTGGAACTGAATGAGGTCACTGCCTTGGCAACCACTTTGTCCTAACAGTTGCTTCCAAGTGTCCCATGAGATGGAGGCTGCCCCTACTTCCTGTGACACTTTCACAAGGTAGAATGGTATGTCAACCATAGGCACCCAGCAGCAGCTCTCCACACAGGCCTGGTTTGGTCCATCTTCTCTACAATAAAAAGAGAGAGGCTGATTCAGACACATCCCTTCATCCTGACCAGGTTGTTTGCCATGGAAGATGACTTTTGCTCTCTCAGGTCCTTCATAGCTGCCTACATCTTCTCCAGGTACCATTTCTGAATGGACCTTTGAGGTTCTCAGCAGGTGGAATGTCCCCTACTTTCCTGTATTGTAAGAACGACTCTATCCCTGCTCTTCTGTAAAATGAGATTGAGGAAACAGTGTATGTTTAGGCTTAATAACAGGTTCGATTTGGGTTAGCAATCATTCTGTGTGATAAATAATGGTATTGGGAACCTGCGATATTTACAAGAATATCGAGGTGAAATATAAGTATGAAAACAAAAATCTAGGTATGATTTGAAGCCCAGAAGGGCATTGGGCCCTTAATTGGGATACTTAGTTTTGAATTATATTCTGCAAAGATGTCTCAGACAATTTGATATACAATGGCATAGGACCTTGTACCTTGGATGTTTGAATGTAGAAGAGAACATCCAATCCAAAGGGATAGTCAGTAGAATTAGGAAGATAGTCGGTAGGTTTAGGAAGAAGAGTGAGTGTAGGATTGGGACTAAAAATTCTTTAGCTATAGGGTTTCGGATAGAGAGTGAATGTAAATGTAAGCACATATGAAGAGTCAGTCACTATGATGAAATTGGGAAAATATGTAGAAAAGCAGATATCAATAGAGACATTATGAAATCAGGCAAAGTATTAAGTGAGTGATAGGAGTAGACATTTTCACCAGGGTTGAGTTTGAATATATAATCTTAGGAAGAAACAAATATGTAGTAACCAATAGGATTGACATTTGAGAGCATTAGGCAACCTGGACAAGAATGTTTTTAGTAATCCATGATCGCTTTCCATTTAGTCTTTGGTACAATCATAAGTGTGACCTTTACATTTTTTGTCCAGAATATTACTGTGATAAAATCTATATGTAGATCAGGTGACATGAGTATTTCTACCACCATTTCTGGGAGCAATATACTGAAGACGTAAAATTTGTATTGGCGGTAAAAAGAGGTGTACCCTGTGTCCATGAATATAGAGATTAAGCATGAATACACCATACTGTGAATAAATAATATAACTGGTTCCAACTTTAAATAATGGATTGAATTGATATCTGAAAATATACAATAAATCTTATATTGATATATATTCATTCATTCCAACTAGTTATACATCTAATGGTAATATTAGTGTTTTGATTTATCATGAAGAGTGTGTGAAGTTTGCTTCAAAAGTGATTATGGAAATCGAAAATAATGTGTTCGGAAAGAATTCTCATGCAAAGACCAGTCAAGAAATATGGAGGAATACATGTGTTTTGAAGCAGGAAGTGATTGAAAGTGAAACAAATGCCTATAAATTTGCTAAATTGTTTATGAAATATATATCCTATGATGTGCATAAACTGATAAAATTGTAATGTACCAGTTTTGAATAAAAATTAACGTAAAAATACACATCATGTCCCATTGGAATCTACTTGCATTGATGTTAAACTTGGTCAGTTACTGTAGAAATATTAGGATTCGCGTGACTCATTCACCGAAGTTAGTTTTCTTTTTTTTTTAATTTTTTATGGTTGTTCTAAACATTATTTATTTCTTGATATATCATATTTCACACTTTGATTCAAGTGGGTTATGAACTCCCATTTTTACCCCGTATACAGATTGCAGAATCACATCAGTTACACATCAATTGATTGACACATTGCCATACTAGTGTCTATTGTATTCTGCTGCCTTTCCTATCCTCTACTATCCCTCCTCCCCTCCGCTCTCTTCCCCTCTCCTCTCTCTACCCCCTCTACTGTAATAAATTTCTCCCTTTTGTATTATTTTTCCCTTTCCCCTAACATCCTCTTTTATGTAATTTTGTATAACCCTGAGGGTCTACTTCCATTTCCATGCAATTTCCCTTCTCTATCCCTTTCTCTCCCACCTCTCATTTCTATTTAATATTAATCTTCTTCTCATGCTCTTCATCCCTACTCTGTTCGTAGTTACTCTCCTTTTATCAAAGAAGGCATTTGGCATTTGTTTTTTAGGGATTGGCTAGCTTCACTTTGCATAATCTGCTCTAATGCCATCTATTTTCCTGCAAATTCTATGGTTTTGTCATTTTTTAAAGCAGAGTAATACTCCATTGTGTATAAGTGCCACATTTTTTTATCCATTCTTCTATTGAACAGCATCTAGGTTGGTTCCACAGTCTTTCTATTGTGAATTGTGCTGCTATGAACATCAATGTAGCAGTGTCCCTGTAGCATGCTCTTTTAGGGTCTTTAGGGAATAGACCAAGAAGAGGAATAGCTGGGTCAAATGGTAGTTCCATTCACAGCTTTCCAAGAAATCTCCATAATGCTTTCCAAATTGGCTCTACCAATTAGCAGCGCCTCCAATAATGTACAAGTGTACCTGTTTCTCCACATCCTCACCAGCACTTGTTGTTGTTTGACTTCATAATGGCTGCCAATCTTACTGGAATGAGATGGTATCTTAGGGTGGTTTTGATTTGCATTTCTCTGACTGCTGGGGATGGTGAGCATTTTTTCATGTACTTGTTTTTTGATTGTATGTACTTCTCTGAGAAGTGTCTGTTCTGGTTCTTGGCCCATTTGTTTATTGGGTTATTTGTTATCTTATTGTCTATTTTTTTTGAGTTCTTTGTATACTCTGAATATTAGGGCTCTATCTGAAGTGTGAGGAGTAAAGATTTGTTCCCAGGATTTAGGCTCCCTATTTACCTCTCTTATTGTTCCTTTTGCTGATAAAAAACTTTTTAGTTTGATATATTTGTTGATTCTAGTTATTAACTCTTGTGCTATGGGTGTCCTATTCAGGAATTTGGAGCCCGACCCCACAGTATGTAAATTGTAGCCAACTTTTTCTTCTATCAGACGCCATGTCTCTGATTTGATATCAAGCTCCTTGATCCATTTTGAGTTAACTTTTGTGCATGGCGAGAGAAAGGGATTCAGTTTCATTTTGATACATATGGATTCCAAGTTTTCCCAGCACCATTTTTTGCAGATGCTATTTTCCTTCATTGCATGCTTTTAGCCCCTCCATCAAATATAAGATAGTTGTAGTTTCCTGGCTTGGTTTCTGTTTCCTCTATTCTGAACCATTGGTCCACCCGCCTGTTTTGGTACCAGTACCATGGTATTTTTGTTACTATTTTTCTGTAGTATAGTTTGAAGTCTGGTATCGCTATGCCGCCTGATTCACACTTCCTGCTTAGTGTTGTTTTTGTTATTCTGTGTCTTTTATTTTTCCATATGAATTTCATGATTGCTTTCTCTATTTCTAGAAAAAATTCCGTTTGGATTTTGATTGGCATTGCATTAAACCTATTGAGAACTTTTGGTAATATCACCATTTTGATGATATTAGTTCTGCCTATCCATGAACAGGATATATTTTTACATCTTCTAAGATCTTCTTCTATTTCTCTCTTTAGGGTTCTGTAGTTTTTATTGTATAAGACTTTCACATCTTTTGTTAGGTTGATTCCTAATTATTATTATTTTTTTTTAGGATATTGTGTATGGAGTGGTTGTCCTCATTTCTATTTCAGAGGATTTGTCGCTGATATGCAGGAATGCCTTTGATTTATGCATGTTGATTTTATATCCTGCCACTTTGCTGAATTCATTTATTAGCTCTATTAGTTTGTTTGTAGACCCTTTTGGGACTGCTAGACATAGAATCATGTGATCTGATAATTTAAGTTCTTCTTTTCCAATTTTTACGCCTTTTATTTCTTTCGTCTGTCTAAATGCTCTGGCTAGTGTTTCGAGAACAATGTTGAACAGAAGTGGTGAGAGAGGGCATCCCTGTCTTGTTCCAGATTTTAGAGAGAATACCTTCAATTTTTCTCCATTCAGAATGATGCTAGCCTGAGGCTTAGCATAGATTGCTTTTACAATATTGAGGTATGTTCCTCTTATCACTAGTTTTTCTAGAGTGTTGAACATAACAGAATGCTGTACTTTATTGAATGCTTTTTTTTGCATCTACCGAGATGATCATATGGTTCTTATTTTTAAGTCTATTGATGTGGTGAATAACATTTATTGATTTCCGTATATTGAACCAGCCTTGCATCACACGGATGAATCCTACTTGATCAGGATTCACAATTTTTTTGATATGTTTTTGTATCCAATTCGCCAGAATTTTATTGAGGATTTTTTCATGTAGGTTCATTAGAGATATCGGTCTGTAGTTTTCTTTCTTTGAAGTGTCTTTGTCTGGTGTAAGAATCAGGGTGATCTTGGCCTCGTAGAATGAATTTGGAAGATCTCCCTCTTTTTCAATTTCCTGAAACACCTTGAAAAATATTGGTATTTGTTCCTCTTTAAAGGTTTTGTTAAACTCTGCTGTATACCCATACGGTCCTGGGCTTTTCTAAGTTGGTAGTGGATTGATGGTTTCTTCTATTTCCTCAATTGATATTGGTCTGTTTATGTTGTCTATATCCTCCTGACTCAATATGGGCAGATCATATGACTTAAGAAATTTATCGATGCCTTCACTGTCTTCTATTTGTTTGGAGTATAAGGATTCAAAATAATTTCTGATTATCTTCTGTATTTCAGAAATATCTGTTGTGATATTTTCTTTTTTAATCCCTTATGCTAGTAATTTGAGTTCTCTCTTCTTCTCTTTCATAGCATGGCTAAGGGTCAGTCAATTTTATTTATTTTTTCAAAGAACCAACTTCTACTTTTGTCAAGTTTTTTCAATTGTTTCTTTTGTTTCAATTTCATTAATTTCAGCTTTGATTTTAATTATTTCTTGCCTTCTACTTCTTTTGCTGTTTCTTTTGTCTTCTTTTTCTAGGATTTTGAGATGAAGTATGAGATCATTTATTTGTTGGTTGTTTCTTTTTTTAAGGAATGAACTCCAAGCAATGAATTTTCCTGTTAGAACTGCTTTCAATGTTCCCATAGATTCCGATATGTTGTGTCTGTGTTTTCATTTATCTCTAAGAATTTTTAAATTTCCTCCTTGATGTCTTCTATAACCCATTGATCACTCAGTAACCTATTGTTCATTCTCCAAGTGATGCATGATTTTTCCTTCCTTCTTTTATCATTGATTTTTAGTTTCATTCCATTATGATCAGATAATATTCATGGTATTATCTGTACTTCTTTATATTGTCTAAGAGTTGCCCTGTGACATAATATATGATCATTTTTTAGAAGGATACATGTGCTGCTGAGAAAAAAGGTAACTGTTTGATGTTGGGTGTTATATTCTACATATCTCAAATAAGTCTAGGTTATTAATTGTGTTATTGAGTTCTATAGTTTCCTTAATCCTTATTCCTTGTTTGGAAGATCTGTACAGTGGTGAGAGAGGTGTTTTCAAGTCTCCCATGATTACTGTATTGTGGTGTATTAGACTCTTGAACTTGAGAAGAGTTTGTTTGATGAACATAGCTGCACCATTGTTTGGGGCATATATATTAATGATTGCTGTCTCTTGTTGGTTTATGGTTCCCTTGAGCAGTATGTAGTGTCTCTCTTTATCCCTTTTGATTAACTTTGGCTCAAAATCTATTTTATTTGATATGAGTATGGACTCTCCTGCTTGTTTCCGAAGTCCATATGAGTGATATGATTTTTCCCAAACTTTCACCGTCAGTCTATGTATGCATTTTCCTATCAAATGCATCTCCTGTAGGCAGCATATTGTTGGGTCTTGTTTTTTGTTCAATTCTACTAGCCAGTGTGTCTTCATTGGTGAGTTTAAGCCATTAACATTTAGGGTTATTATTGAGATATGGGTTGTTCTTCCAGCCATATTTGTTTATTTATGTTACTAAACATGGTTTGTTTTCCTCTTTGATTATTTCCCCCCCTTTAATGTCCTACCTCCCACTGTTGGTTTTCATTGTTATTTTCCATTTCCTCTTCCTGCAATGTTTTGCCGAGGATGTTTTGAAGAGATGGTTTTCTAGCTGCAAATTCTTTTCACTTTTGTTTATCGAGGAAGGTTTTAATTTCATCTTCCATACTGAAGCTTAATTTCGCTAGATACACAATTCTTTTTTGGAACCCATTTTCTTTCAGTGTTTGAAATATGTTATTCCAGGATCTTCTAACTTTCAGAGTCTGTGTTGAAAGATCAGCTGTTATCCTGATTGGTTTACCCTTAAACGTAATCTCCTTCCTTTCTCTTGTAGCTTTTAAAATTCTCTCCTTTTTCTGTTTGTTGGGCATCTTCATTATAATGTGTCTAGTTGTGGCTCTCTTATGATTTTGCACATTCGGCGTTCTGTAGGCTTCTAGGACTTGGGATTCTGTTTTATTTATCAAGTCTGGGAAGTTTTCTCGTATTATTTCATTGAATAGGTTGCTCATTCCTTTGGTTTGGACCTCTATACCTTCCTGTATCCCAATGACTGTTAAGTTTGGCCTCTTTATGTTATCCCATATTTCTTGGATATTCTGCTCGTGGTTTCTTAACAGTCTTGCTGAGTGGTCTATGTTCTTTTCAAGTTGAAATACTTTGTCTTCATTGTCTGATGTTCTATGTTCTAAGTGTTCTACTCTCCTGGTAGTATTCTCAATTGAGTTTTTAAGTTGGATTATTCCTTCCTGCAATTCTAGGATTTCTGTTTGTTTGTTTTTACAACCTCTATCTCCCTATATAGTTGATCTTTTGCTTATTGGATTTGTTTATGTAATTCATTGTCGAAGTGATCTTTAATTGTCTGATTTTGTTGTCTAATGTCTTCCTTGAGACTCCAGATCATCTATAGCATGAGTATCCTGAATTCTTTATCTGACATTCCATCTGATGCAGCTATTACCTCTTCTAAAGTTGTGTTGACCTGCATTGCTTGTGGTCCTTTCTTTCCTTGTCTTTTCATACTGCTCGCATTTCTCTCTGCTTGTTGAAACTGTTTTGTTTTGGGCAGTGGCTCTGCTCTGCCCCTATTCCTATTGGGGTGACCTAACAACTTCGCTGGTGGGCCGCTGGGCTTGTACTGGGCGGGGGAGAAGGCTCTGCTTTGCCACTACTCCAATA
Source organism: Callospermophilus lateralis (assembly GCF_048772815.1). NCBI lineage: Eukaryota > Metazoa > Chordata > Mammalia > Rodentia > Sciuridae > Callospermophilus > Callospermophilus lateralis. The sequence goes on from NW_027512630.1 coordinate 1,564,440, forward strand.
GGGGTGGCGTGTCTACTACACCAGCGGGTCGTTGGGCCTGTTCTGGGCATAGGCAGTGGCTCTGCTCTGCCCCTACTCCAATTGGGGTGACGTGACTACCACGCCTGCTGGTTGATGGGCCTGTTCCGGGCACGGGCGGCAGCTCTGCTCTGTCACTACTCCAATTGGGATGACATGACTACCACGCCTGCAGGTCGCTGGGCCTGTGCCGGGCATGGGCGGCGGCTCTGCTCTGCCCCTCTGGCTTGAAGACAAAGTGAGAGAGACTCGGGTGTTTGTGACTCACTTTTTTTTACCAGGAGACCAACTGTTTCTGTCCCCACTGGTATCGATGAAGTTATCTCCTCCACCACTTTGTGATGACATCAGATCTCTAACATGTTGGTATCCCATGCGAATGGCAGCATTTCGTTCCCTTTGCCGGATGACCAAAGCAATGGGTGCGTCCTGACCAGCCCTCACAAGCCCCGTCTCAATCCTGTTGCCACTGCCTATGAAGGCTCGGTAGGTATTTACCTCCACAGTATTCAGCAAGACCTAGACCGAGAAGGAGTTTCCGCGGGTTCTTTAGCCCTGGGCCTGATCATTTCCAGGAGCCAGAATTCGGCCGCTCTGGGCTTGGTGTATGTTCTGATAGGAACAGGCCTGAGTAATTTGTCTCCGAGACACAGGCGAATGGCAGCCTGAGATTACCTGTTCTATAGCTGAATGAGCTGCTATGAGTTGAAAACAGGAATGGTGATGTCAGCTCTCCAAGATGGTGGCCCCTGGCTTCCTCTGTGGTCTGACTGGTGTGGAAAACCAAATTGGACTGCGTCCTTCCCCGGTCTCAAACCCAGAATTCAGCAATGAGCACAGTGATTGTACAGCTGGCAGGAGCCCACAGAATCTGCACCACTGAATATTTGTGTTGCTATCTCATTGTTTGCCAGCATGCGCCACAGACTCTAGCCGCAGGGCGATTTGCTGAATAAGCAGCATGACGCTCCATGCGGACAAATCACTCACGTTTGAGCCCCGTAGCTAATCCTCATGAGATGGAAATACTTCCACTAGGTTTTGGAGCACCCAAATTTTGCTGGAAATTCGTCATTCTCTTGCACAGTGATGCTGTATATGGGGTTGATGCACTCCTTTCGCTGCCATCATATGATCCCCTGAAGTTAGTTTTCAGTACTGGAAATGAATATGTATTTCAGGTGGATGAATATTTCTGAGAATAAACTTGTGAAAAGTTGATTATAAATCCACATACATAAATATGAATGAATTTAGGGAGTGTAAAATAAGACAAATACATTTCATATTTTGAAAAATCTGGAGAGTGAATACATATATATATAGAGAGAGATAGATAGATAGATAGATAGATACACACACACACAGAGAGATATTAAAAAGTAGCATTATGTATGCCAATTGAAATTCACCATGAAATATATATCATCCACAGATCCAAAAATACTCATTTTCCTGAACATCAATTTATGTTGTTCAACCAGAAAGCTGACGCATATGTTGAATTTTCAGTTCCAACAGCGTTTAGTAGGAGTAATATTTTCTTACAGTTTGTATCTGCCAAGTCAGCCACCTCACAAAATGTATGTGTGATACCAGGTAGAATTCAATATGTGCATAAAAAAATACATGTGCTGAATAGACTACAGAGAAAGGGAGACAGTTATTCACATATTTGTTAACTTTTAAAACACATAAAGAACTGTTTCAATTAAAATTTGCTAGATTTATAGCACCTACCATTTATCATAGGAAAGGCAAGTCCAACTATACACCATGCCTCCTGTGAACCTCTTGTATTTCTATTTTGTTTGGGTTATTTTTCTCCATCATATTAAGATTAGAAGTAAAAGTCTAGAAGGGAATTTGTTAGTGTCAGGGATTCAGTATTTCGAATGGAAAATTGGAAAATGTATGCAATGTGTATGCAAATATGTGCTACACAAAAATCTTCCCACTCTCATTCAGAACAATGCCTTGGCATTACCTTCCCCCCATGTAAGACACAATTAGAGGACAAGAGTTAGAAAATCTGTGAATACATACCTTTTATAGAAAATGCTCAGGAGTTCACAAATTTGGAGGTGGTAGAGGAGTTTCCAAAAGTAATGGACAGGGTAAACACTCCACAAACATGAAGCTCTGCTGGCCTAACATCTGGAGAAACTACCTCTGAGGGTGAGCACTTGAAATATATTTTGTTGTCAGGAGCATTAGCTTCCTTTGTAGTGAGACCATCAAAGCTGGGTCTGCATCTATGTGACATGGATGACATGGTTTCTTATTTTCCGATGAACATGAGGCAGCAGTGCTGAATTTTCTCTTTGTAGGTAAACTGTGGCCACTGAGGGCAAGTGTCTCCTCATCTGGACTGTGAAGCCATTTGGTCATCCTCCACTCTTTGTGGTGTTTTTTGCTGTTGCACTAGGAGTGTGGTATTTGCTTCATGAAATAAAAAGAGTTCAACTGGGACACAGTGCTGTAGGGAGTTCTTTCAGTTGTGGTGGGTTGGGTTCTGTTGGAGAATGCACCAACCAGGCTTCTATCCCACATAGCTTGCCCCATTGACCATAGCAACCTGATTCTGAACATTGCCCTGAAACCTCTCCATATAACAAGATTCTTTTACATATAAGGGTCTACTGGCTGCAAAATGTCAGTCACAAGTTATTTGGACACCAATGGCAGATAAACATGGCCACACCAGAGATATTTTATCACACACCTGCCCACCACGGCTCTAGGAACACTACTCAGCAGGTTCCAACTTACTTGCATCTCTGTTATACACCATTTTCATGAAACCCAGTCAATAAAGGCAATGTCTTGTATTCTCATGATCAGCTAGAGGACATCTAAAGGTTCTCCTGTGACACCTAGTCTTGGGAATTTCAAAAATTTCATGGTATTCATCTAGCCATTATTCAAGGAAGAAGTTGTAGGCACTGTGGGTTTCAATTCATTCATTAACCATTAAATGTTGAGTAAGCTCATTTCAATGAAAGCTCTGGAGAACTCTCAGAGGCAAGGCTTCCCAAAGGGTGGCCAAAATGTCACATGAAGCCAGGCCCATTGAGGTCTACAATGTGAGGTCCATGTGTGTTTTCACTCTCAACTATGGGTGCCAAGTCTTTCAGAACAAAGTCATGTGATATCCTGGCTGAGATTCCCTTTGCTCTGTGGAAAGCCAACTTGGGCGTAGATCTCACTTTCCAAGGGCGACTCTCATGCATGGCCTTCTAAAAGCCCAACACAATCCATGGCAATACTTCTCTGAGGTCAATTCCAGAATTCAGTGTCTATGTTGAATCACACAAGAGTTCAAGCCCAGGTGTACCCAGTCATCTCTTCCTACCGCCATACAAATGTTCACAGTTAAAACCAAAACACCCCAACATGGCCCTCATCTTCTTCCATGTAGACACTCATCATAACCTCCGGCTGGAGGTTTCCATGAGGTACACAGCCCACGTCCGTGTCCAAAATAAGCTCCCTTGCCCCTCATTTGCCTAACATCAGGGTTGCCTGGACTGCCTTCTTGTGAAACAGAAGTGAAAAAATAGGCCTGGCGTTAATACTGCTCTACTTCTCCAACTTGAGGCCTACTGAGTGTGGGGTTTAGATTCTTTATGTAAATTCATATTTTTTGTTGTTGTACTTTAACTTTTTAATATGTTTTCATTTTTTAAATATTATTATTTTATTATTATTATTATTTTAAACTTTAATTTACATCTTTTAAATGATCATTATTTTTAAATTTTTTTCTTTCTTTCTTTCTTTTCTATTTTTTCTTTTGTCTTATCATTTCTTTTCAATTTTCTGATTTCCCCTTCCTCGAATTCTACCTGCCTACTCTCATTCTCTTTAGTGACTTCTTCCCTTTCCTTCTAATATCTTTTCTTCCAAGCATCAAATAAATTTATAAGAGTAAGCAGTAACTCAACAGTCAAACAGAGCAAGAAGTAACATGAGCAGCACAAAAAATCAAGGAAGAAAATAAGTACAAACAACGAAGGACAGCCAAAATATTCAGGAGGACCTATAGTCATCAGAAAAATGGTCATATAAAGAACTCAAGGAATACCTTAGACAGATGGAATTGAAACTTAAAGAGGATACGAGACAGCAAATCCAAACAGTGAAAGAACACATTGAAAATGAATTACATAAACAGATAAAAGAAGAAGTTATGCATCTTTATCAGGAGATAGAGATTATAAAAAAATCAAACAATAATTCTAGAAATGAAGGAAACGATAAACCAAATTAAAAAGTCAATTGAGAATATCACTAACACTGTGGAGCAAGTAGAAGACAGAATGTCAGATAATGAAGACAAAATATATCATCTTGAAATGAATCTAGCCAACACAGAAAGGCTGGTAAAAAATCATGAGTAAAACATCCAAGAGATATGGGATAACATAAAAAAAAATTAATGAGTCATCTGGATAGATACACAGATTCAAACCAAGGGAATTAGTAATCTATTGAATGAAATAATTACAGAAATATTTCCAGAAATACAAAGTAAATGGATATACAAATTGGACATGCTTACAGGACACGGAGCACACAAAATCACAGTAGACCAACACCAAGACACATTGTTATGAAGATATCCAATATACAAAACAAAGAGAAAATATTAAAAGCTCTAAGAGAAAGGAGGCAGATTACATTAAGGGGTAAACCAATAAGGTTGAGAATGGATTTTTCATCACAGTCGCTGAAAGCGAGAAGATCCTGGAACAACGTATTTCAAACACTGAAAGACAATGAATGCCAACCAAGAATTCTGTATCCAGCAAAATTAAGCTGCAGGTATGATGATGAAATAAAAATATTTCATGATAAACAAAAGGTAAAAGAATTTGTAGCCAGAAAACCAGCATTGCAAAGCATCTTGAGCAAAACAATACACGAAGAAGAAATGAAAATTAACAACCAAAACCATCAGTGGGAAGTGCCTCAGTAATGACTGAGGGTGGGGGAAAAGCTAACCATAGAGAAACAAACTAAATTAAAAAAAAAAAAGATGAATCATCAATCATGAGCGGCAGTACAAACCATATATCAATAGTGACTCTAAATGTTAATGGCTTAAACTCTCCAATAACGCGACATAGGCTGGTAACTTGGATTAAAAATGAATCCAACAATATGTTGCCTCCAGGAGACACATCTGAATGGAAAAGACATACACAGGCTGAAGGTGCAAGTTTTGGAAAAAATATACCATGCAACGCTCCCCATAAGCAAGCAGGGGTGGCCATGCTCATATCGAATAAAATCGACTTCAAGACTAATTTAATCAAAAGGGATAAGAAAGGACATTATATACTGTTAAAAGGAACCATTCACCAACAAGACATAAAAATTATCAATATTTATGCACCAAATAATGGTGCTGCAATGTTCAAAAAACAAATTCACCTCAAGTTCCAGAATGAAATAGACCACAACACAATAATTATGGGTGACTTCAACACACCTCTCTCACCATTGGACAGATCCTCCAAACAAAAGTGAATAAAGAAACTATAGAACTCAATATCACAATCAATAACCTAGACTTAACTGACATATATCGAATATATCAATCATCATCAAGTGGATACACTTTTTTCTCAGTAGCACGTGGATCCTTCTCAAAAATAGACCATATATTATGTCATAGGGCAACCCTCAGTAAATATACAGGGGTTGAGATAATACCATGAATTTTTTCTGATCATAATGGAATGAAACTGGAAACCAATGATAAAAAAAGGAAGGAAAAATCCTACATCACATGGAAAATGAACAATATGTTACTGAATGATCAGTGGGTTACAGAAGATATAAAGGAGGAATTCAAAAAATTCTTAGAGATACATGAAAATACAGACGCAATATATCAGAATCTATGGGACACAATGAAAGCAGTTTTAAGAGGGAAATTCATCGCCTGGAGGTCATTCCTGAAAAAAAGTAAAAATGAACAAATAAATGAGCTCACACTTCAACTCAAAGCCCTAGAAAAGGAAGAGCAAAACAACAAAAAATGTAGCAGAAAGCAAGAAATAATTAAAATCAGAGCAGAAATCAACGAAATTGAAACAAAAGAAACTATTGAAAAAATTAACAAAACTAAAAGGTTGTTCTTCGAAAAAATAAATATGTTCGACAGACCCTTAGGCATGCTAATGAAGAGAAAAAGCGAGAGAACTCAAATTACTAACATAAGGGATGAAAAATGCAATATTACAACAGATGCTTCCGAAATACAGAAGACAATTAGAAATTATTTAGAAAACCTATATTCCAATAAAATAGAATATAGTGAAGACATCGATAAATTTCTTAAGTCATATGATATTCCCAGACTGAGTCAGAAGGATACACACAATTTAAACAGACCAATGTCAATGGATGAAACAGAAGAAGCAATCAAAAGACTACAAACCAAGAAAAGCCCAGGAACGGATGGCTATACAGCGGAGTTTTACAAAACATTTAAAGAAGATTTAATACCAATACTTTTCAAGTTATTTCAGCATAGAGAAAAAGAGGGAGCTCTTCCAAATTCATTCTATGAGGCCAACATCACGCTGATTCCGAAAAAAGAAAAAGACACCTCAAAGAAAGAAAACTACAGACCAATATATCTGATGAACCTACATGCAAAAATCCTCAATAAAACTCTGGTGAATCAAATACAAAGGCACATCAAAAAAATTATGCACCATGATCAAGTAGGATTCATAGCTGGCATGCAAGGATGGTTCAATATACGGAAATCAATAAATGTTATTCACCACATCAATAGACTTAAAGATAAGAACCATATGATCATCTCGATAGAAGCAAAAAAAGCATTTGACAAAGTACAGCATCCCTTTATGTTCAAAACATTAGAAAAAATAGGGATAACAGGAAGTTACCTCGACATTGTAAAAGCTATCTATGCTAAGCCTCAGGCTAGCATCATTATGAATGGAGAAAAATTGAAGGCATTTCTTCTAAAATCTGGAACAAGACAGGGATGCCCTCTCTCACCACTTCTATTCCATATAGTTCTCGAAACACTGGCCAGAGCAATTAGACATACTAAAGAAATAAAAGGCATAAAAATAGGAAAATAAGAACGTAAATTATCACTATTTTCGGGTGACATTATTCTATACATAGAAGACACAAAAAGGTGTACAAAAACTACTAGAACTAAAAAATGAATGACCTGCGACCCACCGGCAGGTCAGGCCCAGAAACCTGCAGAGGGGCACAGCTGCCCCACCCACCTGCAAGGTAGGCGATACCGTGACCACTGACAAAACAGGCCCAGTGGCCCGTCTGACACATCACCCCGGTTGGGGGAGGGGCAGAGACGCCACCAGCACCTGTTAGGTAGACAGACCTGCAAACGACAGACAGAACAGGCCTAGCGGCCAGCGGAGGTGCAGAGCCGCTGCTCACGCCTGCAAGGTAGGCGAACCTGTGACCACCGAAAGAACAGGCCCACCGAAAGTAGAGGCACAGCAGCCTGCCGGCGTAGTAGGCACATTGCCCCAATTGGAGGAGGGGCAGAACCACCGCCAAAGCCTGCGAGGGAGACTTTGCAACTATACAAGAGCAATATAAATATATAGGGGGAAAATCAATAACACAACAGTTTCACCAAGCAGAAAGAAACGCGATCAGTATGAAAAGACAAGGAAAGAAAGGACCACAAGCAATGCAGGTCAACTCAACTTTAGAAGAGGCAATATCTGCAGCAGATGGAATGTCAGATAAAGAATTCAGGATATACATGCTTCAGATTATCTGGAGTCTCAAGGAAGACATTAGACAGCATAATCAGACAATGAAAGACCACTTCGAACACTTCGAAAATGAATTACATAAACAAATACAAGAAGCAAAAGATCAATTATACAGGGAGATCAAGGTTATAAAAAACAAACAAACAGAAATCCTGGAAATGCAGGAAACAATAAACCAAATTAAAAACTCAATTGAGAATACTACCAACAGAGTAGAACACTTAGAAGATAGAACATCAGAAAATGAAGACAAAGTATTTCAACTGGAGAAGAACATAGACAGCTCAGCAAAGCTGTTAAGAAACCATGAGCAGAACATTCAAGAAATATGGGATAACATAAAGAGACCAAACTTAAGAGTCATTGGGATACAGGAAGGTATAGAGTTCCAAACAAAAGGAATGAGCAATCTATTCAATGAAATAATACGAGAAAACTTCCCAGACTTGAAGAATGAGACAGAATCCCATATCCTAGAAGCCTACGGGACGCCGAATGTGCAAAATCATAAGAGATCCACACCTAGACACATTATAATGAAGATGCCCAACATACAGAATAAGGAGAGAATTTTAAAAGCTACAAGAGAAAGGAAGCAGATTACATTTAGGGGTAAACCAATCAGGATAACAGCTGATCTTTCAACACAGACTCTGAAAGCTAGAAGATCCTGGAATAACATATTTGAAACACTGAAAGAAAATGGGTTCCAACCAAGAATTGTGTATCGAGCAAAATTAAGCTTCAGTATGGAAGATGAAATTAAAACCTTCCATGATAAACAAAAGTGAAAAGAATTTGAAGCTAGAAAACCATCTCTTCAAAACATCCTCGGCAAAACATTGCAGGAAGAGGAAATGGAAAATAACAATAAAAACCAACAGCGGGAGGGAGTACAGTAAAGAGGGGGAATAATCAAAGAGGAAAACAAACCATGTTTAGTAACATAAATAAACCAATATGACTGGAAGAACAACCCATATCTCAATAATAACCCTAAATGTTAATGGCTTAAACTCACGAATTAAGAGACACAGGCTAGTAGAATGGATCACAAAACAAGACCCAACAATATGCTGCCTTTAGGAGACGCATTTGATAGGAAAAGACATACATAGACTGAATGTGAAAGGTTGGGGAAAATCATATCACTCTTATGGACTTCGGAAACAAGCACGAGTGTCCATACTCATATCAAATAAAATAGATTTCAAGCCAAAGTTAATCAAAAGGGATGAAGAGGGACACTACATACAGCTCAAGGGAACCATACACCAACAAGACATCACAATCATAAATATATATGCCCCAAACAATGGTGCAGCTATGTTCATCAACCAAACTCTTCTCAAGTTCAAGAGTCTAATAGACCACCATACAATAATTATGGGAGACTTCAACACACCTCTCTCACCACTGGATAGATCTTACAAAGAAAAGTTGAATAAGGAATCTATAGAACTCAATAACATAATTAATAACCTAGACTTAATTGACATATATAGAATATACCACCCAAGATCAAGCAGTTACACTTTTTTCTCAGCAGCACTTGGATCCTTCTCAAAAATAGATCATATATTATGTCACAGGGCAACTCTTAGACAATATAAAGGAGTAGAGATAATACCATGCATCTTATCTGAACATAATGAAATGAAATTGAAAATCAACGATAAAAGAAGTAAGGAAAAATCATGCATCAATTGGAGAATGAAAAATAGGTTACTGAATGATAAATGGGTTATAGAAGACATCAAGGAGGATATTAAAAAATTCTTAGAGATAAATGAAAACACAGACACAACATATCGGAATCTATGGGACACATTGAAAGCAGTTCTAAGAGGAAAATTTATTGCTTGGAGTTCATTTTTTAAAAAAAGAAAAAAACCAACAAATAAATGATCTAATACCTCAACTCAATGTCCTAGAAAAAGAAGAGCAAAACAACAGCAAAAAAGTAGAAGACCAGAAATAATTAAAATCAGAGCAAAAATTAATGAAATTGAAACAAAAGAAACAATTGAAAAAATTGACAAAACTAAAAGTTGGTTCTTTGAAAAAATAAATAAAATTGACAGACCATTAGCCACGCTAATGAAGAGAAGAAGAGAGAGAACTCAAATTACTCGCATATGGGATGAAAAAGGCAATATCACAACAGACACTTCAGAAATACAGAAGATTATCAGAAATTATTTTGAATCCTTATACTCCAATAAATTAGAAGATAGTGAAGGCATCGATAAATTTCTTAAGTCATATGATTTGCCCAGATTGAGTTAGGAGGATATTGACAACCTAAACAGACGAATATCAACTGAGGAAATAAAGAAACCATCAAAAGACTACCAACTAAGAAAAGCCCAGGACTGGATGGGTATACAGCAGAGTTTTACAAAACCTTAAAAGAGGAACTAATACCAATACTTTTCAAGCTATTTCAGGAAAATGAAAAACAGGGAGAACTTCCAAATTCATTCTATGAGTCCAACATCACCCTGATTCCTAAACCAGACAAAGACACTCCAAAGAAAGAAAACTACAGACCAATATCTCTAATGAACCTAGATGCAAAAATGCTCAATAAACTTCTCGCGAACCGGATACAAAAACATATCAAAAAAATTGTGCACCATGATCAGTTAGGATTTATCCCTGGGATGCAAGGTTGGTTCAGTATACGAAAATCAATAAATGTTATTCACCACATCAATAGGCTTAAATATAAGAACCATATGATCATCTCGATAGATGCGGAAAAAGCATTCGACAAAGTACAGCATCCCTTTATGTTCAAAACTCTAGAAAAAATAGGATAACAGGAACATACCTCAATATTGTAAAAGATATCTATGCTAAGCCTCAGCCTAGCATCATTCTGAATGGAGAAAAACTGAAGGCATTCCCTCTAAAATCTGGTACAAGACAGGCATGCCCTCTCTCACCACTTCTGTTCAACATAGTTCTCGAATCACTGGCCAGTGCAATTAGACAGACAAAAGAAATTAAAGGCATAAAAATAGGAAAAGAAGAACTCAAATTATCACTATTTGCAGATGACATGATTCTATACCTAGCAGACCCAAATGGGTCTACAAAGAAACTATTAGAGCTAATAAATGAATTCAGCAAAGTGGCAGGATATAAAATCAACACGCATAAATCAAAGGCATTCCTGTATATCAGCGACAAATCCTCTAAAATACATATGAGGACAACCACCCCATTCACAATATCCTCAGAAAAAATAAAGTACTTGGGAATCAACCTAACAAAAGAGGTGTAAGACTTATACAATGAATACTACAGAACCCTAAAGAGAGAATTGAAGAAGATCTTAAAAGATGGAAAAATATACCCTGTTCATGGATAGGTAGAATTAACATCATCAAAATGGCGATATTAACAAAAGTTCTCAATAGGTTTAATGCAATGCCAATCAAAATCCCAATGGCATTTCTTGTAGAAATAGAGAAAGCAATCATGAAATTCATATGGAAAAATAAAAGACCCAGAATAGCAAAAACATTGCTAAGCAGGAAGTGTGAATCAGTCGGTATAGCTATACCAGACTTCAAACTATACTACAGAGCAATAGAAACAAAAACAGCATGGTACTGGTACCAAAACAGGCGGGTGGACCAATGGTACAGAATAGAGGACACAGAAACCAATCCACAAAACTACAACTATCTTATATTCGATAAAGGGGCTAAAAGCATGCAATGGAAGAAGGCTAGCATCTTCAACAAATGGTGTTGGGAAAACTGGAAATCCATATGCAACAAAATGAAACTAAATCCCTTTCTCTCACCATGCACAAAAGTTAACTCAAAGTGGATCAAGGAACTTGATATCAAATCAGAGACATGGCGTCTGATAGAAGAAAAAGTTGGCTATGATCTACATACTGTGGGGTCGGGATCCAAATTCCTAAATAGGACACCCATAGCACAACAGTTAATAACTAGAACCAACAAATGGGACTTACTCAAACTAAAAAGTTATTTTCTCAGCAAAAGAAACAATAAGAGAGGTAAATAGGTAGCCTACGTCCTGGGAACAAATCTTTACTCCTCACACTTCAGACAGAGCCCTAATATCCAGAATATACAAAGAACTAAAAAAAATAGACAATGAGATAACAAATAACCCATTCAACAAATGGGCCAAGGACCTGAACAGAAATTTCTCAGAGGAGGACATACAATCAATCAAGAAGTATATGAAAAAATGCTCATCATCTCTAGGAGTCAGAGAAATGCAAATGAAAACCACCCTAAGATACCATCTCACTCCAGAAAGATTGGCAGCCATTAGGAAGTCAAACAACAACAAGTGCTGGCGAGGATGTCGGGAAAAGTGTACTCTTGTACATTACTTTTGGGACTGCAAATTGGTGCGCCCAATTTGGAAAGCAGTATGGAGATTTCTTGGAAAGCTCGGGATGGAACCACCATTTGATCCAGCTATTCCCCTTCTCGGTCTATTCCCTAAAGACCTAAAAAGAGCACACTATAGGGCCACTGCTACATCCATGTTCATAGCAGCACAATTCACAATAGCAAGACTGTGGAACCAACATAGATGTTCTTCAATAAAAGAATGGATAAAAAAATGTGGCATTTATACACAATGGAATATTACTGTGCATTAAGAAATGACAAAATCATAGAATTTGGAGGGAAATGGATGGCATTAGAGCAGGTTATGCTAAGTGAAGCTAGCCAATCCCTTAAAAACAAATGCCAAATATCTTCTTTGATATAAGGAGAGTAACTAAGAACAGAGTAGGGACGAAGAGCATGAGAAGAAGATTAACATTAAACAGGGATGAGAGGTGGGAGGGAAAGGGAGAGAGAAGGAAAATTGCATGTAAATGGAAGGAGACCCTCAGGGGTATACAAAATTACATACAAGAGGAAGTGAGGGGAAAGGAGGAAAAAAATAAGGGGGAGAAATGAATTACAGTAGAGGAGGTAGAGAGAGAAGAGGGGAGGGGAGGGGGGAGGGGGGATAGTAGAGGATAGGAAAGGCAACAGAATACAACAGTCACCAGAATGGCAATATGTAAATCAATGGTTGTGCAATTGATGTGATTCTGCATTCTGTATATGGGGTAAAAATGGGAGCTCATATCCCACTTGAATCAAAGTGTGAAATATGATATATCAAGAACTATGAAATGTTTTGAACAACCTACAATAAAATTAATTAAAAAAAAACCAGCATGGTACTGGTACCAAAACAGGCGGGTGGACCAATGGTACAGAATGGAGGACACAGAGATTAATCCAAAAAGCTACAACTATTTTATATTTGATAAAGGAGCTAAAAGCATGCAATGGAGGAAATATAGTATCTTCAACAAATGGTGTTGGGAAAAATGGAAATCCATGTGCAACAATATGAAACTGAATTCCTTTCTCTCGCCATGCACAAAAGTTAACTCATAGTGGATCAAGGTGCTAGATATCAAATCAGAGACTCTGTGTCTGATAGAAGAAAAAGTTGGCTCTGATCTACATATTATGGGGTCGGGCTCCAAATTCCTTTATATGACATCCATAGCACAAGAGTTAATAACAAGAATCAACAAATGGGACTACTTAAAATGAAAAGTTTTTTATCAGCAAGAGAAAGAATAAGAGAGGTAAATAAGGAGCATACATCATGGGAACAAATTTTTACTCCTCACACTTCAGATAGAGGCCTAATATCCAGAATATACAAAGAACTCAAAAAATTAGACAATAAGATAACAAATAACCCAATAAACAAATGGGTCAAGGACTTGAACAGACACTTCTCAGAGGAGGACATACAATCATTCATCAAGTACATAATAAAATGCTCACCATTTCTAGCAGTCAGAGAAATTCAAATCAAAATCACCCTAAGATACCATCTCACTCCAGTAAATTGGTAGCCATTATGAAGTCAAACAACAACAAGTGCTGGCAAGGATGTGGGGTAAAAGATACTCTTGTACATTGCTGGTGGGACTGTAAACTGGTGTGGCCAATTTGGAAAGCAGTATGGAGATTCCTGGGAAAGCTGTGAATGGAACCACAATTTGACTCAGCTATTGCCATTCTCTGACTATTCCCTGAAGACCTTAAAAGAGAGTAATACTGGGATACTACCACATGGATTTTCATAGCAGTACAATTCACAATTGATACACTGTGGATCCAACCCAGATGCCCTTCAATAGATGAATGGATAAAAAAAATGTGGCATTTATACACTATGGAGTATTACGCAGCACTAACAAATGACAAAATCATAAAATTTGCAGAAAAATGGATGGCACTGGAGCAGATTATGCTTAGTGAAGATAGCCAATCCCTAAAAAATAAATACCAAATGTCTTCTTTGATATAATGAGAGCAACTGAGAACAGAGCAGGGAGCAATAGCAGGAAGAAAAGATTAACTTTAAACAGAGACATGAGGTGGGAGGGTAAGTGAGAGAAAAGGGAAATTGCATGGTAATGGAGGGAGACCCTCATTGTTACACAAAATTACATATTGTTGTGAGTGGAATGGGAAAATAAACATGGAGTGAAATAAATTACAGTAGATGGGGAAAAAAGAGAAGATCGGAAGGAAGGGGAGGGGAGATAGTAGAGTATAGGAAAGGTAGCAGAATACAACAGTAGCTAATAGGGCATTATGTAAAAATGTGGATGTGTAATCGATGTGATTCTGTAATCTCTATTTGGGCTAAAAATGGGAGTTCATAAGCCACTTGAATCTAATGTATGAAATATTATATGTCAAGAGATTTTTAATGTTTTGAGCAACCAATAAAAGAAAAAAAGTAGCAATATATATGCCAATCGAAATTCATCATGAAATATATATAATCCACAGATCGAAAAATATTCATTTTACTGAACATGGATTAATGTATAATGTTATTCAACTAGGAAGCTCACCCATAGGTTGAATTTTCAGTTCCAACAGCATTTAGGAGGAGTTATCCTTTCTCACAATTTGCATCTGCCAATTCAGTTACCTCACAAGTATGTACGTGTGGTACCAGGTAGAATTCTATATGTGCATATAAAAATACATGTGCTGAATTGGCTACAGAGAAAGGGAGACAGGAATTCACATATTTGTTAATTTTAAAAACACATGTAGAACTATTTCAACAAAAAAATGACTAGATTTATAACTCCTACACTATATAATGCAAAAGGCAATTGTAACAATACACCATGCCTCCTCTGAACTGCTTGTATTTCTATTCTGTTTCGGTTATTTTTCACCATCATATTAGAATTATTAGTCAGAGTATAGTAGGGTATGTGTTAGTTTCAGGGCTTCAGTATTTCAAATAGAAAATTGAAAAATGAATCGAATGTGTATGTAAATATGTGCTACACAAAAATATTCCCACTCACATTCAGAACAATGCCTTGATATTACCTTGGCCCAAGTAAGACACAATTAGAGTAGAAAAGTGTGAAAATCTGTGAATACATATCTGGAATGGAATATGCTCGGGAGTTCACAACCTTGGTGGTGGTAGAGGAGTTTCCAAAAGTAAAGAACAGTGTAAACACTCCACAAACATGGAGCTCTGCTGGCCTAAGACTGCTTGGAAAACTGCCTCTGAGGTTGGGCACTTGAAATACATGTTGTTGTCATGAGCTTTAACTTCCTTTGTAGTGAGACCATCAAAATGGGTCTGCATCTATGTGACCTGGAAGACATGGTTTCTTATATTCCAATGACCATGAGGCAGCAGTGCTGAATTCTCTCTTTGTATGTAAACTGTGGCCACTGGAGGCTAAGTGTCTCCTCGTGTGGACTGTGAAGACATTTGGTCATCCTCCACTTTTCGTGGTGTTTCTTGCTGCTGCACTGGGAATTTGGTATTTGCTTCACCAAATACAAGGAGTTCTACTAGGATACAGTGCTGAAGGGAGTTCTGTCACGTGTGGTGGGTCAGGGTCTGCAGGAGAATGCACCAACCAGGCTTCTATCCCACACAGCTTGCCCCAATAACCATAGTAAACTGATTCTGAACATTGCCCTGAAACCTCTCCATATAAAAAATGCCTTTACATATAATTGTCTGATTACTGCACTATGTCAGTCATAATCCATTTGGAAGCCAATGGCCGATCCACATGGCCCCACCATGGTGTTTTATCACACACCTGCCCACCACTGCTCTAGGCCCACTACTCAGCAGGATACAAATTACTGGCATCTCTGTTCTACACCATTTTCATAAAACCCAGTAAAACAAGGCATTCTCTGGTATACACATGATCAATCACAGGACTTCCAAAGATTCTCCAGTGCCAACTGGTCATGGAAATTTCAAAAATTTCATCGTATTTATCTAGCCATTTTTCAAAGATTAAGTTGGAGGCACTGTGGGTTTCAAATCATTCAGGAACCATTAAGTGTTGAGAAAGCTCATTTCAATGAAAGCTCTGGAGAACACTCACAGGCAAGGCTTCTCAAAGAGTTGCCAAAAGGTCACATGAAGCCAGGCAAATTGAGGCCTACAATGTGAGGTCCATGTGTGTTTTGACTCTCAACTATACCTGCCAATCTTTCAGAATAAAATCATGTGATATCCTGGCTGAGGTTCCCATTGTTTTGTGGAAAGACACCCTGGGCCTAGATCTCAGTTTCCATGGGTGAGTCTCATGCATGGCCTTCTAAAATCCCAACACAATTCATGGCAATACTTCTCTGAGTTCAGTTCCAGAACTCAGTCTCTAAGGGGAATCACGCCAGAGTTCAAGCCCAGGTGGAACCAGTCATTCCTTCCAACCACCACAAAAATGACCACAATTAAAATCAAAACACTCCCACAGGGCCCTCATCTTCTTCCATATAGACACTCATCATAACCTCTGGCTGGAGATTTCTATGAGGGGCACAGCCTAAGAAAGTGTCCAAAATAAGCTCACTTGCCCCTCATTTGCCTAAAATCATGGTGGCCTGGACACTCCCCCTGTGAACCTGGAGTGATCAAATATTCCTGCTGTTAAAGTGTTCTGCTTCTCCAATTTGAGGCCTACTGGCTGTAAGGTATAGATTCTTTATGTGATTTGGAGTCATGAGAAAACCCAAGCACATATGGGCAAGCCTCTGCAGGGATTTGAAGAACTCATTTAATCCAAAGAATCCCTATTCTCACTTAATGGAGGTCAGGAACCTAAAACAAGAAGGCAAAAAAATTCATCCACAATGACTTCTCTTTTGGCCATTTCGGTTTGGGAAGCACATGGGATTTTTCTTTAGATCCATTGGGTGCTGAGAATCTAAGTCACAGCCTCACACAAGGACCAGAGACTGATTCAGACACATCCCATTCCAAAGCAATTAAGCAAAGAGCCACAGGTGAAGCCCATTCATTTCCATATGAAAACAGTTTTCTTCAGGCTTCACAAAGGGTTGGCATGAGGCAAAGACCTTCCTGACATTCAGGGTAATTGAAACACAAGTAAGCAAATGGCCCAAGAAGGGTTTCTTCACTGAGACTTTACTGGTCACACTGATATCTGAGTTTTCTGAGATGCTCTCAATCTCTTCATCTATCCAGTACATGGCCATGTCACAGAGCCTTGTGGTGTTACATATCTGGGACACAAAACCATGAGCGTATTCTGTAGAGTGGCCAGAATTCACGAAGAAAACAGTAACTTAAGAAGACAGTAGGTGTTGCCCATCCATAAGGCAAAGTGAAGTCCATTAATCTATTGGGCAGTATTAATGTGGGGAAGCTTTCTACTAGAGAAAACAAATCCATTGATGCAATCTCTTTTCTAATGTCTACAACCACGGATACAGTGGGATACACAGACATAGAAACCCTCACAATGTCAAAGGACTTACTAGAAACAGTCCACTCCACACCAGAAAAAACGCCTTTCCTACATATTCTCAGAACATGAGAAAAAAACCACAAACTCACACCCACAACGGCAAAGCCACCTCCTTCCCCCAAGTAGGTCTGTGACTATCCAGAGTGTCTTCTCACTGGTGGGCCATATTATGTTCCCCCGAAATGGCCTGTCCTGTCTCAGATCTGGTCTCCTTGGCCAAATCTGTGAAGTTGTCAGGAGACAGCGGTGAGCCACTACCTGCTTTCTCAGGGAAGGTGCCTCTTCAGAGCTCTGCTGGCAATTGGCCATCCTCACATCAGTAGGTACCAAGAAAGACTGACTCTGGCCTTGGAAAAAGCAAACAAGTTAGCCCAATGGGACTAGGACTGGGACTGGCTCTGGGTGCCTGGCTTCCTGGATCCCAAGTTCAGAGAATTCAATCACCAAGGAAGTGAGGAGAGGTCACTTCCTTCAGGAACTGAATGAGGTCACTGCCTTGAAAACCACTTTGTCCTAACAGTTGCTTCCAAGGGTCCCATGAAATGGAGGCTGCCCCAACATCCTCTGACACATTCAGAATTTAGAATGGAATATCAACCTTAGGCACCCAGGTACAGCTCTCCACACAGGCCTGGTTTCTTCCAACTTCTTTACAATAAGAAAAGAGAGGCTGACTTAGACCCATCAATTCATCCTGACCAGGTTGTTTGCCATGGAAGATTTCTATTGCTCTCTCAGGTCCTACATAGCTGCATAAATCTTCTCCAAGGATCATTTCTCCATGGATCTTTGAGGTTCTCAGAAGGTGGAAGATCACCTACATTCCTATATTGTAAGACCAACTCTGTCCCTGCTCTTCTGTAAGTTATTGACGGAACAGTGTATGTTTAGGGTTAATAACATGTTTGATTTGGGTTACGAATCATTTTGCGAGATGAATAATGGTATTGGCAACCTTCGATATTTACAAGAGTATATAGGTGAAATATAAGTATGAAAGCAGAAAATTAGGAAAGATTTGAAGCCCAGAAGGGAATTGGACCCTTAAGGGGTATACTTAGCTTTGAGTTATGTGCTGCACAGTTGTCTCAGATAAATCAATATACAATGGCATAGGACCTTGTACCTTGGATGATTGAATGTTGAAGAGAACATCCAGTCAAAAAGCGATATTCAGTACGATGAGGAAGGTAGTCGTTAGGTTTAGAATGAAGAGTGAGTATAGGATTTGGACAAAAAGTTCTTTAGCAATAGGGTTTCGGTTAGAGAGTGAGTGTTAATGTCAGCACATGTGAAGAGTCAGTCACAATGATGAACTGGGGAAAATATGAGGGAAAGCAGATATCAATAAAGACATTAGGAAATCAAGCAAAGTACAAAGTGAGTGATAGGATTAGACATTTTCAAGAGACTTGAGGTTGAATATATAATCTTAGGAAGAAACAAATATGTAGTCACCAATAGGATTGACATTTGAGAGCATTAGGCAACCTGGACATAGATGTTTTTAGTAATCCATGCACACTTTCCATTTAGGCTTTGGTACAATTGAAAGTGTGATCTTTGCTTTTTGTGTCCAGAATATTTCTGTGATAAAATGTATATGTATATCACGTGACATGAGTATTTCTAACACCATTTCCAGGAGCAATATTTTGAAGACATATAAATTTGTATTGGGGTACAAATAGGTATACCCTCTGTCTATGAATATAGCAATAACGCATGAATAGACCATACTGGGAATAAATAATATAACTGGATCCACTTTAAATAATGGATTGAATGGATATCTGAAAATATATAAGAAATGTTATAATGATGCACAATCAATCATTCCAACCAGTTATATATCTAATGGTCATCTTAGGGTTATGTTTTATCATGAAGGATGTGTGAGTTTTGCTTAAAAATTGATCATGGAAATTGAAAATAATATATTTGAAAAAAGTCTCATGAAAAGACCAGTCAAGAAACATAGGGAAATACATGTGTTCTGGAGCAAGAAGTGATTGAAAGTGAAACAAATGCCTATAAATTTGCTAAGTAGTGGATGAAATATATATCCTATGATGTGCATAAACTGAAGAAATAGTAATGTACCAGTGTTGAATAATAATTAATGTCAAAATACACATCTTGTCCCATAGGAATCTACTAGCATTGATGTTAAACTAGGTCAGTTAATGTAGAAATACTAGGATTTGTTTGCACCTTTCACTGAAGTTAGTTTTCAGTACTAGGAAACAAATATGTATTTCAGGTGGATGAATATTTCTGAGAATAATCTTGTGAAAAGTTGATTATTAATCCACATACATGAACATGAATGAATTTAGGGAGTGTATATAACACACATATATTTCATATTTTGAAAAATCTGGAGATTTATTTTATATATATATATATATATATATATATATATATATATATATATATATATATACACACACACACAAACAAAGACATTCAAAAGTAGAATTATATATGCCAATCGAATTTCACCATGAAATATATATCATCCACAGATCCAAAAATATTCATTTTACTGAACATGGATTTATGTATAATGTTATTCAACTAGGAAGCTCACCATTAGCTTGAATTTTCAGTTCCAACAGCATTTAGGTGGAGTAATCTCTTCTCACAATTTGTATCTGCAATGTCAGGCACCTCACAAAAATGTACGTGTGATATCAGGTAGGATTCTATATGTGTATATAAAAATTAATGTGCTGAATAGGTTACAGCGAAAGGGAGATAGGAATTCACATATTTGTTAACTTTAATACACATATAAAACTATTTCAATTAAAAAATGACTAGATTTATAACACCTACCTTTTATCTTGCAAAAGGCAAGTCCAATATACACCATGCCTCCTCTGAACTGCTTGTATTTCAATTCCGTTTGGGTTATTTTTCTCCATCATATTAGTATTTGTAGTTAGCGTCTAGAAGGGTATGGGTTATTGTCAGGAATTCAGTATTTCAATTGGAAAATTGGAAAGTGAATCCAATGTGTATGCAATTATGTGCTGCACAATATTCTTCCCACTCTCATCCAGAACAATGGCTTGACATTAACTTCGCCCCAAGTAAGACGCAATTAGAGAAGAAGAGTTAGAAATTCTGTGAATACATATCTGGAATGGAAAATGCTCAGGAGTTCACAACCTTGGAGGTGGTAGAGGATTTTCCAAAAGTAGGGGACAGGGTTGATCACCCAACATGATCTTTCATTAAAATTGTGAGCCATCTTGCCACAAAGCCATGAAAAGATAATTTTTGCTTTACTATAAATTACTGCAAATTCTCAACCTGCTTAGAATGCCTGACCATGTTTTGAACTCACCCATGCCTGGCTCTCTGACCAGATAACAGCCCTCTCTGAAACTTTAATGACACCTCATAAATATTCGCCTTCCCTGGCCAGACAATGACCCTCTCTGAGGCTCTAATGGTCCTCATAATTTCTGATGCTGGGGCCAGAAAAAAACAAATGTAAACTACAATTAGTGTGATGCTTGTCAAAGTTCTGTTTTCTGTAACCCCTCTTTTGTGTAACTTTCTGGGCTATAAAGCTGGGCTGTAGGAAAGGTGGGGTTGCTGTCTTGTTCCCGCCATTTTGAGAGGGAGAGGCAGCCTGGCTGGTTGAAATATTAAGCTTGCCTTAATTTGATTTTAATTGGAGTCAGTGGTCTTTTCTTGTGTCCTGGACTAACATTTTGGAGTTCCCCAGCAACATGACCCGACCAGATCACAAAGCCAGACTGCTGGAAATTCTGAAGCTGGCCTATCCTCCAGGACTCCAGGCTGGAGAGCCAAGTTCCAAGGCCTTGGAATGAGCTTTCAGTCCGTGGATCACTGCAGTGAACCATCGCACTAAAACTATTATCAAGCACCTGGTGGAGGAGGCCTTCATAGGTAAGAGGCGCCTTTATAACATCTGATATCCGGTTAAGGGAGTACTCTTCTGATGACAGAGAGGTGGCCTGGGAAGGCTCACATATACTCCTGTCCGGGACAGTAATAGGAATCCTTCTTTCCTCTGTTCTTTTCTGTAGGGAATACCTCTGAAAGTGTAGAGAGGTGCCGACTGGCACGCAGGAGCTCCTACCCTGGAGCTTTAGCAAGATGCTGCATTGCTCCTCTGGTTTTCTGTTTATTCGCCGAGTTTCTGTTTTTTTTGTGTGTTTTGTTCTGTGTTCTAAATGTTTTTTATTTGTTTGTTTTTGTGCGTTTTGTTGTGTGATTTCTGTGGTAAAAACTTAAGGATATTGGACGTGAAAATGGGTAATAAAGCATGTAAGCCTGTCTCCCCTTTGGACTGTGTTTTAAAGAAATGTGATGCACTATACCCCCCTTTGTTAAGCAGGATGAGAGAAGCCCCTAGCTGGCTGTGTGGAGCACACCCACTGCAGAGGGCAATGCCTGCTGGAGACCTAATAACTGAGTATCTCCCAGGTTAACAAGTGAAGCTCCTTTAAAACCCCTTGTCCCTCCAGATCAAGAGAGTCACAACTTTGGACAGAGTCCCCTGTTTTTATCCTTTGTTAGCAAAGCAGTAAACCTCCCTTTTACTTTTTCTCAAACCCTGTCCTTATATTAAATTGGTATTAATTGGCTTCAAGGTCCAGAACCGAAATTTAAGTTACGAATTTTGATACCCCCCCGACCCCGGAATTTTTGAGAGCTGACTACTGAAATGTTAGGAGATTCAGCATGCTTGGGGTGGAACCAAACCAGAGGAGCTAATCCTGTAAGTAAAAGACGGGACTGAGGGACTCCCAGCAGCTGCCGAAGTCCTGTTGCTTCAGTAAATTCCCTCCTTCCTTCCCTGCACTGTAAGTATTATGCCACCTCTGTTTTCTTAAAAAAGAGAAAAAAAAAAGGAGACACTAAATGCAGTAAAGTCACCATGGAGACCTTTGATATTACATTTCAGGTTGCCCCTCTGTGAAAACATCTGATGCCCTTGTGGGGACATCTATCATGCCACTGGTGTAGGAGATTTTTCTCTTATCTGCTGTTTTAAAGGCTTCTGTCCTGTCAGCCATAGTCTGGAGCTCCTTTCTGTCTGTCTTTTGTCTTTGTTTCTGGCCATTTAAGACATGTGCAATAATGTGTTGATATTATAAATTGTTTCTTGGGAATGATCTTAGCTGAATGTGTGTCTAAATGATGATGTTTTATTGTAACAATATGGTATCTGGATGGGTTTTTGTAGCATTGCTCAATCTTGCAGTTAAAAGTCGGGTTTAGGTAATTTTTTAGTTTATGATTTCAGATAATTCATGCCAGAGAACTTAAATACTTAAAATGAAAAACTAAAGAATTCTACTTCCAAGTTGGCAAGTAACTTCCCAATCATTTAGTCTTTTTTTTTCACCAGTTTTTAATTGGGTAGCCTGGGAAAATGTCACAGTGTGTCAGTGCATTAATTTGGACAAGGATAGTAAATCATAGTATGGTATCTGTTGACAAAACAAGATGTTAAGGTATAAAATTTTGAATTGTATCTTAAAATTGTATCATAATTTTCAACATCCTCACCTGAAAATTATGGTTAAAGTGCCTTAGGCCTGAGGTGTCCGCTAAGAATAGCAGTTTTGTCCAGCTCCTTCCAGAACTCAGCCAGGACTTATGTTGAAATGTAAATGAAAGAAGCCTGCAAGCTCAGTAGGAGACTGATCTGATGTCTAAGTGGGAAAAAAAAGGTAAATCGTATGGTATTTACTAATTACTGTCCAGTCATTTTTTCTAGGACTCTCATTTTTTTCCTTAGATTCTGTATTTTTTTTGAGCTCATTATTTTGATCCTAGAGAACTAGGTTAATATTTTTCTCATCAGTTCTATCTTTGACCAACAGTGGAGTTCTGAAACATTGCAATGGAGATTTCACCTGTGAAAAGCTACAAGGCTTTACTATTATTATTTGTGCACACTTTTGTTATGTGTTGTATGTCCATATATCCATATGTTCGTATATCATATATATAATATACAAATTAACATATATAAGGAGCGATCATTTAAAAAAAGCACTCATAAAAACAAATTTTAAAAAGTGGATTCAAAGATCTTTAATTCACGTGAGTTAAATGGTTCACTTTAAATTTGGATAAACAAATAACAATAAATGTCTTTAAACTTAAGCTTACAAGTTTTTCTAGCTGCTCAAAAATCTAATAAAATATTAATGTCTATAAAATGTCTAATATGCCTTGGTTCTAGGACTTTTCCTTTAACAAAAAAATGGTTTACACTGTTCAATACATTTCTCTAATATTTTGATAAATAAGTGAAGTAAATTTGATATGGGATTACTCATTCATGAGTACTTTTGTTAGATATCTGATTGATTTAGTAAGGTCTGTATAAGTTTGTTCTAAAGTCTGTATAAGATTGTAAAAATCAGTCATGTGATAAAGCGACACAAATTTCTGAAAACAAAAGTTTACCCATAACATTGTGTTTATTTTTATTTTTCTAGAGCAAGCAACCATAAAAATTAAACAACTGATTAAATAAGAACTGTTATTTTAGAGCACTGTACTGGAATTTCTTTAAAAGCTAAATTTGGTTAATGTAAAAACATCAATGTCATTGTGATGCTATTAATTTGCTCATATCTTCCAGGTATACAAGTCTGTAAGGTAGAAACTTTAAAAGAGCATTACATCAAGCTGGTGTTCTGAAGTTGTATGGTAAAAAAATATATATATATTGGGGATTTATTTACTTGTTATCAATAAGATATGTAAAGTTTTATGTTACTTTTTACATTGGGGAAAAATTTAAATATATTTTTAAGTTAATGAGCGCCTAATCTATGTAAAGGTTAAAAACTTTCAGCCTTTCTTTAATTCATGTTTTAAATGTGATATTATATGGTGTTAGCTAATGTTCATGTGACCTCAAACAATTTATGTAAACTGTGTAAGATGATATTTAAAAAAAAAAAAGATCAGCTTTAGAACTAAAAGACTTAAGATTTATATAGAGCCCTGCCTTACCTGAGATAAGGCTCTGTGTCTCATCTTACAACATGTGAGAATAACTACGAAAGCAGTAGGTCAGATGTTATTTAATTTAAAGTTATGTTCAGAAGTTTTTTTTTTTTCTGTCAAGATTACTAGGATCTCAAAAAGGGGATATAATTTATAACTCAGCCAAAAATTCAGGGTAGCTATTACACGAACTAAGTATTTTTACTCTTGTTAATTTTATTTTGTAATTTCCTTATAAGTTAACTAAAGATTCCCTCTTAGTGTTTTACAAAAGAGTTGCTTTTGAACACAACATTGGTTAATTTAAGATAATAAGGCATCACCTACAAGACAGAAAAATACAGATCCCAAATAATAAAAAGATAAATAATTTTAAATTATAGACATTAAAGCACAGTACTCTTAATATAAGGCTGTTAAAATTTATTTGCTGGATGTTTAAGATTAGGATTTAAAATTTAATTTAAATGAAAAGGGACAATAAAACAAATTTTGGCTCTTGCCCTCTGAGTCAGTTTGTATCCAGGGAACAGGAGACTTCTCTAAAGAACTTTGCAACTCTCAGCCACATAAACTCCTGATCAGGAAGATTAATGAGGCCACTGGAGAACAGAAAGCCAATCAGTGCATTTTCTACGAAGAAGAGAGTCATCAGAGAAGGGAGATATTCCTGATGCTTCTGAGAGAAGCCACATGGTCAAGCAAGACCTGGAATCACCTAGCGCAAATGGCACTAGCAGAACTGAGAAGCTGCTCTCAAGTTTCCCCAGAAATGACTCCCATAAAATCTCAGCTGACTGTTAACAATAGATAGAAACAAAAGTCAGTTTTACTGCTTCATCTTAAACTCTTAGCAAAGACAGATAAACCCAAAATACAGCCATTCCTGGGCATTTTAAATAATAATAGTAATGAAAATATTTTCACGTATACACTTTATGGTAGCCTCCCAAAATAAGTAAGACTGGAGGCTACAAAGAAGGATTCTCAGAGAGGAATGCCTGATGAGAATAAAAAGAGACTATCAAGAGGAGCTACCAGAGGCAGAAGTTTTTTGTTTAAGGCCTACAGATATTCCTAACCTACACAGGTAGGCTTGGTGTTTGCTAGTATGATTATCCAGCCCTGACTAACAGAATTAAAGGTTTCTCTATTACACACAGAGGTCATACTAGTAAAAGGAATTTGCAAGATCAGATGACATTAAATTATTAAACTGTATCTTATGGGGTGGGACAACTGTGACACTAAAAGTTAAATATTAAGTTGAAAGTCCTGATAACTGGGGATATTGAAGACAGATGAGGGGCATCTATACAGTGACTTGTTTCAGCTGCTGCAACATTTATTCAGTACTCATGGTTTTTGTTTCTCTCATAGAAGAACCCATCCCCAGATGACTTTACAAACTGTTTTACCACAACCAGACTTCAAACCGAACTGACTTCTAAAAGGCAACTCATGTCCCTCATGCTGTGCCCCCTCATGTCACCCTCTCTCAGCTCAGAAGAAGCCAAAATGAGTGACGCCACTCTTCTTACAACAATGGAGCCAAAAATAAATAGACTTTCATTTTAAGTAATTAATTAAGTCAGGTAAAATCAGGGAGACTGGTTTTGTGTGAGTTCAAAAAATATGGAGACTGTGACGTGAGGTATTAAAATTCCCTCAGTGCTCTTCCCCTACCCTATCAAAGATTTGAAAGGGACACATTAGAAAAGGGGGGAATGATAGACCCAACCTGATCTTTTATTAAAATTGGGATCCATCTTGCCACAAAGCCATGAAAAGAAAATTTTGGCTTAACTATAAATTACACCAAATTCTGAACCTGCTTGCAATGCCTGCCCGTGGCCTTGAACTCACCCATGCCTGGCTATTTGACCAGGAACAGCCCTCTATGAAACTTTATTGACACCTCATAAATACTGGCCTTCCCTGGCCAGACAATGACCCTCTCTGAGGCTCTAATGGTCTTCATAAATTCTGATGTTGGGGCCAGCAAAAAAAAAAAAAAAAAAAAAAAAAAAAAAAAAAAATATATATATATATATATATATATATATATATATATATATATATATACTACGATTAGTTTGATGCTTGTCAGAGTTCTGATATTTTAACCCCCCTGTAGTGTAAAATTCTGGGTTATAAACCTGGGCTGTAGGAAATTTGGGTGGCTGTCTTGTTCCCACTGTTTTGGGAGGGAGAGGCCACCTGGGCAGTGGAAAATATAAGCTTGCTTTAACTTGATTTTAATTGGAGTCAGTGGTCTTTTCTTGCATCCTGGTCTAATAGGTAAATGCTATCAAACATGGAGCTCTGCCAGCCTGAAGACTTCCTTAGAAACTGCCTCTGACGATGGGCACTTGACATATATGTTGTTGTCAGGAGCTTTAGCTTTCTTTCTAATGAGACCATCAAAGCTGGATCTGCATCTATGTGACCTGGAGGACATGGTTTCTTGTTTTTCAAAGGACATGAGGCAGCAGTGCTGAATTCACTCTTTGTAGGTAAACTGTCGCCACTGAAGGCTAAGTGACTCCCCGTGTGGACTGTGAAGCAATTTGGTCATCCTCCACTTTTCGTGGTGTTTCTTGCTGCTGCACTGGGACTTTGTTATTTGCTTCACAAAATACAAGGAATTCAGCTGGGACACAGTGCTGGAGGGAGTTCTTTCACATGAGATGGGTCAGGGTCTGCAGGAGAATGCATCAACCAGGCTTCTATCCCACATAGCTTGTCCCCTTGACCATTGCACCTGATTCTGAACATTGTCCTGAAACATCTCCATATAACAAGATGCCTTATATGGAGAGTTATCAGACATATAAGTGATTCCTGGCTGCACAATGTCAGCCACAAGCCATTTGGAAGTCAATGGCAGATACACATGGCCCGACCACAGATGTTTTATCACACACCTGCACACCACAGCTCTGGGCCCACTACTCAGCAGGCTCCAACATACTGGTATCTCTGTTCTACATAATTTTCATAAAACCTAGTCAATCAAGGCACTGTCTGGTACACACTTCATCAGCAAGAGGACATTGAAAGGTTCTCCAGTGCCACCTGGTCATGAAAATTTCAAAAATTTCATGGTATTTATCTAGCCATTTTTCAAGGATGAATTTGGAGAAATTGTGGGTTTCAATTCATTCAGGAACCGTTAATGTTTGAGGAAGCACATTTCAAGGAAACTCTGGAGAATTCTCAGAGGCAAGGCTTCCCAAAGAGTGGCCAAAAAGACACATGAAGCCAGGCCCATTGAGGTCTACAATGTGAGGCCCATGTGTGTTTTGACTGTCAACGATGGCTGCCAAGTCTTTCAGTATAAAATAATGTGATGCCCTGGCAGAGATTGACAATGCTCTGTGGAAAGCCACCCTGGGCATTGATCTCAGTTTCCAAAGGCAACTCTCATGCGTGGTCTCCTAAAATCCCAACACAATTCATGGCAATACTTCTCTGAGGTCAGTTCCTGAACTCAATCTGTAAGGGGAATCACACCAGAGTTCAAGCCCAGGTGGACCTAGGCATCTCTTCCAACCACCAAACAAATGACCACAATTAAAACCAAAACACTCCCAAATGGCCCTCATCTTCTTCCACATAGACACTCTTCATAACCTCTGGCTGGAGGTTTCCATGAGGGGCACAGCCCAAGACAGTTTTCCAAATGAACTCCCTTGCCCCTCATTTGCCTAAAGTCAGGGTGGCCTGGACTCCCTTCCTGTGAACCAATAGTGATCAAATAGTCCTGCTCTTAATACTGCTCTGCTTCTCTAATTTGAGGCCTACTGATTGTCTGGTATATATTCTTTATGTGAATTGGTGTCATGAGAAAACACAAGCCCTTATGTGCTAGCCTCTGTAGGGCTTTGAAGAACTGATTTGACACAAAGGATCCCTATTCTCACGTGATGGAGGTCAGGAAGCTTACAGAGGAAGGCGAGAGACTTCATCCACAATGACTGCTCTTTTGGCCATTTTCGTTTTGCATGCACACTTGGAAACTTTCTTTAGATCCATCAGGTGCTGAGAATCTAAGCCACTGCCTCACACAGGGCAAAGAGGCTGATTCAGTCACATCTCTTTCCAAAGCAATTAAGCAAAGAGCCACAGGTGATGCCCATTCATTTCCATTTGAAAACTCTTTTTTTCTGGCTTCACAAAGGGGTTTCCTGAGGCAAAGATCTTCCTGACATTTAGGAAAACAGAACAATAGGTAAGCAAAAGGCCCAGTGCAGTGTTTTTCCACTGAGATTTTAATGGTCACACTGATATGTGAGTTTTCTGAGATGCTTCTATTCTCTTCAGCTATCCAGTACATGGCCATGTCACAGAGCTTGGAGGTGGTACATATCTTGGAAATAATACCATGAGGCTATTCTGGAGAGTGGCCAGTATTCAGGAAGAAAACAAGAACTTAGGAAGATAGTAGGTGTTGCCCATCCATAAGGCAAGCCTCTCTCCATTCTTAAATTGTGCAGTATGAATGTTGGGAAGCTTTCTACTAGACAGGACACAACCATTGATGCATTCGCTTTTCAAATGTCTACAACCACAGATACAGTGGAATGCACAGACATAGAAACACTCGCGTTGTCAAACGACTTTCTAGAAACATTCCAGTCCAAACAAACAAACAGTCTTTCCTACCTATTCTCAGAAAAGAGACAAAACCACAAACTCACACCAACACCCACAACGGCACCTCCTTCCCCCAAGTATGTTGGTGAATATCTTGAGTGTCCTCTGACTGGTGGTCCATACTATGTTCCCCCAAAATGGCCTGTTCTGTCTCAGATCTGGTCTCCTTCGCCAACTCTGTGAAGTTGTCAGGAGCCACGGTTGAGCCACTACCTGCTTTCTCAGAAAAGGCTCCTCTTCAGAGGTCTCCTGGCATTTGGCCATTATCACTTTAGTAGGTACCAACAAAGACTGACTCTGTCCTTGGTAAATCCAAACAATTGAGACCACTGGGACTGGGACTGGGACTTACTCTGGGTGCCTGGCTTCCTGGATCCCAAGTTCAGAGTGTTCCATCACCAAGGAAGTGTGTACTGATATTTGCTTCTAAGGGTCCCAGGAGATGGAGACTGCCCCTACTTTCTGTGACAGTTTCACAAGTTAGAATGGTATATCAACAATAGGCACCCAGGAACAGCTCTTCTCACAGGCCTGGTTTGGTCCATCTTCTCTATATTAAGAAGAGAAAGGCTGATTCAGATACATCTCTTCATCCTGACCCGGTTGTTTAACATTGAAAATGACTTTTGCTCTCTCAGGTCCTTCATAGCTGCCTTCTTCTCCACGTATCATTTCTGCATGGACCTTTGAGGTTCTCATCAGGTGGAAGATACCCTACAATCCAGTATTGGAAGACCAACTCTCTCCCTGATCTTCTGTAAAGTTAGATTGAGGGAACAGTGTATGGTTAGGGTTAACAACATGTTCGATTGGGTTAGGAATAATTCTGCAGGATGAATAATGGTTATGGGAACATGTGATATTTACAAAATATACAGTTGAAATATTGGTATGAAAACAGAAATCTAGGTAAGATTTGATGCCCAGAAGGGCATTGGGCCCTTGATTGGGATACTTAGCTTTGAATTAATTTCTGCACAGATGTCTCAGATAAATCAATATACAATGGTATAGGATATTGTACCTTGGATGATTGAATGTCGAAGAGAACATGCAGTCAAAAAGGGATAGTCGGTAGGATTAGAAAGATAGACGGTAGTTTTAGAAAGATGAGTGAGTATAGGATTTGGACAAAATGGTCTTTAGCAATAGGGTTTCATGTAGAGAGTGAATGTAAATGTCAGCACATGTTAAGAGGCAGTCACAATGATGAACTGGGGAAAATATATATCAATAGAGACATTAGGAAATCAGGCAAAGTATAAGGTGAGTAATAGGATTAGACATTTTCAACAGGTTTGAGGTTGAATATATAATCTTAGGAAGAAACAAATATGTAGTCACCAATAGGATCCACATTTGAGAGCAATAGGCAAACTGGACATGGATGATTTTAGTAATCCATGTTCAATTTCCATTTAGGCTTTAGTACAATCATAAGTGTGACATTTGCTTTTTGTTTCCAGAATATTACTGTGATAAAATGTATATGTAGATCAGGTGACATGAGTATTTCTTTCACCATTTCTAGGAACAGTATTTTGAAGACGTGTAAATTAGTATTTTGAATACAAATAGGTGTACACTGTGTCTATGAATATAGAAATAATGCATGAATAGACCATACTGTGAATAAATAATATAACTGGTTCCAACTTAAATAATGGTTCAAATTGATATCTGAAAATATACAGGAAACCTTATGTTGATATATATCCATTCATTCAAACCAGTTATACATCTAATGGTAATATTAGGGTTATGGTTTATCATGAAGAATGTGTGAGTTTTGCTTCAAAAGTAATTGTGGAAATCGAAAATAATGTGTTTGGAAAGAAGTCTCATGAAAAGACCAGTCATGTAACCTGGAGGAATACATGTGTTCTGAAGCAGGAAGTGATTGAAAGTGAAACAAAAGCCTTTAAATTTGTGAACTTGTGGATGAAATATATATCTTATGATGTGCATAAACTGAGGAAATAGTAGTGTACAAGTGTTGAAAAAAAATGAACGTCAAAATACACATCATGTCCTATAGAAATCTACTTGCATTTATATTAACCTGGGTCAATTAGTGTAAAAATATTAGGATATGTATGCACAATTCACTTAACTTAGTTTTCAGTACTAGGAAACAAATACGTATTCCAGGAGGATGAATATGTCTTAGAATAATCTAATGAAAAGTTGATTATAAATACGCACTTAAATATTAATGAATTTAGGGAGTACATAATAAGATACATTTATTTCATATTTTGAAAACTCTGAAGAGTGTATATATATATATATATATATATATATATATATATATATATATATATTAAAATACACACACAGAAATTAAAAAGTTTTAATATACAAGCCAAATGAAAGTCACCATGAAATATATATCATACACAGATCTAAAAATATTCATTTTACTGAACATGAATTTATGTATAAATTTGTTCAGCTAGGATACTCACTCATAGGTTGAATTTTCAGTTTCAACAGTGTTTAACAGGAGTGATCTCTTCTCAGTTTGTATCTGCCAAGTGAGCCACCTCACAAGAATGTACGTGTGGTACCAGGTAGGATTCTATATGTGCATATAAAAATATATGTGCTGAATAGGCTACAGAGAAATGGAGACATGAATTCACATATTTGTTAACTTTAAAAACACATGGAGAAGTGTTTCAACAAAAAAATGACTAGATTTAAAACTCCTACCATATATAATGCAAAAGGAACGTCCAAATGTTAACCTTGCATCCTCTGAACTACTTGTATTTCAATTTGGTTTGGTCTATTTTTATCCATCATAATAGGATTTGTAGTCAGAGTCTAGTAGGGAGTGGGTTACTATGAGGGATTCAGTATTTTGAATGAATAATTGGAAAATGAATCCAATGTGTATGCAAATATGTGCTACAAAAAAATCTTCCCACTCTCATCCAGAACAATGCCTTGACATTACCTTAGCCCCAAGTAAGATACAATTAGAGGAGAAGAGTTAGAAAATCTAGGAATACATATCTGGAATGGAAAATGCTCTGGAGTTCACAACACTGGAGGTGGTAGAGGAGTTTCCAAAAGTAATGGAGACTGTAAAAACTCCACAAACATGGAAGTGTGCAGGCCTCAAGACATCTGGGAAACTGTCTTTGAGGTTGTACACTTGAAATATATGTTGTTTTCAGGAGCTTTAGCTTCCTTTGTAGTGAGACCATCAAAGCTGTGTATTCATCTGTTACATGGAGGACATGGTTTCTTATTTTCCAATGAACATGAGGTAGCAGTGCTGAATTCTCTCTTTGTGGGTTTACTGTGGCCACTGGGGTCTAAGAATCTTTCCGTGTAGACTGTGAAGCCATTTGGTCTTTCTCCAATTTTGTTGTGTTTCTTGTTGCTGCACTGGGAGTTTGGTATTTGCTTCACAAAATACAAGGAGTTCCACTGGGACACAGTGGTGGAGGGAGTTCTGTCACGTGTGGTGTGTAAGGGTCTGCAGGAGAATGCACCAACCAGGCTTCTACACCACATTGCTTGCCCCCTTGACCGTAGCAACTTGATTCTGAACATTGCCCTGAAAACTCTCCATCTAACAAGATGGCTTAATATACAAAGGTATGCTGGCTGCACCATGTCAGTCACAAGCATTTGGAAGCCAAAGTAATATCCACATGACCCCACCACAGATGTTTTATCACACAACTGCACACCACAGCTCTGGGCCCACTACTCAGCAGGCTCCACCATACTGGCAGCTCTGTTCTACACCATTTTCATGAAACCCAGTCAAGGAAGGCACTGTCTGGTACACTCTTGATCAGCAACAGGACATCCAAAGGTTCTCCAGTGCCACCTGTTCGTGGAAATTTCAAAAATTTCATGGTATTTATCTAGACATTTTTCAAGGATGAAGTTGGAGAAACTGTGGGTTTCAATTCATTCAGGAACCATTAAATTTTTAGGAAGCACATTTCAAGGAAAACTCTGGAGAATTTTCAGAGGCAAGTCTTCCCAAAGAGTGGCCAAAAGGCCACATGAAGCCAGGCCCATTGAGGTCTACAATGTGAGGTCCATGTGTGTTTTGACTGTCAACAATGGCTGCCAAGTCTTTCAGAATAAAATCATGTGATGTCCTGGCTGAGATTGACAGTGCTTGGTGAATAGCCACCCCAGGCTTAGATCTCAGTTTCCAATGGCGACTCTCATGCATGGCCGCCTAAAATCCCAACACAATTAATGGCAATACTTCTCTGAGGTCAGTTCCAGAACTCAGTCTTTAAGGGGAATCGCACCAGAATTCCAGCCCAGGTGGACTCAGGATTCTCTTCTAACCACCAACAATTGACCACAATTAAAACCAAAAAACTCCCACATGGCCCTCATCTTCTTCAACATAGACACTCTGAATAACCTCTAGCTAGAGGTTTCCATGACGGGCGCAGCCCAAGACAGTGTCCAAAATAAGCTCCCTTGCCCCTCATTTGCCTAAAGTCAGAGTGGACTAGACACCATTCCTGTGAACCAAGAGTGATCAAATAGCCCTTCTTTAATACTGCTCTGCTTCTCCAGTTTGAGGCCAACTGACTGGTATAGATTCTTTATGTGAATTGGTGTCCTGAGAAAACCCAAGCACCTATTGGCTAGCCTCTGCAGAGCTTTGAAGAACTGGTTTGACCCAACGGATCCCTATTCTCACTTGATGGAGGTCAGGAAGCTTACAGAGGAAGGCGAGAGACTTCATCCACAATGACTGCTCTTTTGGCCATTTTGGTTTTGGATGCACACTTGGAAACTTTCTTTAGATCCATCAGGTGCTGAGAATCTAAGCCACTGGGTCACAGAGGGGAAAGAGGCTGATTCAGCCACATCCATTTCCAAAGCAATTAAGCAAAGAGCCACAGGTGACGCCCATCCTTTTCCATTTGAAAACTGATTTATTCAGGTTTCACACAGGGGTGGCCTGAGGCAAACACGTTCCTGACATTCAGGACAACAGAACAATAGGTAAGCAAAAGTCCAAAGTAGTATTTCTCCACTGAGACTTTACTGGTCGCACTGATATCTGAGTTTTCTGAGATGCTCTCATTCCCTTCAGCTATCCAGTACATGATCATGTCACAGAGCTTGGAGGTGGTACATATCTTGGAAATAATACCATGAGGCTATTCTGGAGAGTGGCCAGTATTCAGGAAGAAAAGAGGAACTTAAGAAGATAATAGGTGTTGCCCATCCATAAGGCAAGCAGCTCTTTATTCTTTAATTTGGCAAGATGAATGCTGGGAAGCTTTCTACTAGACAGGACACAACCATTGATGAATTCTCTTTTCAAATGTCTACAAAAACGGATTCAGTGGGATACACAGACATAGAAACACTCGCGTTGTCAAACGACTTTCTAGAAACATTCCAGTCTAAACAAACAAACCGCCTTTCCTACCTATTCTCAGAACATGAGACAAAACCACAAACTCACACAGACACCCACAACGGAATCTCCTTCCCCCAAGTATGTCTGGGCCATACTATGTTCCACCAAAATGGCCTGTCCTATCTCAGACCTGGACTTCTTTGCCAACTCTGTGAAGTTGTCAGGAGCCATGGTTGAGCCACTACCTGCTTTCTCAGAAAAGGCCCCTCTTCAGAGCTCTCCTGGCATTTGGCCATTCTCACTTCAGTAGGTACTAAGAAAGACTGACTCTGTCCTTGGTAAATCCAAACAAATGAGACCACTGGGACTGGGACTGGGACTGGCTCTGGGTGCCTGGCTTCCTGGATCCCGAGTTCAGAGAGTTCCATCACCAAGGAAGTGTGATAGGTCACTTCCTTCACGAACTGAATGAGGTCACTGGGTTGGCAACCACTTTTTCCTAACAGTTGCTTCCAAGGGTCCCATGAGATGGAGGCTTCCCATACTTCCTGTGACACTTTCACAAGATAGAATGGTATATCAACCATCGGCACCCGGGAACAGCTCTCCACACAGGCCTGGTTTGGTCGATTTAATCTACATTAAGAAGAGAGAGGCTTTCAGACACATCCATTCATTTTGACCAGGTTGTTTTACATGGAAGTTGACTTTTGCTCTCTCAGGTCTTTCATAGGTGTCTACATCTTCTTCAGGGATCATTTCTGCACCGAACTTTGAGGTTCTCAGCAGGAGGAAGATCCCCTACATTCCTGTATTGTAAGACCAACAATATCCTTGTTCTTCTGTTAAGTTATATTGAGGAAATATTGCATGGTTAAGGGTAATAACAGCTTCGATTTGGTATAGGAATCATTCTGCAGGATGAATTATGGTATTGGGAACCTGCGATATTTACAAGAATATACTGGTGAAATATAAGTATGAAAACAGAAATCTAGGTAATATTTGAAGTCCAGAAGGGCATTGGGTGGCCTGAACACCCTTCCTTTGAATCAGGAGTGATCAAATAGCCCTGCCGCTAATACTGCACTGCTTCTCCAATTTGAGGCTTACTGACTGTCAGGTATAGATTCTTTATGTGATTTGGAGACATGAGAAAACCCAAGCACCTATTGTCTCATGCCACAGCAAATGGTTTATTGGGGGTCCAGCATGCTGGGGCTCAAAGCTCACTTCAGAGGAGGAAAGAACAAAGAGCCCCGAGAACAACTTGAGAAGAAATTATATACAATCTTTAGAGAGTGCAGGGACTTTATATACATCATAGCCTCCTTTAGCAAATATCATATACTGTGGGAAAATCAAATAACAACTCTAAAACATGATTAGCACATTCATTGGCGGGAACAGTTCGGGCAGGGGGTGATTGGTCAGCCCTGAGAAGGGGTATACATTTAAACTGATTGGTTGAAGCCCTGACATGTATACGTGCTGAGATGCACGGTTTCTGGGAAGGGGTTGTTAAGTAACTAGGTGGTCAGGAAAGATTTCAACACATCTAATGGGCAGTTCCGGGAATTCTCTTCACTGACACAGGAATTTCAGGTTCTGAGCACAGCTTGTAAACTTTACAAAACCTGTTTCTTTACGTTTCAATTTTAATTTCTTTAATTCTTTCATTTCTCCTTTTTCTGCCTACTTTTAATTTTAAAAGTAATGAATCATAATTTTTGTGGGGTCTCACATTCTATTTCTGCCAGTGAAGTGTATTTCTGTCTGATTACCATGAATTTTACCTGCCCAATCTGAGCCTGGAGAAAGGAAAGTATGAGGTTAAGCAAACAAGGTCCCACAGTTATCAACACCATAAGCATGATCAGGGGTCCAGCTAAGGCTGATAGGAGTGTAGTTAACCAGGGGGACAAGGTAAACCATGACTCAAACCACACTTGTTGAATCTCCCTTTCTCTCTGGTGCTCTTCAAGGCATTTTCTCAATTTACTCATGGATTATTTTACAACTCCAGTATGGTCAGCATAAAAACAGCATTTTTCTCTCAGTACAGCACAGAGGCCCCCCTCCCTTATTAAATGGAGGTCTAATCCTCACCTGTTCTGTAAAACAACTTTAGAGAGAGAGGTTAAGGATTCCTGCAAAACTGTGATGGAGGTCTCTAACGTCTTCAAGTCTTGATTTATTGCTGTTTCTAATCAGGCCATTTGTTGTGACCCATGGATCATATCAGCTGTTCCTGTACCCACTCCTGCAGCAGCTCCTAGCCCCATTAGGATGGCTAGAGTAAGGGACACTGGTTCCCGGCAAAATCGGGTTGTTTGTCCACCTAGTAGACCTTCAAAGGATTCTGGATCATGATAGAGCACCCTGGGGGGTATCTGCACCATTACACAATAATGTACAGAGCTGTCAAATACCTGGGCTGAAATGCAAGGAGTTCTGACTGTGTGGAGTTCAGTACCATAAAGGTTCCTTTAATTAGTTCCCAGGGGGAGGAGTCAGCTGTACTCTGGACTGGGGAAGTAGGCAAAGACGGAAACTGCGAAGGATGAGATGGTAGAGGGGTTTTGGTAGATCTAGGCATGGGAGGTTTTGGAGGCTTAATTCTTGACTTGAGGGGATTGGGCCCTATTGCTGTGGGATTTTCTTCCTTTTTAAGCCGGATGGTGAACCAGAGACCAAAGTCATAACCAGGGCCATTAATATAGAATCGCATTCCCCAAGTATTTCCCATAGGCCATGTTGTTCTGAGGTAGCCCCTTCCTTTGGAAGTGAAAGTTATATTGAGGGGGTAACATAGACTATTTTTTCCACAGCAAGTTTTTGACACCACTTGGATAGCAGCACATTTATTGGGATCAATCCAGATATCATTTCATCCTACCGAATCATACTGTCTGGGGAGTTTGGGTTTCACAATGTAGCTCCCTTGTGTTCACAACCCCAAGATCTACAATAAAAGTCACTGGGTCCTCCACAGGTTTGGGCCTGTTTGCGACTTCAGAAATCAGCTGGGCACACTTAATAAACAAGACTGGCTAGTTTACACCTGAGCTGGGGAGATGACATCAATAATTCATGTTGTAAGTTGGTCTATGTTGCCCTGGTTTGGGCTTTAGTGGGATCTGTGTGGGGTCCACTATGTCAGGGAGATCCCAGTCAGAGAGGCCTATGGCAAGCTGACAAATGTCCGGGTGGAGAGATGGCCACCAAGTCCGTAAGGGGGCTGTATGTGAAATAGACCACACTACTTGCCCAGTAGGATTTATAACTTGCCATTGTTGCTGAACAGGCTGATGGGGATTAGGACTGCTGGTGGTCAGGGGAAGAATCCATAGCCCTACCCACACCACAGACATGCAACTTGAGAGGGTTACCAGCCTGTTCCAGTTTCCAGCCAGAGTATGGACAGGGCACAGGATTGAGATGGGAGGCATGGATCCAGGAAGTGATCCCATCCACTTTCACCACTGTAGGTGTTATAAGCAGCACCTGCTGGTCCTTTCCAGCAGGGTTCCAGGGATGACACCCGATACTGTCTCATGTAGACGAAGTCTCCCACTTGATATCGATGTGGAGTTCCCTCATCTCCAGGATGATAAGCAGTGGCCAACTGTTTCCACAGGTATCGCTGGGTGCTGGGTTTGTTCATGGGCTTTAAGTCTGTCTAGCAAGGGGGTGTGAAAGGAATCATTAATCTCAGAGTTGGGGTTAGGTCCCTTAATGGAGGAGGGGCACCGTAGAGAATTTCATAAGGGGTGAGGTTACACAAAGGGGTGGAGGGGTATTTCTTGCACAAAAAAGTACATGAGGTAGGAGCATAGTCCAATTTTTTATGCCGGTCTCCAAGATTAATTTCGTTAAGTCTCTTTGATGGTTCTATTCATCGTTTCTACCTGTCCTGAGCTCTGGGGTCTATAAGCACAATATAACTTCCAATTAATCCCCAGGGTCCTCGAAAATCCCTGACTTACCTGGGCCACGGATGCCGGTCCGTTATCAGACCCTATTACCTTAGGCAGGCCGAACCTTGGAAAACTGTCTTCTAGGATCTTTTTGACCACCATCTGAGCTGTTTCTTTCTTCATGGGGAAGGCTTCGACCCATCCTGAAAAAGTATCTACAAAGACTAGGAGATATTTAAGTCCATACCTTGCTGGCTTAATTTCAGAAAAGTCCACTTCCCAGAATTGTCCTGGTCTGGTTCCTCGTATGCGCTTCCCTGCAGGAATCTTGGATGGGTAAGTATTAACTAATTGGAAGACTTGAAAAGCTCTAGTCACCTGCTCAGCTATTTTTTTCCTCTTTGAGTCAGTCAATAATAAGTCCTTTCTTTGGTCCTTTAAGAGTGCCTATAACTTCTTTGAGCCTAAGTGGTTGAGCTGGTGTATGTCTTTGACATAAAGGTGGGCTTTTTGAAATTGTAAACTTGGCTCTGTAGGGTCCCAGATTTCTGTATCTGTCTCCTCAGATGATAAGTTGCCTGAATGTTCCGGGGTGGCCAAGTCTCCTGATTTTTGTTCCCCCCGGTGTGGAAAAGTTAACAGAGTCACTCCGTTTAGGGCTGCCAATTAAGCTTCCTCATCTGCCCTTCTGTTTCCAACTGCCACAGGGTTGTTTCTCTTCTGGTGCCCGGGACAGTCTACTATAGCTAGTTCCTTATGGCCCTGCACTGCTGAGCCAAGGTGGAGGATCTCATCTTTATTTTTTATTTTTTTCCCGGCAGAGGTTAATAGCCCGCATTGTTGGTAAATAGTCCCGAGCATATGAACAGTGGCAAATGCATAGTGGCTATCAGTTTATATGGTGGCCCTTTTCCCTGTTGCTAGTTCCAATGCTTTCATAAGGGCAATCAGTTCTGCTTTTTGGACTGATGTCCCTTCTGGGAGACCAGAGTATCAGATTAAATCAGTTTTGCTAACTGCTGCTGCTCCAGCCCGCCGCTTACCATCTTGGAGGAAGCTGCTGCCATCCGTAAACCATACGACTTCAGGGCGAGGCAGTGGCTGATCCTTCAAGTCTTGTTGTATACTGGTTTCCTTGCCAGTATTTGTTGACACTCATGAGTGACGGGTCCTGATGATTCTTCTGGCAGCAGTGTAGGTGGGTTGAGTGGAGCAGGGGGTCCCAGCGTTATTCTGTCTTTGTCAAGCAAGAGGCTCTGGTAGTGGTTTATTCTGGAGTTTGATTGCCACCTCTCTGGAGGCTAACAGATGATGCTCTCCAGGGCATGGGGGGCTATAATGGTTAGCTTCTGTCCCAACGTTAATTAATGAGCATCTTTTATTAGAAGGGCTGCTGCTGCTATAGCACTTAAGCAATGGGGCCACCCGCTAGCCAATGGGTCCAGTTTTTTGGATAAATACGCTACTGGCTTTTTCCAAGGTACCAAAGACTGAGTGAGCACTCCCCGTGCTATTCCTTTCTTTTCCTCGATATAGAGAGTGAAGGGTTTTCTACATCTGGGAGTGCTAAGGCCGGAGCAGATAGCAGCACCTTTTTTTGACATTATCAAAAGCTTGTTGGTGCTCAGGGGTCCATTGGAAGTGGGCATCCCCCTTTATCAGCGGGTATAAATGGGGCAGCCAGAGATGCGAACCCAGGAATCCATAACCTGCAAAAGCTGGCAGTCCCAAGAAACTCTCTGAGTTTTCTCTTATTAGATGGGGGCAGTATCTGCAAAACGGTTTTTTTTCTGGGCTCAGGGAGCCATCGTTTGCAACCCCTAAGAGAATAACCCAGGAAGATTACTTCTTGCTGACAAGTTTGGGCCTTTTGGCAGAAGCCATATATCCAAGCCGAGCAAGCTCGAATAATAGTGCTTGGGTCCCAGACTCATAGGTCTCCTTGGTGTTGGCTGCCAGTAGAAGATCATCCACTATTGGAGTAGGGTGACTTCGGGGTGTGCAGTTTTGAAGTCATTGATGTCTCTGTGGAGGGCTTCATCAAAGAGAATGGGGGATTTTTTGAACCCCTGTGGGAGTCTAGTCCAGGTTAGTTGGCCAGATATTCCAGGTTCTGGGTCTATCCACTCTAAAGCTAACAGCAACTGACAGTCCTTATGTAGAGGTGAGCAGAAGTAAGCATCTTTTAAGTCCAGCACAGTGTACCATTTCTGCTCCGGATTCAGAGTGCTAAGCAAATTATATGGATTGGGTACTGTGGGGTGAATGTCCTGCACTCTGTTGTTTATCTCTCTTAGGTCTTGAACAGGACGGTAGTCCCTAGTTCCTGGCTTTCTTACTGGTACCGGGGGGTGTTCCAGGCTGATTGACAGGGCCTTAGGACCCCAAGACCCAGGTATTTATGAATATGGGGCCTTATCCCATCCTTAGCTTCTTTGCTTAGAGGATATTGTTTAACACTAATTGGAGACGCAGAGGCTTTTAATTCTACTACTATTGGAGGTTGTTGATGGCTAGACCTAACCCAGCAGTTTCTGCCCAGGCATTAGGATAATCTTTTATCCATTTCTGGGGTAGTTTGCCTGTTTGATCAGTGCTAGGGGGCGCGAAGAGTTGATGTTCATCTTCTACAGACATAGTCAAAGATGTTACTATGGGAGTTAATACTGCAGGCTTTAGAACCCCCACTTGGGGACCATTAGGGTTAAAGGTTATTCTAGTCCAGAGTTTGGTAAGCATATTCCTGCCCATCAATGGGGCCGGGCATTCTGGGATTACTAGGAAAGAGTGGTGGACTTTTTCCTTTCCGAGGTCCATATTCATCTTAGTTGTCCAAGCCTGATATCTACTGCCATTAGCCCCTTGAACTAGGGACGATTTAATTGATAGGGGGGCCAGTGAAGTCTTAAGGGCTGAGTATACTGCTCCTGTAATCACTTCAAAGTTCACTGTGTTCCCCTCAACTTCAAATGTTACTCTGAGCTGGGGGAGGGGATCTGAGCCCCGAATTTCCTAGTCCTCTTCTAGAGTCAGCACGGCGGGCTGGCGTGGCTGCTTCTTTTGGGGGCACTCTTTGGCCCAGTGTTCTTTTTTATTACAGTGGGCACATTGATTTGAGGCCAACGGCAGCCTTTGGCGTGGGCCCAGGTATGCCTTTATGTATCCCTGCTTTTTAACTTCTGGCCTATTTGCTGCTGTGACCAGAACCTTAGGCAATGCTTTACTCTGCCATTTGCTTCTTTCCTCCTTCTTTTGTTCCCTTTCCTTCTCTCTCCTCTATTCCCTTTCCTCCTCAGTTTCTCTCTTATAATATACTTTCTCAGCTTCTCTGACTAAATCTCTTAAGGTCATATCTTATAATCCATCTAGACGTTGTAACTTTCTCTTAATATCTAGGGCAGTCTGCTCGATAAAGGCCATTGCAACAGATGGCTTTTGGTCTTCTGCCTGAGGATCAAAAGGAATATATTTCCTATATGCTTCCATAATTCTCTCCAGAAACAAAGAAGGAGACTCATTAGGCCCTTGGATAATCTCTCTTACCTTGGCCAAATTAGTCGGCCCTCTGGCGGCCGCTCAGAGACCCACTATTAGAGAACGGCGATAAGTGGACAGATGCTACCTACATTCAAAGGTGTTGGGGTCCCAGTTGGGTCGGTTCATGGGCAAGTAGGGACAGAGAGGGAGCATCACAGGGGCTTCCGAGTTTTATATTATTTATCTCCTGCAGGTTCCTTTAGGTGGCCCAGCTTCCTTCAGGGGAGCAGGGGCTGCTGCTGCTGCTGGGAAGTCCCCTGGAGGGCTTGGGTCTGGCCCAATTGCCTCTAGCGGCGGAGAGGCTGAGTCAGCGGCGGGAGGATCATCTGGAACATGTTGTGGGTTGGGGAGCGAGGGTAGAGAATAAGGAGAGAGAGGAGTGTCCAGTCTTGTGACTCAGAATGGAGGGAAGAGGGGGAGGAGCAGAATGTTGGAATGATAATATCGTGGGGGAAGCGGTATATGGCTGTTAATCTGGGTGGCCAAGTGGCCCCGGTGAAAGACAATATCTCTGACTTTTCGGATTAGAGGGAAGTGGAAGGATTCTTCTCGGGGCCATCCGACTCCTAGGATGGGCCATTCTGAAGCACAGAGAGTCTGCCAGATCCGGCATTTTACTGAAAAAGAAAGATTCTTGGTACTTGAGCGAACATCAGTCCAATGATCAAGGTTAAAGGACAGAGGCATGGAAGTGCTTTGTCCCATAATGTCCCATAATGGGAGTTACTCAAACAGGGACAGTGAATACACAAACGTGACACAGACAAAGACAAACAGTAACTGTTTAACATGAGTCCAAGAAAAAGATTAGAACTGAGTAACTGGCCAAACCTGATGGGTTTGACAATAAAGACAGACAGTAAACTCAACATGAGTTCCTGACAATGAACAAAACTGAGTAGCCAGCAAAACCTGATGGGCTGGAAAACCGAATCCTGAAGCAAAAAATAACCGAGTTGAGGAATCTACTAATCCTCAATTTCCCGAGTCCTCTGGAGTTTCCCCCAGGGACGTGGCCTGTGACTCTGTGACACATCTGTCAGCCACCATCACAGAGAGTTAATGTTCTTCACCGACAGCCATTTTGCCAAGCCCTAACCTGAAACCCGAAACCAGAAAGAGGCACCTTAATTACTCTGAAAGGAGTCCATTGGGGTCTTTTGTTCGTCACTGCTGGATTTCTCAGCTAGGGCCTCCAGATGAAAAGGTGGGCCGAACGTCGGAGGAAAAGACCACCAAGAGAATTTCTCATGAAACAGCATAGGGTTTATTGGGGGTCCAGCATGCTGGGGCTCACAGCTCACTTCAGAGGAGCAAAAAACAAAGAGCCCCAAGAACAACATGAGCAGATTTTATATACATTCTTCAGAGAGGGCAGGGACTTAACATACATCCTAGCTTCCTTTAGCAAATCACCGTATACTGTGGGAAAATCAAATAACAACTCTAAAACATGATTTGCACATTCATTGGTGGGAACAGTTCAGGCAGGGGGTGATTGGTCAGCCCTGAGAAGGGGTATACATTTAAACTGATTGGTTGAAGCCCTGAGATGTATATGTGCTTAGCTGCACGGTTTTTGGGAAGAGGTTGTT
Organism: Callospermophilus lateralis; assembly: GCF_048772815.1. Taxonomy (NCBI): domain Eukaryota; kingdom Metazoa; phylum Chordata; class Mammalia; order Rodentia; family Sciuridae; genus Callospermophilus; species Callospermophilus lateralis. Next base: position 1,608,224 of record NW_027512630.1, read on the forward strand.
AAGTAACTAGGTGGTCAGGGAAGATTTCAACACACATCTAATGGGTAGTTCCGGGAATTGTCTTAACTGCCACAGGAATTTCAGGTTCTGCGTGCAGCCTGGAAACTTTACAGAACCTGTTTCTTTACGTTTCAATTTCAATTTCTTTTATTCTTTCAGAACCTTACAAAGGAAGACGAGAGACTTCATCAACAATGACTGCAATTTTGGCCATTTTGGTTTTGGAAGCAGACATGGGATCATTTTTAGATCCATACGGTGCTGGTAATCAAAGCCACAGCCTCACACAGGGCCAAGAGGCTGATTAAGACACATCCCTTTCCAAAGCAATTACTTCTCTGAGGTCAGTCACTGAACTCAGTCTCTGAGGGGAATCACACCAGAGTTCAAGCCCAGGTGGACCCAGTCATCTCTTCCAAACTCCACACAAATGACCACAACTAAAACCAAAACACTCCACCAAGGCCCTCATCTTCTTCCATATATACATTCATCATAACCTCTGGCTGGATGTTTCCATGAATGGCACAGCCAAAGAGAGTTTCCAAAATAAGGTCTCTTTCCCTTCATTTGCCTAACCTCAGGGTAGCCTGGACACCATTTCTGTGAACCAGGATTGATCACATAGGTCTGCCCTTAATACTGCTCTGCTTCTCCAATTTGAGGCCTACTGACTGTCAGGTATAGTTTCTTCATGTGATTTGGAGTCATGAGAAAACCCAATCATCTCTACAGGGCATGAAAGAACTCATTTGTCCCAAAGGATCCCTATTCTCACTTGATGGAGGTCAGGAACCTAAAAGAGGAAGGTGAGAAACTTCATACACCATGACTGATCTTTTTTGCATTTTGGTTTTGGATGCACACATTGGATTTTTCTTTAGATCCAACTGGTGCTGAGAATCTAAGCCACTACCTGACACAGGGCAAAGAGGCAGATTCAGACACATCCCTTTCCAAAGCATTTAAGCAAAGAGCCACAGGTGATGCCCATTTATTACCATTTGAAAACAGTTTTCTTCAGGATTCACAAAGGGCTGGCCTGAGGCAAAGACCTTCCTGACATTCATGGCAACAGGCAAATAGGTTAGCAAAAGGCCCAAAGCAGGGTTTCTCCACTGAGACTTTCCTGGTCACACTGATATCTGAGTTTTCTGAGATGCTCGCATTCCCTCCAGCTATCCAGTACATGGCCATGTCACAGAGCTTGGAGGTCATACATATCGTGGACACAAAACCATGAGCCTATTCTGGAGAGTGGCCAGAATTCAGGAAGAAAACAGGAGCTTAGGAAGATAGTAGGTGTTGTTAACTAGATTTATAACACCTACCCTATATCATGCAAAAGGCAAGTCCAAATATACACCATGCCTCCTCTGAACTGCTTGTATTTCTATTCTGTTTGGGTTATTTTTCTCCATCATATTAGGATTAGTTGTCAGAGTGTAGTAGGGTATGGGTTAGTGTCAGTTGTCCCGGCCGGCGGGACACATCAACGTGGGCAAGAAACTTAGTTGGGGAGGAATGAAGGGACAAGAGACACGAGAGATTACAGCAAGACTGGAGTTCTGATCATGCTGCAAACTTTTATTGTTCTCACATGGAAATTTATATGCTGTGGATGGGAAAGCTCTCTTATCGGCAGTTGCTGGATGTCTTCAGAAAGTGAGATAACCTCAGGATGTTGCTGGAAGACAGATGGCTGCAGGATGTCTCAGGGAGATAGATGGCTGCGGGATGTCTCCCAGGCAGGATATCTCCCAGGGGGCTGTTTCTTTTCAGTGTCAGGCTATACTTTGAAGGAGAACTTCCTTCTAGCCCCTGACCTCTCCCCCTTTATTATATAAAATATTTGACCATACCTTACCGGCCAATGTTTTAGGGGGTGATAGAGGCTCTGTTTCTCTAGCAGGCCTTTGAATATCTCCTGATTCGAGAGAGCATGTTTACAAGATTTCGTGGTGGCCTTGGCATATTTTTGGAGGAGACGGCTTTAAAAGGGAAGCATGCCGACCGCAATGCACCAGAGCGTGTCACTAAGAGGTCTTCTGTTTTGGTATCCGTGGATCCATCCTCCTGCAGTCCATCCTGCATTCTCCGTTATTATGGCCTAACGTCCTCACTCCATGGGTGCATCCCCCCCCCCAAGTGAAGGGGCACATGGAGGACGAACCCTTATGGCAATGGCAGAAGATGGTTGGTCAGAGCTGTTACTTATAGTTTAATGTAAGAAAGAGAGATCTGTGGGGATGTAAACTTAAGAAATAAGCCTGTGAGAAGGGTAGAACATCCTTTTAAATGTTGGCAGCATGGTCTTCCATCTCCAGGTGATGATAGTGGACCTGTATGGGCTTAGAGGCCAAAATATTAATCTGTTCTATAATAAATTGTACAAGCCTGTTTATAATGCAGGGTCCTATGGACACCATTAAAAGTAAACCCAACAAAGGGCCTAATAGGGGAAGAAGGTAGGGTAGAAATCCATTAAACCCAGTCCAGAGGGGATTTTCAAAAAAGTTCCCTTCGTCTCTTTTCTAGATCTTCTTGAAGCTGCTTAATTTTAGTGCGTACTATGACTGATTTATTGGCATTAAAGCAGCATCATGCCCCTAAGGCCAAGCAAATACCTCCCTGGTTAGCTGTCAGTAAATCTAAGCCTTCTCTGTTTTGAAGGAACACTTCTGCCAGGGAGTCTACTAGGTCCTGCAAATCTTTAATGGTTCCTGATAGAGTTTTTACATCATTTATAAGTTGTTGAGACAGGCGACGCTAAGAGTGTATAGCCATGCCTAAGCCAGCTGTACCTGTGTTCACAGCAGCTGTTATTCCAAGGCTGGCAAAGAGTGGTAAGGCCTGTATTGCCCGCCTGTGTCTTTTGACTAAGGTGTCTAGACTAGGAATGCATAGAGTTTTGTCTCCTGGGACAATAGTTATATCAGGGAGTAATAAGGCAAGAACACAGCCAACGGTCCAATTCGATGGAAGCCTCAGGAAGGCCGAGTTTCCTCCACACATAAAAACTGTGCCATTGGAGGGACAAAGAGATGGGGTGGGTGAGGAATAGTTTTGTACTGTTGAGCAATTTCCAAAGGAAGGAACTCCAACATCAATATCATAGGTATTATTTTGCATCGCGCCTAAAAGACATATTGTAAAAGTGCCTATAGACTGTACTTTAAAAGGAAATCTGGGTTGGCATGTATTATCATCGTCTATGATAGAATTAATAGGAACTGCCATAGGCATGATTGCCCCTGTTGTCATGGAGAGCCAGCAATCACCAGCAAAGGTGGGGTTGGAATTATTAAGCAAGGAGAAGGTAGTTTCCAAAATATCTAATATATTGTTATCTAAACCGGGGAGCTTGCATTTTGGCTATATTAAGAGATGATATGTGAGCTCAGGGATTTGGGGTTTCAAAAGTTTGATTATCTGAGGATGCTTGACAGCATAAGGGAATCCTCCACCATCAGCGACCCCTGTAGGTGCCTTAATGGGGCAGAAGGGGGGTTTACCAACAGGGCCTTGGCACCCAGCTGACTGTAGCTTGGTGTATTTGCCTTCTCCTCCCCGGTCAAAAAGAACGGGGGTATAATGAATAGTGGTCCCTCCTGCTGCATGAGTTTTAGTTAGGGAGGCTTCAAAAAATTGTTCTCCCTTCTTGTTGACACAAATTGAGGCCGACGCATAACAAGTGGCATGCATCGCTTGGGTATGCGTTCAAGTTGCAGAACAATTTTAGAGAGCATTACTTGTACTAGGGGGAATAATCTTTGGCTTGTTAACACATACCAATTTAGGCTGATGAACTCCTCTGAGTTTATGGTCAACCTCGGCCCGGAGGTAAGCCACCTTAGTCATGCAGTCAGCAGTCTGGGTAAAACTAGTGGGAGCCTGAGTCCAAGATCCTCCCTTGCATTCACAGGGAGGGCCAAAAAGGTACTCCATGATGTTGGAAGGTGGAGGGCCAAAGCCTCCGTGTACAATCCTGTTCAGCAGAAGTGCCTTAAGTAGGATCCTCACACAGATTGTTGGCTGCATCTGAAAAAGAGGAAAATTTGTCCTCAGGGTGAGGGCCTACATCCCCGTGTTGAGGTAAGCCATTAACCTGTTTAACCAGGCGTTCTGGTAACCATCTTGGGGCTGCTTGCTCTTGGTCCAAAACACAAGCTGAGCCTCGTCCACAGATGAGGACAGGACCTGGGCCTTTCCATTTATTTGTAAGGGGATTGTGCCACATAACAGGTGGGCGAACAGAATTGGACGAGGATTGCCAGTGTCAGTCTGCAGCCGAATGTCCTTCATTGTCTAGGGAAAGAAAAATAAGGGCAAATAATGCATGATTAAGGCGATGCCTGTGAGTGGTAAATACAAGTGCAGAAGCATTAAAGCGGGTTAGCCAAGTCTTTAGGTAAGGTGGGCACGTTCCACAATGCCTGAGGCTTGTATGGAATTCCAGTAGTATGACAAATTTGCGAGGAAGCACAAAACTGTTTAAACTTGGCACTGGTATATGCAGGACAATTATCTTTTTTTTAATATGTATTGGTTTACCCATTACGGAAAACACTGAAACAAGATGAGAAAGGACATCTTTGATAGCCTCTCCAGAATGTGGTGATGCAAAAATAAGGCCGCTGAAGGTATCTACAGAAACGTGTATATATTTGGTTTTTCCAAATTCAGAAAAATGAGTAACATCCAATTGCCAAAACTGATTGGACAGTAATCTTCGGGGGTTAACTCCCAAGTGTTGAATGGGGAGGGAGACAGGGCAACCAGGGCATGCTTTTACTATTTCTCGTGCCTGTTGCCTGGTAATTTTACATAGTTATCGAAGGTTCTGGGAATTTAGATGGTGAAGATTGTGTAAATCCGTGGCCTTTTGAATGGAGCCAACAAAAATTGAAAAGATGAAACGAGTTGCTGCATCAGCTTTGGCATTACCTTGTGTTAGAGGGCTGGGAAGATCAGAGTGTGCCCTGATGTGTCCTAAGAAAAATGGGTGTTGTCTGGCCTGAATTAGCTTCTGAAGCTGGTGAAACCGATGGGCCACATTGGAAGAAGCCTTAATGGTGGGTGAAATCTGAAGCAGGGGCACAGAATGAGCAATGTAGGCACTGTATGTATAAATATTAACAGGATTATCAAGAAATGTTTTAAAAACTTGTGTTATGGCAAACAATTCCACAAACTGTGCTGAATGATAGACAGTATCAAATGTGTTAGGTTGGTTATTGACAACAAAGACTGCTCGGCCATTACTGGAACCGTCTGTAAAGACAGTAAGGACTTGAGGAATGGGAGCCTTTTGAGTACTTTTGGCAAAAATAAATGGATGTAACTGGACAAAATATAAAAGGGAGTCATTGGGGAGGTGGTTATCAATTGTTCCCAAAAGCCTAATAAGGCAATACGCCATTCATTCTCTGTCTGTAGTAAAAATTGGGTTTGGTCTTTAGTATATGAAATTAAAATATTATCATGGTCTTTGCCAAAATGTTGTCGAGATAGCAAACGACATTTAAAAATAATAGAAGCTACCTGAGCAAGAAAAACAGTAATAACCTTGGAGAATGTGGTGGGTAAATGGACCCAAAGCAAAGGCAGCCTTTATTTCTAAAATGTGTATTTCACTGCCGAAATATTCCTGTGGGTGTATGAGGAGTGTGTAAAATAACCAGAACCAGAGGAAGGTTATAAGAATGTTCTGTAAAAAACTGTTTGGCAATGGCTTCTGTGACTTGGTTTAATACCTGTCATGCCTCGGGAGTAAGCTTTTGAGGGGAGGAGGGGTGGGAATCACCTCTCAAAAATATCATTAAGGGACAAAAGTATACAAGTGGGTAATTTTAAATATGTTTTTAGCCATTGAATATTCCCCAGTAATTTTTGAAAATCATTAAGGGTGTGAAGATGGTCCACCCATAGTTGTATCTTAGGAATTTGGATCTGATTATCTTGAAGTTTAAGGACCAAATAGGTATAACAGTCCTGTGTTTTAACCTTATTAGGAGCTATCTGTAGTCCCAAGGTAGTGAGGATTTTGTAAAGGTCCAAGTAACAATTATTAAGGTCATGGTTATTAGGTGCAGCAATTACAAATCATCCATATAATGTAAAATATAAATTTGTGGCCATAGCTCTCTCACAGGGTCTACTGCTTGAGCAACATATTTTTGGCAAAGACTAGGGCTGTTGGCCATACCTTGGGGAAGAACCTTCCATTGAAATCTCTGCATAGAGCCCTGAAAATTAAGGTGAGGGAGACTAAAGGCAAAATAGTGTCTATCCTCAGGATGTAAAGGAATGGTAAAAAAAAAACAATCTTTTAAGTCAATAATCATTTTACAATAGTTTTTGGGAATAGCCACTGGTGTGGGAATGCCTGGCTGTAGTGCTCTTATTCGGCACATAGGTTTATTAATGGCACACAAATATTGTAAAAGGCACCACTTGCCTGATTTTTACTTGATAACAAAAATTGGAGTATTCGATGGTGAGGTTGAGGGCTCTACATGGCCGGCTGCCAGCTGTTCCTGCACTAACATGGAGGCAGCCTCCAAATTTTCTTGGGTAAGGGACCATTGATCCAACCACACAAGAGTCTGAGTCTCCCAAATAATTTTATCTCCATGGGGTACAGGAGAGTCAGAGACTGACACTAAAAATCCGAATACCCAAGTCCATATGTATTTCTTTTTTGTATGGGTTTTATTGGCTCAACCAGTCCTTGTCTCAGTCTCCCAAGGAATATACCAGGGACAAAATAAATACGAAGCATTTGATGAGTCACCATGGAATTGGGACTGGCATGAATAACTTCCATTTGACTCAAAATATCTCGGGCCCATAGGTTAACAGGGAGGTCAGGAACAATGAAAGGAGTGATAATTCCCTTATTACCCTCTTTATCAGTCCAGCTAAGAGCCGTAGAGCTGACCAGAGGATTTTTTGACTGTCCTATCCCTTTAAGGTCAGTCAAGGATGGGGTGAGGGTCCAAGCTGATGACCAATATTTTTGAGAAATAATTGTGGCATCAGCTCCAGTATCTAGAATTCCTTGGAATTCCTTTCCTTCAATAATTAAGGAAAAGGTGGGTCTATTTTGAGAAACGGGTTGAACCCAATTTACATCAGAGCAGCCCAAGGAGGCAGTCCCCCGCGGTAGGTTTGGGTGGTTAAGTGCCTCCTGGATTCAAGGGAAGGAGTATTAATTGTGCAAGACTTGTTCCTGCTGGGATGGCCAAAACACCATTAATAGCTGTGGCCAGTATTTTTTTTCTCCAGTGAAGTCATTATAATTAATGCCATGGAAGACCTGAACACCATGTAAGTTAGTAGAGGCTCTTCCAACAATAAGGGCACAGATATGAGATGGAGGGGGACCCATAATTCCAGTGGGTATTATCTGGGGCCCTTGCATTGAGTCTAATATAGTTTCAGTGGTGGCACAGATGTCCAATCCTGCGCTGCCTGGAGTGGCTAGTTGGAGGGAAGCAATTGTGGAGAAGAATTTTGAGGTAGGTTGGGAGTTTGGAAGGGAAAAAATCTTATTGCCCCTGGTTTTGTCCTGGGGGATGTCGTGGCCCGGGGCTGGCCCCGCAGGGAGTTTCCCAAGAAGCAGGAAAAAATAGGCTGTCTCAGGGCATTTGTCTTAGATCTACACTCACTGGCCCAGTGATGACTTTTACCACATCTAGGGCAAAGGGTAGCTTGGGGCGGTATAGCCCCAGTTGAAGGAGATGCTATTCCTAGGCTTTCTTTGCCTGTCGGACACTTGCGTGCAAAATGGCCAGGTTGTTTACAAGTAAAGCAAGTACGTGAGCCAGGATTGTGAAAGGTCTTGGTAAAGGTGGCACCTAGGGCAAGACCCATGGCATGAGCTGCACCTACCCCTGCATAGAGTCTAATAAAGTCAGAAAGTTTCCTTTTATCCTTATGTGGTTGAAGAACATCCTGACATGCCGGGTTGGCGTTTTCAAAGGCAAGATGTTTTACAAAAGAGCTTTTGTTTTCACTTGGTCCAAGCAAGCATTCCACAGCTAGGTTAAGCCTGGGAACAAAGTTGCTATAAGGCTCGTCGGGCCCTTGTCGAATTTTTGCCAGGGAAGTGGTAGCCGAGGCTTTTGAGGGAGGTGTCTCCAAGCATGTAAGCCAGCCATCTGAATCTGCATCAAAAGTCCAGCAGGGAAATGTGCCTGTTTAGTTTTAGTGTCAAAAGGCTCATTGCCCACTAGCTTAACATAAGTCCCGGACTTAGAGGAGGCCTTAGTTAAAATTTTTTGAGCAGTTTCCCGACAGTGCTCTTTGAAATCTGCATTCCATAACAGAAAGTCTCTGGCACTGAGGGTAGCTTGGTCTAAAAATTTCCAATCATTGGGAGTAAGTCATTGTGTGCTGTGGCTTTCTAATAAAGCCAACATGTAGGGTGCAAAGGGGCCATAGTGAGCACAAGCCTTTTTAAGTTTTTCAGGAAAATGCAGGCTTAATTTTTTGTAGACTCTGGGTTCCTGCCTGCCTAGGGCTGAACTCCTCATCCTCTGAGTCCTGATCTCCTTATTCCATTTCTCCGCTTCCTCCTCTTGATCCTCGTCTAAGTCTTTGACCTCAGCCTGGGCAGGCTTATCTATCTGACTGGTGGTGACTGGGAAGGCGAGCACAGGTTGATGGAGTGGCTTCGCCTTTGTATTAGACCACTGTAGGCCAGTTACTTTGACTCCATACCTAAGGCTAATGAACAGAGCTCAGAGTGAAGGGATCTTATTTCTTTTAAAGGTTGGATCTGTTCCTGTCTATGTTGGAAGGATGCTCACAAAGGAGCCAGTTTAGGCAAGGGAAGTGGGGAAAAAATATCTTGGTTGGGCATTTGTACCCTGAAGGGCCAGAGCACAAAAGGCAGGAGGGATATAGGAGGGGTTGGATGTGTAAGTCCTATAGGCTGTGGCAGGGTCTTGAGAGGTGCAGGGTCTTCTGAATGGTAGCGAGGTGCTTCCTTCTCCAAGGTAGCCTCCTCTACAGGCGTCAATGAGTCTCCGGAATTTAAAACTGGATAAAGGCAGTTGGTAACCATTGGAGCCTTAATCATTAGGGTGGTATTTTGAGGGGGACCAGGAAGGTTCCCATGGTCCTGGGGAGCCTGAGAAGGGTCTATGTCTATACTAACTGATGGGCATGCCGAGGGGATACGAGAAGTATTTGCATAGCCTCTTCCCCAACCTCGACAAGTTTTAAGGTACCATTGTCAAAGGGTGAACTTTTAAGAATTTCATTAATTAAGTTCCAGTAAGAAAAGGTGGGAACAGGCACTTTTTCTGGGCCAAAGGATTCATAAAAATCTTTTAAACAGTATCCTACTCCAAGCCATCTTTTACCATCAATGGTCCTTTCAAGAGGAAACCATGGACACTGCTCTCTTATGTATGAAAAAAAAAATTAAGTCTTTTTTCTAAACACGCGCCCCCATGTCTGCAAGGACTCCTTGTAGCCTGACAAAAACAAATCATGTGACGAAACTGCTTGTCCCATAGTGGGTCAATCACCGTGCGTCATCCCCATGCTCCTCCTGGATCTGTCTCTCGGTGGTGTCTTCTGCAGTTATTGCAAGCTCCGCTTGACCAAATCTTCCAGGAGGACGGGGTCCCCCTCAATCAAAAGCTCAAGCCCCAGTCGGTGGGCGCCAGATGTCCCAGCCGGCAGGACACATCAACGTGGGCAGCGAACCTAGATAGGGAGGAATGAAGGGACAAGAGACACGAGAGATGACAGCAAGACAGGAGTTCTGATCAAGCTGCAAACTTTTATTGTTCACACAGGGGTATTTGTATGCTGGATGTGGGAAATCTCTCTTATCGGCAGTTCCTAGATGTCTTCACAAGGTGCGATAACCTCAGGAAGTTTCAGAAAGACAGATGGCCGCAGGATGTCTCAGGGAGACAGATGGCTACAGGATGTCTCTCAGACAGGATGTCTCCTGGTGGCTGTTTCTTGTAAGTGTCAGGCTATTCTTTGAAGGAGAATAGAATTCCTTCTACCTCTGACAGTCAGGGATTCAGTATTTCGAATAGAAAATTGGAAAATGAATCCAATGTTTATGCAAATATGTGCTACCCAAAAGTCTTCCCACTCTCATTCAGAACAATGCCTTGACATTACCTTCACCCCAAGTAAGACACAATAAGAGAAGAAGAGTTAGAAAATCTGTGAATACACATCTGGAATGTAAAATTCTCAGTAGTTAACAACCTTGGAGGTGGTAGAGGTGTTTCGAAAAGTAAGGTACATGATAAAAACTCCACAAACATGGAGCTCTGTTGGCCTAAAGATTTCTTGAGAAACTGCCTCTGAGGTTGGACACTTGAAATATATGTTGTTGTCAGGAGTTTTAACTTCTTTGTAGTGAGACCATCAAATCTGGGTTTGCATCTGTGTGACCTGGAGCACATGGTTTCTTATTTTCCAATAAACATGAGGCAGCAGGGCTGAATTCTCTCCTTGTAGGTAATTTGTTGCCATTTGGGGGCAAAGTGTCTCCCAGTGTGGACTTTGAAGCAATTTGGTCTTCCTCTACTTTTCATGGTGTTTCTTGCAGCTGCATTGGGAGTTTGGTATTTGCTTCACGAAATACGAAGAGGTCAACTAGGACAGAGTGCTGGAGGGAGTTCTGTCACGTGTGTTGGTTAAGGGTCTGCAGAAGAGTGCACCAACCAGGCTTCTATCCCACATAGCTTGCCCCCTTGACAATAGCAATCTGATTCTAAACATTGCCCTGAAACCTCTCCGTATAACAAGATGCCTTTACATACAAGGGTATGGGGGCTGCACCATGTCAGTCACAAACCATTTGGAAGCCAATGGCAGATCCACATGACCCCATCACAGATTTTTTAACAAACACCTACACTCCACTGCTCTAGGCCGACTACTCATCGGGCTCCAAATTACTGGCATCTCTGTTCTACATGATTTTCATGAAACCCAGTCAATCAAGGCATTGTCTGGTACACTCATGATCATCTATAAGACATCCAAAGGTTCTCCACTGACACCTGTTCATGGGAATTTCAAAAATTTAATGGTATTTATCTAGCCTTTTTTCAAGGATGAAGTTTGAGGCACTGTGGGGTTTAATTCATTCAGGAACCATGAAATGGAGAGGAAGCTTATTTCAATGAAATCTCTGGAGAATTCTAACAGGCAATGATTCCCAACGACAGGATAAAAGGTCACATTAAGCCAGGCATTTGAGGTCTACAATGTGTGATCCTTTTGTGCTTTGACTTGCAATTATGGCTGCCAATTCTTTAAAAATAAAATCATGTGATATCCTTCCTGAGATTCCCAGTGCTCTGTAGAAACCCACCCTGGGCCTTGATCTCAGTTTCCAAGGGCGACTCTCATGCGTGGCCTCCTAAAATCCCAACACAATACATGGCAATACTTCTTTGAGGTCAGTTCCATAACTCAGTTTCTAAGGGGAATCACACCCGTGTTAAAGCCCAGGTGGACCCAGTCATCTCTTCCAACGGCCACAAAAATGACCACTATTAAAACCAAAACACTCCCACATGGCCCTCATCTTCTTCCATATAGACACTAATCATAACCTCAGGCTGTAGGTTTCCATGAGGGCCAAAGCCAAAGACAGTATCCAAAATAAGGTCCCTTTCCCCCATTTGCTTAAAGTCAGTGTGGCACAAAGAGCCCCAAAAACAACTTGAGCAGAGTTTATTTACATTCTTTAGAGAGGGCAGGGACTTTGCATACATCATAGCCTCCTTTAGCAAATCAACATACCACGGGAAAATCAAATAACAACCCAAAAACATGATTAGCACATTCATTGGCAGGAAGAGGTCGGACAGGGGGTGATTGGTTAGCCCTGAGAAGGGGTATACGTTTAAACTGATTGGTTGAAGCCCTGAGATGTATACGTGATGAGCTGCACGGTTTCTGGGAAGGGGTTGTTTAGCAACTAGGTGGTCAGGGAAGATTTCAACACACATCTAATTGGCAGTTCCGGGAATTGTCTTAACTGCCACAGGAATTTCAGGTTCTGAGTGCAGCTTGGAAACTTTACAAAACCTGGTTCTTTATGTTTCAATTTTAATTTCTTTTATTCTTTCATTTCCCACTCCTTTTTCTTACTACATTTAATCTTAAAAGTAATGAATCATAATTATTGCGGGGTCTCACACTCTATTTCTGCCAGTGGAGCGTATTTCTGTCTGATTACCATGAGTTTTTCCTGCCCAATTTGAGCCTGGAGAAAGGAAACTATGCGGTTAAGCAAACAAGGTCCCAAAGTTAGCAACACCATAAGGATGATCAGGGGTCAAGCTAAGCCTGATAGGAGTGTAGTTAACCAGGGGGACTGGGTAAACCATGACTCAAACCACCCTTGTTGAATCTCCCTTTCTCTCTGGCGCTCTTCAAGGCATTTTCTCAATTTACTCATGGATTCTTTTACAACTCCAGTATGGTCAGCATAAAAACAACATTCTTCTCTCAGTGCAGCACAGAGGCCCCACTCCCTCATGAAGAGGAGGTCTAATCCTCGCCTGTCCTGTAAAACAACTTCAGAGAGAGAGTTTAAGGATTCCTACAGCACTGTGATGGAGGTCTCTAATGTCTTCCAGTCTTGATCTATTGCTGTTTCTAATCAGGCCATTTGTTGTGACCCATGGATCATAGCAGCTGTTCCTGTACCCACTCCTGCAGCAGCTCCTATCCTCAATAGGATGGCTAGAGTAAGGGACACTGGATGCCAGAAAAATCAGGTTGTTTGTCCCCCTAGTAGACCTTAAAATGATTCTGCATCATAATAAACCAACCTGGGGAGTATCTGCACCATTAAACAATAATTTACAAAGCTGTCAAATACATGGGTTGAATTGCAAGGAGTTCTGACTGTGTGGAGTTCAGTACAATTAAGGTTCCTTTAATTAGTTCCCAGGGGCAGGAGTCAGCTGTACTCTGGACTGGGGAAGTAGGCAAAGATGGAAACTGGGAAGTATGAGATGGTTGAGGGGTTCTGGTAGATCTAGGCATGGGAGGTTTTGGAGGCTTAATTCCTTGCTTGAGGGGATTGGGCCCTATTGCTGTGGGATTTTCTTCCTTTTTAAGCAGGATGGTGAACCAGTGACCAAAGTCATAACGAGGGCCATAAATATAGAATCGCATTTCCCATGTATTTCCCATAGACCATGTTGTTCTGAGGTAGCCCCTTCCTTTGGAAGTGAAAGTTATATTGAGGGGGTAACATAGACTATTCTTTCCACAGCGAGTTTTTGACACAACTTGGCTAGCGGCACATTTCTTGGGATCAATCCAGGTGTCATTTTTTCCTACCTGAATGATACTGTCTGCGGAGTTTGGGTTCAACCATGTAGCTCCCGTTTGTTCACAACCCCAAGATCTTAAATAAAAGTCACTGGGTCCTCCACAGGTTTGGGCCTGTTTGCGACTTCAGAAATCAGCTGGGCACACATAAAAATCAAGACTGGCTAGTTTACACCTGAGCTGGGGAAGATGATATCCATAATTCATGGGGTAAGGTGGTCTATGTTGCCCTGGTTTGGGTTTGAGTGGGATCTGTGTGAAGTCCTCTATGTCAGAGAGATCCCAGTCAGAGAGGCCTATGGCAAGCTGACAAATGTCCAGGTAGAGAGATGGCGACCAAGTCCATAAGAGGGCTGTATGTGAAATTGACCACACTACTTGCCCAGTAGGATTTATAGCTGCCATTGTTGCTGAACAGGCTGATGGGGATTAGGACTGCTGGTGGTCAGGGGAAGAATCCATAGCCTTACCCACACGACGGACACGCAACTTGAGAGGGTTACCAGTCTGTTCCAGTTTCCAGCCGGAGGCTGGACAGGGAGCAGGCTTGAGATGGGTGGCATGGATCCAGGAAGTGATTCCATCCACTTTCACCACTGTAAGTGTTATAAGCAGCACCTAGTATGGTCCTTTCCAGTGGCGTTCCAGGGATGATACCTGATGCCGTCTCACGTAGATGAAGACTCCCACTTGATATCAATGTGGGGTTCCCTAGTCTCCAGGCTGATAAGCACTGGCCAACTGTTTCCACAGGTATCGCTGGGTGCTGTGTTTGTTCAAGGGCTTTAAGTCTGTCAAGCAAGGGGGTGTGAAAGGAATAATTAAGTCTCAGAGTTGGGGTTAGGTCCCTTACTAAAGGAGGGGCACCATATAGAATTTCATAAGTGGTGAGTTTACACAAAGAGGCAGAGGGTGTACTTTTTGCACGAAACAGTGCTTAAGGTAGGAGCTTAGTCCAATTTTTTTATGCAGGTCTCCAAGCTTAATTTCTTTAAATTCTCTTTGATGGTTCTAATCATTTTTTCTACCTGTCCTGAGCTCTGGCATCTATAAGCACAATGTAACTTCCAATTAATCTTCAGGGTCCTGGTGAATCCCTGACTTACCTGGGCAACAAATGCCGGTCCATTATTGGACCCTATTACCTTAGGCAGGCCGAACCTTGGAAAAATGTCTTCTAGAATCTTTTTGAGCAACGTCTGAGCCGTTTCTTTCTTCATGGGGAAGTCTTCAACCAATCCTGAAAGAGTATCTACAAAGACTAGGGGATATTTAAGTCCATACATTCCTGCCTTAATTTCAGGAAAAGTCCACTTCCCAAAATTGTCCTGGTCTGGTTCCTCGTAAGCGCTTTCCTGCAGGAAGCTTGGATGGGTAAGCATTAACTAATTGGCAGACTTGACAAGCTCTAGTCACCTGCTAAGCTATTTCTTTCCTCTGTAAGTCAGTCAATAATAAATCCTTTCTTCGGTCCTTTAAGTGTGCCTATAACTTCTTTGAGCTTAAGTGGGTGAGCTAGTGTACGTCTTTGACATAAAGGTGGGCTTTTTGAAATTGTAAACTTGGCTCTGTAGGGTCCCAGAGTTCTGTATCTGTCTCCTCAGATGATAAGTTGCCTGAATGTTCCAGTGTGGCCAAGTCTCCTGAATGTTGATCCCCCTTGTGTGGAAAAAGTTAACAGAGTCACTCCATTTAGGGCTGCCAATTAAGCTTCCTCATCTGCCCTTCTGTTTTTAACTGCAACGAGGTCGTTTCCCTTCTGGTGCCCTGGACAGTGCACTGTAGCTAGTTCCTTAGTGCCCTTCACTGCTGAGAGAAGGTGGAGAATCTCAACTTTGTTCTTTATTTTTTTCCCAGTGGAGGTTAATAGCCCCCTTTGCTGGTAAATAGCCCTGTGCACATTAGCATTGCCAAATGCATAGTGGCTATCAGTGTATATGGTGGCCCTTTTGCCTGTTGCTAGTTCCAATGCTTTCGTAAGGGCAATCAGTTCTGCCATTTGGACTGATGTCTCTTCTGGGAGACCAGAGGATCAGATGACATTAGTTTTGCTAACTACTGCTGCTCCAGCCCACCACATACCATCTTGGAGGAAGCTGCTCTCTGTCGTAAACCATACGACTTCAGGGTGAGGCAGTGGCTGGATCCTTCAAGTCTCATCCTATACTGGTTTCCTCTGCCAGTATGTGTTGACACTCATGAGCGACAGGTCCTGATGATTCTTCTGGCAGCCAGGTTGAGTGGAGCAGAAGGTCCAAGAGTTATTCTGTATTTGCTAATCCAGAGGCTCTGGTAGTAGTTTATTCTGGAGTTTGATAGCCACCTATCTGGAGGTTGACAGATGATGCTCTCCAGGGCATGGGGGGCTATAATGGATAGCTTCTGTCCCAACGTTCATTAATGAGCATCTTTTATTAGAAGCGCTGCCGCTGCTATAGCTCTTAAGCAACGGGGCCACCCAGTAGCCACTGGGTCCAGTTTTTTTGATAAGAATGCTACCGGCCTTTTCCAAAGTCCCAAAGTCTAAGTGAACACTCCCCATGCTATTCCTTTCTTTTTCTCGATGTAGAGAGTGAAGGGTTTATCTATATCTGGGAGTGCTAAGGCCGGAGCAGATAGCAGCACCTTTTTTTGACATTATCAAAAGCTTGTTGGTGCTCAGGGGTCCATTGGAATTGGGCATTCCACTTTATCAGCGGGTATAAAGGGGCAGCCAGAGAGGCGAACCCAGGAATCCATCACCTGCAAAAGCCAGCAGTCCCAAGAAACTCTCTGAGTTGTCTCTTATTAGATGGGGGTGGTATCTGCACAATGGTTTGTTTTCTGTTCTCAGTTAGCCATCATTTGCCACCCCTAAGAGAATAACCCAGGAAGATTACTTCTTGCTGACAAATTTGGGCCTTTTGGCAGAAGCCCTATATCCAAGCCGAGCAAGCTCGGATAATAGTGCTTGGGTCCCAGACTCATAGTTTTCCTTGGTGTCCGATGCCAGTAGCAGATCATCCACATATTGGAGTAGTGTGACTTCGGGGTGTGCAGTTCTGAAGTCGTTTATGTCCCTGTGGAGGGCTTCATCAAAGAGAGTGGGGGGGGGGGGTTGAACCCCTGTGGGAGTCTAGTCCAGGTTACTTGGCCAGATGTTCCAGTTTCTGGGTCTATCCACTCGAAAGCAAACAGCAACTGACTGTCCTTATGTAGGGGCAAGCAGAAGTAAGCATCTTTTAAGTCCAGCACAGTGTAGCATTCCCGGTCCAGATTCAGAGTGCTAAGCAAATTTTATGGATTGGGTACTGTGGGGTGAATGTCCTGCACTCTGTTGTTGATCTCTCTTAGGTCTTGAACAGGACTGTAGTCCCTAGTTACTGCTTTCTTACTGGTAGCAGGGGGGTACTCCAGGCTGATTGACAGGGCCTTAGGACCCCAAGGGCCAATTATTTCTGAATATGGTGACTTATCCCATCCTTAGCTTCTTTGCTTAGAGGATATTGTTTAACACTGATTGGAGAGGCAGAGGCTTTTAATTCTACTACTATTGGAGGTTGTTTTATGGCTAGACCTAAAACAGCAGTTTCTGCCCAGGCATTAGGATAATCTTTTATTCATTTCTGTTGTAGTTTGCCTCTTTGATCAGTCCTAGCGGGCACGAAGTGTTGATGTTCATCTTCTACGGACATAGTCAATTCTGTGACTATGGGAGTTTTTACTGAAGGTTTTAGAACATCCACTTGGGGACCATCAGGGTTAAAGGTTACTCTAGCCCCGAGTTTGGTAAACAGATCCCTGTGCATCAATGGGGCTGGGCATTCTTGGATTACTAGGAAAGAGTGGTGGACTTTTCATTTTCCTACTTCCATAATCCTCTTAGTTGTCTAAGCCCGATAAGTAGTGCCATTAGCCCCTTGAACTAGGGACCATTTATTTGATATGGGGCCCAGTGAAGCCTTAAAGGCTGAGTATACTGCTCCTGTATCCACTTCAAAGTTCACTGGAGTCCCCTCCACTTCAAATGTTACCCTGAGCTCGGGGAGGGGATCCGAGTCCTGACATTCCTAGTCCTCTTCTAGAGTCAGCATGGCGGGCTGCCGTGGCTTCTTCTTTTTGGGGCACTCTTTGACTCAGTGTCCTTTTTCTCTACAGTAGGCACATTGATCTGAGGCCAGGGACAGCCTTTGGGGTGGGCCCAAGTATCCCTTTCTGACTCCCTGCTTTTTAATTTCTGGCGTATTTGCTGCTGTGAAGAAAATCTTAGCCAATGCTTTTGTCTGCCTTTTGCTCCTTTCATCCTTTTTTTCTTCCCTTTCCTTCTCTCTCCTCTGTTCCGTGTCCTCCTCAGTTTCTCTCTTATAATATACTTATATACTTATAATATATACTTATAATATATATCTTATAATATACTTTCTCAGCTTCTCTGTCTAAATCTCTTAAGGTCGTATTTTGTAACCCATCTAGACATTGTAACTTTCTCTTAATATCTTGGGCAGCCTGCTCAATGAAGGCCATTGTAACAAATGCCTTTTGGTCATCTGCCTGAGGATCAAAAGGAGTATATTTTCTATATGCTTCCATAATTCTCTCCAGAAACATAGAGGGAGACTCATTAGGCCCTTGGATAATCTCTCTTACCTTGGCTAAATTGGTCGGCTCTCTGGCGGCCACTCTGAGACCCGCTATTAGAGCCCAGCGATAAGTGGACAGATGCTTCCTACCTTCAAAGGTGTTGGGGTCCCAGTTGGGTCCGTTCATGGGCCCATAGGGATGGAGAGAGAGCATCACAGGGGCTTCTGAGTTTTCTATTATCCATCGCCGGTGGGTTCTTTTAGGTTGCCCATCTTCCTCCAGGGGAGGAGGGGTTGCTGCTGCTGTGGGGAAGTCCCCTGGAGGGCTTGGGTCTTGCCCAATTGCCTCTAGCAGTGGAGAGGCTGAGTCAGCGGTGGGAGGATCATCAGGAACTGTGTTGGGGGTTGGGGAGGGAGAGTAGACAATAAGGAGGGGGTGGAGTGTCCAGTCTTGTGACTCAGGGAGAATGGAAGGAAGAGGGAGAGGAGCGGAAAGTTTGAATGATAGGAATGTGGGGGAAGGAGTATATGGCTGTTGATCTGGGTGGCCACGTGGCCCCGGCTGAATGACAATATCTCTGAATTTTCGGATTAGAGGAAAGTGGAAGGATTCTTCTGGGGCCATCTGAATTCGAGGATGGGCCATTCTGAAGCACAGAGAGTCTGCCAGGTACGGTGTTTTACTGAAAAAGAAAGATTCTGGGCCCTTGAGTGGACATCAGTCCAATGATCAAGGGTCAGGGACAGAGAAGAGGAAGTGCTTTGTCCCATAATGGGAGTTACTCAAACAGGGACAGTGAAGACACAAACACAACACAAAGACAAACAGTAAATGTTTAACATGAGTCCAAGACAAAGATTTGAACTGAGTAACTGGAAAATATTGATGGGTTAGACAATAAAAACAGACAGTAAACTCAACATGAGTTCAGAACAATGACCAAAACTGAGTTACCGGCAAAACCTGATGGGCTGGCAAATCAAATCCTGAAGCAAAACATAACCGAGTTGAGGAAACTACTATTCCTTGAATTCCCTAGTCCTCCAGAGTGTCCCTCAGGGACGTGATCTTGGCTCTGTGACACGTCTGTCACACCATAGGAGAGAGCTAATGCTCTTCACCAACAGCCACTTTGCCACGCCCTAGCCTGAAACCTGAAACCAGAAAGAGGCACCTTACTTACCCCGAGAGGACTCCCTTGAGGTCTTCCATTCACCGCTCCTGGATATCTCACTGGGGCCTCCAGATGAAAAGGTGCTGCGAACATCAAAGGAAAAGACAACAAAGAGGATTTCTCATGCATCAGCAAAGGGTTTATTGGGGGTCCAGAATGCTAGGCCTCAGAGCTCCCTTCAGAGGAGCAAAGAACAAAGAGCCCCGAGAACAACTTGAGCAGCATTTATATACATTCTTTAGAGAGCTCAGGGACTTTACATACATCATAGCCTCCTTTAGGAAATCATCATGTACCACGGGAAAATGAAATAACAACTCTAAAACATGATTAGCACATTCATTGGCGGGAAAAGTTGGGGCAGGGGGTGATTGGTCAGCCCTCAGAAGGGGTATACATTTAAACTGATTGGTTGAAGCCCTGAGATGTATACGTGGTGAGATGCACGGCTTCTGGGAAGGGGTTGTTAAGTAACTAGGTGGTCAGGGAAGATTTCAACACACATCTAATGGGCAGTTCTAGGAATTGTCTTAACTGCCACAGGAATTTCAGGTTCTGAGTGCAGCTTGGAAACTTTACAAAACCTGGTTCATTACATTTTGATTTCAATTTCTTTTATTCTTTCAGAACCTTACAGTGGAAGGTGAGAGACTTCATTCACAATGACTGCTCTTTTGACTATATTGGTTTTGGATGCACACATGGGATCATTTTTTTGATCCGTCTGTTGCTGATAATCTAAGCCACAGCCTCACACAGGGCCAAGAGCCTGATTAAGACACATCTCTTTCCAAAGCAATTACTTCTCTGAGGTCAGTTTCAGAACTCAGTCTCTGAGGAGAATCACACCAGTGTTCAAAACCAGGTGGACCCAGTCATCTCTTCCAACTGCCACACAAATGACCACAATTAAAAACAAATCATTCTCACATGGCACTCAACTTCTTACATATATACACTCATTATACCATTTGGCTAGAGGTTTTCATGAATGGCGCAGCCCAAGAGAGTGTCCAAAATAAGCTCCCTTGCCCCTCATTTGCCTAACCTCAGGGTGGCCTGAACACCCTTCCTGTGAACTAGGATTGATCACATAGTTCTTCCTTTAATACTGCTCTGCTTCTCCAATTTGAGGCCTACTGACTGTCAGGTTTAGATTCCTTATGTGATTTGGAGTAATTAGGAAACCAAAGCAACTTTGCAGCGCTTGAAAGAACTTATTTGACCCAAATGATCCCTATTCTCACTTGGTGGAAGTCAGGAAACTTACAGAGGAAGGCGAGAGACTTCATCCACAATGACTGATCTTTTTGCCATTTTGGTTTTGGATGCACACATTGCATCTTTCTTTAGATCCATCAGGAGCTGATAATCTAAGCCACAGCCTCACACAGAGCCACAAGGCTGATTCAGACACATACTTTTCCAAAGCAGTTAAGCAAAGAGCCACAGGTGATGCCCATTCACTTCCATTTGAAAACTTTTTTCTTCAAAATTCACAAAGGGGTGGCCTGAGGCAAAGACCTTCCTGACTTCAGGGTAACAGAACAATAAGTCAGCAAATCCCAATGCAGGGTTTCTCCACTGAGACTTTACTAGTCACAATGATATCTGAGTTTTGTGAGATGCTTGCAATTCCCTTCAGCTATCCAGTACATGGCCATGTCACAGAGCTTGGATGTGGTACATATGTTGGACAAAAAAACATGAGCCTATTCTGGAGAGTGGCCAGAATTCAGGAAGAAAACAGGAACTTAGGAAGATAGTAGGTGTTGCCCATCGAAAAGCAACCAACAGTCCTTTCCTAAAATGGGCAGGATGAATTCTGGGAAGCTTTCTACTAGACAGGATACATCCATTGATCTATTCTGTTTTCTAATATGTACAACCAAGGACACAGTGGGATACACAGACACAGACACACTCGCCTTGTCAAAGGACTTTCTAGAAACAGTCCACTCTAAACCAAACAAACCACCTTTCCTACCTATTCTCAGAACATGAGACAAAACCCCAAACTCACACCCACACTCAAAAAGTCACCTCCTTCCCCCAAGTAAGTCTGTGACTATCCAGAGTGTCCTCTGACTGGTGGGCCATACTATGTTCCCCCAAAATGGCCTGTCCTGTCTCAGGTCTGGTCTTCTTGTCCATCTCTGTGAAGTTGTATGGAGCCTGTGCTGACCACTACCTGCTTTCTCATTGAAGGCCCATCTTCAGAGCTCTACTTGCATTTTGTCATCCTCAAACCATTAGGTACCAAGAGAGACAGACTCTCTCCTTGGTAAATCCAAACAAGTAAGTCCACTGGGAATGGGACTGGGACTGGCTCTGTGTGCCTGGCTTCCTGGATCCCAAGTTCAGAGAGTTACATCACCAAAGACGTGAGGTAGGTCAATTCCAACAGGAAGGGAATGAGGTCACTGCCTTGGCAACCACTTTGTCCTAACACTTGTTTCCAAGGGTCCCTTGAGATGGAGGCTGCCCCTACTTCCTGTGACACTTTCAGAAGTTAGAATGGTATATCAACCGTAGACACCAAGGAGAAGCTCTCCACACAGGGTTGGTTTGGTCCATCTTCTTTATATCAGTAGGAGAGAGGCTGATTCAGACACATCACTTCATCCTGAACAGGTGGTTTGCCATGGAAGTTGACTTTTGCTCTCTCAGGTCCTTCATAGCTGCTACATCTTCTCTAGGGATCATTTCTCATCAAACTTTGAGGTTCTCAGCAGGTGAAAGATCCCCTACATTCCTGTATTGTAAGACCAACTCTGTCCCTGCTCTTTTGTGAAGTTAGATTGAGGGAACAGTGTATGGTTAGGGTTAATAACTTATTCTATTTGGGTTAGGAAACATTCTGCGGGATGAATAATGGTATTGGGAACCTGCGATATTCACAAGAATATATAGGTGAAATATAAGTATGAAACCTGAAATCTAGGTACGATTTGAAGCCCTGAAGGGCAATGGGCCCTTTAGTGAGATACTTTGCTTTGAATTATGTTCTGAACAGATATCTCAGATAAATCGATGTGCAATGGCAAAGGACCTTGTACCTTGGATGATTAAATGTCCTAGAGAACATCCAGTCAAAAAGGAATAGTCGGCAGGATTAGGAAGGTAGTCAGTAGGTTTAGAAAAAAGAGTGAATATAGGATTTGAACGAAAGTTTCATTAGCAATAGGGTTTTGGGTAGAGAGTGAACGTAAATATGAGCACATATGAAGAGTCAGTCACAATGATGAACTTGGGAAAATATGTAGGAAAGCAGATATCAATAGAGACATTAGGAAATCAGGCAAAGTATAATGAAATAGGGTTAGACATTTTCAACATGGTTGAGGTTGAATATATAATCTTAGGAAGAAAGAAATATGTTGCCTCCAATAGGATTGACATTTGAGAGCATTAGGCAACCTGGACATGGTTGCTTTTAGTAATCAATGCTCACTTTCCATTTTGCTTTGGTGAAAGGTTAATAGGCACTTGTCACTTCCTGTTTTTCTGTATGCTTAACAAACCACTGTTGAAATCTTGAGAACTGTTTGCTAATTTTGTTCCCAGGATGTGCTGTCCCCAACTGCCAAACTGCAGAATATACTCCTTCACCCGGGTGCACGCAAACCGCACACTCGCCCTGACCCATCAATAAATTTCCCTTTCTGCCCTCTCCAAGAAAAGTATATAAGCTCTGTTAAAGCTGTTCTCAGGGCTCTCTGCTCTATTCAAGTGAGCTCTGAGCCCCAGCATGCTGGACCCCCAATAACCTTTTTGCTGTGGCCGAGTGAAAATGCTATACTGTTCTGTACTTAAAAGATGCTTTCTTTTGCTTGCCTCTGCATAAAGATAGTCAGTTGCTGTTTGCTTTCGAGTAGGTAGACCCAGAATCTGGAACGTCTTGTCAACTAACTTGGACTAGACTTCCACAGGGGTTCAAAAACTCCCCCACTCTCTTTGATGAAGCCCTTCACAGACATCTCTACAACTTCAGAACTACGCACCCCGAAGTCATTCTGCTTCAATATGTGGATGTCCAGCTACTGGCAGCCAACACCGAAGAAAACTGTGAGTCTGAGACCCAAGCACTATTATCTGAGCTTGCTCAACTTGGGTAGAGAGCTTTGGACAAAAAGGCTCAAATTTGCAAGCAAGAAGTAATCTTCCTGGGGTATTTCCTTAGGCGCGGTAAATGATGGCTCACTGAGCCCAGAAAACAAACCGTTGTGCAGATACCACCCCCATTTAACAGGAGACAACATAGAGAGTTTCTTGGGACTGCTGGCTTTAGCAGGTTATGGACCTGGGTTTGTGTTCTTAGCTGCTCCTTTATACCCGCTGTTAAATGAGAATGCCCAATTCCAATGGACCCTTGAGCACCAGCAAGCTTTTGATAACATCTAAGAACACTGACACTGAACTCCTCAACTTCACTGAGCCCAGCCTGCAATTTCAGAAAGCCCTACACTACATTAAAAATGTACATCAACTCAATCAACTTGGTTCAAAAAATCTGCCGGCATTACTGTAGGATCAAGAACGGAGTTTTAGACTAATTCACTCACAGTGAAAGGAAATAATTGAATGGGTAACAAAAGCCTGTCAGTTCTGTCAATTGGTTAATGCTTACCCTTCCAAGCTTCCTGCAGGAAAGCACCTATGAGGAACCAGACCAGGACAATTCTGGGAAGTGGACGTTACTGAAATTAAGCCAGCAAGGTATGGACTTAAATATCTCCTAGTCTTTGTAGATACATTTTCAGGATGGATTGAAGCCTTTCCCACCAAAAAAAAAAAAAAGAAAAGAAAACCGGCACAAATTGTGGTAAAGAAGATCCTGAAAAATATTTATCAAAGACACGTCCTGCCTAATTTAATATGGTCTGATAATTGAACAGCCTTCATGGGCCAGGTAAATCAGGGGTTAGCCAGGACCCTGGGGATTAATTGGAAGTTACATTGTGCTTATAGACCCCAGAGCTCAGGACACGTAAAAAAAATAAATAAAACCATTAAAGAGACCTTAACAAAATTAAGCTTAGAGACCGGCATAAAAGATTAGACTATGCTCCTGCCTTATGCACTGTTTCATGCAAGAAATACTCCCTTTCTTTCTTTGTGTAACCTCACCCCCTATGAAATTCTCTATGGGGCCCTTCCTACACTAAGAGACCTAACCCCGACTCTAAGACCTAAGGATCCCTTCCACACACCCTTGCTTGACATACTTAAATCTCTTGTAAGAACTCAGCTATACCTGTGTAAACAGCTGGCCACTGCCTTCCAACCTGGGGACAAGGGGAATCCACATTGATATCAAGAAAGAGACTTCCTCTACATCAGATGACATCAGGTGTCATCCCTGGAACCCCGCTGGAAAGGACCATTCCAAGTGCTACTTATAACACCTACAGCAGTAAAAGTAGAGGGAATCACTTCCTGGATCCATGCCTCTCATCTCAAGCCTGTGCCATGTCCAGACTCTGGCTGAAAACTGGAAAAGACTGTTAACCCTTTCAAATTGCATATTCGCCACGTGGGTAAGGCTATAGACTCTCCTTGGCCACCCGTAGTCCTAACGCTCATCAGTCCCTTCAGCAGCGATGGCTGATCACAAATACTACTAGACAAGAAGTATGGTCTATCTTGCATACAGCCCCCTTAGGGACCTGGTGGCCATCTCTCCACCCAGACATTTGTCAGCTGGCTATAGGTCTTTCCTATTAGGATATCCCTGATGAAGAGGATCTCACTAAAATTCCATTAAATCCTTTCCGTACCATAGATAATGGAAACAAACATTATGGTTGTAGGGACAGGCAAGCCAGATGCAGGTTGGCTAGCCTATATTAGTATGTTTGCCCGGCAGACTATCAAAGCCACAAACCGCCACGGCTGTGTGGGGGAAAAGCCGACTTCTTCTGTAAGTCATGGGTATTTGAGCATACAGGGGCTGCCTGGTGGAACCCAAAATCCTCATCAAATTCAGTACACAGCATTGGCCATATTACCACTTAGAAAACCCAAACTGATGGCCAACAGAGGAGTCTCTAGATCCTCAAATTCTGTGTGACCTTTTTAACTTCTGCAAGTGCTCAAAAGGGTGAAAGGAAATTCCCCTATGTGAAGGCCTTTTTCCTCTTTCGCTCACATCCTGAACTATGCTTCTCCAATAGTTCCTCAAACTCAGCCTTCTGCTCCAGACTCTCTTCTGTCAGTCCCACCTCAGCAAACCTGATTTCTCTTCTCCAATTACTAGATCAAAAACCGAAACCTCCGCCGGTTCTCAGAGCATTGCCCCCTTGCTGAGGTAGCAGGTACTGAGGTACCCATCCATCCACTCACTTCTCTCTTTTCCTGTCAGTGCCCACACCGGGTCCCACCAGGTCCTCTTACCACTTAACCCAAAGCTCAAACCAGCTTAGGAGAGCCCTCAGACCCCTATCGAAGATGTAATGAAAATGGCCTTTAAAGTTGCTTTGTCATCACTGAAAACAGGGTACTAAGAATTTAAAGTCCCTCACAGGCTTTTTGGGATACTCACTCCCGTCTTCCTTTCTGCTCTACCGATTCTACTGCTCAATTTATGTTGCTAGGAAAATCCCAAACCCCTTTCCCATTATTCCTTTACATCTCTCCTTCCTTATTCTCAGATCCACGGAGCTGCTCTCACCCCCCGCCTTCCCCGTCTTCCCCCTCTGTACCAGGCCCACAGAAAAATCTTCACTGAACTTCTGCAGAAGTCTTCACCATGGCTGACTTTAGGACTTTCAGCAAAAGAGTCTCTATAAATGAGTTCAGTGTAGATTAACTTCCTCTTTTTCTGTTGCCCTGTTCTACTTGGCTACTGGCTGGAAAAATCAGCACTCCTAAGCTAGACACCCCCTTAATAGTTTTTCACAGAATATGTTAACAAGGCCTCTGGCCTTGAGCTGTGGCTTCACAGAGATGGCTACATTTCTAAGATAAAAATTTACAAACTGGGCTCCATGGTAACAGTTGGCAGGGGGATAAAAGAAAAGGAAAAAAAGCTCTCTGCCTCCCAGGTGTCCTTGAAAAGTTAACTTGCCCACAATAAAGGAAAAAACAGAAAAAAAGCTTCTTTTGTGAATTTCTGCAGACTGTGAACTTCTGAGTCCCTTCTCTTTCATGTTGGGTACAAAATTCTGAAACTACCTAAACTTGGGGTTCAGGATGTTAATTGATTACAACAGAAGCAATGCCCTCTGAATCCGGTTGCAACCAAATAGGACTGTTTCCCTGTCTTTGGTGCTATCTTAAGTGCCGTGCCTTGTCCGTCCCTACAACAGTATAATTCTATATACTTAAACATTGTTCATGTTTTCATGAAATGGTCAACAGATGTGATTAATTGTGTAATGGTGAAGATGTGTCCCAGATTGCTCTATAATGACCCAGGTTCATTTGAAGTTCAAACACGGGGGCATACAACCCGGTTCCACTGGGAACATATATCCCTCACTTTAGCCATCATATTAGGAATTGGAGTTGCGGCAGTGGTAGTCACAGGAACCACTGCCCTGCTCCATGGTACACAACAAATGACCCAAATAGAAGCAGCAAGAGACCAAAACTTAAAGATAATAGAAACCTCCATCACAGCTTTGCAGGAATCTTTAACATGTCTCTCTGAAGTTGTTTTAAACTCCAGTTGAGAGTTGGACCTCCTCTTCATGAGAGAAGGGGGCCTTTGTGCTGCATTGATGTAAGAATGTTGTTTTGATGCCGACCATACTGAGGTTGTAAAAAAAACCTTTGAGTAAAATAAAAGGATGCCTTGAAAAGCGTCAACGAGAGAGAGAGGCCCAAAAAGGGTGGTTTGAGTCTTGGTTCACACAGTCCCCCTGCTTATCTACGCTTTTATCAACCCTGGCCTGTCCAATAATAATCCTCATATTATTGCTAACTATAAAACCCTGTTTGCTTAACCATGTAATTTCTTTTCTCCAAGCTCAAATTGGATAAGTTAAACTTATGGTAATACCCCACTAGCAGACATAGAATGTGACACGTCCCAATAATCACTTTTATGATTAAAAGTAGCAAGAAGAAGAAGTGGGGAATGAAAGGTTAATAAAAAAGGTACTTGTAACTTCCTGTTTTTCTGTATGCTTAACAAAACACTGTTGAAATATTGAGAACTGTTTGTAATCTTGTTCCCAGATTGTGCTGTCCCCAACTGCCAAATTGCAGAATGTATTCCCTCACCCAGTTTCACACTAACCACCACTCGCTCTGACCCATCAATAAATTTCCATCCCTGCCCTCTCCAAGGAAAGTATATAAGCTCTGCTTAAGCTGTTCTCAGGGCTCTCTGCTCTATTCATGTGAGCTCTGAGCCCCAGCTTGCTGGACCCCCAATTAACCCCTTGCTGTTGCATGAGACACTATCTTGGTGATCTCTTCCACCAACGCTTGCAGGAACATTACTTGGATGTTTGAATGTAGAAGAGAAAATCCAGTCATAAACGGATAGTCGGTAAGATTAAGAAGATAGTCGGTGGGTTTAGGAAGAAGAGTGAGTATAGGATTTGGAAAACAATATCTTTAGCAATACGGGTTTGGTTAGAGAGTGAATGTAAATGTCAGCACATGTGAACAGTCACAATAATGAAGTGGGAAAAATATGTAGGAAAGCAGATATCAATAAAGACATTACGAAATCAGGCAAAGTATAAAGTGCGTGATACGATTAGACATTTTCAACAGAATTGAGTTAGAATATATAATCTTAAGAAGAAACAAATATGTAGTCACCAATAGGATTGACATTTGAGAGCATTAGGCAACTTTGACATGGATGTTTTTTGTAATCCATGCTCACTTTCCATTTAGGCTTTGGTACAATCAAAAGTGTGACCTTTACATTTGTCTCCAGAATACTACTGTGATAAAATGTATATGTAGATGTGGTGACATGAGTGTTTCTTCCACCATTTCTGGGAGCAATATTTTGAAGACATATAAATGGGTATTGGGGGTACAAAGAGGTGTACACTGTGTCATAGAATATAGAGATAATGCATGAATAGACCATAAGTGAATAAATAATATAACTGGTTCCACATTAAATAACGGATTGAATAGATATCTGAAAATATATAAGAAATCTTATATTGATATACAATCATTCATTCCAACCAATGATACATCTAATATTAATATTAGGGTTACGGTTTATCATGAAGATATGTTAGTTTTGCTACAAAAGTGATTATGGAAATCGAAAATAATGTGTTTGGAAAGAGTCAGTCATAATGCTGGCAATATGTAAACAAGGCCTCTGGCCTTGAGCTGGAGCTTCACAGAGATGGCTACATTTCTAAGATAAAGAAGTTACCAACTGGGCTCCATGGTAACATCTGGCTGAGAGAAAAAAAAGAGAAGAAAATAGCTCTGCCCCATTCCCGGTATCCTTAAAATGTTAACTTGCCCAGAACAGAGAAAAAAAAAAACAGAAACAAAAACTGCTTTTTATAAACTTCTGCAGATTGTGAACTTCTGAGCCCCTCTCATCCATGTTGGGTACAAAATTCTGAAACAATTTAAACTTGGGGTGGAGGGGATTAAATGATTACAACAGAAGCAATGCCCTCTAAATCCGGTTGCAACCAAAAAGGACTGTTTCCGTGTCTTCGGTGCTATCTTAGTTGCCTTACCTTGCCTTGTCCATCCCTTTTCTCATGAAAAGACCAGTCGAGAAACATGGAGAAATGCATGTGCTCTGAAGCAGGAAGTGATTGATAGTGAAACAAATGCCTATTAATTTTCTAACTTGTGGATGAAATATATATCCTATGATGTGCATAAATTGAAGAAATAGTAATCTACCAGTGTTGAATAAAAATGAACGTCAAAATACACATCATGTCCGATTGGAATCTACTTGCATTGATGTTAAACTGGGTCAGGTACTGTAGAAATATTAGGATTTGTGTGCACCATTCACTCAAGTTACTTTTCAGTATAGGAAAGAAATATGTTTTTATGGTTAATGAATATTTCTAAGAATAATCTTTGGAAAGTTGATTATAAATTTACGTATATGAATATGAATGAATTTCGTGAGTGTAAAATAAGACACATATTTCATATTTTGAAAAATCTGAAGAGTGTATATATATATATATATATATATATATATATATATATATATATGTGTGTGTGTGTGTGTGTGTGTGTGTGTGTGTGTGTGTGTGTGTGTGTGACTAAAGTCACGGTGGCCTGGACACCCTTCTTGTGAACCAGGAGTGATCAAATAAGTCTGCCATTAATACTTTTCCACTTCTCCAATTTGAGGCCTTCTGACTTTGGCGTTTAGATTCTTTATGTGAAATGGAGTCAAGAAAAAACCGAAGCACTTATGGATTTGCCTCTGCATGGTTTTGAAGAATTCATTTGACCCAAAGGATCCCTATTCCCCTTGATGGAGGTCAGGAACTTTACAGAGAAAGGCGAGAGACTTCATCTACAATGACTGCGAATTTTTGCCATTTTGATTTTGTATGCACACATGGGATCTTTCTTTACATCCATCAGGTGTTGGTAATCTAAGCCACAGCCTCACACAGGGCCAAGAGACTGATTCAGACACATCCCTTTCCAAAGCAGTTAAGCAAAGAGCCACAGGTGATGCCCACTCATTTCCATTTGAAAACTGGTTTCTTCAGGCTTCAGAAAGGGGTGGCGTGAGGCAAAGCCATTCCTGACATTCAGGGCAAAAGAACAATAGGTAAGCAAAAGGCCCATAGCAGGGTTCCTCCACTGAGACTTTACTGGTCACACTGATATCTGAGTTTTCTGAGATGCTCGCCATTCCCTTCAGCTATCCAGTACATGGCCATATCACAGAGCTTGGAGGTGGTAAATATCTTGGACATAAAACCATGAGCCTATTCTTGAGTGTAGCCAGAATTCAGGAAGAAAATGGGAACTTAGGAAGTTTGTAGGTGTTGCCCTTCGATAATGCAAGCCACAATCCATTCATAAATTGGGCAGGATTGATGCTGGGAAGCTTTCTACTAGACAGGACACATCCATTGATGCATTCTCTTTTCTAATGTCTACAACAACAGACACATTGGGATACACAGACATAGAAACACTTGCCTTGTCAAACGACTTACTAGAAACAGTTCACTCCAAACCAAACAAACCGCCTTTCTTACCTTTTCTCAGAACATGAGATAAAACCACAAACACACAACAAAAACCACAAAGGCAACGCCTTCCCCCAAGTAGGTCTGTGACTATTCGGAGTGTACTCTCACTGGTGAGCCTTACTATGTACCTCCAAAATGGCCTGTCCTGTCTCAGATCTGGTCTCTTTGGCCAACTCTGTGAAATTGTCAGGAGCCCGTGGTGAGCCACTACTTGCTTTCTCTGGAAAGGCCAGTCGTCAAAGCTTTCCTGGCATTTGGCCATCTTCACATCAATAGATACCAAGAAAGACTGACTCTGTCCTTACAAAATCCAAACAAATGAGCCCACTGGGACTGGGACTAGGACTGGCTCTGGGTGCCTGGAATCCTGGATCGCAAGTTCAGAGAGTTCCATCACCAAGGAATAGAGATGAGGTCACTTCCTTCAGGAACTGAATGAGGTCACTGCCTTTGCAACCACTTTTTCCTAACAGTTGCTTCCAAGGGTCCCATGAGATAGATGCTGCCCCTATTTCCCGTGACCCTCTCACCAGTTAGAATACTATATCACCCATAGGCACCCGTGAACAGCTCTGCACACAGGCCTGGATTGGTCCATCTTCTGTACATTAGGAACAGAGACACTCAGTCAGACACAACCCCTCTCCAGACAGGGTTGTTTTCCATGGAAGATGACTTTTGCTCTCTCAGGTCCTTAATAGCTGCCTACATCTTCTCCAGGGATTATTTCTGCATGGACCTTTGAGGTTTTCAGCAGGTGGTATATCCCCTACATTCCTATATTGTAAGACCAACACTTTCCCTGCTCTTTTATAAAGTTAGAATGAGGGAATAGTATATGGTTTGGGTTAATTACATGTTCGATTTGGGTTAGGAATCATTTTGCTGGATGAATAATGGTATTGGAAATCTGTGATATTTATAAAAATATAGAGGTGAAATATAAGTATGAAAACAGAAATCTAAGTAATATTTGAAGGCCAGAAACGGATTGGGCCCTTGATTGGGAGACTTAGCTTTGAATTATGTCCTGCACAGATGTCTCAGATAAATCAATACACAATGGCATCGGACCTTGTACCTTGAATGATTGAATGTCGAAGAGAACATCCATTCAAAAAAGGATAGTCAGTAGGATTTGGGAGATAGTTGGTAGATTCAAAAAGAAGAGTGAGTATAGGATATGGACCAAAAGTTATTTAGCAATTGGGTTTCAGGTAGAGAGTGAATGTAAATGTCAGCACAAATGAACAGTCAAAATGATGAACTGGGAATTTATGAAGGAAAGCCGATATCAATAGAGACATTAGGATATCAGGCAAAGTAAAGTGAGTGATAGGATTAGACATTTTCAACAGGGTTGAGTTTGAATATATAATCTTAGAAAGAAACAAATATGTAGTCAACAATTGGATTGACATTTGAGAGAATTATGCAACCTGGACATGGATGTTTTTAGAAATCCATGACCACTTTAAATTTAGGCTTTGGTACAATCATAAGTGTGACCTTTGCTTTATTTTCCAGAATATTACTGTGATAAAATGTATATGTAGATCAGGTGACATGAGCATTTCTTCCACCATTTCTGGGAACAATATTTTGAAGACGTATAAATGAGTATTGGGCTAGAAAGTGGTGTAGTATCTGTCTAAGAATATAGAGATAATGCAAGAATAGACCATACTGTGAATAAATAATATAATTGGTCCGCTTTAAATAATGGATTGAGTTGATATCTGAAAACATACAGAAAATCTAATGTTGATATAAAATCATTCATTCCAACCAGTTATACTTCTAATGGTAATATTAAGGTGATATTTCATCATGAAGAGTGTGTGAGTTATGCTTCAAAAGTGATTATGGAAATCGAAAATAATGTGTTTAGAAAGAAGTCTTGTTAAAAAACATGGAGTAATACATGTGTTCTGAAGAATGAAGTTATTGAAAGTGAAACAAATGCCAATAAATTTGCTACTTGTGTATGAAATATATATCTTATGATGTGCATAAACTGAAGAAATAGTAATGTACAAGTGTTGACTAAAAATGAACATCAAAATACACATCACGTTCCATAATTATATACTTGCATTGGTGTTAAACTGGGTCAGTTACTGTAGAAATATTAGGATTCGTATGCACCATTCACAGAAGTTAGTTTTTATTTCTAGGAAACAAATATGTATTTCAGGTGGATGAATATTTCTGAGAATAATCTTTTGAATATTTGATTATAAATCCACATACATGAATACGAATAAATTTAGGGAGTGTACATTGAGACCCATATATTTCATATTTTGAAAAACTTGGAGAGTGTACACACACACACACACACACACACACACACACACACACACAGACATTAAAAAGTAGCAATATATATGGAAATCGAAATTCATCATGAAATGTATATCATCCACTGATCCAAAAATATTCATTATACTGAACATGATTTTATTTATCATGTTGTTCATCTACGAAGCTCACCCATAGGTTGAATTTTCAGTTCCAACTGTGTTTAGGTGGAGTGATCTCTTCTCCCAATTTGTATCTGCAAAGTCAGCCACCTCACAAGAATGTACATGTGATAACAGGTATGATTCAATATGTGCATATGAAATAACATGTGCTGAATTGGCTACAGAGAAAGGCAGAGAGGAATTCATCTATTTGTTAACTTTAAAAACACATGGAGAACTATTTCAACAAAATATTGACTAGATTTATAAGTCCTACCCTGTATAATGCAAAAGGCAAGTCCAGCAATACACTATGTCTCGTCTAAACTGCTTGTATTTCTATTCGGTTTGGGTTATTTTTCTCCATCATATTAGAATTAGTAGTCAGAGTCTAGTAGGGTATGCGTTAGTGTCAGGCATTCAGCATTTTGAATTGAAAATAGGAAAATGAATCCAATGTGTATGTAAATATGTGCTTCACAAATATCTTCCCACTCTAATCCAGAACAATGCCTTGACTTTACCTTCACTCCAAGTAAAATACAATTAGAGTGGACGAGTTAGAAAATCTGTGAATACATATCTGGAATGTAATATGCTCAAGAGTTCACAACCTTGAAGGTGGTAGAGGAGTTTCCAAAAGTAAGGGAC
Organism: Callospermophilus lateralis; assembly: GCF_048772815.1. Classification (NCBI taxonomy): domain Eukaryota; kingdom Metazoa; phylum Chordata; class Mammalia; order Rodentia; family Sciuridae; genus Callospermophilus; species Callospermophilus lateralis. The sequence goes on from NW_027512630.1 coordinate 1,641,601, forward strand.
AGGTAAATACTCCACAAAAATGGAGCTCTTCTGGACTAAAGACTTCTGGTGAAACTGCCTCTGAGTTTGGGCACTTGAAATATTTGTTGTTGTCAGGAGTTTTAGCTTTTTTTGTAGAGAGACCATCAAAGCTAGGTATGTATCTAAGTGACCTGGAGGACATGGTTTCTTATTTTCTAATGAACATGAGGCAGCAGTGCTGAATTCTCTCTTTGTAGGTAAACTGTGGCCACTGCGGGCAAACTCTTTCCGTGTGGACTGTAAAGCCATCTGGCCATCCTCCACTTGTCGATGTGTTTCTTGCTGCTGCAATGTGAGTTTGGTATTTGCTTCACAAAATACAAGGAGTTAAACTGGGACACAGTGCTAAAGGGAGTTCTGTCACGTGTGGTGTGTCAGGTTCTGCAGGATAATGAACCAACCAGGCTTCAATCCCACATAGCTTGCATCCTTAACCATAGCAATCTGATTCTGAACATTGCCCTGAAAACTCTCCACATAACAAGATGCCTTTACATAGAAGGGTCTGCTGGGTGCACCATGTCAGTCACAAGCCATTTGGAAGCCAATGGCAGATCCACATTGCCCCACCACAGATATTTTATCACACAACTGCACACGACTTTTCTAGGCCCATTTCACATCAGGCTCCAACTTACTGGCATCTCTGTTCTACACCATTTTCATGGTCATGGGAATTTCAAAAATTTCATGGTATTTATCTAGCCATTTTACAAGAATGATGTTGGAGGCACTGTGTGTTTAACTTCATTCAGGAACAATTAAATGGTGAGGAAGCTCATTTCAATGAAAGCTCTGGAGAAATCTCACAGGCAAGGCTTCCAAAGAGTGGCCAAAATTTCACAGGAAGCCAGACCTATTGCTGTCTACAATGTGAGGTACATGTGTGTTTTGACTCTCAACTATGGCTGCCATGTCTTTCAGAATAAAACCATGTGATATCCTGGATTAGATTCCAAGTGCTCTGTGGAAAGCAAACCTGGGCCTAGATCTCGGTTTCCAAGGGCAACTCTCATGCGTGACCAACTAAAATCCCAACATATTTCATGATAACACTTCTCTAAGTCAGCTCTAGAACTCAGTCTCTAAGGGGAATCACACCAGAGTTCAGCCCAGGTATACCCAGTCATATCTTCCAACTACCACACAAATGACCACAATTAAAACCAAACACTCCCACATGGTCCTCATTTTCTTCCATATATACACTCTCATACTACGCTCTGTCTGGAGGTTTCCATGAGTGGCGAAGTCCAAGACAGTGTCCAAACTAAGCTTTCTTGCCCTTCATTGCCTAAAGTCATGGTGGCCTGGACACCCTTCCTGTGAACCAGGTGTGATCAAATAGGCCTGCCCTTAATACACCTCTGCTTCTCCAATCTGAGGCCTACTGACTGTCAGGTATAGATATTTTTATGTGAATTGGAGTCATGAGAAAACCCAAGAACCTATGTGCTAGACTCTCCAGGGCTTTGAAGAACTCATTTGACACAAAGGATGCGTATTCTCACTTGATGGAGTTCAGTAGACTTATAAAGGAAGGCAAGAGACTTCATCCACAGGGACTGCTCTTTTGGCCATTTTGGGTATGGATTCACACACGGAATGATCCATCAGGTGATGAGAATCTAAGCCACAACCTCACACAGGTCCAAGAGGCTGATTCAGACACATTATCAGGATCAATCACTTGATTTTTTCCTCTGTCTAACTAGCTAGAGAGACCTTCTCTTTTAATTGAATTTTTATCTCTGTCTGACTAGCTCGAGAGACCTTCTCTTTTACTTGAATATTTCTACTATAACTATAATACAACCCAAGAAGATAAAATTATTACTCCATATACTATGAATCAAATTGATAATTTAGATAATTAGTTAAATACTTGGGCAATAATCATGTGCAAATCTAATGTTTCATTTGATAACCACTTACCATCTAATCCTTTATTGTCTTTTTGGTCATCACATCATGTAATTTTTCCAAAAATGACAAGAAAAACACCTATTATAAATGCTACAAATATATTCACTGATGGGTCAAATAATGGTACAGCAGTAATATTTACACCTGATCAAACTTTTACATTTTTAGTACCCAAACAATTAGCTCAAAATGTAGAGCTTAATGCAGTATTACAAGCTTTTGTGATGCTTAAAGCATCTGTAATTAATTTATTTTCCGATAATCAGTATATAGTTAGTGCTATAGTATCACTTGAAGATGGTAGAAGGATTTCCCCTTCCTCTACTATTTTCTCTTTGCTTTCGACTATACAAAGTCTAATCTGGGACAGGAAAGTTCCGTTTTTTATAGGATATTTCAGGACACATACAGGATTGCCTGGAGCCCTTAGTTTGGGCAATTATTTAGCAGATAAAACAACACATGACATTCATACATATTTTCTCTACACTAGAAGAAGCTACAAATTTTCATAAAAAGTTCCATGTCAATGCTAATACTTTACAAAAGCGTTTCAAAGTAACTAAGGAACAAGCTCAACAAATAATAAAACAATGTCAAAATTGTGTGACCTTTTTACCACAAGTTAATCTTGGAGTCAATCCTAGAGGATTGATACCTAACCATATTTGGCAGATGAACGTCACAAACTTGCCAGAATTTGGAAAATTAAAATATTTGCATGTTACAGTTGATACTTCTTCTGGATTTTTGATGGGCTCCCTTCTTGTTGGAGAAAAAAACTAAAGATGTTATAGCTCATTGCTTACAAAATTTTGCCACTGTGGGCGTTCCAAAAGAGTTAAAAACAGATAATGCCCCTGCTTATACTTCTACTTCTTTTAAACAATTTTGCTCATCATTTGGCATTACTCATATAACAGAAATCCCATACAATCCACAGGGAGAAGGCATAGTTGAAAGAGCACATGAAACTATTAAAACGTACATATTAAAGCAAAAAGAACAAATTGTGAAGGGGTATATATTCCCCAAAGGTAAACTTAAAATAACCCTTTTACTCTAAACTTTTTAAATTTGGGTTCATCAGGGCTTAGTGCTGCAGAAAGGCATATATGTCCAAAAAATGTACATAAGCCCAAGGTACTTTAGAAGGATATTCTAACAGGACAATGGAAAGGTCCTGACCAAGTAATTGTCTGGAGTCCGGGGTCTGTTTTTGTGTTTCCACAGGGAGAACAGTAGCCAATTTGGATTCCAGAGAGATTAACTAAAGAGATTTCTACAGACCAAAAATAAGATGATTTGGCTCAAATCAATAAGAGCTGATATGCAGAACTCCAGTTTGGCTGTTCTTACATCTGTGACAGAACCAGAATGTTTTTTTCAAATCTATTTTATTATTCCCCTTTCTCATATCATGAAGTTTTATTTTGTTTTTTTTAGCTCATACAGAACTAGGTTAATGTTTTGCTGATCAGTTCTATTTTTGGACAATAGAGTTTTTAGACATTGCAATGGAGATTTCACCTGTAAAAAGTCATAAGGCCTTTAATATTATGTCATGTGTTGTATGTATTATATTATGTGTGCACTTGTGTTTTGTGTTATATGTTTGATTTCACATCTTTTCTGTGTTGACTATATTCTTTTCAAGTTGATATACTTTGTCTTCATTATCTGATGTTCTGAATTCTACTTGATCTAGTCTGTTTGTAATATTCTCATTAGCGCTTTTAATCTGATTTACGGTTTCTTGCATTTCTATGATTACAACTTGATTATTTTTTAACACCTATATCTCCTGATAAAGCTCATTCTTTGCGGATTTAATTTGTGTGGTTAGTTCCTCTTCAAAATATACTTTCAATGCTTGGATTTGCTGTCTCATGTCTTCTCTAATATTCCGTTCCATCTGAATTAGGAATGCCTTGATTTCTTTCCCTGTCCATATTTCTGATTCTTCTAGGTCCTCCTGTATATTTAGATTGTCCTGCATTGTTTGTAACCTCTTTTTCCCTTGTTTTTTCATATTGTTCACGTTGCTTTCCAGCTCTGTTTGACTGCTTTGTAACTGCTTTCTCCTATACATTTGTTTTGGCTTTGTATATCTCTGTTGTCTCTCTTTTGTGGTGGAAGATTATGCCTAAAAATTTTGGGCTTTGTTGTACTTTAAAGCTGATTCATTCAATTCATATAAGGCTTCTAGGTTCTGTATGCATATAATGATTTGCTGTTTGTTCTTAGGACTATATGTTTAGGTTGGGTGCTCTGGTGGTACAATGGTTAGTATGTCTCGGCTACTTTAGAAGATTGCTCCACTGAAGGTGGATACTACCAGGCAATTGGATCAGGGTGTTGGTAGTAGCTAGGTATTTAGGAGTCTTATAGACAGCCTCGAGACATTCACCTATTTGCATTTAGACAATTACACACAATGGAAGATGTAATGCTTCGAATGAGAGTTGGGGGGTAGGAGAATGAAGGTGCTCTTAAAAAGAAAAAAAGGATAGAGGGAGAGATAGATTAGAGGGGAATGAAAAGAACAATAAAACTTGAAATGGGATAGAAAGAGAGAAGGAAAAGGGGGGAAAGGAACAGGGAGAGAAGAAGGAGAGAAAAAAATATCAACAACAGCAACAACAACAACAAAAAAATTAAAGTCTTAGAGATCCACCTTCTTCTCTTCCAGTAGGCGGAGCTGTGCCTTCCAAGCGGAGTGTCTGCTCTCTACCTGCCGATAGCTATCCCTTTAGGGCGTCTTTTGGGGGTCTCTCAGACTTGTCAGTCCAGAGCCATTTCACTTCTCCAGCTCTTAACCCCCTTCCTCCTGTCAGCCTGCCAGCCAGGTCCTGTTCCCCAGAAGTGATTCTCCAGAGATCTAGTTACACTTGCAGCCCCACCGAGTGCCCCTTTTAAGCCTCAGTGCTGTGGTAAACTGGCGGATAAGACCTTAGGGGTCACCACTGGTGATATGGGGGCCTTGGGTTCTGGGCTCCCCTCTGCTTCCCTACGGACACGACCCCTGAGAAGTCAATGAAGTTTCCTGGCTGCTTGTATCAGTATGGGGAGTCACACACCTGCTAAAGTGGATTTTGCTGGGAAGGAATTTCGCCGGCTGAACTCCGATGATGTCACCTCTCTGCTATGGTGGGCCCCAGGCTTCTTGCCGGATTGACCGAGGGGAGGGGTGGGATTGGTCCTGCCCGGTTCACCTCAGCTCCTGGCGCGTGGAGGCTTGGCTAAAGACTTCTTCCTTCCAAGCTGTGTCTCGGCGTCTAGCAGGACCCAGTCACTTTGGCTGCGGGCCGGTGGACGGATCTGCAGCTGTGCCCGCGGTGCGCAGACTGTGGCTGGTGAATCTCAAACTCCGCGTCTAGTGGCAGGGTCCCACTCGTCCGGGTCACACAGACGCTTCAAAAAAATTCTTGTAGCTCCCGGGCAGTCTCCCTTCAGTGGAATTTTGCTAGGAGAATCTCCGTTGGTAGAATCCAAGAGTTATCCTTGCGACTTTATGACCCCATCACTGGGAGTGCATTAAAAGCGCAGCCTCTCTGCCCGCCGCCATGTTGGATCCACCTTTTCTTTTCATTATATTTAATAATTCTCTTCTAGACAATGTAAATTGTTAAGAAAATTGTTTTCTTTTAGTGCCTTTTGGAATGTTACATAATTCTTTCTTTAGGCATTGTTGCCAGAATTTCTATCTTCATCCCAGTGCATGTGAAGTCAAAGATAAAACCAATCTACAGCTTCTGCAATAGCCATCACTGAACTGGTTGCAGAACTTGCCTGGACTATGTATCACTTGTATGCATTGTGAACTCACCTGCCTGCATTGTGAACTATCTGTTGGTGCAGTGACGTGTGGTAGTGTTGGGGTATTTCTCTGATGATGTCATCGGTGGTACAATTTTTTCAAAAAGAGCCATCAATTGCCTTGGTGTATCTTCCTCCCTTCTGCTTGTCATGGTTGTTCAGCTAAAATTAGGGGGCCAACAGAGATGAGGCAAAGAGCCTCACCCGCCCGCTGGTACAAAGACCTCTCCACACGTGTGGATGTATACTGGATCTGTAGTCAGTGACGGGTAAGATCCAATTACAATGGTACCAATCTAAGACAGGAGGCTGACACCTTGAGGTCAGGTCATTCGATAATGGGTAAGAACCATATGTACTATTGGACAACCTAAGGCAGGCATGGTCCCTAAGCCACATGCTTGTTGTTTAAACAGAGAGGGTTAGATGTTGAGAGCCACAGCCCAAGGGGCCAAAGCAAACTTTCAGACTGCCAGCTGATGGTTGGCTCACAGCGGCCCCAGCAACATCTAGCTGATTGGCTCCTCTGCGGTGATGCCCATTGGGCTGTTTCCCCACCCTTTCAAATTATGGAGCTGCTTTTTGGGGGACTTTTTTGGCTCTGCTCAAACAACCCAGCCAATCGACCTCAAGAGCAGGAGGAGAGGGGAGGTTGAGAGCTTGTGGGAAGCCGGTGGTGGCAGTTGTGCTCTGAGTGTTTTTCCCGAGGAGCTATTTTTTGGCGTGTGTGGTTCTAAAAATAAAGTTAGCTTTTGACAAGTGGCTCCTGAATTGTGCCCAGCCAGACTGTGTCAATCCTAAATTGATGGAGCAAAATAACCAAAACAGAATAGAAATACAAGCAGTTCAGAGGAGGCATGGTGTATAGCTGGACTTACCTTTTGTATGATAAAGGGTAGGTGTTATAAATCAAGTCAATATTAAATTGAAGTAGTTCTCCATGTGTTTTAAAGATAACAAATCCGTGAATTCCTGTCGCCCTTTATCTGTATCCTATTCAGCACATGTATTTTTGTATGCACATATAGAATCCTACCTGGTATCACATGTACACTTTTGTGAGGTGGCTGACTTGGCAGATACAAATTGTCAAAAGAGATCACTCCTCCTGAACGTTGTTAGAACTGAAACTTAAAACTACGGGTGAGCTTTCTAGTTGAACAAGATAATACATAAATCCATGTTCAGTAAAATGAATATTTTTGGATCTGTGAAATATATATTTCATAATAAATTTCGATTTGCATATATATCGCTACCTTTTAATGTCTGTGTGTGTGTGTGTGTGTGTGTGTGTGTGTGTGTGTGTGTATATATATATATATATATATATATATATATATACACACTCTCCAGATTTTTCAGAATATAAAATATATGTGTCTTATTATACAATCCCTAAATGCATTCATATTCATGTATGTGGATTTATAATCAAATATTCACAAAATTATTCTCAGAAATATTCATCCACCTCAAATACATATTGTTTCCTAGTACTGAAATCTAAATTCAGTGAATGGTGCATAGAAGTCCTAATTTTTCTACAGTATCTGACCCACTTTAACATCAATGCAAGTAGATTACTATGGTACATGATGTGTATTATGACATTCATTTTTATTCAACAATGTTACATGACTATTTCTTCAGTTTATGCACATCATAGGATATATATTTCATTCACAAGTTTTCAAATTTATAGGCATTTGTTTCACTTTCTATCACTTCCTGCTTCAGTACACATGTATTCCTCCATGTTTTTTGACTGGTCTTTTCATGAGACTACTTTTCATTTTAGATTTCAATAATCGCTTTTGAAGCAAACCTCACACACTCTTCATGACAAACCATAACCTTAATATTACCATTAGATCTATAAATGGTTGTAATGAATGTATGTATATCAATATAAGATTTCCTGTATATTTTCAGATATCAATTCAATCCATAATTTAAAGTTGGAACCAGTTATATTATTTATTCACAGTATGGTCAATTCATTCATTTTATCTATATTTGTAGACACAGGGTAGACCTATTTGTACACCCAATACTAATTTATACATCTTCAAAATACTGACCACAGAATTGGTGGAAGAAATACTCATGTCACCTGATCTACATATACACTTTATCACAGTAATATTCTGGACACAAAATGCAAAGTTCACACTTATGATTCTACCAAAACCTAAATGGAAAGTGAGCATGGATTACTAAAAACATCCAAGTCCAGATGGCCTAATGCTCTCAAATGTTAATCCTATTGGTGCTAAATATTTGTTTTTTTCTAAGATTGTATATTCAACATCTACCATGTTGAAAATGTCTAATCCTATCAATCAATTTATACTTTGCCTGATTTCTTCATGTCTCTATTGATATCTGCTTCCCTATATATTTTCCCCAGTTAATCATTGTGACTGACTCATCACATGTTCTGACATTTACATTCATTCTCTACGAGAAACCCTATTGCTAAAGAACTTTTGGACCAAATCCTATACTCACTCTTCTTCCTAAACCTACTGACTATCTTTCCAATCCTACCGACTACCCTTTTTAAGTGGATGTTTTCTTCTACATTCAATCATCCAATTTACAAGGTCCTATGCCATTGTTTATCGATTTATCTGAGACATCTGTGCAGAAGGTATTTCAAAGCTAAGTATCCCAATCAAGGACCCAATGCTCTTCTGGGCTTCAAATCTTACCTAGACTTCTGTATTCATACTTATATTTCACCTGTATATTCTTGTAAATATCACAGGTTCCCAATGCCATTATTCATCATGCAGAATGATTCCTAACCCAAATAGAACCTGTTATTACCCTAACCATACACTGTTCCCTCAATCTAACTTTACAGAAAAGCAGGGACAGAGTTGGTCTTACAATCAGGAGTGTAGGGGATCTTCCACCTGCTGAGAACCTCAAAGGTCAATACAGAAATGATCCATGGAGAAGATGTAGGCAGCAATGAAGGACCTGAGGGAGGAAAAGTCAACTTCCATCGCAAACAACCTGGTCAGGGTGAAGGGATGTGTCTGAATCAGCCTCTTTCATCTTAATGTAGAGAAGATGGACCAAACCAAGCCTGTGTGGAGAGCTGTGCCCAGGTGCCTATGGTTGATATACCATTCTAACTTGTGAAAACGTCACAGCAAGTAGGTGCACCCTCCATCTCATGGGACCCTTGGAAGCAACTGTTAGGACAAAGTGGTTGCCAAGGCAGTGACTTCATTCACTTCCTGAAGGAAGTTACCTCACATAACTTCCTTGGTGATGGAACTCTCTAAACTTGGGATTCAGGAAGCCAGGCAACCACAGCCAGTTCCAGTCCCAGTTCCAGTGGTCTCACTTGTTTGGGTAAACCAAGGACAGAGTCAGTCTTTCTTGGTACCTAGTTATGTGAGGATGGCCAAATGCTAGGAAAGCTAAGAAGAGGGGCCTTTCCTGAGAAAGAAGGTAGTGGCTCACCAGTGACTTTTGACAACTTCACAGAGTTGGCCAAGGAGACCAGAACTGAGACAGCACAGTGCATTTCGTGGAAATATAGTATGTCCCACCCATCATAGGACACTCCGGATAGTCACAGACCTACTTTGGGAAAGGTGGTGTCTTTTTGAGTGTGGGTGTGAGTTTGTGGTTTTGTCTCATGTTCTGAGAATATGTAGGAAAGGCGATTTGTTTGGTTTGGAGAGTACTGTATCTAGTATGTCCTCTGACAAGGTGAGTGTTTCTATTACTGTGTATCCCACTCTCTCCGTGGTCTTAGTATTAGAAAAAGAATGCATCATGGATGTGTTCTGTCTAGTAGAAAACTTCCCAGCATTCATACTGCCAATTTATGAATGGACTGCGACTAGCCTTATCAATGGGCAAAACCTACTATCTTTCTAATTTCCTGTTTTCTTCCTGAATTCCGGACACTCTCCAGAATAGGCTCAAAGTTTTGTGTCCAAGCTATGTAGCACCTCCAAGCTCTGTCACATGGCCATGTACTGGATAGCTGAAGGGAAGTGGAGCATGTCAGAATACTCAGATATCAGGAAACTCAGATACCAGGAAAGTCTCAGTGGAGAAACCCTGCTTTGGGCCATTTGCTTACCTATTTTTCTGTTGCCCTGAATGTAAGGAAAGTCTTTGGCTCAGGCCACCACTTTGTGAAGCCTGAAGAAAACAGTATTCAAATGGAAATGAGTGGGCATCACCTGTGGCTCTTCGCTTAATTGCTTTGGAAATGGATGTGTCTGAATCAGCCTCTTGGCGCTCGGTGAAGCTGGGGCTTAGATTGTCAGCACCTGATGGATCTAAAGAAATATCCCTTGTGTGCATCCATAACCAAAATTCAAAAAGATCAGTCATTGTGGATGAAGTCTCTCACCTTCCTCTGTTAGGTTCCTGACCTCCATCAAGTGTGATTATTGACCCTTGAGTAAAATGCGTTTTTCAAAGCCCTGCAGATGTGCTAGTGTTGTCTCATGACTACAAACCACATAAGAATCTATACCTGACAGTCAGTAGGCCTCAAATAGTAGAAGCAGAGCAGTATTAATGGCAGGCCTATTTGATCACTCCTGGTTGACAGGAAGAGTGTGCAGGCCACACTTACTTTAGGCAAATGAGGTGCAAGGAAGCTTATATTGGACACTGTCTTGAGCTGCGCCACTTATGGAAACCTCTAGCCAGAAGTTATGATGAATATCTATATGGAAGAAAATGAGGGCCATGTGGGAGTGTTTTGGTTATAATTGTGGTCATTTTTGTGGCAGTTGGAAGAGATGACTGGTTCCACCAGGGCTTCACTCTTGGGTGATTCCCCTTATAGACTGAGTTCTGGAAGTGACCGCAGAGTAGTATTGCCATGAATTGAGTTGGGATTTTAGGAGGCCACGCATGAGATTCACCCTTGGAATCTGAAATCTAGTCCCAGGTTGGTTTTCCACAGAGCACTGTGAATCTCAGCCAGGATATCACATGATTTTATTATGAAAAACATGGAAGCCATATTTGAGAGTCAAAACACACATGGACCTCACATTGTACAGTTCAATGGGCCTGGCTTCATGTGACCTTTTGGCCACTCTTTGGGAAGCCTTTCCTGTGAGTGTTGTCCAGAGATTTCATTGAAATGAACTTCCTCACCATTTAGTGGTTCCTGAATGAATTGAAACCCACAGTGCCTCCAACTTCATCCTTGAAAAATGGCTAGATGAATACCATCAAATTTTTGAAATTCCCATGACCAGGTGGCACTGGAGAAACTTTGGATGTCCTGTTGCTGATCATGAGTATACAATGCAGTGCCTTGATTGACTGGGTTTCATGAAAATGTTGAAGAACAGTGATGCCAGTAAGTTGGAGCCTCCTGAGTAGTGGGCCTAGAGTAGTGGTGTGCAGGTGTGTGATAAAACATCTGTGGTGGAGTCATGTGGACCTTCCATTGGCTTCCAAATAGCTTGTGACTGACATAGTGTAGCCAGCAGACCCTTATATGTAAATGCATCCTGTTATATGGAGAGTTTTCAGGGCAATGTTCAGAATCAGGTTGCTATGGTCAAGGGGCCAAGCTATGTGGGATAAAGGCCTGGTTGGTGCATTCTCTTGCAGACCCTGACACACCACACGAGACAGAACTCCCTCTAGCACTTTGTCCCAGTTGAAATCTTTGTATTTCACGAAGCAAATACCAAACTCCCAGTACAGCAGCAAGAAACACCACGAAAATTGGAGGATGATCAAATGGTTTCACAGTCCTCACAGGGAGACACATAGCCCCCAGTGGCCACAGTTTACCTACAAAGAGAGAATTCAGCACTGCTGTCTCATGTTCATTGGAAAATAAGAAACAAGATCCTTCAGGTCACATAGATGCAGATCCAGCTTTAATTGTCTCACCACAAATGAAGATTAAGCTCCTGACAACAACATATATTTCAAGTGCCCAACCTCAGAGGCAGTTTCTCAAGAAGTCTTTAGGCCAGCAAAGCTCCATTTTTGTGGAGGGTTTACCCTGTCCATTACTTTTGTAAACTCCTCTACCACCTCCAAGTTTGTGAACAACTGAGCATATTGCATTCCATATATATATGCACAGATTTTCGAACTCTTCTCCTGTAATTGTGTCTTACTTTTGGCAAAGGTAATGTCAAGGCATTGTTCTGGATAAGAGTGGGAAGATTTTTCAAAGCACATAATTACATACACATTGGATACCTTTTCCAATTTTCCATTGGAAATACTGAATCCCTGACACTAACCCTTAGCCTACTAGACTCTGACTACTTATCCTAATATGATGGAGAATAATAATCCAAACAGAATAGAAATACAAGCAGTTCAGAGGAGGCATGGTGTATAGTTGAATTTGCCTTTTGCATTATGTAGTGTAGGAGTTATAAATCTAGTCAACTTTTGTAGAAATTGTTCTCCATGTGTTTTTAAAGTTAACAAATATGTGAATTCCTGTCTCCCTTTCTCTGTAGCCTATTTGCACATGTATTTTTATATGCACATATAGAATCCTACAAGGTACAACATGTACATTCTTGTGAGGTGGTTGACTTGGCAGATACACATTGTGAGAAGAGATCACTTCTCCTAAATGCTGTTGGAAGTTAAAATTCGAACTCTGTGTGAGCTTCCTAGTTTAACAACATTATACATAAATCCATGTTCAGTAAAATGAATATTTTTGAATCTGTGGATGATATATATTTCATGGTGAATTTCAATTGGCATATATATTGCTACTTTTTAATGTCTGTGTGCATGTGTGTGTGTATGTGTGTGTGTGTGTGTGTGTGTGTGTGTGTGTGTGTGTATATATATATATATATATATATATATATATATATATACAAACTTTCCAGATTTTTCAAAATATGAAATACATGTGTCTTTTTATACATTTCCTAAATTCATTCATATTCATATATGTGAATTTATAATCAACTTTTCACAAGATTATCGTCAGAAATATTCATCCATCTGAAATATGTACTTGTTTCCTAGTACTGAAAACTATCTTCAGTGAATGGTGCCTACAAATCCTAAAATTAATACAGTAACTGACCCAGGTTAACATCAATCAAATTGATTCCTATGGGACATGATGTGTATTTTGACGTTCATTTTTATTCAAAACTGGTACATTACTATTTCTTCAGTTTATGCACATAATAGGATATATATTTCATCCACAAGTTCGCTAATTTAGAGGCATTTGTTTCACTTTCAATCACTTCCTGCTTCAGAACACATGTATTTTTTCATGGTTCTTGACTGGTCTTTTCATGAGACTTCTTTCAAAACATATTATTTTTGATTTCCATAATCACTTTTGAAGAAAAACTCACACACCTTTCATGATAAACCATAACCTTAATTTTACTATTAGATGTATAACTAGTTGGAATGAATGTATGTATATCAATATAAGATTTCTTATATATTTTAAGATATGAATCCAATGCATTATTTAAAGTGGACCAGTTATATTATTTATTAACAGTATGGTCTATTCATGCATTAGCTCTATATTCATAGACACAAGGTACACCTCTTTGTACCCCCAATACTAACTTATTAATCTTCAAAATATTGCTCCCAGAAATGATGGAAAAATTACTCATGTCACCTGATCTACATATACATTTTATCACAGTAATATTCTGCAGACAAAATGCAAGGTTCACACTTATTATTGTACCAAAGCCTAAATTGAAAATGAACATGGATTACTAAACACAGCCATGTCCAGGTTGCCTAATGCTCTCAAATATCAATCCAATTAGTGACTACATATTGGTTTCTTCCTAAGATCATATATTCAAATTCAACCCTGTTGAAAATGTCTAATCCTATCACCCACTTTATATTTTGCCTTATTTCGTAATATCTCTATTGATATCTGTTTTCCTACATATTTTCTCCGGTTCACTATTGTGACTGACTCTTCACGTGGGCTAACATTTACATTCACACTCTAAACAAAACCCTATTGATAAAGAATATTTTTTTTCCAAAACCTATACTCATTCTTCTTCCTAAACCTAACAACTATCTTCCTAATCCTACCGACTATCCCTTTTTGACTGAATGTTCTTTTCTACACCCAATCATCAAAGTAAACACTGGGCGAGCTTCGGAGGAAGAGACCACCAAAAGACTATCTCATGCAACAGCAAAGGGTTTATAGGGGGTCAGCATGCAGGGGATCGGAGCTCACTTGAATAGAGCAGAGAGCCCTGAGAAGAGCTTAAGCAGAGCTTATATACTTTCTTTGGGGAGGGCAGGGAGTGAAGTTTATTGATGGGTGAGGGAGAGTGGTCGGTTTGCATTCAACCGGGTGAGGGATTACATTCTGCAGTTTGGCATTTGGGGACAGGACATTCTGGGAACAAGATTAGCAAACAGTTCTCAAGATTTCAACAGTGTTTTGTTAAGCATACAAAAAAAAAAGTGACAAGTACCTATTTTATTAATCTTTCATTCCCCACTTCTTCTTCTAGCTACTTTTAATCATAAAAGTGATCATTGTGGGGTGTCACATTCTATGTCTGCTAGTGGGGTATTACCATGAGTTTAACTTGTCCAATTTGAGCTTAGAGAAAAGAAATTACACGGTTGAGCAAACAGGGTTTTATAGTTAGCAATAATATGGAGATTATTATCGGACAGGCCAGGGTTGATAAAAAAGCAGTCAAACAGGGGGACTATGTGAACCAAGACTCAAACCACTTTTTTTGGTCCTCTTACTCTCTCATTGACACTCTTCAAGGTGTCTTTTTAATTTAATCATATTTTTTTTTACAACTCCATTATGCTCGGAATAAACACAACATTCTTCCCAGGAAGTGACAAATACCTATTTTATTAACCTTTCACTTCCGACTATCCCTTTTTGACTGGATGTTCTCTTCGACATTCAATCATCCAAGGTACAAGGTCCTATGGCATTGTATATTGATTAATCTGACCAATCTGTGCAGAACCTAATTCAAATCTAAGTATTCCAATCAAGGGCAAAATGCTCTTTTGGGCTTCAAATCTTACCTATATTTCTGTTTTCATACATATATTTCACCTATATATTCTCATACATATCGCAGGTTCCCAATACCATTATTCATCCAGCAGAATTATTCCTAACCCAAATCACACATGTTATTAACCCTAACCATACACTGTTCCCTCAATCTAACATTACAGAACAGCAGGGACAGAGTTGGTCTTACAATACAGGAATGTAGTGGATCTTCCACCTGTTGAAAACCTCAAAGGTCCATGCAGAAATGATCCCTGGAGAACATGTAGGCAACTATGAAGAACGTGAGAGAGCAAAAGTCATCTTCCATGGAAAACAACCTGGTAAGGATGAAGGGTTGTGTCTCATTCACCCTCTCTCCTTAATGTAGAAAAGATGCACCAACAAAGGCCTTTGTGGAGAGCTGTTCCCGGGTTCCTATGGTTGAGATACCAATCTAACTTGTGAAAGTGTCAGAGGAAGTATGGAAGCAACCGTTCGGAAAAAGTGGTTGCTAAGGCAGTGACGTCATTCAGTTTCTGAAGGAAGTGACCTCATCTCACTTCCTTGGTGATGGAACTCTCTGAACTTGGGATCCAGGAAGCCAGGCATCCAGAACCAGTCCCAGTCCCAGTACAGTGGGATCACTTGTTTGGATTTACCAAGGACAGAGTAAGTCTTTTTTGGTACCTACTGATATGAGGATGGCCAAATGCCAGGAAATTTTGAAGACTGGCCTTTCCAGAGAAAGCAAGAAGTGGCTCACCGCGGGCCCCTGATATTTCACAGAGTTGGCCATGGAGACCAGATCTGAGACAGGACAGGCCATTTCTGGGGAACATAGTATGGCCCACCAGTCAGAGGACACTCTGGATAGTCACAGACTTACTTTGGGGAAGGAGGTGCCTTTTTCAGTGTGGGTGTGAGTTTGTGGTTTTGTCTTATGTTCTGAGAATAGGTAGGAAAGGCGGCTTGCTTGGTTTGGAGTGGAATGTTTCTAGAAAGTCTTTTGACAAGGCGAGTGTTTCTATGTCTGTGTATCTCACTGTGTCCGTGGTTGTAGACATTAGAAAAGAGAATGCATCAATGGATGTGTCCTGTCTAGTAGAAAGCTTCCCAGCATTCATCCTACCCATTTTAGGAATGGACTGCAGGTTGCCTTATCGATGGACAACATGTACTGTCTTCCTAAGTTCCTGTTTTCTTCCTGAATTCTGGCCACTCTCCACAATAGGCTCATGGTTTTGTGTCCAAAATATGTACCACCTCCAAACTCTGTGACGTGGCCATGTAATCCATAGCTGAAGGGAATGGCAAGTATCTCAGAAAACTCAGATATCAGTGTGACCAGGAAAGTCTCAGTAGAGAAACCCTGCTTTGGGCCTTTTGCTTACCTATTGTTCTGTTGCCCTGAATGTCAGGAAGGTCTTTGCCTCAGGCCACCCTTTGTGAAGCCTGAAGAAAACAGTTTTAAAATGGAAAGGAATGGGCATCACCAGTGGCTCTTTGCTTAATTACTTTGGAAAGGGATGTGTCTGAATCAGCCTCTTGGCCCTGTGTGAGGCTGTGGCTTAGAATATCAGCATCGGATGGATCTAAAGAAAGATCCAATGTGTGCATCCAAAATCAAAATGGCAAAAAATCAGTCATTGTGGGTGAAGTCTCTTGCCTTCCTGTGTTTGGTTCTTGACCTCCATCAAGGGAGTATTGGGATTTTTTGTGTCAAATGAGTTCTTCCAATCCCTGCAAAGGTGCTTGGGTTTAATAATGACTCCAAATCACATACTATACCTGATAGTCAGTAGGCCTCAAATTGGAGAATTAGATTAGTATTAATGGCAGAACTATGTGATCAATCCTGGTTCACAGGAAGGGTGTCCAGGCCACCCTGAATTTAGGTAAATGAGGAGAAGGGAGCTTATTATGGACACTCTATTGGGCTGTGCCATTTAAGGAAACCTCCAGCCAGAGATTATGATGAGTGACTATATGGAAGTAGATGAGGGCCATGTGGGATTGTTTTGATTTTAATTGTGGTAACTTGTGTGGCTTTTGGAAGAGATGACTGTGTTCACCTGGGCTTTAACACTGGCGTGATTCTCCTAGAAGACTGAGTTCTGTAACTGACTTCAGAGTAGTAATTGCTTTGGAAATGGATATGTTTTAATCAGCCTCTTGGCCCTGTTTGAGGCTGTGGCTTAGATTATCAGCACCAGATGGATCTAAAGAAAGATCCCATGTGTGCATCCAAAACCAAAATGGCCAAAAGAGCAGTAATTGTCGATGAACTCTCTCGCCTTCCTCTGTAAGGTTCTGAAAGAATAAAAGAAATTGAAATTGAAATGTAAAGAACCAGGTTTTGTAAAGTTTCCAAGCTGCACTCAGCACCTGAAATTTCTGTGGCAGTTAAGACAATTCCCGGATTTGCACATTAGATGTGTGTTGAAATCTTCCCTGAGGACCTAGTTACTTAACAGCCCCTTCCCAGAAACCATGCAGCTCACCACGTATACATCACAGTGCATCCACCAATCAATTTAAATGTATACCCCTTCTTATGGCTGACCAATCACCCCCTGCCCAACCTGTTCCCGCCAATGAATGTGCTAATCATGTTTTAGAGTTGTTATTTGATTTTCCCGCGGTATATGATGATTTGCTAAAGGAGGCTATGATGTATGTAAAGTCCCTGCCCTCTCTAAAGAATGTATATAAACTCCGCTCAAGTGGTTCTCGGGGCTCTTGGTTCTTTGTTCCTCTGAAGTGAGCCCTGAGCTCCAGCACGCTATACCCCCAATAAACCCTTTGGTGTTGCATGAGAAAGCCTGTTGGTGGTCTTTTCCTCCGATGTTCACCCCACCTTTTCATCTGGAGGCCCCAGGGGAGATATCCGGAGCAGCGGACGAAAGACCCCAAGGGACTCCTCTCGGGGTAAGAAAGGCGCCTCTTTCTGGTTTCGGGTTTCAGGTTAGGGCTTGGCAAAGTGGCTGTCGGTGAAGAGCATTAGCTCTCTCTGACAGTGGGTGGCAGACGTGTCACAGAGCTACTGGCCACGTCCCTGGGGGACACTCCAGAGGACGAGGGAAATCAAGGAATATTAGTTTCCTCAACTCTGTTATATTTTGCTTCAGGATTCGGTTTGCCAGCCCATCAGGTTTTGCTGGCTACACAGTTTTGTTCATTGTCCTGAACTCATGTTGAGTTTACTGTCTGTCTTTATTGTCTAACCCATCAGGTTTTGCCAGTTACTGAGTTCTAATATTTGTCTTGGACCCATGTTAAACGTTTACTGTTTGTCTTTGTTTGTGTTGCGTTTGTGTCTTCACTGTCTCTTTTTGAGTAACTCCCATTATGGGACAAAGCACTTTCACGCTTCTGTCCCTGACCCTTGATCTTTGGACTGATGTCCGCTCAAGGGCCCAGAATCATTATTTTTCAGTTAAATGTCAGACCTGGCAGACTCTCTGTGCTTCAGAATTGCCCATCCTCAAAGTCGGGTGGCCCCCAGAAGGATCCTTCTACTTCAATCTAATCCGAAAAGTCAGAGATATTGTCTTTCAGCCGGGACCACGTGGCCACCCAGATCAACAGCCATATACCCCTTCCCCAGGATCCTATCATTCAAACCTTCCGTTCCCTCCCCATCTTCCCCCCATTCTTCCTGAGTCACAAGACTGGACAATCCTCCCCCTCCTTATCCTCTGCCCTCGCTCCCCAACCCCCAACACATTCCAGATGATTCTCCCGCCACTGACTCAGCCTCTCCGCCACTAGAGGCAATTGGGCCAGACCCAAGCCCTCCAAGGGACTTCTCCGCAGCAGCAGCAGCCCCTCCTTTTCTGGTGGAAGCTGGGCCACCTAAAGAAACCCGCCAGCTATGGAAAATAGAAAACTCAGAAGCCACTGTGATGCTCCCTCTTCATCCTTATGGGCCCATGAACCGACCAAACTGGGATCCCAACACCTTTGAAGGTTGGTAGCATCTTTCCACTTATCACAGGGCTCTAATAGCGGGGCTCCGAGTGGCCGCCAGAGGGCCGACTAATTTGGCCATGGTAAGAGAGATAATCCAACGTCCTAATGAGTCTCCCTCTATGATTCTGGAGAGAATTATGGAAGCATATAGGAAATATACTTCTTTTGATCCTCAGGTAGAGGACGAAAAAACATCTGTTGCAATGGCCTTTATCCAGTTTTGATTCTGACTCCTTAATGTGTTCGACTACATGATTGGTTGCCTTAGGTGGCGTAATCAGGGTGCGGCCAACAGTCATCCACCCTGTGGGTCTTGCTGAGGTTGTCCAAGCATAGACAGCAAACTCAACATAGCCCCAACGTTTGGCCTTGGGGTCAGGTATATCTGAAGTATATGATCCATTGTTATCAGATGAAGAGCCTTTATGCCACTTTAGGTAACTAGAAGTCAACCCTTCAGAGTAGCCAAGTGAGTGGTAAGAACAGCTACCACGTTCATCATGGAACCTGCATGACCAATAGGGGCACCCATTATATATCTCAGGCCACCAATGACAATAGTCTTTGGTTTGATTAAAAAGGAAGCAAATGAAAGGCCAGTTCCAGCTACCAGGACGAAGGTCCTTGAAGGTGACAATTTTAGGGAAATAGAGGTGCAGTTGTGGATGAAGCAAGTAGTTGCATCCACTGCGCGGACCTTCTGCATGCCATGTTCTGAGTATCGTTCCCGAAGAGTGAATAAATACATGGTAGGTTAGGAGGGTAAAGACAAGTCCCAACAGAGCACAGAAAAAAAGCAGAGCACAAAAAACAAGCAGTTAGAGAAGACTAGGGTGTTGGGAGAGCTCATTGTGCCTTCTTTAAGAGGAATTGGGCTGCAGGGAAACACCGTGTGAGCCGCAACTTAAATGGGTGAGATGGGTGTGGAAAGCAGGATTAAAGGGGAGCTTCAGGAGGTGATTCTTGGAGTTCCTCTGGCATGGTCCTGTGGTCAGCAGGTGGGGCCTCCTGGTGATATGGCTTCAACCTAGAAATGGGAATCCAGGGAGTGAGACGGTTGTCTGGTAAGGAGAGTTTGGCGGCGATGGGGGTACAGAGAATGAAAGGATAGGGGCTTTCCCATTTTGGTGCAAGAGTCCCTTTCTCCTCTGGGGTATTATAATAGACTAGACTCCCAGGTGTTAAGGGAGGAGTGTTTGGAGAGAAGACTGGGTCCGGAAGAAGCCAGTTCTGACATTTCCAGTGTTCAGAGCGGAGATGAAACAAGAGAGGCAAAGACAAATCTCGGGTGAGAGGTTCTTGTGAAGTGACCAACCCAGAGGGTATAAGAGGTCTTCCATACATTATCTCAAAGGGAGACAGTAAAGATGGTTTCTTAGGGAGAGCTCTGATTCGAAGCAAAGCAAAGGGAAGGATTTTGACCCAGTCTAAGTTTAATTCCATTGTCAATTTGGTAAGGACTTCCTTCAGAGTATGATTTACCCTTTCCACTTTCCCTGAAGCCTGGGGGTAATATGGACAGTGGAAATGCCACTTGAAGGAGAGGGCTTGAGAGACCTTTTGTGTGATCCTAGAAATAATCTCAGGGCCATTGTCATATTGTAGGGAAGTGGGCATACAAAACCTAGGGATGATGTCTGTCAGTTAGATTGAAGCTACAGTGGAAGCCTTTTTATTGGAAGTGGGAAATGCCTCAACCCAAACAGAGAAAGTGTCCACAAAGACAAGGAGGTATTTAGTGTGCCATACTGTGGGCATGTTGGTGAAGTCTACTTGCCAGTCAGCAACGGGAATGTGTCCCCGGGCTTGGTGGAAAGGGAAAGGTTTGGGCCTTAAAGGAGTATGAGGTTTGGTCCACTGACAGATCTGACAATTAGAGGCTATATTCTCTATCATGGCTATGTCAGAAGGGTTGAGGGAGAAGAAGCTCTGTAAAAAAATGGTCAAAGACTGAGAATTGGAATGGTGTAGAGTATGAAGGAACTTGAAAAGATCCTTGTTCTTACTGGAAGAAGTAGGGGCTTCAGATGAGCTGTCTAAAGTGGCCATAATATGTACCCCATAGGGGCCATAATTGGAAGTGGTAGCAGGCATTCGTGGCGCCTGGTCAGCTTTGGCATTGCCCTCAGTGATAAGAGAGCCGTCCTTCTGATGGGACCTACAATGGACAACTCCCAACTGGGTGGGTAAGTGGGAGGCCTCCATCAGATTTATTATAAGAGCCGAATTAGTGATCGCATTACCTTTGGTGGTAAGTAGGTGTCGCTCCCTTCATATTGAAGCATGGGATA
This sequence comes from Callospermophilus lateralis, assembly GCF_048772815.1. Taxonomy (NCBI): domain Eukaryota; kingdom Metazoa; phylum Chordata; class Mammalia; order Rodentia; family Sciuridae; genus Callospermophilus; species Callospermophilus lateralis. The sequence goes on from NW_027512630.1 coordinate 1,662,667, forward strand.
ATAAGATCTGGAAGACATATTTTGAATCAGTATAGAGGGTGAGGGATTTGCCTTGTGCTAGAAGGCAGGCACGAGTGGCTGCTATAAGTTCAATCTGCTGGTTGGTAGTTCCTGAAGGCAAAGCTTTGGCGTCTATAATCTCAGTGACTGAAACTACAGCATATCCAGAGTAATGAGTGCCATTCTGCCTAAAGGAACTGCTGTCAGTAAACCAGATAAGGTCAGGCTTGGTGAGTGGTTCCTCAGAAATGGAAGAATGACAGGGGAGGAAATCTTCTAAGGTTTCTAAGCAATTATGAGTTGGTGTGTTAGACGTGGGAGTCATTGGGAGCAGTGAGGCAAGGTTCAGTGCAGAGCAGGGGAGGAAAGTAATATTAGGGTTTTCCAGAAAGGAAGTGAGGAGTGACAGAACTCTGGATGGAGGAAGGGTTTGAAGGCCCTTATAAGCTGAAAGATCTTTCAAGTGATGTGGGGAGTGGATAGTTCAAGGTGCCCCAAAACTCAGCTTAGAGGCTTCTTTGTGTAAAATTTGTCCAGCAACCAGAGCTCTTAAGCAAGGGGCTCACCCACGGATGGTAGAGTCTAGTTTCTTGGAAAATATGCCACAGGTGCAAATGTAGGCCCATAGTTTCGACCTAAGACCCTAAGTGCTTGCCCCCCTTTTTCATGGACATATAGATGAAATGGTCTTGAAAGATCAGGAAGGTGAAGGGCAGGTGCCTTTAAGAGGAGTTGCTGAAACCTGCGGAAGTGGTAGATGGGGGAGGAGAAAAGAGATTCACTAGGGGGTCCATTTGCTTGGTCATACAGGGGTTTGGATAGAAGAGAATAATTTGGGATCCAGGCCCTAAAATAACCTGCTAATCCTAGGAATGATAGTATTTTGGCTTTCATATGGGGCGCTGGAAGATCAGAGAGGAGTTGCCTCCTATCCAGTGTTATTTCCTTTTTCCCGGGTCTAAGGCAAAAACCAAGAGAGGTGACAGAAGAATGGGAAACCTGGGCCTTGTGGGGAGACTCCCTATATCCCTTGTCTGCTAGGAAATTAAGAAGCTGAGCGGTGTGGGATTGAGAGTGTTCCCAGAGGGACTACATAGAAGAAGGTCATTGACATATGGAAGGAGAATAGTGTCAGGACAGGTCAGGTGAAAGGATGTGAGGTCCTGGGCAAGAACTTGGCCAAAGAGATGGGGGCTATCCCTGAATCCCTGTGGGAGGACAGTCCAGGAAAGCTGATGAGAATGGTGGATGTGAGAGTCAGTCCATGTAAAAGCAAAGATATTCTGAGATTCTGAGAACAAGGGAATAGAAAAGAATGCATCTTTTAAACCTAGGACCGAGAAGTGGGTAGTAGTGGCAGGGATCTGAGAGAGGAGGGTGTAAGGGTTGGGCACTAGTGGGTGGATGGGGACCACAGAGGAGTTGACAAGGAGAAGGTCTTGAACCAGCCTGTAGGACACTTTAGGTTTCTTAAGTGCCAGAATGGGGGTGTTGAAAGGAGAGTGTGTAGGCCTAAGATACCCCTTTCGTAATAAATCCTGGATGATGGGTTCTAATTCGAGGAGGGCTGTGGTTGTGAGTGGATATTGTGATTGACTAATATATCTTGAAGGGTCCCGTAAGACAATATGAATAGGACTGCATTTAGCCATAAGGGGTGTAGTTGTGTCCCAAACCTCAGGCTTAACTGGTTTAGAGAGTCATGGGAGAGTGCATTAAGGAGGTGTATCTGCCCCTAGGAACATCATGAGGAAATGAGAGGTAGGAGAGGTGTGGGGTGATATGTGAATGGTGACTTTTAATAGTGAGAGTATGTCCCTTCCCAGAAGGGGAATGGGGCAATGGCTCATAACGAGAAAGAAGTGAGTGAAGGACAAAAGGGATCCCTGCATATAACATGATGGGGGGGGTTTGAGGGAAAATCTGTTTACCTCCTACCCTGACAATAGGAGTTTTTGAGGGTGTGGTAGAACCCCAATACTCCCTTAAGACCGAAAAAGTGGCACCAGTATCCAAGAGGAAGGTAATGAAGCATCCATCCACCAGGAAGGTAAACCTAGGCTCTTGATTCTTGATGGTAATAGTCTGGAGGGAAAGCCCAGGGATCCGTCAATCCTCCTCTGCTAAGCCCAAGAAAGGCTGTGGTTGCCTGGCGGCTGACCAACCTCCCTTTCGGGTTGTTGGGCAGTCTGCCCCCCAGTGTCCCCTTTGATGGCATTTTGGGCAGGGGTTGTAGGGTGTCCTCAGTGAAGGACAATCCCTGGCCCAATGTCCCTCCTTACCACATTTGAAGCAAGCTCCCGGGGGTGTCATATTGGGATGGTGTGGTGATGGCCTTCTCTGAATGACCTGGGCCAACATTTGGAACTTGGCATTTTCAGCCCTCTGCCTACGGCATTCACTTTCATCCTCTCTATCATAAAAAACCTTGAAAGCGACAGCGAGGATTTCAGTCTAAGGAGTAGCAGGGCCCTGTTCAAGCTTTTTAAGCTTGGCTTTAATGTCAGGGTAGCTTTGGGCCAGAACATATTTCATTAAGACATGACGGCCATCAGGGGTTTCTGGGTTGAGGTTTGTGTACTGTTAAAGGGCCTTGGTTAGTCTATCCAGGAATTCTGAAGGTGTTTCCTCCTTCCTTTGAATGACCTCCTGCACCTTTTTAAAGTTAACAGCCTTGCGGATGGCCTTTTTCAGGCCCGCCAAGAGGCAGGATGTAAAAATGTCACTAGACTGTAAGCTTTCAGGGGTGTTGTAATCCCATAGGGGATCCTGCTCTGGGACAGCATGAGGGCCTGTGGGGTGGTTAGGATTGGTCCTATGATTTTCATCAGCATGGTCTTGGGCTAGCTCCCAGACCATTGCCTTTCCTCAGGGAGAAGTGTATTGGCCAAGAGCATGTAGATGTCATGATGAGTGAGACTATATGCTTGCAGGACCCATTGAAACTCCCGAATGTAAGTGGTGGGGTCAGTGATGAATGAGCCTAACTTCCTCTCTAGCTGAGTAATGTCCGACATGGAGAAGGGCACTTGGACTCTGATGACACCCTCGGGACCAGCTACCTCACAAACGGGTGCGATTGTCTTGGGGGTGGGAAGGAGTCCCTTAGACCTGGTAACAGGAGGACTGAAAGAGGCAGAAGGCGGACAGGAAGGAGAGGGAGGGGCAGGGAGTGTCTCTTTGGAAGAGGAGCAGGTGGAGCAGGCAGAAGAGGGCGGAGGGGAGGAGAATGAAATGGAAGGCTGAGGATCCCTGAAATCAGGCAGAGGAAGAGGAGGGTATAGTGGGAGAGAAGGGGCAGATAGGACTGGGGGATAAGGTGGGGGTTCATCTGCTGGGTTGAAGAGGAAGAATCTGTGAAGTCAGGAGTAGACGTAGGGGAAGAGAAGGGTTTGCAAACAAGGAGGACCTGAGAGCGAGGCCAGGAGGAGCAGCGACAGGGTGCTGTCTGAGAAGGCTAAAACCTTAAATGCAGGGAATCTCACTCCACTTTTTCAGATGCTGGCAGTAGTTAAAAAGGTCGCAGATGAAGTTTGGATGTAAGGAGCCTACTGGAGGCCAATGATTGCCATTATCCAGTGGATATGTAGGCCAATCTTGGGTACAGAATTTGATTAGAAGTTTGGGCTTGATGTCTGGTGTGAGGGAGAGTGTGGCCAGATTTTTTATTAGACATTTGAGAGGTGAGGCTCAGGTACAGACGAAGAGGTGCCCATAGTCACAGGGAGAGAAGGAAGACAGAGAGAGAGAGAGAGAGAGAGAGAGAGAGAGAGAGAGAGAGAGAGAGAATAAGAGTAAGCGAGAGAGACAAAGAGAAAACCCGGGCTGGAACGGCTTTCAGGAAGCTCAGGGCAAACGGGGGTCAGGTGGGCGTCCCCAAAATGACCAGCCATCATGAGGAAATACAGAGGGCACTACCTGGGCGTCACCAGTGAAGTGCGATCTGTGAGACCCAATGGGTTCGGAGCCACGGGCAACCTGACGTCAGGAAAGTTTTTGAACGCAGCGGAAAAAGTCAGTAATGAAAACAGAACTCCGGTTCCGGCAGAATGTAGTTCCAGGACGGGAGTTCAGTTTTCCCCGAGCAGAGAGGCAGCTTCAGCCAGACACAGCAGCCCTGCAGCAAACAGCAACTCTAGCCAGCAGCGGCAGCAGAGGAGAAAAAACCACAGAGCCTCTTGTGTAAACTCAGAAGCCTCACGCCCCAAAGGAAAACGGATCACCAGAGGGTCCACTGCGACCAGTAAAGGTCTTAGTGGCAGGAATTTCCTGCCCCCTACAGGGCGTCGAGAGTGTGCCGGAAGATCAAGGTCACAAAACCAGTGGTAGCCCGAAGGGAGTTGCAGAGCCAGGGTCAGGGGAGGCTTACATATATCAGATCTGTGGTGGGTGCAGGAAGCCGGCGTCTGAAAAGAGCGGACCATGGCGGAGTGTCTCCGGGGGAGCAGGGGACGGGGCTCTTGTTAGAAAGAGCTCACCCGTATCCTCACATGGGGCACCAGAATGAAAGAACTTCCCACGCAAAGGCACTTCACTGGGAGAATTCCAATTTTATTGCAAAAACCTGTGTGCTTATATAGAACTAAGGGGAAGATGGAAGGGCTTAGATAAATGGCAGGCAAACCGTTTATTGGTAAGTTCTTTCAGATATCAGCTCTGGAGCCCAGGAATTAGTTCTTATTGGGGCTAAGGTTCCCCACCAGCGAGATTTCAAATTGGCGCCAGCGGGAGAGTTCACACAGGTGGGAACATTTGGCACCACTGCAGAAAAAAGAATGTAGGAAGAAGAAGTCCTTAGGCACCATGTTGGGGTTTTTCTCTGGGGTATGGCTGCCGTTTATACTTTTCCCAACAATGAGTATACCAGACAGTGCCTTGATTGACTGGTTTTCATGAAAATGGTGTTTAACAGAGATGCCAGAAAGTTGGATCCTGCTGAGTAGTGGGCCTAGAGCAATGGTGGGCAGGTGTGTGATAAAACATCTGTGGTGGGGCCATGTAGATCTTTCATTGGATTCCAAATGGCTTGTGACTGACATGGTGAAGCCAGCAGACCCTTATATGTAAAGGCACCTTGTTACATAGAGAGGTTTCAGGACATTGTTCAGAATCACGTTGCTATGGTCAAGGGGGCAAGCTATGTGGGATAGAGGCCTGGTTCTTGTATTCTCCTGCAGACCCTGACCCACCACACGTGACAGAAATCCCTCCTGCACTGTGTCCCCGTTGAACTCCTTGTATTTCATGAAGCAAATACCAAACTCCCAGTGCAGCAGCAAGAAACAACATGAAAATAGAGGATGACTATATGGATTCAACGTCCACACAGGGAGACATTCAGCCCCCAGGGGCCACAGTTTACCTACAATGGAAAATTCAGCACTGCTGTCTCATGTTCATTGGAAAATAAGAAACCATGTCCTCCAGGTCACATTGATGCAGACCCAGCTTTTATGGTCTCACTAGAAAGGAAGGTAAAGCTCCTGACAACAACATATATTTCAAGTGCCCAACCTCACAGGCAGTTTCTCAAGAAGTCTCTAGGCCAGCAGACCTTCAAGTTTTTGGAGGGTTTACCCTGTCCCTTACTTTTGGAAACTCCTCTACCACTTCCAAGGTTGTGAACTTCTGATCATATTTCATTCTAGATATGTATTCACGGATTTTCTAACTTTTCTCCTCTGATTGTGTCATACTTGGGCCGTAGGTGTTGTCAAGACATTGTTCTGGATGAGAGTGGGAAGATTTTCGTGTAGCACATATTTACATACACATTGGATTCATTTTTCAATTTTCCATTCAAAATACTGAATCTCTGACACTAACACATACCCTACTAGACTCTGACTACTAATCCTAATATGATGGAGAAAAATAACCCAAACAGAATAGAAATACAAGCGGTTGAGAGGAGGCATGGCGTATAGTTGGTCTTGCCTTTTGCATGATATAGGGTAAGAGTTATAAATCTTGTTAATTTTTTGTTGAAATAGTTCTCCATGTGTTTTTAAAGTTAACACATATGTGAATTTCTGTCTCCCTTTTTCTGTAGCCAATTCAGCACATGTATTTTTATATGCACATATAAAATCCTACCTGGTATCACACGTACATTTTTGTGAGGTGGCTAACTTGGGAGATACAAAGTATGAGAAGAGATGACTCCTCCTAAATGTTTTTGGAACTGAAAATTCAAACTATGAGTGAGCTTCTTAGTTGAAAAACATTATAAATAAATCCATGTTCAGTAAAATTAATATTTTTGGATCTGTGAATGATATATATTTCATGATGAATTTTGATTGGCATATATATTGCTACTTTCTAATGTATCTGTGTGATATATATATTTTCAAAATATGAAATATATGTGTCTTATTATACACTCCCTAAATAATTCACTGATGTTCATGTATGTGCTTTTATAATCAACTTTTCATAAGATTGTTTTTAGAAATATTCATCCACCTGAAATTCATATTTGTTTCCTAGTACTGAAAACTCACTTCAGTGAATGGTGCAAACAAAGCCTTATATTTCTACAGTAACTGACCCAATTTAACATCAATGAAAGTAGATTTCTATGGGACATGATGTGTATTTTGATGTTCATTTTAATTCAACACTGGTACATTACTATTTCTTCAGTTTTTATACATCGTAGAATATACATTTCATCCACAAGTTCACAAATTGAAAGACATTTGTAACACATTCAATCACTTCCTGCTTCAGAACACATGTATTCCTCTTTGTTTTTGACTGGTTATTTCATGAGAGTTCTTTCCAAACACATTATTTTCGATTTCCATAATCAATTTTGAAGCAAAACTCACACACATTTTATGATAAACTACAACCCTAATATTACCATTAGATATATAACTGGTTGGAATGAATGTATGTATATCAATATAAGATTTCCTGTGTATTTTGGGATATCAATTTATTCCAATTTCTAAATTTGGAAACAGTTATATTATTTATTCACAGTATGGTCTATTCATGCATTCTCTCTATATTCATACACACATTGTACACCTATTTGTGCCCCCAATACTAATTTATATCTCTTCAAAATATTGCTCTCAGAAATGGTGCAACAAATACTCATGTCAACTGATCTACATATACATTTTATCACAGTAATATTCTGGCCATAAAATGCAAAGTCACACTTACGACTGTACCAAAGCCTAAATGGAATATGAGTATGGATTATGAAAATCACCCATGTCCAGGTTGCCTAATGCTCTCAAATGTCAATACTATTGGTGACTACATATTTGTTTCTTCCTAAGATTATTTATTCAAACTCAAGCCTGTCGAAAATGTCTAATCCTATCAATCACTTTATCATTTGCTGATTTTCTAATGTCTCTATTGATATCTGCTTTCCTACATATTTTCCCCAGTTCATCATTGTGACTGACTCTTCACATGTGCTGACATTTACATTTTCTCTCTACCCAAAACCCTATTGCTAAAGAACTTTTTGTCCAAATCATATACTCACTCTTTTTCCTAATCCTACCAACTATCTTCCTAATCCTACCAACTATCCTTTTTTGACTGGATGTTCTCTTTGACATTCAATCATCCAAGGTACAAGGTCCTATGCCATTGTGTATAGATTTATCTGAGACACATGTGCAGAACATAATTCAAACCTAAGTATCCCAATCAAGGATCCAAAGCCCTTCTGGGCTTCAAATCTTACCTAGATTTCTGTTTTCATAAATATATTTCCCCTCTATATATTCTAATAAATGTTGCAGGTTCCCAATAACATTATTCATCCAGCAGAATGATTCCTAAGCCAAATCAAACATGTTATTAACCCTAACCATACTCTGTTTCCTCAATCTAACTTTACAGAAAAGCAGGGACAGAGTTGGTCTTACAATACAGGAATGTAAGAAATCTTCCACCTGCTGAGAAATGAAAAGGTCCATGCAGAAATGAACCCTGGGGAAGCTATAGGAAGCTATGAAGGACCTGAGAGAGCAAAAGTCATCTTCCACGACAAACAACCTGGTCAGGATGAAGGGGTGTGTCTGAAGCAGTCTCTCTTTTCTTAATGTAGAGAAGATGGACAATACCAGGCCTGTGTGGAGAGCTGTTCCCGGGTGCCTATGTTTGATATACCATTCAAACTTGTGAAAGTGTCACAGGAAGTAGGGGCAGCCTCCATCAATTGGGACACTTGGAAGCAACTATTAGGACAAAGTGGTTGCCAAGGCAGTGACCTCATTCAGTTCCTGAAGGAAGTGACCTACATCACTTTCTTGGTGATGGAACTCTCTGAACTAGGGATCCAGGAAGACAGGCACCCAGAGGCAGTCCCAGTCCCAGTCCCAGTGGCCTCACATGTTTGGATTTACCAAGGACAGAATGAGTCTTTCTTGGTAACTACTGATGTGAGGATGGCCAAATGCCAGGAAGGTCTGAAGAGGGGCCTTTCCTGAGTAAGCAGGTAGTGTCTCACCACTGGCACCTTACAACTTCACAGTGTTGGCCAAGGAGTCCACATCTGACATAGGACAGCCCATTTTGAAGTAACATACTATGGCCCATCAGTCAGAGGAAACTCCGGATAGTCATAGACCTACTTGGGGGAAGGAGGTGACTTTTTGGGTGTGGGTGTGAGTTTGTGGTTTTGTCTCATGATCTGAGAATAGGTAGGAAAGTCGGTTTGTTAGGATTGGAGTGGACTGTTTCTAGTAAGTCTTTTGACAATGCGAGTGTTTCTATGTCTGTTTATCCCACTGTGTCCGTGGTTGTAGACATTAGAAAAGAGAATGCATCAATGGATGTGTCCTGAATAGAAGAAAGCTTCACAACATTCATCCTGCCCAATTTATGAACGGATTTTGTCTTGCCTAATGGATGGGCAACAACCACTGTCTTCCTAAATTCCTGTTTTCTTCTTGAATTCTGGCCACTCTCCAGAATAGGCTCATGGTTTTGTTTCCAAGACATGAACCACCTCCAAGCTCTGTGACATGGCTATGTACTGGATAGCTGAAGGGAATGGGATCATCTCAGAAAATTCAGATATCATTTTAGAAACCCTGCCTTGGGCCATTTGCTTACCTATTGTTCTGTTGCCCTGAATGTCAGAAAGGTCTTTGCCTCAGGCCACCCCTTTTTGAAGCCTGAAGAAAACGGTTTTCAATGGAAATTAATGGGCATCACCTGTAGATCTTTGCTTAATTGCTTTGGAAAGGGATGTGTCTGCATCAGACTCTTGGCCATGTTTGAGGTTGTTGAATAGATTTTCAGCACCTGATGCATCTAACGAACAATTACATGTGTGCTTCCAAAACCAAAATGGCCAAAAAAGCAGTCATTGTGGATGAAGTTTCTCGCCTTCCTCTGTAAGATTACTGATCTCCATCAAGTGAAAATAGGGATCCTTTTTGTCAAATGAGTTCTTCAAACCCTACAGAGGATAGCCCATAGGTGCTTGGGTTTTCTCATGATTCCAATTCACATAAAGAATCTATACCCGAGAGTCAGTAGGCCTCAAATTGGAGAATCAGAGCAGTGTTTACGGCAGGCTCATTTGATAACTCCTGGTTCTCAGAAAGGGTGTCCAGGCAACCCTGACTTTAGGCAAATGACGGGCAAGGGAGGTTATTTTGTACACTGTCTTGGGCTGAGCCCCTCATGGAAACCTCCAGCCACAGGTTATGATGAGTGTCTATATGGAAGAAGATGAGGGCCTTGTGGGAGTGCTTTGGTTTTAATTGTGGTCATTTGTTTGGTGGTTGGAAGTGATGACTGGGTCTATCTGGGCTTGAACTCTGGTGTGATTCCACTTATAGTCTGAGTTCTCGAACTGATCTCAGAGAAATATTGCCATAAATTGTGTTCAGATTTTAGGAGGCCACGCATGGGATTCTCCCTTGGAAACTGAGATCAAATACAAGGGTGGCTTTCCACAGAGCCTCGGAATATCAGCTAGAATATCACATGATTTTATTCTGAAAGATTTGGCAGCCATTGTTGACAGTCAGAACACCCATGGACGTCACATTAAAGACCTCAGTGGGCCTGGCTTCATGTGACCTTTTGACCACTCTATGGGAAGACTTGCCTGTGAGATTTCTCCAGAGAATTTATTGAAAATAGCTTCCTCACCATTTAATATTTCCTGAATGAACTGAAACCCACAGTGCCTCCAACTTCATCCATGAAAAATGGCTAGATAAATACAATGAAATCTTTGAAATTCCCTTAACCAGGTGGCACTGGAGAACCTTTAGATGTCTTGTTGCTGATCATGAGTGTACCAGAGAATGCCATGATTGACCGGGTTTCATGAAAATGGTGTAGAACAAAGATGCCAGTAAGTTGGAGCCTGCTGAGAAGTGGGCCTATTGCAGTGGTGGGTGGGTGTGTGATAATACATCTGTGGTGTGGCCATGAGGATTTGCCATTGCCTTCCAAATGGTTTGTGACTGACATGGTGCAGCCAGCAGACCCTTCTATGTAAAGGCATCATTTTATATGGAGAGGTTTCTGGGCTAAGTTCAGAGTCAGATTTCTATGGACAAGGGGGCAAGCTCTGTGAGATAAAAGCCTGGTTGGTGCATTCTCCTTCAGACCCTGACCCACCACAAGTGACAGAACTTTCTTCAACACTGGGTTTCAGTTGAACTCGTTGTATTTCATAAAGCATATACCAAACTCCCAGTACAGCAGCAAGAAACACCACAAAAAGTGGAGGATGACCAAATGGCTTCACAGTCCAAACGGGGAGACACTTAGTATCCAGTGGCCACAGTTTACCTACAAAGAGAAAATTCAGCACTGCTGCCTCATGTTCATTAGAATACAAGAAACCATGTCCTCCAGGTCACATATATGCAGACTCAGCTATTGGTATCACTAGAAAGGAAGCTAAAGCTCCTTACAACAACATATATTTCAAGTGCCCAAACTCAGAGGAAGTTTCTCAAGAAGTGTTTAGGCTGGCAGAGCTCCATGTTTTTGGAGTGTTTACCTGTTAGACCAGGACACAAGAATAGACCACTGACTCTAATTAAAATCAAATTAAATTAAGCTTATTATTTCCACTGGCTGTGCTACCTCTCCCTCACAAAACGGCGGGAAAAAGGCAGCAACCACAGCTTTCCTACAGGCAGCTTAATAGCCCAGAAAATTACACAAAAGGGGGTTTACAGATAACAGAACTCTGACAAACATCACACTAATGGCAGTCTACATTTTTTTTGCTGTCCCTACATCAGAGTTCATGAAGACCATTAGAGCCTCAGAGAGGGTTGTTGTCTGGCCAGAGAAGGCAAATATTTATGATGTGTCACTAAAGTTTCAGAGAGGGCTGCTATCTGGTCAGAGAGCCGGGCATGGGTGAGTTCAAGGCGTGGGCAGGCATTCCAAGCAGGTTTAGAATTTGAAGTAATTTATGGTAAAGCCAAAATTATCTTTTCATCGCTTTTTGGCAAGATGGCTCCCAATTTAAATTAAAGATCAGGTTGGGTCTATCATTCCCGCCTTTTCTTTGTGTCCCTTTCAAATCTTTGATAGATTACGGGAAGAGCACTGAGGAAATTTTAATCCCTCAGGTAAGAGTCTCCAAATTTTTAGAACTCACCCAAAACCGATCTCCCTGATTTTACCTGACTTAATTAATTACTTATATTGATAGTCTATTTATCTTTCTCTCCATTGTTATAAGAAGAGTGGTGTCACTCATTTTTTCTTCTTCTGACCTGAGACAGGGTGACATGAGTGGGCATGGGATGAGGGACATGAGTTGCCTTTTAGAAGTCAGTTGAGGGACATGAGTTGCCTTTTAGAAGTCAGTTCGGTTTGAAGTCTGATTGGGGAAGAACAGGTTGTAAAGTCATCTGGGGATGGGTTCTTCTATGAGAGAAACAAAAACCATGAGTACTGAATAAATGTTGCAGCACCTGGAACATGTCACTGTATAGAAGTTCCCTCACCAGTCTTTAATATCCCCAGTTATCAGGACTGTCAATTTAATATTTAACTTTTACTGTTACACTTGTCCCTCCCCATAAGATACAGTTTAATAATTTAATGTCATCTGATCTTGTAAAATCCTGTTACTAGTATGACCTCTGTGTCTCTTTGTGAAACCTTTAATTCTGTTACTCAGGGCTGGATAATTGTACTAGCAAACACCAAGCCAACCTGTGTAGGTTAGGAATATCTGTAGGCCTTAAACTGAAAACTTATCCCTGTGGCAGGTCTTCTTGATAGTCTCTTTTTATAAGTATCAGGCATTCCTGTCTGAGAATTCTTCTTTGTAGCCACCAGTCTTACTTATTTTGGGAGGCAAACATAAAGTGCATACCTTAACATTATATTATTATTATTATTATTATTATTATTATTATTATTATTATTATTATTATTTAAAATGCCCAGGAATGGATGTATTTTGTTCTTAACTGTCTTTGCTAAGTGTTTAAGATGAAGCAGTCAAACTGACTTTTGTTTCCATCTATTGTTAACAGTCAGCTGACCTTTTATGGGAGTCAATTCTGGGGAAACTTGAGAGCAGATTCTCAGTTCTGCTAGTGCCATTTGCGCTAGGTGGGTCCAGATCTTGCTTGACCATTTGGCTTCCCTCGGAAGCATCAGGGATGTCTCCTTTCTTTGATGACTCTCCTCTTCGTAACAAATACACTGATTGGCTTTCTGTTCTCCAGTGGTCTCATTAATCTCCCTGATCAGGAGGAGGTTATGTGGCTCAGAGTTTCAAAGCTCTTTAGAGAAGTCCCCTGTTCCCTGGATTCAGACTGACTCATAGGGCAAAAGCCAAATATTGGTTTTCTTGGCTCTTTTCATTTAACTTTAATTTTAAATCCTAATCTTAAACATCCAGCAAATAAATTTTAACAGCCTTATATTAAGAGTACTGGGCTTTAATGTCTATAACTATATAATTATCTTTTTTTAATTGTTATCTGTATTATTCTGTCTGTATTGTAAGTAATGACTTATTATATTGAATAAACCCATGTTGTGTTCTTAAAGCAACACGTTTGTAAAACAGTAACAGAGAATCTTTAGATCACTTATAAGAAAATTTCAAAATAAAATTAACAAAAGTAAAAATACTTAGCTTGTGTAACAGCTACCCTGAATTTTTTGGCTGAGTTATACATTATATCCCCTGTTTGAGATCCTACGTATATTGACCTTAAAAAAAACCCAACTTTTTAACATAACTTTAAAGAAATATTATCTAACCTACTGGTTTCGTAGTCATTCTCACATGTAGTAAGATGGGACACAGAGCCTTATCTCAGCTAAGGCAGGGCTCTTTATAAATCTTAAGTATTTTAGTTCTAAAGCTAATCCTTATTTTTAAATATCATTTGACAAAGTTTACATAAATTGTTTGAGGTCACATGAACATTAGCTAACACCATATGATATCACATTTAAAACATGAATTAAAGAAAGGCTGAAAGTTTTTAACCTTTACATCGATTAGGCTCTCATTAACTAAAAAATACATTTAAATTGTTCCCCAATGTAAAAAGTAACATAAAAGTTTACATATCTTATTGATAACAGGTAAATAAATCCCCAATATATTTTTTACCATACAACTTCAGAGCACCAGCTTGATATAATGCTCTTTTAAAGTTTCTACCTTACAGACTTGCATACCTATAAGATATTAAAACATTGATAGCATCACAATTACATTGATGTTTCTACATTAACCAAGTTTAGCTTTTAAAGCAATGGCAGTACAGTGCTCTAAAATAACAGTTCTTATTTAATCAGTTGTTTAATTTTTATGGTTGCTTGCTCTGGAGAAAATAAAACTTAATAAATACAACGTTATGGGTAAACTTATGTTTTAAGAAATTTTTGTCTCATTAACCCATGACTTATTTTTATATTCTTATACAGACTTTAATAAGAACTTATTCAGACCTTAGTAAATCAATCAGATATCTAAGAAAAGTACTCATGAATGAGCAATCCCATATCAAATTTACTTTACTTATTTATCAAAATACTAGAGAAATGTATTGACAGTGTAAACCATTTTTATGTTGAAGGAAAGGTCCTAGAACCAAGGCATATTAGACATTTTGTAGATATTAATATTTTATTAAATTTTTGAACACCTAAAAAAATTGTAAGCTTAAATTTAAAGACATTGATTTTTATCTGTTTATCCAATTTAAATTGAAACATTTAAATCACGTGAATTAAAGATCTTTGGATCTCCTATTTAAATTTGTTTTAATGAGCCCTTTTTTATGAGCGCTCCTTGTATATGTTAATTTGTGTATCATATATATGATATACGGACATATGTATATGTAGACATATAACACATAACAAAAGTGTGCACACATAATAATAGTAAAGGCCTTGTAGCTTTTCTCAGGTGAAATCTCCATTGCAATGTTTCAAAAAGTCTACAGTTGGTCAAAGATAGAACTGATCTGAAAAACATTAACCTAGGTCTGTATGCTCAAAATCATGAGCTCAAAAAAAAAAGTATCTAAGGAAAAAAAAAAGAGTCCTAGAAAAAGTGACTGGCTAGTAATTAGTAAATACCATACAATTTACTTTTTTTTTCCCTTAGGCCTCAAATCAGTCTCCTACTAAGCTTTCAGGCTTCTTTCATTTACATTTCAATATAAATCATGGCTGAGGTCTGGAAGGAGCAGGAAAAACTGCTATTCTGAGCAGACACCTCAGGCCTAAGGCATTTTAACCATAATTTTGAGGTTCGGATGTTGAAAATTATGATACAAATTTAAGATACAATTCACAAAATTTTATATCTTTACATCTTGTTTTGTCAACAGATACCATTCTATGATTTACTATCCTTGTCCAAATTAATGCAGTGGTACACACAGTGACATTTTCCGAGGCTATCCAATTCAAAATTGGTGAAAAAAAGACTGTATGATTGGGAATTTACTTGCCAACTTGGAAGTAGAGTTCTTCAGTTTTCCATACTAAGTATTTAAGTTCTCTGGCATGAATTATCTGAAATCATAAACTAAACAATTACCTAAACCCGACTTTTAACTGCAAGATTCTGCAATGCTTCAAAAACCCATTCAGATACCAGATTGTTAAAATAAAACATCATCATTTAGACACACATTCAGCTAAGATCATTCCCAAGAAACAATTTATAATATCAACACATTATTGCACATGTCTTAAAGGGCCAGATACAAAGACACAAGACAGACAGAAAGGAGGTTCAGACTATGGCTGTCAGAGAGAACCGTTTAAACCAGAGCAGATAAGAGAAAAATCTCCTACACCAGTGTGCACCATAGATATCCACAGGGGGGGGACCACATGTTTTAACAGAGGGGAAACCTGAAATGTAAAATAAAGTGTCTCCATGGTGACTTCACTGCATTTAGTGTCCCCTTTTTCTTTTTCTCTTTTTTAACAAGACAGAGGTGGCATAATTCTTACAGTGCGGGGAGGAAGGAGGTAATTCCCTGAATCAACAGGGCTTTGGCAGCTGCTGGGAGTCCCTCAGTCCCTCCTTTTACTTACAGGATTAGCTCCTCTTGTTCAGTTCCACACCAAGCATGCTTCATCTCCTAATATTTCAGTAGACAGCTCTCACAAAGTTCCGGGGTGGAGGGCGGGTACCAAATTTGTAAATTAAAGTTCGATTCCTCAACTTGACGCCAATTAATACCAATTTAATAATGAGGACTGAGTTTTGAGAAAAAGAAAAAGGGAGGTTTATTGCTTTGCGAACAAAGGAGAAACACAGGGGACTCTGCCAAAGGTTGTGACGCTCTTGATCTGGAGTGACAAGGGGTTTTAAAGGAGTTTCACTTGTTAACCTGGGAGATGCTCAGTTCTTAGGTCCCCAGCAAGCATTGCCCTCTGCAATGGGTGTGCTCCAGGCAGCCAGCTAGGAGCTTCTATCATCCTGCTTAACAAAGGCGAGTAAAGTTCATCGCAGTTCCCTAAAACACAGTCCAAAGGGGTGTCAGGCTTACTCTCTTTATTACCTATTTTTACGTCCAAAATCCTTAAGTTTTTACCACTGAAATCACACAACAAAATGAACAAAAACAAACAAACAATCAAAAAAATAGAACACAAAACAAAACACAAAAAACAGAAACCATGCGCCTAAACAGAAAAACAGTGGAACAGTGCAACATCTTGCTATAGCTCCAGGGTAGGAGTGCATGCGTGCCAGTCGGCCCCTCTCTACAGTTCCAGAGGAATTCCCTACAGAACAGAACAGAGGACAGAACGATTCTGGTTACTCTCCTGGAAAGGAGTATATGTGAGCCTCCCCAGGCCACATCTCTGTCATCAGAAGAGATCTCCCTTAACCGGATATCAGATGTTATAAAAGCCCCACTTACCTATGGAGGACTCCTCCACCAGGTGCTTGCTAATAGTTTTAGTGCAAAGGTTCACTGCAGTGCTCCCCGGACTAAAGGCTCTCTTCCTAATATAGAGAAGATGGACCAAATCAGGCCTGTGTGGAGAGCTGTTTCTTGGTGCCTATGGTTGATATACCATTCTAATTTGTGAAAGTGCCACAGAAAGTAGGGTAAGCCTCCTTCTCATGGTACGCTTAAAAGCAACTGTTTGGAAAAAGTGGTTGCCAAGGCAGTGACCTCATTCAGTTCCTGAAGGATGCAACCTCACCTCACTTCCTTGGTAATGGAACTCTCTGAACTTGGGATGCAGGAAGCCAGGCACACAGAGTCAGTCCCAGTCCCAGTCCTAGTGGTCTCACTTGCTTCAATTTAACAAGGACAGAGTCAGTCTTTCTTGGTACCTACTGATGTGAGGATGGCCAAATGCCAGGAGTACTCTGAAGAGGGGCCTTTCCTAAAAAAGCAGGTAGTGGCTCACAGCTGGCTCCTGACCACTTCACAGAGTTGGATATGGAGACCAGATCTGAGACAGGATAGGCCATATCTGGGGAACATAGTATGGCCCAGCAGTCAGAGGACACTCCGGATAGTGAGAGACCTATTTGGGGGAAGGAGGTGCCTTTTTGGGTGTGGATGTGTGTTTGTGGTTTTGCCCCATGTTCTGAGAAGAGGTAGGAAAGTCGGTTTGTTTGGTTTGGAGTGAACTGTTTCTAGTAAGTTGTTTGACAAGGCGAGTGTTTCTATGTCTGTGTATCCCACTGTGTCCGTGGTTGTAGACATTAGAAAAAGAGAATGCATCAATGGATGTTTCCTGTCTAGTAGAAAGTTTCCCAGCATTCATCCTGCCCAATTTATGAATGCACTAGGGCTTGCCATATCGATGGGCAACACCTGCTATCTTACTAAGTTCCTGTTTTCTTCCTGAAATCTAGCCACTCTCCAAAATAGGCTCATGCTTTTGAGTCCACGATATGTACCACCTCCAAGCACTGTGACATGGACATGTACTGGATAGCTGAAGGGATTGGCAAGCATCTCAGAAAACTCAGATATCGATGTGACCAGGAAAGTCTCAGTGGAGAACCCCTGCAATGGGCCTTTTGATTGCCTATTTTTCTGTTGCCCTGAATGTCAGTAAGTTCTTTGCCTGAGGCCACGCCTTTGTGAATCCTGAAGAAAACAGTTTTCAAACGGAAATGAATGGGCACCACCTGTGGCTCTTTGCTTAATTGCTTTGTAAAGGGATGTGTCTGAATCAGCCTCTTGCTCCTGTGTGAGCCTGTAGCTTAGATTCTCAGCACCTGATGGATCTAAAGAACGATCCCATGTGTGGATCCAAAATCAAAATGGCCAAAAATCAGTCACTGTGGATGAAGTGCCTCACATTCTTCTGTAAGGTTCCTTACCTACATCAAGTGAGAATAGGGATCCTTTGAGTCAAATGAGTTCTTCAAAGCCCTGCAGATGCTAGCCCATAGGTTCTTGGGTTTTCTTATGAATCCAATTCAAATAAAGAATCTAAACCCCACAGTCAGTAGGCCGCAAATTGGAGAACAGAGCTGTATTAATGGCACACATATTTGATAACTCCTGGTTCACAGGGAGGGTGTCCAGGCCACCCTGACTATTGGCAAATGAGGGGAAAGGGAGCTTATTTGGGACACTGTCTTGTGCTGCACCTCTCATGGAATCCTCTTGCCAGAAGTTATGGTGAGTGTCTATATGGAAAAAGATGAGTGCCATGTGGGAGTGTTTTGGTTTTAATTGTGGTCATTTGTGTGGCGGTTGGAAGAGATAATTGGGTCCACCTTGGCTTGAACTTCAGTGTGATTCCCCTTAGAGTCTGTGTTTTGGAATTGACCTCCGAGAAGGTATAAAGTCCTATGCCATTGTATATCCATATTTCTGGGACATCACTACAGAATGTAATTCAACGCTAAGTATACCAATCAAGGGCCCAATGAACTTCTGGGCTTCAAATCTTACCTAGATTTCTGTTTTCATACTTATATTGAAAGGTTAATAAAATAGGTACTTGTCACTTCTTGATTTTCTGTATGCTTAACAAAACACTGTTGAAATCTTGAGAACTGTTTGCTATTCTTGTTCCCAGAATGTGCTGTCCCCAACTGCCAAACTGCAGAATGTACTCGGTCAACCAGTTGCACGCAAACCGCCCACTCGCACTTACCCATCAATAAACTTTCCTTCCTGCCCTCTCCAAGGAAAATATATAAGCACTTCTTAAGCTGTTCTCAGGGCTCTCTGCTCTATTCAAGTGAGCTCTGAGCCCTTGCATGCCGGACTCCCAATAAAGCCTTTGCTGTTGCATGAGACAGTCTCTTGGTGGTCTCTTCCACCCACCCTCGCCCGATCTTTACATCTGGTGGCCCCAGTGAGATCCGGCAGCCGCAGATGAAAGACCCCCAACGGGCTCCTCTGGGGATAAATAAGGCCCCTCTTTCTGGTTTCAGGATTCAGGTTAGGGTTTCACAAAATGGCTATTGGTAAAGAGCGTGAGCTCTCTCCCATGGTGGCTGACACACATGTAACAGAGCCACAGGCCATGTCCCTGGGGAATGAACTCATGAAATCGAGGAACAATAGTCTCCTTTATTCAGTGATATTTTGTTTCGGATTCGGTATTGCCAGCCCATCATGTTTTGCCGGCTACTCAGTCATGGTCTCAGTATTGGACGTCCATTGCCTGTCTTTATTGTCTTGTCTTGTCTGTGTCTTGTGTCATTGCTTTTATTGTCTGTGTATATTTCATTATGGGACAGAGCACTTCAATGCCTCTGTTCATGACCCTTGATCACTAGACCAAAGTCTTCTTAAGGGCTCAGAATCTTTCTTTTTCAGTAAAACGCCGGATCTTGCAGATTCTGTGTCTCAGAATGACCCAACTTTGTAGTCAGATGGTCCCTAGAAGGATCTTTCTACTTCGCACTAATTTGAAAAGTTCGAGATATTGTCTTTTAGCCGGGGCCACGTAGACGTCCAGATCAACAGTCATATATCTTAACTTGTCAGGACCTCTGCAAATCTCCTCCTCCAAGGGTGAAGCCTTTCCTTGTCCCTGCACGGACTCCTACTCCTTCCCCCATGATTCTATCTCTTTAACTCTCTGCTCCTCCTCCTGCACCCTCTGTTCTCCCTGAGTCTCAAGACTCTACTGGACTCTCCTCCCCCTCCTTATCCTCTGCTTTCATCCCCCAACTGCCAACACCCTCTAAGTGATTCCCCTGCTGCTGACTCAGCCTCTCCACCATTCAAAGAAGCTAGGATGGCCCAGCGCCATCCAGATGACAGTCCCGTGGCACACAGAGCCCCTCATTCCCTGGAGGAAGCTGGCCCGGCTAAAAGAACTCAGAGAACTCGCCAACGTTTTTACACCTGCCTACTTGGGATAACTGCCAACAACTCCTAGGGACTTTCTTTATGACAGAGGAATAAGAGAAAAACCTCCAAGAAGCTAAAAAAAAAATATCCTCGGACCTGATTGGCGACCCACACAACTTCCCAACATAATCAAAGCCAGCTTACCCTTAAACCAACCCAACTGGAACCCCAACACCTTTGAAGATAAAGAGCATCTGTCCAATTATTGCCTGGCTCTAATAGCAGGTCTCCAAGGGGCTGCTATGTGACCAACTAATTTGGCCATGGTAAGAGAAATTATTCAAAGGCCTGATGAATCTCCCTCTTTGTTTCTAGAAAGAATTATGGAGGCATATAAAAGATATACTCCTTTCGATCCTCAGGCAGCGGATCAAAATTCATCTGTAACAATGGCCTTAATTGGGCAAGCTGCCATGGATATTAAAAAAATTTAAAAGAGAGATTTAGTCAGAGAAGCTGAGAAAGTATACTATAAGAGAGAAACAGGGAGAAAGAAAGGGAGCAAAGGAAGGATGAGAGAAGCAAAAGACAGACTAAGGGATTGACCAAGATCCTTGTCACAACAAGAAAGAGGCCAGAAATTAAGACGTAAGGTGACAGTAAGGGTTACCTGGGGCCATGCCAGAGGCCACCCCTGGCCTCAGATCAATGTGCCTACTGTAAAAAAAAGGACACTGGGCCAAAAAGTGCCCTATAAAGAGACAGCCACGCCAGCCAGCCATTGTGACTCTGGTGCATGACTAAGAAAGTTGGGGCTCAGATCACTTCCCCTAGCTCAGGGTAACTTTTGAAGTGTAGCGGACCCCAGTAAACTTTGAAATGAATACAGGAGCAGTATACGAAGCCCTTAAGGCCCCATTGGGCCCTCTATCAAATAAAAGGTCTGTAGTTCAAAGGGCTAATGGCAGTAAATATCGGGCTTAGACTACTAAGAGGACCATGGACCTAGGTAAAGGAAAAATCCATCACTCCTTCCTAGTAACCCAGGAATGCCTGGACCCATTGATGGGCAGAGATCTGCTCACCAAGCTCTTGGCCTAAATAACTTTTAAACCTGAAGGCTACCAAATGAAATTTCTAAATCCTTTAGTATAAACTCCTATAGTTACGGCTTTAACTAAATTAGTAGAAGATGAACATCCACTCTTCACACCCCCCAAGACTGATCAAACAGGCAAGCTACGCCAGAAATGGATAACAGATTACGCAGATGCCTGGGCAAAAACTGCTGGGTTAGGCCTGGCCGTGAAACAACCTCCAATAACAGTGGAGTTAAAAACCTCAGCCTCCCCAATTAATGTCAAATAATATCCTCTAAGCAAAAAAAGCTAAAGATGAGATAAGGCCCCATATTCAGAAATATCTGACCTTAGGCGTCCTAAGGCCCTGTCAATTGGCCATGAACACTCCCCTGCTACTAGAAAAAAAAGCCAGGAACCGGGACAATCGCCCTGTTAAATACCTAATAGAGATCAACAACAGAGTGCAGGACATTCACCCCACGGTACCTAATCCGTACAATCTGCTTAGCACTCTGAACCCTGAGCGGAAATGGTATACTGTTCTGGACTTAAAAGATGCTTTCTTTTGCTTGCCTCTGCATAAAGATAGTCATTTGCTGTTTGCTTTCGGGTGGGTAGACCCAGAAACCTGAACGTCTGGTCAACTAACTTGGACTAGACTCCCACTGGGGTTCAAAAACTCCCCCACTCTCTTTGATGAAGCCCTCCACAGAGATCTCAGCAATTTCAGAACTACGCACCCCAAATCACCCAGCTTCAATACATGAATGACCTGCTACTGGCAGCCAACACCAAGGAAAACTGTGAGTCTGGGACCCAAGCACTATTATATGAGCTTGCTCAACTCGGGTATAGAGTTTCGGCCAAAAAGGCCCAAATTTGCTGGCATGAAGTAATCTTCCTGGGCTGTTTCCTTAGGGGCAGTAAACGATGGCTCACTGAGCCCAGAAAACAAAGCATTGCCTAGATACCACCCCCATCTAACAGGAGACAACTCAGAGAGTTTCTTGGGACTGCTGGCTTTTGCAGGTTATGGATACCTGGGTTTGCGTTTTAGCTGCTCCTTTATACCCGGTGTTAGAGGGAGATGCCCAATTCCAATGGACCCCTTATCACCAGGAAGTTTTTTATAATATCTATGGACACTGACACTGAACACCTCAACTTCACTGAGCTCAGGCTGCAATTACAGAAAGCCCTACACTACGTTAAAAATGTACACCAACTCACTCACCTTGGTTCAATGAAACTGCAGGCATTCCTGTAGGATTAAGAACAGAGTTTTCCACTAACCGACTCACAGCGAAAGAAAATAACTGAACGGGTAACAAAAGCCTGTTGAGTCCGTCAATTGGTTAATGCTTACCCTTCCAGTTTCCTAGAGGAAAGCACCTATGAGGAACCAGAAAACGACAATTTTGGGAAGTGGACAATAGTGAAATTAAGCCAGCAAGGTATGGACTTAAATACCTCCTAGTCTTTGTAGATACATTTTCAGGATGGACTGAAGCCTTCCACACATACACACACACAAAAAAAAAAAAAAACTGCACAAATGATTTTCAAGAAGATTCTGAAAGATATTTTTCCAAGATACGGTCTGCCTAAGGTAATAGGGTCTGATAATGGACTGGTGTTCATGGCCCAGGTAAGTCAGGTGTTAACTGGGACCCTGTGGATTAATTTTAAGTTACATTATGCTTATATACCCCAGAGCTCAGGACAGGTAGAAAAAATAAATAGAACCATTAAAGAGACCTTAACAAAATTAAGCTTAGAGCCCGGCATAAAAGATTGGATTATGCTCCTGCCTTATGCACTGTTTCATGCGAGAAATATTCCCTCTCTTTCTTTGTGTAACCTCACCCCCTATGAAATTCTCTATGATTCCCATCATCCAGTAAGGGACCTAACCCCAACTCTAAGGCCTAACGATCACTTCCACACCCCCTTGCTTGACAGACTTAAAGTCATTGAAAGAACTCAGCGATACCTGTGGAAACAGCTGGCCACTGCCTACCAACCAGGGGAGGAGGGGACTCTAAATCAATATCAAGTAAGAGACTTCGTCTACATAAGACAACATCAGGTGTCATCCCTGGAACCCCACTGGAAAGGAACATACCAGGTGCTACTTACAAAACCTAAAGCGGTAAAAGTAGACGGAATCACTTTTTGGATCCATGCCTCTCATCTCAAGCCTTCGCTGTGTCCAGACTCTTGTTGGAAACTGGAAAAGCCTGGTAACCATTTCAAATTGCGTATTCGCTATGTGGATAAGACTATAGACTCTCCCCTTGGCCACCAGTAGTTCTAACCCTCATCACCCGGTTCAGCAGCAATGGCTGATCACAAATCCTACTAGACAAGAAGTATGGTCTATCTCGCATACAGGCCCCATAGAGACCTGGTGGCCATCTCTCCACCCAGACATTTGTCAGGTCGGTATAGGTCTTTCCTATTGAGATATCCCTGATGAAGAGGATCTCACTAAAATTCCATTAAATCTCTTCTGTACCATAGATAATGGAAACAAACATTATGGATGCAGGGACACGCGAGACAGATTCAGGTTGGCTAGCCTAGATTACTATGTTTGCCTGGTGGACTATCAAAGCCACAAACAGCCACGGCTGTGTGGGGGAGAAGCCGACTTCTTGTGTAAGTCAAGGGAATGTGAGCATACAGGGGCTCCCTGGTGGAACCCAAACTCCTCATCAAATTCAGTACACAGCATTGGCCATATTACCAATTAGACAACCAAATACTATGGCCCCCAGAGGGTTCTCTAGATCATCAAATTCTGAGTGACATTTTTAACTTCGGCAAGTTCTCAAAAGGGGGAAATTTCCCTATGTGGAATCCTTTTTCCTCTTTTGCTCACATCCTGTACTATGCTTCTCCAATAGTTCCTCACCCTCAGCCTTCTGCTCTAGACTCTCTGCTATCACTCCCATCTTAGCAACCTGATTTCTCCTCTCCAATTACTAAATATAAAACCCAAACCTCCGCTGGTTCTCAGAACATTGCCCCGTTGCTGAGGTAGCAGGTACCGAGGTACCCCTTCACCCACTCACTCCTCTCTTTTCCTGTCAGGGCCTGCACTAGGTCCCACCAAGTCCTCTAGCAAGCTAACCCAAAGCTCAAACCAGCTGAGAAGAGCCCTCGGACCCCTATCCACGATGTAATAAAAATGGCATTTAAAGTTGGTTTGTCATCACTGAAAAGAGGTTTCTAAGAATTTAAAGTCCCTCAAAGGCTTTTTGGAATATTTACTCCCATCTTCCCCTCTGCTCTACCTGTTCTAATGCTCAAGTTTTGTTCTAGGAAAATCCCAAACCCCTTTACCATTTTTCTTTTACATCTCTCTTTTCTCATTCTTAGATTCACGGAGCTGCTCTCAGCCTAGACTACCCCGTCTTCCCCCTCTGTACCAGGTCCACAGAAATGTCTTAAATGACCTTCTCCAGAAGTCTTCACCAAGGCTTACTTTAGGTCTTTCAGCAAAAGAGTCCCTCTGAAAGAGTTCAGTGTACATAAACTTCCACTTTTCGTGTTGCCCTGTTCTACTTGGCCACTGGCTGGAAAAATCACCACCCCTAAGCTAGACACTGCCTTTCCAGTTTTTCACAAAATATGTGAACAAGGCCTCTGGCCTTGAGCTGGGGCTTCACCGAGATGCCTACATTTCTAAGATAAAAAAGTTAGAAACTGGTCTCCATGGTGACAGCTGGCAGGGAGAAAAAAAAGAGACAAAAAAGCTCTCCCCTTCCAAGGTGTCCTTGAAAAGTTAACTTGCCCAGAACAGAGGAAAAAAAAAAAAAACAGAAACAAAAACTATTTTTTGTGAATTTCTGCAGACTGTGAACTTCTGAGCCCCTTCCCTTACATGTTGGGTATAAATTCTAAAACTACCAAAACTTGGGGTTCAGGGGATTAATTGATTACAACAGAAGCAATGCCCTCTAAATCCGGATGCAACCAAATAAGAATGTTTTCCTCACTTTGGTGCTATCTTAGGTGCATTTTCTTGTCCATTCCTAAAACAGTATAATTCTATACACTTTAACATTATTTATGTTTACATAAAATGGTCAATAGATGTGATTAATTATGTAATGATGCAGATGTTTTTCAGAGTGCTCTATCATGACGTAGGTTCATTTAAAGTTCAAATAGGGGGGCATACAACCCGGTTCCACCGGGAACCTGTATCCCTCACTTTGGCCATCCTATGAGGAATAATAATTGCTGAAGGGGTGGGCATAGGAACAACTGCCCTAGTCCATGAAACACAACAAAGACACAATTAGAAGCAGAAATAGACCAAAGCTTAAAGACATTAAAAACCGAAATCACAGCTTTACAGGAATTTTAACCTCTCTCTCTCTGAAGTTGTTTTACAGAGCAGGCGAGTGTTGGACCTCCTCTTCATGAGAGAAAGTTGCCTTTTTGCTTGCATTGAGGGAAGAATGTTGTTTTTATGCCGACAATACTGGAGTTGTAAAAGAATCTATGAGTAAATTAAGAAAACGACTTGAAGAGCGTCAAAGAGAGACAGAGGCCCCAGAAGGGAGGTTTGATTCTTTGTTCACATAGTCAACCTGGTTAACTATGCTTTTATCTGCCATGGCCGGTCCATTTATAATCCTCATATTATTGCTAACGGTAGGACCCTGTTTGCTCAACCGTGTAGTTTCCTTTCTAAACCAAATCGAACATGTTATTAAACCTAACCATACACTGTTCTCTCAATCTAATTTTACAGAAAAGTGGGGACAGAGTTGGTCTTAAAATACAGGAATATAGAGGATCTTCCACCTGCTGAGAAACTCAAAGGTCCATGCAGAAATGATCCCTGGAGAAGATGTAGGCAACTATGAAGGACCTGAGACAGCAAAAGTCTTCCATGGCAAACAACCTGCTCAGGATGAAGGGATGTGTCTGAATCAGCCACTCTCTTCTTAATGTATAGAAGATGGACCAAAGCAGGCATTTGTTGAGCTGCTCCTGCATGCCTATGGTTGACATACCACTGTAACTTGTGAAAGTGTCACAGTAAGTAGGGGTAGCCTCCTTCTCATGGGAACCTTGGAAGCAACTGTTAGGACAAAGTTGTTGCCAAGGCAGTGACCTCATTCCGTTCCTAAAGGAAGTGACCTCACCTAACTTCCTTGGTGATGGAACTCTCTGAACTTGGAATCCAGGAAGCCAGGCACAAAGAGCCAGTCCCGGTCCAAGTCCCAGTGGTCAAACTTATTTTGATTTACCAAGGACAGACTCAGTCTTTCTTGGAACCTACTGATGTGAGGATGGCCAAATGCAAGAAAAGCTATGAATAGGGGCATTTCCTGAGAAAGCAGGCAGTGGCTCACCGCTGGCCCCTGACAACTTCACAGAGTTGGCCAAAGAGACCAGATTTGAGACAGAACAGGCCATTTCCAGAGAACATAGTATGGCCCACCAGTCAGAGGACACCCCGGATAGTCACAGACCTACATGGGGGAAGGAGGTGCCTTTGTGGTGTGGGTGTGGGTTTGTGGTTTTGTCTCATGTTCTGAGAATAGGTATGAAAGGTGGTTTGTTTTGTTTGGAGTGAACTGTTTCTACTAAGTCGTTTGACAAGGTGAGTGTTTCTATGTCTGTGTATCCCACTATGTCCGTGGTTGTAGACATTAGAAAGGAGAATGCATCAATGAATATGTCCTATCTAGTAGAAAGCTTCCCAGCATTCATCCTGCCCTATTTATGAATGGACTGCAGCTTGCCTTATTGATGTGCAACACCTGCTATCTACCTAAGTTCCTGTTTTCTTCCTGAATTCTCGCCACTCTTCAGAATAGTCTCATGGTTTTGTGTTTAAGATATGTACAACCTTGAAGCTCTGTGACATGACCATGTACTGAATAGCTGAAGGGAATGGCGAGCATCTAAGAAAACTCAGATATCAGTGTGACCAGGAAAGTCTCAGTGAAGAAACCCTGCTTGGGGCCTTTTGTTTACCAATTCTTCTGTTGCCCTGAATGTCAGGAAGGTCTTTTCCTCAGTCCACCACTTTGTGAAGCCTGAAGAAAACAGTTTCCAAATGGAAATGAATAGGCATTACCTGTGGCTCTTTGCTTAATTGCTTTGGAATGGATGTGTCTGAATCAGCCTATTTGCCTTGTGTGAGGGTGTGGCTTAGATTCTCAGCTCCTGATGGATCTAAAGAAAGATCCCATGTGTACATCCAAAACCAAAATGGCCAAAAAAGCAGTCCTTGTGGATGAAGTCTCTCGCCTCTTCTGTAACTTTCCTGACCTCCATCAAGTCAGAATAGGGATCCTTTGGTTCAAATGAGTTCTTCAATGCCCTGCAGAGGCTAGCCCATAGTTGCTTGGGTTTTCTCAAGACTCCAATTCACATAAGGAATCCAAACCCCACAGTCAGTTGGCCTCAAATTGGAGAAGCGAAGCAGTATTAATGGGAGGCCTATTTGATCTCTCCTGGTTCACAAGAAGGGTGTCCAGGCCACCCTGACTTTAGGCAAATTAGGTGCAAGAGAGCTTATTTTGGACACGGTCTTGGGCTGTGCCCCTCATGGAAAACTTTTGCCAGAGGTCATTATGAGTGTCTATATGGAAAAAGATGAGCGCCACGTTGGAGTGTTTTGTTTTAAATTGTGGTCATTTGGGTGGCGGTTGGAAGAGATGACTTGGTCCACATGTTCTTGAACTCTGGTGTGATTCCCTTAGAATCTGAGTTCTCAAACTGACCTCAGAGAAGTATTGCCATGAATAGTGTTGAGATTTAAGGAAGCCAGGCATGAGTGTCGCCCTTGGAAACTAAGTTCTAGGCCCAGGATGGCTTTCCACAGAGCACTAGGCCTCTCAGCCAGGATACCACATGATTTTATTCTGAAAAATTTGGCACCCAGAGTTGAGAGTCAAAACTCATATGGACCTCACATTGTAGACCTCAATGGGAATAATATCATGTGATCTTTTGGCCACTCTTTGGGAAGCCTTACCTGTGAGTGTTCTCCAGAGCTTTCATTGAAATTAGCTTCCTAAAAATTTAATGGTTCCTGAAAGAATTGAAACTCACAGTGCCTCCAACTTCATCCTTGAAAAATGGCTAGAAAAATACCATAAAATTCCCATCACCAGGTGGCACTGGAGAACATTTGGATGTCCTGTTACTGATCATGAATATACCAGACAGTGCCTTGATTGACTGGGTTTCATGTAAATGGTGTAGAACAGAGATGCCAGTAAGTTGGACTCTGTTGAGTAGTTGGCCTAGAGCAGTGGTGGGCAGGTATGTGATAAAACATCTGTGGTGGGGCCATGTGGATCTTCCATTGGCATCCAAATGGCTTGTGACTGACATGGTGCAGCCAGCAGAACCTTCCATGTAAAGGCAACTTGTTATATGGAGAGTTTTCAGGACATTGTTCAGAATCAGGTTGCTATGGTCAAGGGGGCAAGCTATGTGGGATAGAATCCTGGTTCTTGTATCCTCAAGCAGAACCTGACCCACCACACATGACAGAACTCCCTCTTGCACTGTGACCCAATTGAACTCCTTTTATTTCATGAAGCAAATACCAAACTCCCAGTGCAGCAGGAAGAAACACCATGAAAATGGAGGATGACCATATGGCTTCACAGTGCACATGGGGAGACGTTTAGCCCCCAGTGGCCACAGTTTACCTAAAAAGAGAATTTAGCACTGCTGCCTCATGTTCATTGGGAAATAAGAAAGCATGTCCTCCAGGTCTCATAGATGCAGACCAAGCTTTTATGGTCTCACTAGAAAGGAAGCTAAAGCTCCTGACAACAACATATTTTTCAAGTGCCCAACCTCACAGGCAGTTTCTCAAGAAGTCTCTATGCCAGCAGACCTCCATGTTTGTGGAGTGTTTACCCTTTCCCTTACCTTTGGAAACTCCTCTGCCACTTCCAAGGTTGTGGGCTCCTGAGCATATTCCATTCCAGATATTTGTTCACAGGTTTTCTAAATCTTCTCCTCTAATTGTGTCTTACTTGGGGCGAAGGTATTGTCAAGGCATTGTTCTGAATGAGAGTTGGAAGATTTTTGTGTAGCACATATTTACATACACATTGGATTCATTTTTCAATTTTCCATTCGAAATACTGAATCCTTGACACTAACCCATACCCTACTAGATTCTGACTACTAATTCTAATATAATGGAGAAAAATAACCCAAACAGAATAGAAATACTAGCACTTCAGAGGAGGCATGGTGTATAGTTGGTCTTCCTATTTGCATGATATAGGGTTGGAGTTGTAAATCTTGTCAATTTTTTGTTGAAAGAGTTCTGCATGTGTTTTTAAAGTTAACACATATGTGAATTCCTGTCTCCCTTTTTCTGTAGCCAATTCAGCACATGTATTTTTATATGAACATATAGAATCCTACCTGGTATCACACCTGTATTCTTGAGAGGTGGCTAAGTTGGCAGATACAAAGTGTGAGAAGAAATCACTCCTCCTAAACGCTTTTGGAACTGATAATTCAAATTATGAGTGAGCTTCTTAGTTAAAAAACATTATACATAAATCCATGTTCAGTAAAATTAATATTTTTGGATCTGTGGATGATATATATTTCATGATGAATTTTAATTGGCATATATATTGCTACTTTTTAATGTCTCTGTGTGTATTTTGTATATATATATATATATATATATATATATATATATATATATATATATAAACACTCTAGATTTGTCAAAATATGAAATATATGTATCTTATTATACACTCCCTAAATTCATTCATGTTCATGTATGTGGTTTTATATTCAACTTTTCATAAGATTATTTTCAGAAATATTCATCCATCTGAAATACATATTTGTTTTATAGTATTGAAAACTCACTTCAGTAAATGGTGCAAACAAATCCTTATATTTTTACAGTAACTGACCCACTTTAACATCAATGCAAGTAGATTCCAATGGGACATGATGTGTATTTGGACGTTCATTTTTATACAACACTGGTACATTACTATTTCTTCAGTTTTTGTACATCATAGAATATACATTTCAGCCACAACTTCATAAATTTAAAGAAATTTGTAACACATTCTATCACTTCCTGCTTCAGAACATATGTATTCCTCTTTGTTTTTGACTGGTCATTTCATGAGACTTCTTTCCACACACATTACTGTCGATTTCCATAATCAATTTTGAAGCAAAATTCACACACTCTTTATGATGAACCACAACCGTAATATTACCATTGGATGTATAAATGGTTGGAATGAATGTATGTATATCAATATATGATTCCCTTTGTATTTTCAGATATCAATTTATTCCAATTTCTAAAGTTTGAACCAGTTGTATTATTTTTTCGCAGTATGGTCTATTCAAGCATTATGTCTATATTCATACACACATGGTACACCTCTATGTACCCCCAATACTAATTTACACCTCTTCAAAATATTGCTCCAAGAAATGGTGGTAGAAATACTCATGTCACCTGATCTACATATACATTTTATCACAGTAATATTCTGGCCACAAAATGCAAAGTCACACTTACGATTGTACCAAAGCCTAAATGGAATGTGAGTATGGATTATGAAAATCACCCATGTCCAGGTTGCCTAATGCTCTCAAATGTCAATCCTATTGGTGACTACATATTTGTTTCTTCCTAAGATTATATATTCAATCTCAAGCCTGTTGAAAATGTCTATTGGTATCACTCATTTTATACTTTGCCTGATTTCCTTATGTCTCTATTGATATCTGCTTTCCTACATATTTTCCCCAGTTCATCATTGTGACTGACTCTTCACATGTGCTGACATTTACATTTTCTCTCTACCCAAAACCCTATTGCTAAAGAACTTTTTGTCCAAATCCTATACTCACACTTTTTTCTAATCTTACCAACTCTCTTCGTAATCTTACCAACTCTCCCTTTTTGAATGGATGTTCTCCTCAACATTCAATCATCTAAGGTACAAGATCCTATGCCATTGTGTATAGATTTATCTGAGACATCTGCACAGAACATAATTCAAAGCTAACTATCCCAATCAAGGACCCAATGACCTTCTGGGCTTTAAATCTTACTGAGATTTCTGTTTTCATACATATATTTCACCTCTATAATCTTATAAATATCGCAGGTTTCCAATACCATTATTCATCCAGCAGAATGATCCTAACACAAATCAAACATGTTATTAACCCTAAACATACACGATTCCCTCAATCTACCTTTATAGAAGAGCAGGGACAGAGTTGGTCTTACAATACAGGAATGTAGGAGATCTTCAACCTGCAGAGACCTCAAAGGTCCAGGCAGAAATTATCCCTGGAGAAGATATAGGCAGCTATGAAGGACCTGAGAGAGGAAAAGTCATCTTCCATGACAAACAACCAGGTAAGGATGAAGGGATGTGTCTGAAGCAGTCTCTATCTTCTTAATGTAGAGAAGATGGACCAAACCAGGCCTGTGTGGAGAGCTGTTCCCGGGTGCCTATGGTTGATATTCCATTTTAACTTGTGAAAGTGTCAAAGGAAGTAGGGGCAGCCTCCATCTCATGGACCCTTCGAAGCAACTGTTAGGACAAAGTGGTTGCCAAGGCAGTGACCTCATTCAGTTCTAGAGGAAGTGACCTACGTCACTTTCTTGTTGATGTAACACTCTGAACTTTGGATCCAGGAAGCCAGGCACCCTGAGGCAGGCCCAGTCCCAGTTGCAGTGGTCTCACATGTTTGGATTAACCAAGGACAGAGTCAGTCTTTCTTGGCAACTACTGAATTGAAGATGGACAAATGCCAGGAAAGCTCTGAAGAGGGGCTATTTTTTTGATAAAGCAGGCAGTGGCTCACCGCTGGCTCCTGACAACTTCACAGTTTTGGTCAAGGAGACCAGATCTGACATACGACAGCCCATTTCAGGGGAACATAGTATGGTCCACCAGTCAGAGGATGCTCCGGATAGTCACAGACCTACTTGGGGAAAGAAGGTGCCTTTTTGGGTGTGTTTGTGCGTTAGTGATTTTGTCTCATCTTCTAAGAATATGTAGGAAAGTCGGTTTGTTTAATTTGGAGTGGCCTGTTTCTAGTAAGTGCTTTGAGAAGGTGAGTGATTCTGTGTATCCCACTGTGTCCCTGGTTGTAGACAATAGAAAAGAGAATGCATCAAAGGATGTGTCCTGTCTAGTAGAAATCTTCGCAGCATTCATCTTGTCCAATTTATGAATGGACTGCAGCTTACCATATAGATGGGCAACACCTACTACCTTTCTACATTCCTGATTTCTTCCTGAATTCTGGCCACTCTTC
The DNA here is from genome assembly GCF_048772815.1 of Callospermophilus lateralis. Classification (NCBI taxonomy): domain Eukaryota; kingdom Metazoa; phylum Chordata; class Mammalia; order Rodentia; family Sciuridae; genus Callospermophilus; species Callospermophilus lateralis. The sequence continues at coordinate 1,694,834 of NW_027512630.1, forward strand.
CATAGGCTCATGGTTTTGTGTTCAAGATATGTATCTCCTCCACAATCTGGGACATGGCCATGTACTGGATAGCTGAAGGGAATGGTGAGTATCACAGAAAACTCAGATATCAGTGTGACCAGGAAAGTCTCAGTGGAGAAACTCTGCTTTGGGAATTTGCTTTTCTATTGTTCTGTTGCCCTGAATGTAAGGAAGGTCTTTGCCTAAGGCCACACCTTTCCAAAGCCTGAAAATATCAGTTTTCAAATGGAAATAAATGGGCATCACCTGTGGATCTTTGCTTAATTGCTTTGCAAAGGGATATGTCTGAATCCACCTCTTAGTGCAGTGTGAGTCCATGGCTCAGATTCTCAGCCCTGATGGATCTAAAGAAAGATCCCATGTGTGCATCCAATTCCAAAATGGCCAAAAGAGCAATCATTGTGGATGAAGTCTCTTGCTTTCCTCTGTAAGGTTCCTGATCTCCATCAAGTGAGAAGAGGGATCCTTTGGGTCAACTGAGTCCTTCAAGCCCTGCAGAGGCTAGCCCATAGGTGCTTGGGTTTTCTCATGACTCCAAATCACATAAAGAAACTATACCTGACAGTCACTATGCCTCAAATTGGAGAAGCGGAACAGTATTAATGGCAGGCATCTTTGATCAGCCCTGGTTCACAGGAACAGTGTCCAGAAACACTGACTTTAGACAAATGAAGGCAAGGGAGTTTATTTTGACATTATCTTGTGCTGTGTGCCTCATGGAAACTTCCAGCCAAGGTTATGATTAGTGTCTATATGGAAGAAGATGAGGGGCATGTGTGAGTGTTTTGGTTTTAATTCTGGTCATTTGTGTGGCGGTTGGAAGAGATGACTGGGTCACCAGGGATTGAACTCTGGTGTGTTTCCCCTTAGAGACTGAGTTCTGAAACTGACCTCAGAGAAGTATTGCCATGAATTGTGTTGGGATTTTAGGAGGCCACGCATGAGAGTCGCCCTTGGAACCTGAGATCTAGGACCAGGGTGGCTTTCCACAAAGAACTGGGAATCTCAGCCTGGATATCACATGATTTTATTCTGAAAGACTTGGCAGCCATAGTTGAGAGTCAAAACACATAGGACCTCACATTGTAGACCTCAATGGTCCTGGCTTCAAGTGACCTTTTGTCCACTCTTTGGAAAGCCTTGCCTGTGAGAGTTCTCCAGAATTTTCTTTGAATTGAGCTTTCTCAACATTTAATGGTTCCTGAATAATTGAAATTCACAGTGCATCCAATGTCATCCTTGAAAAATGGCTAGATAAATACCATGAAATTTTTGAAATTCCCATGACCAGGTGGCACTCCAGAAACATTCGATGTCCTATTGCTTATTATGAGTGTACCAGACAGTTCCTTGATTGAGAGGGTTTTCTGAAAATTGTTTAGAACAGACATGCCAGTAATTTGTAACCTGCTGAGTAGTGGGCGTAGAGCAGTGGTGGGCAGGTGTGTGATAAAATATCATGGTGGGTCCATGTGGATCTGCCATTGGCTTCCAAATGGCTTGTGACTGACATAGTGCAGACTTCAGACCCTTATATGTAAAGGCATCTTGTTCTATGGCGAGGTTTCAGGGCAATGTTCAGAATCAGGTTGCTATGGACAAGGGAGCAATCTTTGAGAGATAGAAGCCTGGTTTGTGCATTTTCTTGCAGACCATAACCCACCACACGTGACAGAACTCTCTCCAGCACTGTTTCCCAGTTGAACTCCTTGTATTTCGTGAAGCATGTACCAAACTCCAAGTGCAGCAGCAAGAAACACCACGAAAAGTGGAGGATGACCAAATTGTTTCACAGTCCACACGGGGAGAAAATAAACCCCCAGGGGCTACAGTTTATCTACAAAGAGAGAATTCAGCAGTGCTGCCTTGTGTTCATTGGAAAATAAGAAACTTTGTCCTCCAGGTCATATAGATGCAGACCCAGCTTTGAGGGTATCACTACAAAGGAAGCTTAACTCCTGACAAAAACCTATATATCATTGCCCAACCTCAGTGGCAGTTTCTCTAAAAGTTTTAGGCATGCAGAGCTCCATGTTTGTGGAGTGTGTACCCTGTTCTTACTTTTGGAAACTCCTATACCACCTCCAAGTTTGTGCACTCCTGAGCATTTTCCATTCCAGAAATGTAATCACAGATTTTGCAACTTTTCTTCTCTAATTGTGTCTTACTTGGGGCGAAGATAATTTCAAGGCATTGTTCTGGATGAGAGTCAGAAGATTTGTTTTAGCACATATTTGCATACACATTGGATTAATTTTCCTATTTTTCCATTCGAAATTCTGAATCCCTGACACTAACCCATATTCTAATAGACTCTGACTACTAATTCTAATATGATGGAGAAAAATAACCCAAACAGTATGTAAATACATGCAGTTCAGGGTTGGACTTGCCTTTTGCATGATAAAGGGTAGGTATTATGAATCTAGTCAATTTTTAATTGAAATAGTTCTCCATGTGTTTTGAAAGTTAACAAATATGTGAATTACTGTCTCCCATTTTCTGGAGCCTATTCAGCACATGTATTTTTATATGCACAAATAGAATCCTACACGGTATCACACGTACATTCTTTTGAGTTACATGACTTGGCAGATACAAATTGTGAGAAGTGATCACTCGTCCTAAACGCTGTTAGAACTGAAAATTCAACCTATGCGTGAGCTTCCCAGTGGAACAACATTATACATAAACCCATGTTCAGTAAAATGAATGTTTCTGCATCTTTATGATATATATTTCATGATGAATTTCGATTGGCATATATATTGCTATTTTTTAATTTCTGTGTTTGTGTGTGTGTGTGTGTGTGTGTATACTCTCCAGATTTTTAAAAATATGAAAATTATGTGTCTTATATACACTCCCTAAATTCATTCATGTTCATGTATGTGGATTAATAATCAACTTTTCACAAGATTATTCTTAGAAATACTCAAACACCTGAAATACATATTTGTTTCCTAGTACTGAGAACTAACTTCAGTGAAAGGTGCATACAAATTCTAATATGTCTACATTAACTGACCCAGTTGAACATCAATGCATGTTGGTTCCTATGGGACACGATGTGTATTTTGACGTTAATTTTTATTCCACACTGGTACATTACTATTTCTTCAGTTTATGCACATCTTAGGATATATATTTCATTCACTAGTTAGCAAATTTATAGGCATTTGTTTAACTTTCAGTCACTTCCTGCTCCAGAACACATGTATTTCTCTATGTTTCTTGACTGGTCTATTCATGAGACTTTTTTTCCAAATATATTGTTTTCGATTTCCATAATCAATTTTGAAGAAAAACTCACACACCCTTCATGATTAACCATAACCATAAGATAATCATTAGATATATAACTGGTTGGAATTAATGATTGTATATCAATATAACATTTCTTATATATTTTCAGATATCCATTCAATCCATTATTTAAAGTGGATCCAGTTATATTATTTATTCACAGTATTGTCTATTCATGCATTATGTCTATATTAATAGAAACAGGGTACACCTATTTGTACCCACATACTAATTTATAAATCTTCAAAATATTGCTCTCAGAAATGGTGGAAGAAATACTCATGTCACCTGATCTACATAGACATTTTATCACAGAAATATTCCGGACACAAAAAGCAAAGGTCACACTTACAATTGTACCAAAGCCTAAATGGAAAGATAGCATCCATTACTAAAATCATCCATGTCCAGGTTGCCTAATGCTCTCAAATATCAATCCTATTGGTGACTACATATTTGTTTCTTCCTAAGATTATATATTCAACTTCAAACCTGTTGAAAATGTCTAACCCTATCACACACTTTATACTTTGCTTGATTTCCTAATGTCTCTATTGATATCTGCTTTCCTACATGTTTTCCCCAGTTCATCATTGTGACTGACTCTTCACATGTGCTGACATTTACATACACTCTCTACCCGAAACCCTATTGCTGAAGAACTTTTGGTCCAAATCCTATGCTCACTCTTCTTTCTAAATCTACCAACTACCTTCCTAATCCTACCGACTATCGGTTTTTGACTGGATGCTCTCTTCAACATTCAATCATCCAAGGTACAAGGTCCGATGCCAGTGTATATTGATTTATCTGAGACATCTGTGCAGCACATAACTCAAAGTTAAGTATCCCACTCAAGTCCCCAATGCCCTTCTGGGCTTCAAATCTTACCTAGATTTCTGCTTTCATACTTATATTTCACATGTATACTCTTGTAAATATCGCAGGTTGCCAATACCATTATTCATCCCGCAGAATGATTCGTAACCCAAATCGAACATGTTATTAACCCTAACCATACACTGTTCCCTCAATATAACTAACTTAAGAGCAGCGACAGAGTGGGTCTTACAATATAGAAATGTAGAAGATTTTCCACCTGCTTAGAACCTCAAAGATCCATGAAGAAATGATCCTTGGAGAAGATGTAGGCAGCTATGTAGGACCTGAGAGAGCAATAGTCATCTTCCATGCAAACAACCTGGTCAGGATGAATTGATGTGTCTGAATCAGCCTCTCTCTTCTTAATGTAGAGAAGATGGACCAAACCAGGCCTCTGTGGAGAGCTGTTCCAGGGTGCCTATGGTTGATATACCATTCTAACTTCTGAATGTGTCACAGGATGTTGGGGCAGCCTCTATCTCATGGGAACCTTGGAAGCAACTGTTAGGACAAAGTGGTTACCAAGGCAGTGACCATATTCAGTTCCTGAAAGAAGTGACCTCACTTCACTTCCTTGGTGATGGAATTCTCTGAACTTGGGATCCAGGAAGCCAGGCACCCAGAGCCAGTCCCACTCCAGACCCAGTGGGCTAACTTGTTTGCTTTTCCCAAAGACATAGTCAGTCCTTCTTGGTACCTGCTGATGTGAGGATGGCCAAATGCCAGCAGAGCTCTGAAGAGGGGCCTTTCCTGAGAAAGCAGGCAGTGGCTCACCGCTGGCTCCTTACAACTTCACGGAGTTGGACATTGAGACCAGATGTGAAACAGGACAAGCCATTTTGGGGGAACATAATATGGCCCACCAGTCAGAAGACACTCCGGATAGTCACAGACCTATTTGGGGAAAGGAAGTGCCTTTGCCGTTGTAGGTGTGAGTTTGTGGTTTTTTCTCATGTTCTGAGAATAGGTAGGAAAGGTGGTTTGTTTGGTTTGGAGTGGACTGTTTCTAGTAAGTCGTTTTACATTGTGAGTGTTTCTATGTCTGTGTATCCCACTGTATCCATGGTTGTAGACATTAGAAAAGAGAATGCACCAATGGATATGTTGTCTCTAGTTGAAAGCTTCCGCAATTCATACTGCGCAATTGATGAATGCACTGCAGCTTGCCTTATGGATGGGCAACATCTACTATCTTCTAAAGTTCCTGTTTTCTACGTGAATTCTGGCCACTCTCCAGAATAGACTCATGGTTTTGTTTCCCAGATATGTAACACCACAAGGCTCTGTGACATGGCCATGTTCTGGATAGCTGAAGGGAATGAGATCATCTCAGAAAACTCAGATATCAGTGTGTGCAGTAAAGTCTCAGTGGAGAAACCCTTCTTTGGGCCATTTGCTTAATTCTATTTCTATTACCATAAATGTCAGAAAGGTCTTTGCCTCAGGCCACCCCTTTGTGTAGCCTGAAAAACACTGTTTTCATATGGAAATGAATGGACCCCACCTGTGGCTCTTTGCTTAATTTCTTTGGAATGGGATGTGTCTGAATCAGCCTCTTGTCCTTGTATGAGGTTGTGGCTTAGATTCTCAGCACCTGATGGATCTAAAGAAAGATCCCATGTTCTTCCAAAACTATAATGTCCAAAAGAGCAGTCATTGTGGATGAATATTTTTGCTTTCTTGTATTAGGTTCCTGAACTCCATCAAGTGAGAATAGGGATCCTTTGGGTCAAATGAGTTCTTGAAATCCCTGCAGAGGCTATCCCATATGTGCTTGGATTTTCTCATGACTCCAAATCACATAAAGAATCTATACCCTACAGCCAGTAGGCCGAAATTGGAGAAGTGGAACACTTTAACAGCAGGAATATTTGATCACTCCTGGTTCACAGGAAGAGTTTCCAGGCCACCATGATTTTAGGCAAATAAGGGGCAAGTGAGCTTATTTTGGACACTACCTTGGGCTCATAGAAACCTCCAGCTAGAGGTTATGATGAGTGTCTACATGGAAGAAGATGATGGCCCTGTGGGAGTGTTTTGATTTTAATTGTGGTAATTTTTGTGGCGGTTGGAAGGGATGACTGGGTCCACCTGGGCTTGAACTCTGGTGTGATTACCCTTAGAGACTGCATTCTGGAATTGACCTCAGAGAAGTATTGCCATGAATTGTGTTGGGATTTTAGGAGGACACACATAAGACTCACTCTTGGAAACTGAGATCTATGCCCAGGGTGGCTTTCCACAGAGGCCTGGGAATCTCAGCCAGGATATCACATGATTTTATTCTGAAAGACTTGGCAGCCATAGATGAGAGTCAAAACATACATGGACCTCACATTGTAGACGTCAATTGGCCTGGGTTTATGTGACCATTTGGTAACTCTTTGAGAAGCCTTGACTTTGAGAGTTCTTCAGAGCTTTCATTGAAATGAACTTTCTCAACACTTAATGGTTCCTGAATGAATTGAGACCCACAGTGCCTCTAACTTCATTTTTGAAAAATTGCTAAATAAATACCATGAAATTTTTTAAATTCCCATGACCAGGTGGAACTGCAGAAAATTTGATGTCCTGTTGCTTATCATGTGTATACCAGACAGTGCCTTGTTTGACTGGGTTTCATGAAAATGATGTAGAACACGAGATACCAGTAATTTGGAGCCTGCTGAGTAGTGCGCCTAGAGCAGTGATGGGAAGGTGTGTGAAAAAACATCATGGAGGGGCTATGTGGATCTGCCATTGGCTTCCAAATGGCTTGTGACTGATATAGTGCAGACATGAGACCCTTATATGTAAAGGCATCCTGTTATATGGAGAGTTTTAAGGGCAATGTTCAGAATAAGTTTACTATGGTTATTGGGGCAAGCTCTGTGGGATAGAAGCCTGGTTGGTGCATTCTCCTGCAGACCCTGACCCACCACAAGTGACAGAACTCCCTCCAGCACTGTATCCCAAATGAACTTCTTATATTTTGTGAAGCAAATACCAAATTCCCAGTGCAGCAGCAAAAAACACCATGAAAAGTGGAGGATGACCAAATGTCTTCACAGTCCCCACTGGGAGACACTTAGAATCCAGTGGCCACAGTTTACCTACAAAGAGAGAATTGAGCACTGCTGCCTCAAGTTCATTGGAATATAAGAAACCATCTCTTCCCGGTCACATAGATGCAGACCCAGCTTTGATGGTCTCACTACGAAGGAAGCTAAAGCTCATGACAGCAACATATATTTCAGGATCCCAACCTCAGAGGCCATTTCCCAAGAATTCTTATGCCAGCAGAGCTCCTTGTTTGTGGAGTGTTTACCCTGTCCTTTACTTTTGGAAACTCCTCTACCACCTCCAAAGTTGTGAACTCCCGAGCATATTCCATTCCATATATGTATTCCTAGATTTTTACACTTTTCAACTCTAATTGTGTCTTACTTGGGGCGAAGGTAATGTCAAGGCATTGTTCTGGATGTGAGTGGGAAGATTTTTGTGTAGCACATATTTACATACACATTGGATTCATTTTCCAATTTTCCATTTGAAATACTTAATCCCTGACACTAACCCCTACCCTACTAGTCTCTGACTAATAATCCTAAAATGATGGTGAAAAATAACCCAAAAAGAATAGAAATACAAGCAGTTCAGAGGAGGCATGGTGTATAGTTGGAATTGCTTTTTGCATTATATAATGTAGGAGTTTTAAATCTAGTCAATTTTCTGTTGAAATAGTTCTAGATGTGTTTTTAAAATTAACAAATATGTGAATCCCTGTCTCCCTTTCTCTGTAGCCTATTCAGCACATGTATTTTTATATGCACATATAGAATCCTACCTGATATCACTTGTACACACATGTGAGGTGGCTGAATTGGCAGATGCAAATTGTGAGTAGAGATCACTCCTCCTAAACGCTGTTGGAACTGAAAATTCAACCTACGGGTGAGCTTCCTAGTTGAATAACATTATACATAAATCCATGTTCAGTAAAATGAATATTTTTCGATCTTTGGATTATATATATTTGATGAAGATTTTCGATTGGCATATATATTGCTACTTTTTTTTCTTTTATTGGTTGCTCAAAACATTACAAAGCTCTTGACATATCATATTTCATACATTAGATTCAAGTGGGTTATGAACTCCCATTTTTACTCCAAATATAGAATGCAGAATCACATCAGTTACACATCCATATTTTTACATAATGTCTTATTAGTTACTGTTGTATTCTGCTACCTTTCCTATGCCCTACTATCCCCCCTCCGCTCTCTTCCCATCTTCTCTCTCTACCCTACATACTGTAATTCATTTCACTTATTGTTTATTTTTCCATTACACTCACAACCTCTTATATGTATTTTTTTTGTAACAATAAGGGTCTCCCTCCATTACCATGCAATTTCTCTTTTCTCTACCTTTCCCTTCCACCTCATGTCTCTGCTTAATGTTAATCTTTTCTTCATGCTCTTCCTCTCTGCTCTGTTCTTAGTTGCTCTCATTATATCAAAGAAGTCATTTGGTATTTGTTTTTTTTGGGATTGGCTAGCTTCACTAAGCATAATCTGCTCTAGTGCCATGCATTTCCCTGCAAATTCCATTATTTTGTCATTTTTTAGTGCTGTGTAATCCTCCATAGTATATAAAAAAAAAAACATTTTTTTATCCATTCATCTAATGAAGGGAATCTGGGTTGGTTCCACAGTGTAGCAATTGTGAATTGTGCTGCTATGAACATCGATTGGCAGTATCCCTGTAGTACGCTCTTTTAAGGTCTTCAGGGAATAGTGCGAGAAGGGCAATAGCTGGGTCAAATGGTGCTTCCATTCCCGGCCTTCCCAGGAATCTCCATACTGCTTTCCAAATTGGCTGCACCAGTTTCAGTCCCATCAGCAATGTACAAGAGTACCCTTTTCCCCACATCGTCGCCAGCACTTGTTGTTGTTTGACTTCATAATGGCTGCCAATCTCACTGGATTGAGATGGTATTTTAGGGTGGTTTTGATTTGCATTTCTCTGACTGCAAGAAATGGAGAGCATTTTTTCATGTACTTGTTGATTGATTCTATGTCCTCCTCTGAGAAGTGTCTGTTCAGGTCCTTGGCCCATTAGGTTATTTGTTATCTTATTGTCTAATTATTTGAGTTCTTTGTATACTTTGTATACTCTGGATATTAGGGCTCCATCTGAAGGGTGAGGAGTAAAAATTTGTTCCCATGATCTAGGCTCCATATTTACCTCTCTTATTGTTTCTCTATCTGAGAAAAATATTTTCAGTTTAAGTAACTCCCATTTGTTGATTCTTGTTATTAACTCTTGTGCTATGGGTGTCCTACTAAAGAATTTGGAGCCTGACCATACAATATGTAGATCGGAACCAACTTTTTCTTCTATCAGATGCAGAGTCTCTGATTTGAATCTAGCTCCTTGATCCACTTTGAGTTAACTTTTGTGCATGGCGAGAGAAAGGGATTCAGTTTCATTTTGTTGCATATGGATTTCCAGTTTTCCCAACACCATTTGTTGAAGATGCTATCCTTCCTCCATTGCATGCTTTTAGCTCCTTTATCAAATATAAGATAGTTGTAGCTTTTTGGATTAGTCTCTGTGTCCTCCATTCTGTACCATTCGTCCACCCGCCTATTTTGGTACCAGTACCATGCTGTTTTTGTTATTATTGCTCTGTAATATAGTTTGAAATCTGGTATCGCTATACCGCCTGATTCACACTTCCTGCTTAGAATTGCTTTTGCTATTCTGGGTCGTTTATTTTTCCATATGAATTTCATGATTGGTTTATCTATTTCTACAAAAAATTCATTTGGGATTAAGATTGGCATTTCATTAAACCTATAGACAACTTTTTAGTAATATCGCCATTTTGATGATGTTAGTTCTGCCTATCCATGAACAGGGTATATTTTTTCATCTTCTAAGATCTTATTCTACTTCTCTTTTTAGGGTTATGTAGTTTGCATTGTGTAAATCTTTCACCTCTTTTGTTAGGTTGATTCCCAAGTATTTAATTTTTTATGAGGATATTGTGAATGCAGTGTTTTTCCTCATTTTCATTTCAGAAGTTTTGTCGCTGATATACAGAAATGCCTTTGATTTATGCATGTTGATTTCATTTCCTGCCACATTGCTGAATTCATTTATTAGTTCTAGTAGTTTTTTTCTGTAGACCCTTTTGGGTCTTCTATGTATAGAATCATGTCATCTTCAAATAGTGATAATTTAAGTTCTTTTTTTCCTATTTTTATGTCTTTAATGTTTTTCATCTTTCTAATTGCTCTGGCCAGTTTTTCGAGAACTATATTGAATAGAAGTGGTGATAGAGGACATCCCTGTCTTGTTCCAGATTTTAGAAAGAATGCCTTCAATTTTTCTCCATTCAGAATGATGCTAGCCTGAGGCTTAACATAGATAGCTTTTACAATGTCGAGGTATGTTCCTTTTATCCCTAGTTTTTCTAATGTTTTGAACATAAAGGAATGCTCTACTTTTTCTAATGGTTTTTCTGCATCTATCAAGATCATCTTATGGTTCTTATTTTTAAGTCTATTGATGTTGTGAATAACATTTATTGATTTCCATATATTGAACCCTCCTTGCATCCCAGGGATGAATCCTAGTTGATCATGGTGCACAATTTTTTTGATGTGCCTTTGTATCCAAATCACCAGAATTTTAATAAAAATTTTTGCATCTAGGTTCATCAGAGATATTGGTCTGTTGTTTTCTTTCATTGAGGTGTCTTAGTCTGGTTTCAGAATCAGGGTGATGTAGGCCTCATAGAATAAATTTGGCAGAGCTCCCTGTTTTTCTATTTTCTGAATAACTTGAAAAGTATTGGTATTAATTCTTCTTTAAAGGTTTTGTAAAACTCCGCTGTATACCCATCCGATCCTGGGCTTTTCTTGGTTGGTAGTAGTTTGATTGCCTCTTCTATTTCATCGATTGATATTGGTCTGTTCAAATTATGTGTATCCTCCTGACTCAGTCTAGGCAAATCATATGACTTAACAAATGTATCGATGTCTTCACTATTTTCTATTTTATTGGAATATAGGTTTTCAAAATAATTTCTAATTGTCTTCTGTATTTATGTAGCATCTGTTGTGATATTGCCTTTTTCATCCCATATGTTAGTAATTTGAGTTCTCTCTCTTCTTCTCCTCGTTAGCATGGCTAAGGGTCTGTCCATCTTATTTATTTTTTCGAAGAACCAACTATTAGTTTTGTTAATTTTTTAATAGTTTCTTTTGTTTCAATTTCGTGATTTACGCTCTGATTTTAATAATTTCTTGCCTTCTGCTACATTTGCTGTTGTTTTGCTCTTCCTTTTCTAGGGCTTTGAGATTAAGTGAGAGCTCATTTATTTGTTGTTTTTGTTTTTTTCTTTTTTTGAGGAATGACCTCCAGGCGATGAATTTGCCTCTTGAATCTTGTTTCATTGTGTCCCATTGAATCTGATATGTTGTGTCTGTATTTTCATTTATCTCTAAGAATTTTTTGATTTCCTCCTTTATGTCTTCTGTAACCCATTGATCATTCAGTAACATATTGTTCATTTTCCATGTGATGTAGGATTTTTCCTTCCTTCTTTTACCATTGGTTTCCAGTTTCATTCCATTGTGATCAGAAAAAAATTCATGGTATTATCTCCACCCCTTTATATTTACTGAGTGTTGCCCTATGGCATAATATATGGTCTATTTTTGAGAAGGATCCATGTGCTGGTGAGAAAAAAGTATATCCACTTGATGATGGTTGATATATTCTATATATGTCAGTTAAGTCTAGGGTATTGATTGTGATATTGAATTCTATATTTTCTTTATTCAACTTTTGTTTGGTGGATCTGTCCAATGGTGAGAGAGGTGAGTTGAAGTCTCCCATAATTATTGTGTTGTGGTCTATTTGATTCTTGAACTTGAGGAGAATTTGTTTTATAAATGTTGCAGCACCATTATTTGCTGCGTAAATATTGATAATTGTTATGTCTTGTTTGTGAATGGTTCCTTTCAACAGTATATAATGTCCTTCCTTATCCCTTTTGATTAAATTAGTCTTGAAGTCGATTTTATTCCATATGAGGATGGCCACCCCTGCTTGCTTACAAGGACCGTGTTCATGGTATAAATTTTCCCAACCTTTCACCTTCAGCCTGTGAATGTCTTTTCCATTCAGATGTGTCTCCTGGAAGCAACATATTGTTGGATTTGTTTTTTTTAATCCACGTTACAAGCCTATGTCACTTCATTGGCGAGTTTAAGCCATTAAAGTTTAGAGTTAGTATTGATATATGGTTTGTATTGCCACCCGTCTTTGATTATTTATCTTTTTTTTTTAATTTAGTTTGTTTATCCATGATTAACTTTTCCCCCGCCCTCTGTCATTAATGAGGCACTTCCCACTGATGGTTTTCGTTGTTGATATTCATTTTTTCCTCGTGTAGTGTTTTCCTTAAGATGCTTTGCAATGCTGGTTTTCTGGCTGCAAGTTCTTTTAGCTTTTGTTTATCACGAAATGTTTTTATTTCGTTGTCTTACCTGAAGCTTAATTTTGCTGAATACAGATTTCTTGGTTGGCATCCATTGTTTTTAAGTGTTTGAAATACGTTGTTCCAGGATGTTCTCACTTTCAGCGTCTGTGATGAAAAATCTCTTGTTAACATTTTTGGTTTACCCCTGATTGTAATCTGCCTCCTTTCTCTTGTAGCTTTTAATATTTTCTCTTTGTTCTGTATATTGGATATCTTCATAACAATGTGTCTTGGCATTGGTCTACTGTGATTTTGTGTGCTCGGTGTCCTGTAAGCATCTACAATTTTTTTTATCCGTTTCCATTTTTATTTCTGGAAAGCTTTCTGTAATTATTTCATACAGCAGGTTACTCATTCCCTTGGTTTGAATCTCTGTACCTTCCTCTATCCAGATGACTCATTAGTTTTTTTTTTTTCTTATGTTATCCCATATCTCTTGGATGTTTTTCTCATGACTTTTTACCAGCATTTCCTTGTTGGCTAGACTTTTTTCAAGATGATATATTTTGTCTTCATTATCTGACATTCTGTCTTCTACTTGCTCCACTCTGTTAGTGATACTCTCAATTGAGTTTTTAATTTGGTTTATCATTTCCTTCATTTCTAGAATTATTGTTTGATTTTTTTTATAATCTCTATCTCCTAATTAAGATGCTTAATTTCTTTTTATATCTGTTTATGTAATTCATTTTCAATGTGTTCTTTCACTGTTTGGTTTTGATGTCTCGTATCCTCTTTAAGGTTCCATTCCATCTGTCTAAGGTATTTCTTGAGTTCTTTATATGACCATTTTTCTGATGACTCTAGGTCCTTCTGAATATTTAGGCTGTCCATTTGTTTGTACTCCTTTTCTTCCTTGCTTTTTTATGCTGCTCATGTTACTTCTTGTTTTGTTTGACTGCTGAGTTACTGCTTACTCTTATAAATTTATTTGATGCTTGGGAGGAAAGATATTAGAAGGGAAGGGAAGAAGTCACTAAAAGAATGAGAGTAGACAGGTAGAATTCAAGGAAGGGAGAATAAGAAAATTGAAAAGAAATGAAAAGACAGAAGAAAAAAAAGAAAATAAAGAAAGAAAAAAAATTTAAATAATAATTATAATTAAAAAATGAAAATTAAAATTTAAAATAATATTAATAATAATAATGATAAAATAAAAAATAAAAAAATAAAAACATTAAAAAAGTTAAAGAACAACAACAACAAAAATGAAAATGAAAGAAATATAAAAAATATAAATTAAAAAAATAATAATAATACATGCAGTCATAGAGTTCAATTAACTTCTCTTTCAGTAGGTGGAGCTGTGTGCACTGGGCCAAGCTTCTCCTCTGAATAAGTGGGAACCAATCACTGTGCAGCAGCTCTTCCTCCCAGACTTGGCGGATCTCCAATCCTGAGTGCCTAGGGCCTTCTCTTGTGCTTCCTCAAGCCATGCCCTGATCACCTGTGATGCTCACCACAATAGTGGTTACAAGCCAGAACTCTACTCCTGGCAGCCCTGTTTTCATGAATGCCTGTGCACACTCTCCCTGTTTGCCTCCCTCAGACCCTAAGTTTGTAGAGTTTGGGGCTGAGGACCCCCAGCGAATTTTCTTGCCCTCTGGGAGCCACGCCACAGGTACGTGGTGTAAGAGACCTCAATTGTCAGCACTTGTGGAATCAGGAGCCCGGAATTCCACGCCGCTAGTCCAGAGCCAATCCTGATTCCCTAGGTCTGGCTATCGCGCTCACAGGAGAGCTGGGAGAGGCCCTTACGGCAGAGCTGGGAGGGGCCCTTAAGGTTTCCCCACTGTGTTGAGAGAGATGGCTAGGGGATTACACACCTGTCATGCTGGTTTCAATGAAGTTATCTCCTCTGCCCGTGACATCATTTCTATGCTATGGTGGTATCCCATGCAAATGGTGACCGTTTGTTCCCTTTGCAAGGTAACCAACGCAACGGGTGGGTCCTGACTGTCTCTCCCAAGCGCCGTTTCAATCCTGTGGCCACTGCCTTTGAAGGCTTGGTTGGCTTTTACCTCTGAAAGTTCAGAAGGGCCGAACAGTTATTTCAGAGGGATCTTAGTGCTGAGTCACGAGAACCAGGCAAACCGGAGGTTGAATGCAGCCGATCCAGGCTCGGTGTGTGTTCTGGGGGGCCCAGAATGTTCGCACCAGATCCACATTAGGTCAACATTGCCTAGTGATTCTGAGCAAACAGCATTTAGACAGTTTACGACTCCCGATGCCTGCGCAGCTGAAGAGGTCATAGACTTGATTTTTCCATGCCTGCCTTCATGATGGATCTCCTGTATTGCTACTTTTTTATATCTGTGCATGTGAGTGTGTATGTATGAGAGTGTATATATATATATATATATATATACACTCTCCAGATTTTTTAAAATATGAAATATATGTGTCTTATTATACACTCCCTAAATTCATTCATATTCATATATGTGTACTTATAATCAACTTTCCACAAGATTATTCTCAGAAATAATCATCCACCTGAAATACATATTTGTTTTCTAGTACTGAAAACTAAATTCAGTGAAAGGTGCAAACAAAACCTAATATTTCTACAGTTACTGAGGTAGTTTAACATCAATGCAAGTATATTCTTAGGGGACATGATGTGTATTTTGATTTTCATTTTTATTCAACACTTATACGTTACGATGTCTTCAGTTTATGCACATCATAGGATATATATTTCATTCAAAAGTTAGAAAATTTATAGGCATTTGTTTCACGATCAATCACTTTCTGATTCAGAACACATGATTCTTTTATGTTTCTTGACTGGTCTTTTCATGAGACTTCTTTCCAAACACATTATTTTCGTTTAACATCATCACTTATAAAGCAAAACTCAAACACCCTTCATGATAAACCATAATCCTAATATTACCATTAGATATATAACTGGTTGAAATGAATGATTATATATCAATATAAGATTTCTTATATATTTTCAGATTTCAATTCAATCTATTATTTAAAGTGGAACCAGATACATTATTTATTCATATTATCGTCTATTCATGCATTATCTCTATATTCATAGACACAGGGTACACCTCTTTGTACCCCTAATACTAATGTATATGTCTTCAAAATATTGCTCCCAGACATGGTGAAAGAAATACTCATGTTACCTGATCTACATATACATTTTACCACCGAAATATTCTGAACAAAAAAAAAATGTAAATGTCACACATATGATTGTACCAAAGCCTAAAAGGAAAGTGAACATGGATAAGTAATAACATCCGTGTCCAGGTTGCCTAATGCTCTCAAATGTTAATCCCATTGGTGACAACATATTTGTTTTTTCCTATGATTATATATTCAAACTCAACCCCTTGAAAATGTCTAATCCTATCACTCATTTATACTTTGCCTGATTTCGTTATGTCTCTATTGATACCTGCTTTTCTACATAATTTCCCCAGTTCATCATTGTGAAAGACTCTTCACATGTACTGACATTTACATTCACTCTCTAAACGAAACCCTATTGCTAAAGAAGCTTTTTATTCCAAATCATATTCTCACTCTTCTTCCTAAACCTACCGACTATCTTTCTAATCCTACCGACTATCCCTTTTTAACTGGATGTTCTCTTCTACATTCAATCATCCAAGGTACAAGTTCCTATGCCATTGTATATCGATTTAACTGAGACAATTGTACAGAACGTAATTCAACACTATGTATCCCAATCAAGGGCCCAATGCCCTTCTGGTCTTCAAATCTTTCTTTGATTTCCGTTTTCATACATATATTTCACTTATATATTCTTATAAATATCGCAGGTACCCAATCCCTTTATTCATCCTGCAGAATGATTTCTAACCCAAATCAAACATATAATGAACCCTAACCATACACTAACTTTACCGAAGAGCAGGGACAGAGTTGGTTTTAAAATACAGGAATGTAGGGTATCTTCACCTGCTGAGAACCTCAAATGTTCATGCAGAAATGATCCCTGGTGAAGATGAAGGCAGCTATGAAATACCTCAGAAAGCAAAAGTCATCTTCCATGGCAGTCATCCTGGTTGGGTTGAAGGGTTGTGTCTGAATAACTCTCTCTTCTTAATGTATAAAAGATGGACCAAACCAGTTCTGTGTGGAGACCTGTTCCGGGGTGCTTATGATTGATATAACATTCTAACTTGTGAAAGTGTTACAGGAAAACAGGGGCAGCCTCCACCTAATGGGACTTTTGGAAGCAACTGTTAGGGCAAAGTGGTTGCCAAGGCAGTGATGTAATTCAGATCCTGAAGGAAGTGACCTCACCTCACTTCCTTGGTGATGAAACTCTCTGAACTTGGGATCCAGGAAGCCAGGAACCCAGACACAGTCCCTGTCCCAGTCCCAGTGGTCTCATATGTTTGGATTTACCAAGGACAGAGTCAGTCTTTCTTTGAACCTACAGATGTGAGGATGGCCAAATGCCAGGAAACCTTTGAAGAGGGGCTTTTCCTCAGAAAGCAGGTAGTGTCTCACCACTGGCTCTTGACAACTTCACAGAGTTGGCCAAGCAGACCAGAACTGAGACAGGAGAGGTCATTTTGGGGAAACATAGTATGGCCCACCAGTCAGAGGACACTCCGGAGAGTCACAGACCTACTTGGGGGAAGGAGGTGCCTTTGTGGGTGTGGGTGTGATTTTGTGGTTTTGTCTCAAGTTCTCAGAATAGGTGGGAAAGGCAGTTTGTTTGGTTTGGAGTGGACTACTTTTAGTAAGTCCTTTGACAAGGCGAGTGTCTGTGTATCCCACTGTGTTCATGATTGTAGACATTAGAAGAGAGAAGGCATCAATGGATGTTTCCTGTCTACTAGAAAGCTTGCCAGCATTCATTGTGCCCAATATATGAGTGGAATCAGGCTTGCCTTATGGATGGGCAACACCTACTAGCTTCATAATTTCCTGTTTTCTCCTTCAATTCTGGCAACACTCCAGAATAGTATCATGGTTTTGTGTCCAAGATATGTACCACCTCCAATATCTGTGACATGGCCATGTACTAGATAGTTGAAGGGAATGGCTAGCATCTCAGAAATCTCAGATATCAGTTGACCAGGAAAGTCTCAGTGGAGAAACCCTGCTTTGGTCCTTTTGATTACCTATTGTTCTGTTGCCCTGAATGTCAGGAAGAACTTTGCCTCAAGCCACCACTTTGTGTAGCCTGAAGAAAACAGTTTTCAAATGCAAATGAATGGGCATCACGTGTGGATCCATGCTTAATTGCTTTGAAAAGGGATATGTCTGAATCAGTCTCTTGGCCCTGTGTGAGGCTGAGGCTTAGATTCTCAGCACCTGATGGATCTAAAGATACATCCCATGCATGCATCGAAAACCAAAATGGCAAAAAGATCAGATATTGTTGATTAACTCTCTTGCCTTCCTCTTGTAGGTTCCTGACATCCATCAAGTGAGAACAGGGATCCTTTGTGTCAAATGAGTTCTTCAAAACCCAGCAGAGGCTAGCCCATAGGTGGTTGTTTTTCTCATGACTAGAATTCACTTAAAGAATCTAAACCTCAAAGTCAGTAGGCCTCAAGTTAGAGAAGCTAAGCAGTATTAAAGGAAGGCCTATTTGATCACTCCTGGTTTACAGAAAGGGTGTCCATGCCACCCTGACTTTAGGCAAATGAGGTGCAGGAAGCTTATTTTGGACACTGACGTGGGCTGCTCCCCTCATGGAAACCTCCAGCCACAGGTTATGATGAGTGTATATATGGAAGAAGATTTGGGCCATGTGGGAGTGTTTGGGTTTTAATTGTGGACATTTGAATGGTGGTTTGAAGAGATGACTGGGTCCACGAGGGCTTGCACCCTGGTGTGATTCCCCTTAGAGACTGAGTTGTGGTACTGATCTCAGAGAAGTATTGCCATGAATTGTGTTGGGATTTTAGATGGCCATGCATGAGAGTTGCCCTTGGAAAGACATCTAGGCCCAAGTTGACTTTCCACAGATCACAGGGAATCTCAGCCAGGATATCACATGATTTTATTCTTAAAGACTTGGCAGCCATTTTTGAGAGTCAAAACACACATGGACCTCACATTGTAGACCTCAATGGGCCTCGCTTAATCTGACATTTTGGCCACTCTTTGGGAAGCCTTGCCTGTGAGAATTCTCCAGAGTTTTCATTGAAATGAACTTACTCACCATTTAATGGTTCCTGAATAAATTGAAACCCACAGTGCCTCCAACTTCTTTCTTGAAAATTGGCTAGATAAATACCATAAAAATTTTTGAAATTCCCATGACTGGGTGGCACTGGAGAACATTTGGATGTCCTGTTGCTGATCATGAGTATGTAAGACAGTGCCTTGATTGACTTGGTTTTATGAAAATGGTGTAGAACAGAGATGCCAGTAAGTTGGATCCTGTTGAGTAGTTGTCCTAGAGCAGTGGTTGGCAGGTGTGTGATAAAACATCTGTGTTGGGCCATGTGGATCTGACATTGGCTTGCAAATGGATTGTGACTGACATTTTGAAGCCAGTAGACTCTTATATGTAAAAGCATATTGTTATATGGAGAGGTTTCAGGGCAATGTTCAGAATCAGGTTGCTATGGTCAATGGGGCAAGCAATGTGGGATAGAAGCCTGGTTGGTGCATTCTTCTGCAGAACCCGACCCACCACAATTGACAGAACTCACTTCAGCACTGTGTCCCTGTTGAACTCCTTGTATTTCATGAAGCAAATTCCAAACTCCCAGTGCAGCAGCAAGAAACACCACGTATAGTGGAGGATGACCAAATGGATTTACAGTCCACACGGGGAGACACTTAGACCCCAGTGGCCACAAGTTACATACAAATAGAAAATTCAGCACTGATGCCTCATGTTCATTGGAAAATAAGAAACAATGTCATTCATGTCACATAGATGAAGACCCAGCTTTGATGGTCTCACTCCAAATGAAGCTAATGCTCCTGACAACAGCATATATTTCATTGCCCAACCTTAGAGGCAGTTTCTCAAGATGTCAGGCAGGCAGAACTTCATGTTTGTGGAGTGTTTACCCTGTCCCTTACTTTTGGAAACTCCTCTACCACCTCCAAATTTGTGAACTCCTGTGCATTTTCCATTCCACATATGTATTCACAGATTTTCTAACTCCTCTAATCTAATTGTGTCTTATGTAGGGCGAAGGTAATGTCAAGTCATTGTTATGAATGAGAGTGGGAAGTTTTTTGTGTAGCACATATTTCCATATACATTGGATACATTTTCAAATTTTCCATTCGAAATACTGAATCCCTGACACTAACACATACCCTAATAGACTTTGACTTCTAATCCTAATATTATGGAGAAAAATAACCCAAACAGAATAGAAATACAAGAGGTTCACAGGAGGCATGGTGTATAGTTGGACTTGCCTTTCGTATGATAAATGGTAGGTGTTATAAATCTAGCGAATTTTAATTGAAATAGTCCTCCATGTGTTTTAAAAGTTAACAAATATGTGAATAACTGTCTCCCTTTCTCTGTAGCCTATTCATCACATGTATTTTTATATGCACATATCGAATTCTACCTGGTATAACTCGTACATTTTGTGAGGTGGCTGGCTTGGCAGATACAAATTGTGAGAAGAGATCACTCCTACTAAATGCTGTTGAAACCGAAAATTCAAGATACGGGTGAGCTTCTTAGTTGAACGACATAAATCCATGTTCATTAAAATGAATATTTTTGGATCTGTGGATGATATATATTTCATGGTGAATTTCGATTGGCATACATAATGCTACTTTTTAATGTCTCTGTGTGTATGTATATATATACATATATATATTTTTTTTTCACTCTGCAGATTTTTCAAAATATGAAGTATATTTTTCTTATTATACACTCCCTAAATTCATTCATATTCATGTATGTGGATTTATAATCAACTTTTCAAAAGATTTTTCTCAGAAATATTCATCCACCTGAAATACTTATTTGTTTCCTAGTACTGAAAACTAACTTCAGGGGATCGTATGATGGCTGCGAAGGGAGTGCATCACCCCCATATACCGCGTCACTGTGCGGGAGAATGACGAGTTAGAATGGCTAAAACCTATCTTGTTAGGAATTTCCAGCAAAATTGTGGTTCTCCAAAACCTAGTGTACATATTTCCATCTCACGAGGATCAGCTACGGGAACTCAAACGCGAGTGATTTGTCCTCACAGAAGGTCATGTGGCTTATTCAGGAAATCGCTCCGTGGCTAGAATCTGTGGTGCGTGCTGGGAAACGACGAGATAGCAACGCAAATATACAGCGGTGCAGATACTGTGGGCTCCTGCCAGGTATGCAATCACTGTGCTCAGTGCTGAATTCTGGGTTTGAGACGGGGAAGCATGCAGTCCAACTCGTTTCTCCGCACCAGTCAGACCACAGAGGAACCCAGCGGCCACCATCTTGGAGAGGTGACGTCACCATCCCTGTTTTCGACTGATCGCAGCTTATTCAGCTATAGAACCGGTAATTTCAGGATGCGATTCACCTTTGTCTTGCAGACAAATTACTCAGGCTCAGTGCTAAAGAACCCGCAGAAACTGCGTCTTGGAGCCTGCTTCTATTAGAACATACACCGAGCCCAGAGCGGCCGAATTCCGCCTCCCGGAACTGATCTGGCCCTGGGCTAAAGAACCCGCGGAAACTGCTTCTCGGTCCGGGTCTTGCTGAATACTGTGGAGGTAAATATCAACCGAGCCTTCATAGGGAGTGCAACAGGATTGAGACGGGGCTTGTGAGTGCCGGTCAGAACTCACCCATTGCTTTAGTCACCCAGCAAAGGGAACAAAATGCTGCCTTTTGCATGGGATACCAACATGGCAGAGATCTGATGTCATCAGAAAGCAGCAGAGGAGATAACTTCATTGATACCAGCGGTGACAGAAACAGTTGGTCTCCTGGTAAAGAAAGTGAGTCACAAACACCTGGGTCTCTCTCACTTTGTCATCAAGCCAGAGGGGCAGAGCAGAGCCACCGCCCACGCCCGGAACAGGCCCAGCGACACACCTGCATGGTAGTCACGTCACCCCAATTGGAATAGAGGCAGAGCAGAGCTGCCGCCCTTGCCCAGAACAGGCCCAGTGACCCGCAGGCGTGGTAGTCAAATCACCTGAATTGGAATAGTTGCAGAGCAGAGCCTTCTCCCGCACCTAGTACAATCCCAGTGGCCCACCGGCATGGTAGTCAGGTCACCCCAATATTAGTAGGGGCAGAGCAGAGCCTTCGCCCGCACCCAGAACAGGCCCAACAACCTGCCGGCATGGTAGTCACGACCCCCCAAATGGAGTAGTGGCAGAGCAGAGCCATCACCCGCACCCGCAAGGTAGGCACACCTGCACCTGACTGGCAGAAGAGGCCCATCGCCCTGCTGGCGCGGTAGACACTTCACCCCATTTGGAATAGGAGCAGAGCAGATCCGTTGCCCGTGCCCGCAAGGTAGGCAGACCTGCGACAAACTGGCGGAACAGGCCCAGCAACACACCTGCATGGTAGTCATGAAGCCAGATTTAAAGTTAGGTAGTCAGTGTAGTTAGGTAAATTGGGTCTAATATCGAGTGAAATCTAAAATGGAGGCCATGCTGGGAATGACTCAGGGAAAACGCAGGACAACTCATGGAATGTTAATGAAGTCCTAAAAAGGCCCTAGGCCAAAGTCCACCTCAAAGAATGTTAATGGAGCTCAGAAAACAGCCCCAACAGACTTGGAGATAGCCCATCCCAAAAGGTGATAATTAAGCCCACCTGTAGGCCTCCAACCTACATTCCATCACTGAAAGAACTATAAAAAGGGGAAAGAACAGCCCTTCCACGGATTCCACCTCTTGGGTCCCCTTCTTCCTCCGGGAGAAGTCTTTTCTGCTGTCCTTTAATAAACTTTAATTTCTACTCTGACCTTGCCTCGGCGTGTGCTTTCTGGTGTTATTCTTCAAAATTGGGGAAGCAAGAACTCGTCACCGGTCAACAGCGGTTTCATATTGGAGGTCCCACCGAGATTCTACACCGAGGTAAGTGCACGCACCCCATGTCTGTTTGAGGTGCATCTTTCTCTCTCTTTCTCTCTGAAGGGTAACGTGGGCACCCGACGGCTACTTAAACGCAACTAGTGCAGCCGCCACACTTCAAGACTCGGGTGAGAGGTTTCTCGGCCTAGGCAGCTCTCAATCACCTGTTCAATACAGAGCAGGCATGTTGGGTTCTGCCAAAGCCGCTTCCAACTTTTCTGTCTGGGCCCGGAGAGCAATTGGCGTGAGTACACGGTGTCCCGAATCCCGATCTGCCTCGGATGCGTGGAGGTGGGGGAAGGAGTTTGGAACAACTGCGGAATTCCGGTCTGGGCTACTCTCAGACGATTCTTAAGGTTCCTTTCTCTTGAGCCTCCTCCCGACAGCCCCCAGGGGTATCTAGGGTGATCGGTAGATGAATGGCACTGAGGGAAAGCCCCAATCACATTTGCCTCCGTATGGGCTACGCAACACTCCAAACCCCGCATCCAATCCCTCCTGGATGCTCCCCTTCCTTTGCAGGTCAGAAATGTTAGCAATTCAGGTTGTAGGACTGAGAAAGGCATGAGATAATTAGTAAAATCTGCCCAGGTTCCCTAAGGTGCATAGGTAACTTTCGATAGTCTGTTTTACAGCCCAATGTTTAAAATGAGCTGTGTTCTCTTTAAACTGCTAGAGAGGCATTTTTAGAATCAACTCCTCAGGTAATCTGCTAGTCCACAGAGAAAAGGCAACAAAAGAGAGCATGTTTCTCTTTTGCAATGGGTTTTTAGTGGCCAGGAGGATACAGTAATGCCCTTAAGTCTGAATCCTCCCAGGGTCTCTGGCACAGGGCAAACTGAGACCCTAGCACTTTGCTAAAGGGGACCAGAAACCCCTTGGCAAAGCAAGGTGAGAGACGGGTTTTCTGGACCGTTTAGGAAGCTCAAACCTAGGGAGACGTCCCTAATGAGAACAGTTTTCTCTGGCGCAGCGTGGGCGCCTGAGTCCTGTTTTCTTCTCACTCAGACGGGAGCTTCTCTCTCTCCAATATGCCAGGTGCACCACTAGCCTGCGTATTAAAAAAATTGGGACAGTTTGATAAAATTTACAAAAAGGAAATGGTGTGAGGTTCTGTATGTTCAGATTTTCATTGCTCTAAGGGAAAATCCTAAATTATGCCAACAGTGTAAAGTAGACGTAGCTATGATATCTGCTATGAAGAGAAAAAATCTTGGACTCACTGAGGAAAAAATCAAGAGAGAAATTTGAGCCGATCAAAGTACATACCCTCTTCCCCCTTCAAGACCTAAGGCAGATAAAAACTGACTCTACTGGAAAAGTTAGGATATATGCCAGATTGCCTGGGATTGGGTCTATCCAAAGGAGCTAATCCTATAAGTAAAGGGGAGACTGAGGATTTCCCAGCAGCTGCCAGAGCCACCTTAGCTCTGGGGAAATTCCTCATTCCTTCCCTGCACTATAAGGATTACTCCACCTGAATGCAGTAAAGTCAGTCACACTGAGGCCCTTAATTTTATACCTATAGTTGCCCCTATGTGAAAGCATCTGGTCCACTCATGGGGAAATCTATGGTGCCACTGATAGGAGTCATAATTAAATGGAAGTTCAAAACCTGGAGAGATATTTTCTTATCTAGTTGTCTGATTGTTTCTTGGGGATAATCTAGGCTAAATGTGTGTCTAAAAGATGATGTTTCATTGTAACATCTGGTATCTAAATGAGTTTGAAGCATTGCACAATCTTGCAGTTAAAAGTTAGGGTTAGGTAATTGTTTAGCTTGTGATTTCAGATAATCTATGCCAGAGAACTTAGATACTTAGGATAGAAAATTAAAAGAACTCTTCTTCCAAGTTGGCAAGTAACTCCCAATCATTCAGTTTTATTTTTTCATCAATTTTGAACTAAGTAGCCTGAAAAGATTTCACTAGGTGTACCAGTGCATTAATTTGGGCAAGGATAGTAAATTATGATTTGGTATCTGTTCCCCTTAGTGTGTAAGATTCAGGAAAAGAAAATGTTGAATTGGGACGTTGGTCTGGCTTATTGAAATAACATTGAATAGCAACAGTCTTGGAAATTTTTAAAGCTTAATTTTGGATATACATGGTAGTGTGTAGTTCTCTTTTAAAATTTTTTCAGGTGATTTAATGTAACTTAATACTACTTTAGAAACTTCAGAACAAAGAAAGTGGCTTAATGATCCTGAAGGGATCTCTTCTGATGGTAGCTTTATGTTATTAAGTAAGATCCTATTTTCAGTTTTGTGTGAGCAAGTTTTTCTAGTGTAGGAAAATTTACTGTAAAAGGAATAAAATTTTATGAGTTGTATCTTAAACTTGTATCATAATTTTCAACATCCAAACCTGGAAATTATGATTTATGGCTAAAATGCCTTAGGCATGAGGTTTGTGCTCAAAATTCCAGTTTTCCCAGTTTCTCTCAGACCTCAGCCAGGACTTAAGCTGATAGGCAAATAGAAGAAGCCTGGAGCACTCAGTAGGAGACAGATCTGAGGCCCAAGAAGAAAAAATAGTAAAAGTGTCTTTTTATGGGAACTCAAACTAGATTAAACCAAAGAGTAATTACAGGCCGGTCAATTTTTTCTAGGACTTTTGCTTTTTTCTTAGATTCTGTATTTTTTTTGAGCTCATGATTTTGATCCTACAGACAAGTTAATGTTTTTCTGATAAGTTCTATTTTTGATCAACTATGGAGTTTTTAAACATTGCAATGAGATTTCACCTGAGAAAGAAACAAGGCTTTTACGATTGTGTTGTGTTACACTTGTGTTACGTGTTGTATGTCAGTATGTCTGTATGTGTGTATGTATGTTCATATATCATGCAGTGATATAACAATTGACAGATGAGGAGCGCTCATGAAAATTTTAAAAATGGATCCAAATATCTTTGATTCACGTGATTCAAATGGCTCAATTTAAATTAGGTAAACAGATGAAAGTAAAGATGTCTTTAAAATTAAGCTTATTATAAGTCTTTCTAGGTGTTCAAAAATAAAACCTAACAAAATGTTGATGTGTATAAAATAATCTGATTAAATTTAAAATTTACAAGTATTGTTTCAAAATGTGAACAGAAGGAGGTTAACAGATAAAAAAGAAACTAGAAGGTTCTAGGTATGGATTTCATAGAGGGAAATGTGTTTCTGGATAAGAGTCTATATGATTAAGTATTTAAAAGAGTTTAAGTAAATGATATAAAGAAGGTCTGTGTAAGTTGCTTACAAGTATAAGTTTTTGAGCAAGTAATCTTAAAGAAATTAAACAGCTGGTTAAACAAGTGCTGTTGTTTTAGAGAATTGTGCTATGTTATCTCTTTAAAAGCTAAACTTGGTTAATATAAAAACATCAATGTAATTGGTGCTATTAATGTGTTCACATCTTCCAGGTATACAAGTCTGTTAGGTAGAAGCTTTAGAAAGAGCATTATATCAAGCTGGTGTTCTAAAGTTGTATGGTAATTTTAGGCTTAAAAGAAAGACATGTTGGAGATATAATTAAATCATTTGTGCTCTAGAACTGGGCTTGTTATCAATAAGATATGTACAGTTCTATGTTACCTTTTTACACTGAGATACAACAAGTGTTTTTTTAAGTTAATGAGAGCTTAATCTATGTAAAGGTTTTATTGTAAAACACAACAGTACTTTGCTACTTTTCTACAAAAGATTAGAAGCTTTCAGCCTTTCTTTAATTCATGTTTTAGATGTGATATTATGTTATGTTTGCTCAAGTTCACAACAATTTATGTGGGCTTTGTAAAATAATGTTTAAAAAGCAAAGATCAGTTTCAGAACTATAGTATTTAAGATCTATGAAGAGCCCCACCTTACTTGAGATAAGGCTCTGTGTCCCATCTCACTGCATGTGAAAGTGACTAAGAAAGAAGTAGGCTAGATTTCAGTACATTTAAAGTTGTGCCCAAAAGTTGTTTTTTGTCAAGATTACTAGGATCTCAAACAGGGGATATAATGTATAACTTCACCAAAATTCAAGGTAGCTACTACATGAACTAAATATGTTTTTACTCTTGATAATTTTATCTTGTAGTTTTCAAAATGGCTTAAAGATTGCCTTTTAATGTTTTGCAGAGGTACTGATTTAAGAACTCACAACCTGGGTTAATGTAAGATAAGGAGTTATCACCTACAGGATAAAGAGATAGACATTAAGGCCCAGTGCTCTTAATATAAGGCTGTTAAAACTTATTTGCTGGATGTTTAAGATTAAGTTTCAAAATTAAAAATTTGGCTCTTGCCCTCTGAGTCAGTCTGAGTCAGGGGATAGGGGACTTTTCCAAAGAGCTTTGCAACTCTAGGCCACATAACCTCCCGATCAGGGAGATTAATGAGACCAGTGGAGGACAGAAAGCCAATCAGTGCATTTGCTGTGAAGAGGAGGGTCATCAGAAAAGGGAGACATGCCTGATGCTTCCAAGGGAAGCCACATGGTCAAGCAAGGCCTGGACCCATCCTAGCGCAAATGGCACTAGCAGATCTGAGAAGCTGCTGTAAGTTCCCGAGGACTCCCAAGGAAACTCAGCTGACTGTTAACAATAGATGGAAACAAAAGTCAGTTTGACTTGCTTCATCTTAAACACTTAGCAAAGACAGTCAAAGCCAAAACACAGCTATTCCTGGGCATTTTAAATAAAATAATAGTTAAATGTAACTTCCATAAATAAGTAAACTGGAGGCTTCAAAAGAGATTCTCAGACAGGAATGCCTGATAACTATCAAAAGGAACTGCCAGAGTAGTTTTTAGTTCAAGGCCTTTATTTCTAACCTACACAGGTAGGCATGGTGTTTGCTAGTATGGTTATCCAGCCCTAAGTAGCAGAATTAAAGATTTCTCTATTAGACACAGAGGTCACACTAGTAAAAGGATTTTGCAAGTCAGATGACATTAAGTTATTAAACTGTATCTTAAGGAAAAGGCAATGTGACAAATATCCTTAAAGATTTACATGCTCAGATAGAAGCCATGTCCTCAGCAACTTTGTCATGGAAACAATATCCTAGCTCCTGGTTCTTGGTACTTCCTGGTGGAAAACATTGTTAGTCTTTGTCTTTGCCATCATACTCATTGGCATATTCCTGTGCTATGGGATTTATTGCTGCATCAATCTGGTTCCAGTACTAATAAATTCTTGTTTCTCTTATAGACCACCCATCACTCAAATGGCCTTCCAATCTATTACTTCTCAATCAGACTTCTATCACGGACCCACTCGATAGACCCGATTTTTAAAGGGGGACTCCAAACTGCTTGCCCCACACCGTCCCTTTTCAGCCTGAAGAAGCCAGAGAGATTTTCTTCGCCCCCCTTCCTTACAGCAGTAAGGAGTTCCCAAATTAGATGGGGGAATGAAGCCAGATTTAAAGTTAGGTAGTCAGTGTAGTTAGGTAAATTGGGTCTAATATCGAGTGAAATCTAAAATGGAGGCCATGCTGGGAATGACTCAGGGAAAACGCAGGACAACTCATGGAATGTTAATGAAGTCCTAAAAAGGCCCTAGGCCAAAGTCCACCTCAAAGAATGTTAATGGAGCTCAGAAAACAGCCCCAACAGACTTGGAGATAGCCCATCCCAAAAGGTGATAATTAAGCCCACCTGTAGGCCTCCAACCTACATTCCATCACTGAAAGAACTATAAAAAGGGGAAAGAACAGCCCTTCCACGGATTCCACCTCTTGGGTCCCCTTCTTCCTCCGGGAGAAGTCTTTTCTGCTGACATTTAATAAACTTTAATTTCTACTCTGACCTTGCCTCGGCGTGTGCTTTCTGGTGTTATTCTTCAACATTGGGGAAGCAAGAACTCGTCACCGGTCAACAGCGGTTTCAGTCACGTCACCTCAATTGTAGTAGGGGCAGAGCAGAGCCGCCGCCAGCACCTACAAGGTAGGCAGACCTGCGACTGATCGGCAGAACACCCCAGGGGTCCACGGGCCTGGTAGACACGTGACACCAATTGGAGGAGGGGCAGAGCAGAGCCGCCTCCCGCGCCTGCATGGTAGGCAGACCTGCAACCGATCAGGAAAACAAGCCCAGTGGCCCGTCAGCAAGGTAGTTAGATCACCCTAATTGGAGAAGCAGCACAGCCCCCCTGTGCCCATGCAAGGGAGACTTTGCAACTATACAAGAGCAATATAAATATATAGGAGGAAAATTTCAAAATCACAACAGTTTCACCAAGCAGAAAGAAAAGCGAGCAGTATGATAAGACAAGGAAAAAAGGACCACAAGCAATGCAGGTCAGCACAACTTTAGAAGAGGTAATAGCTGCAGTAGATGGAATGTCAGATAAAGAACTCGGGATATACATGCTTCAGATGATCTGGAGTCTCAAGGAAGACATTAGACAGCAAAATCAGACAATGAAAAATCACTTCGACAATGAATTACCTAAACAAATCCAAGAAGCAAAAGATCAGCTATACAGGGAGATAGAGGTTGTAAAAAATAACAAACAGAAATCCTAGAAATGCAGAAAGCAATAAACCAACTTAAAAACTCAATTGAGAATACTACCAGCAGAGTAGAACACTTAGAAGATAGAACATCAGACAATGAAGACAAAGTATTCCAACTTGAAAAGAACATAGACAGCTCAGCAAGACTGTTAAGAAACCATGAACAGAATATCCAAGAAATACGGGATAACATAAAGAGACCAAACTTAAGAGTCATTGGAAAACAGGAAGGTATAGAGGTCCAAACCAAAGCAATGAGCAATGTATTCAATGAAATAATACGAGAAAACTTCCCAGACTTGAAGAATCAGACTGACTCCCAAGTCCTAAAAGCCTACAGGACGCTGAATGTGCAAAATCATAAGAGATCCACACCTAGACACATTATAATGAAGATGCCCAACGTACACAATAAGGAGAGAATTTTAAATGCTACAAGAGAAAAAAAAGCAGATTACATTTAGGGGTAAACCAATCAGGATAACAGCTGATCTTTCAACACAGACTCTGAAAGCTAGAAGATCCTGGATTAACATTTTTCAAACACTGAAAGAAAATGGATTCCAACCAAGAATTGTGAATCCAGCGAAATTAAGCTTCAGGATGGAAGATAAAATCATAACCTTCGATGTTAAAAAAAAGTTAAAATAAATTGTAGCTAGAAAACCATCTCTTCAAAACATCATTGGCAAAATATTACAGGAAGAGGAAATGGAAAATAACAATAAAAACCAACAGTGGGAGGTAGTACAGTAAAAGGGGGAAATAATCAATGTAGAAAACAATCCATGTTTAATAACATAAATAAACAAATAGGGCTGGAAGAGCAACCATTATCTCAATAATAACCGTAAATGTTAATGGCTTAAACTCACCAATTAAGAGACACAGGCTAGTAGAATGGATCACAACACAAGACCCAATAATATGCTGCCCACAGGAGACGCATTTGATAGGAAAAGACATACATAGACTGAAGGTGAAAGGTTGGGAAAAATCATATCACTTATATGGACTTCGGAAACAAGCAGGAGTGTCCATACTCATATCAAATAAAATAGATTTCAAGCCAAAGTTAATCAAAAGGGATAAAGAGGGACACTACATACTGCTCAAGAGAACCATACACCAACAAGACATAACCATTATAAATATATATATGCCCCAAACAATGGTGCAGCTATGTCCATCAAACAAACTTTTCTCAAGATCAAGAGTCTAATAGACCACCATACAATAATCATGGGAGACTTCAACACACCTCTCTCACCACTGGACAGGTCTTCCAAACAAAAGTTGAAATAGAAAACTATAGAACTCAATAACACAATTAATAACCTAGACTTAATTGACATATATCGAATATACTCCTCAACATCAAGCAGTTACATTTTTCCTCAGCAGCACATGGATCCTTCTCAAAAATAGATCATATATTATGTCACAGGGCAATTCTTAGACAATATAAAGAAGTAGAGATAATACCATGCATCTTATCTGATCATAATCTAATATAAACTAAAAATCAATGATAAACGAAGGAAGGAAAAATCATGCATCACTTGGAGAATGAACAATAGGTTACTGAATGATCAATGGGTTATAGAAGACATCAAGGAGGAAATTAAAAAATTCTTAGAGATAAATGAAAACACAGGCACAACATATCAGAATCTATGGGACACACTGAAATCCGTTCTAAGAGGAAAATTCATTGCTTGGATTTCATTCCTTAAAAAAAGAAAAAAAAAAACAAAACAAATAAATGATCTCATACTTCATCTCAGAATCCTAGAAAAAGAAGAGGAAAACAACAGCAAAATAAGTAGAAGGTAAGATTTAATTAAAATCAAACCTTAAATTAATGAAATCGAAACAAAAGAAACAATTGAGAAAATTGAGAAAACTAAAAGTTGGTTCTTTGAAAAAATAAATAAAATCGACAGACCCTTAGCCATGCTAATGAAGAGAAGAAGAGAGAAAACTCAAATTACTAGCATACGGGATGAAAAGGGCAACATCACATGTTAAGGTCTATAAACAAGTCAGGATGGCACCTGGTATTTTGCCAGAGAAATGTTAGGGTCTGTAAACAAGTCTGGATGGCGCCTGGCCAAATGCCATAGAGAGTGGTTTGTGAAGTAACAAAAGCAAGCCATTAAGTGTGGAGATTCCTTATTGGTTGACTGCTGGATCTATTTTATGCTAATTAGATAAGCTATATAAAATGTATAAATATCGCTCAGATGCTACAATAAACGGCTTCCACTCCTGCTGTATCAATCTACACAAGTTATTTGTCACCCCCTGGCAATCACAGCAGATATTTCTGAAATACAGAAGATAATCAGAAATTAATTTGATTCGTTATACTCCAATATAATAGAAGATAGTGAAAGCATCGAAAAATTTCTTAAGTCATATGATCTGTCCAGATTGAGTCAGGAGGATATAGACAACCTAAACAGACCAGTATCAATTGAGGAAATAGAAGAAACCATGCAAAGATTACCAACTAAGAAAAGACCAGGACAGTATGGGTACACAGCAGAGTTGTACAAACCCTTTAAATATGAACTAATACCAATACTTTTCAAGCTATTTCAGGAAATTGAAAAAGAGGGAGATCTTCCAAATTTATTCTACCAGGCCAATATCACCCTGATTTCTACACCAGACATAAACACTTCAAACAAAGAAAACTACAGACCAATATCCCTAAGGAATCTAAATGCAAAAATCCCTAATTAAATTCTGGCGAATCAGATACAAAAACATATTAAAAAAATTGTGCACCATGATCAAGTAGGATTCATCCATGGAATGCAAGGCTTGTTCAATATACGAAAATCAATAAATGTTATTCACCACATCAATAGACTTAAAAATAAGAACCATATGATCATCTCGATAGATGCACAAAAAGCATTCGACAAAGTACAGCATCCCTTTATCTTCAAAACTCTAGAAAAACTAGGAATAACAGGATCATACCTCAATATTGTAAAAGCAATCTATGCTAATCCTCAAGCTAGCATCATTCTGAATCTAGAAAAATTGAAGGCATTCCCTCTAAAATCTGGAACAAGAATGGGATGCCCTCTCTCACTACTTCTGTTCAATACAGTTCTCGAAACACTGGCCAGAGCAATTAGACAGACGGAAGAAATTAAAGGCATAAAAATAGGAAAAGAACAACTTAAATTATTACTATTGCAGATGACATGATTCTATAACTAGCAGACCCAAAAGGGTCTACAAAGAAACTAATAGAGCTAATAAATGAATGCAGCAAAGTGGCAGGATATAAAATCAACACGCATAAATCAAAGGCATTACTCTATATCAGGGACAAATCCTCTGAAATGGAAATGAGAACAACCACTCCATTCACAATATCCTAAAAAAAAAAAGATGGGAATCAACCTAACAAAAGAGGGGAAAGTCTCATACAATGAAAACTACACAACCCTAAAGAGAGAAATATAAGAAGATCTTAGAAGATGTAAAAATATACCCTGTTCATGGAAAGGCAGAACTAACATCATCAAAATGGTGATATTACCAAAATTTCTCTATAGGTTTAATGCAATGCCAATCAAATCCCAAAGGCATTTCTTGTAGAAATAAAGAAAGCAATCATGAAATACATATGGAAAAATAAAAGTCCCAGAATAGCAAAAACAATGCTAGGCAGGAAGTGTGAATCAGGCGGTAGAGCGATACCAGACTTCAAACTATACTACAGAGCAATAGTAACAACAATAGCATGGTACTGGTACCAAAACAGGCTTGTGGACCAATGGTACTGAGTAGAGGACACAGAAACCAATCCACAAAACTACAACTATCTTATATTTGATAAAGGGGCTAAAAGCATGCAATGGAGGAAGGATAGCATCTTCAACAAATGGTGTTGGGAAAACTGGAAATTCATATGTAACAAATTGAAACTGAATCCCTTTCTCTTGCCATGCACAAAAGTTAACTCAAAATGGATCAAGGAGCTTGATATCAAATCAGAGACACAGTGTCTGATAGAAGAAAAATTTGCTTACGATGTACATACTGTGGGGTCGGGCTCCAAATTCCACAATAGGACACCCATAGCACAAGAGTTAATAACTAGAATCAACAAATGGGACTTACTCAAACTAAAAAGTTTTTTCTCAGCAAAAGAAACAATAAGAGAGGTAAATAGGGAGCTTACATCCTGGGAAGAAATCTTTACTCCTCACACTTCAGATAGAGCCCTAATATCCAGAGTATACAAAAAACTCAAAAAATTAGACAATAAGATAACAAATAACCCAATCAACAAATGGGCTGAGGACCAGATGAGGACTTATAATCAATCAACAAGTACATGAAAAAATGCTCACCATCTCCAGCAGTCAGAGAAATGCAAATCGAAACCACCCTAAGATACCATCTCACTCCAGTAAGATTGGCAGCCATTATGAAGTCAAACAACAAGTTCTGGCAAGGATGTGGGGAAACAGGTACACTTCTACATTGCTGGTGGGATGCAAATTGGTGCAGCCAATTTGGAAAGCAGTATGAAAATTTCTTGGAAAGCTAGGAATGGAACCACCATTTGACCCAGCTATTCCCCTACTCAGTCTATTCACTAAAGACCTAAAAACAGCATGCTACAGGGACACTGCTACAACGATGTTCATAGCAGAACAATTCACAACAGCAAGACTGTGAAACCAACTTAGATAACCTTCAATGAAAGAATGGATAAAATACTGTGGCATTTATACACAATGGAGTATTACTCTGCATTGAAAAATAAAAAAAAATCATAGAATTTGGAGGGAAATGGATGGCATTAGAGCAGATTATGCTAAGTGAAGCTAACCAATCCTTAAAAAACAAATGCCAAATGTCATCTTTGATATACGGAGAGTAACTAAGAACAGAGGAGAGACGAAGAGCATGACAAGATGCTTAACATTAAAGCGGGATGAGAGGTGGAAAGGAAAGGGAGAGAGAAGGAAAATTGCATGGAATTGGAAGGAGACCCTCAGGGTTATACAAAATTACATACAAGAGAAAGTGAGGAGAAAGAGAAAAATAATACAAGGGGGACAAATTTATTACAGTAGAGGGGGTAGAGAGAGAAGAGGGGAGGGGCGGGGAGGGGAGAGGGGATAGTGGAGGATAGGAAAGGCAGCAGAATTCAATAGACACTAGTATGGCAATATGTGAATCAATAGATGTGTAACTGATGTGATTCTGTAATCTGTACATGGGGTAAAAATAGGAGTTTATAACGCACTTGAATCAAAGTGTGAAATATGTTATAACAACAACTATGTAATGTTTTGAACAACCATAAATAAAAATGAAATAAAACTAACTACGGTGAATAATGCATGCAATCCTAATCTTTCTACAGTAACTGACCCAGTTTAACATCAATGCAAGTAGATTCCTATGGGACATGATGTGTACTTTGACCTTCATTTTTAATCAACACTGGTACATTACTATTTCATCAGTTTATGCACATCACAGGATATATATTTCATCCACAACTTAGGAAAGTTATAGGCATTTGTTTCACCTTCAATCAATTCCAGCTTCAGAAGACATGGATTCCTCCATATTTCTTGACTGGTCTTTTCATGAGACTTCTTTCCAAACACATTATTTTCGATTTCCATAAACACTTTTGAAACAAAACTCACACACACTTCATGATAAACAATAACCCTAAGATTACCATTATATATGTAACTGGTTGGAGTGAATGATTGTATGTCAATATATGATTTCCTATATATTTTAAGATATCAATTCAATCCATTATTTAAAGAGAAAAAAGTTATATTATTTATTCACACTATGGTCTATTCATGCATTATCTCTATATTCATTGACACAGGGTACACCACTTGGTACCCACAATACTAATTTATGTGTCCTCAAATATTGCTCCCAGAAATGGTGGAAGAAATACACATATCATATGATCTACATATATATTTGATCACAATAATTTTCTGGGCACAAAATGCAAAGGTCACACTTATGATTGTACCAAATCCTAAATTGAAAGTGAACATGGCTTACTGAAAACATCCATGTCCAGGTTGCCTAATGCTTTCAAATGTCATTCCCATTGGTGACTACATATTTGTTTCTTCCTAAGATTATGTATTCAATCTCAACCCTGTTGAAAATGTCTAATCCTATCACTCACTATATAATTGCCTCATTTCGTAATGTCTCTATTGATATTTTCCTTCCTACATATTTTCCCCAGTTAATCATTGTGACTGACTCTTCACATGTGCTGACATTTATATTCACTCTATAACCGAAACCCTAATGCTACAGAACTTTTTGTCCAATTTTTATACTCACTCTTTTTTTATAAACCTACCGACTATCTTCCTAATCCCACCGACTATCTCAATTTGAGTGGATGTTCTCTTCTAAAATCAAACATCCAAGGTATAAGGTCCTATGCCATTGATTATCAATTTATCTGAGACATCTGTGTAGAACGTAATTAAAAGCTAAGTATCCCAATCAAGGGCCTAATGCCCTTCTGGGCTTCAAATCTTACCAACATTTCTGTTTTCATACTTATATTTCACCTCTATAATCTTATAAACATCGCAGGTTCCCAATACTATTAATCATCCTGCAGAAGGATTCGTAATCCAAATCAAACATGTTAATAACCCTAATCATACACTCTTCCCTCAACCTAACTTTACAGAAGAGCAGGGACAGAGTTCGTCTTACAATACAGGAATGTAGGGGATCTGCCTCCTGCTGAGAACCTCAAAGGTCCATGCAGGTTTGATCCCTGGAGAAGATTAGGCAGCTATGAAGGACCTGAGAGAGCAAAAGTTATCTTCCATCTCAAACAACCTTTCCAGGATGAAGGGTTTTGTCTGAATAAGCCTCTCTCTTCTTAATGTAGAGAAGATGGACCATACCAGGCATGTGTGGAGAGCTGTTCCTTGGTGCCTATGGTTGATATACCATTCTAACTTTTGAAAGTGTCACAGGAATTAAGGGCTGCCTCCATCTCATAGGACTATTGGAAGCAACTGTTAGGACAAAGTGGTTGCCAAGGCAGTGACCTCATTAAATTCCTGAAGAGATTAATCTCACCTCACTTCCTTGGTGATGAAACTCTCTGAACTTGGGATCCGGGAAGCCAGGCACGCAGAGCCAGTCCCATTCCCAGTCCCAGTGGTCTCACTTGTTTGGATTTAACAAGGACAGAGTCAGTCTTTCTTAGTACCTACTGATGTGAGGATGGACAAATGTCAGGAAAGCTCTGAAGAGAGGCCTTTCCTGAGAAAGCAGGTAGTGGCTCACAGCTGGCTAGTGACAACTTCACATATTGGGCCAATGAGACCATATCTGACACAGGACAGGCGATTTCATCAGAACATAGTATGGCCCACCAGTCAGAGGACACTCCTGATAGTCACAGACCTACTTGGGGGAAGGAGCTGCCTTTGTGTGTGTGGGTGTAGGTTTGAGGTTTTGTCTCATGTTCTGAGAATAGGTAGGAAAGGCGGTTTATTTGTTTTGGAGTGAACTGTTTCTGGTAAGTCGTTTGACAAGGCCAGTGTCTCTATGTCTGTGTATCCCACTGTGTCCGTGGTTTTAGACATTAGAAAAGAGAATGAATCATTGTATGTGTCCTGACTAGTAGAAAGCTTCCCAAGATTCATCTTGCCCAATTTATGAATGGACTGTGGCTTGACTTATGGGTGGGCAACTCCTACAATCTTGCTAAGTTCCTGTTTTCTTCCTGAATCCTGGCCAATTTCCAGAATAGGCTCATTTTTTTGTGTCCAAAATATGTACCACCTCCAAGCTCTGAGACTTGGCCATGTACTGGATAGCTGAAGGGAATGGGAGCATCTCAGAAAACTCAGATATGAGTGTGACCAGAAAATTCTAATGGAGAAACCCTGCTTTGGGCCTTTTGCTTACCAATTGTTCTGTTGCCCTGAATGTCCGGAACATCTTTGCCTCAGGCCACACCTTTGTAGAGCCAAAAGAAATAGTTTTCAAACAGAAATGAAAGGGCATCACCTCTGGCTCTTTGCTTAATTGCTTTGGAAAGGGATGTGTCTGAATCAGCTTTTTGGCCCTGTGTGAGGCTGCAGCTTAGATTTTTAGCACCTGATGGATCTAAAGAAAGATCCCATGTGTGCATCCAAAACCAAAATGGACAAAAGAGCATTCATTTTGGATGAAGTCTCTCACATTCCTCTGTAAGGTTCCTGACCTTCATCAAGTGAGAATAGTGATCATTTGGTTCAAATGTGTTCCTCAAAACCCTGCAGAGGATAGCCCATAAGTGCTTGATTTTTCTCATGACTCCAAATCACATAAAGACTCTAAGCCCCACAGTCAGTAGGCTTCAAATTGGAGAAGCAGTGCCATCTTAATGGCCGGCCAATTTGATCACTCCTGGTTCACTGGAAGGATGTCCAGGCCACCCTGATTTTAGGCAAATGAGGGGCAAGGGTGGTTATTTTGGACACTGTCTTGGGCCGCACCCCTCATGGAAACCTCCAGCCAGAGGTTATGATGAGTGTGTATTTAGAAAAGATGAGTGACATGTGAGAGTGTTTTGGATTTAATTGTGGATATTTGTGTGGCAGTTGGAAGACATAACTGGGTCTACCTGGGCTTGAACTTTGGTGTGATTCCCCTTAGAGCCTGAGTTCAGAATCTGACCTCAGAAAACTATTGCCAAGTATTGTGTTGGGATTAAAGAGGCCATGTATGAGAGTCCCCCTTGGAAACTGAGATCTAGCGCCAGAGTGGCTTTGCACAGAGAACTGGAATCTCAGCCAAGGTATCACATGATTTCATTCGAAAGACTTGGCAGCCATATTTGAGAGTCAAAACACACATGGACCTCACATTGTAGACCTCAATGGGCCTGGCTAAATGTGACCTTTTGTCCACTCTTTGAGAAGCCTTGCCTGTGAGGGTTCTCCAGAGCTTTCATTGAAATAATCTTCCTCTCCATTTAATGGTCCCTGAATAAATTGAAACCCACAGTGCCTCCAACTTCATCCTTGAAAAATTTCTAGATAAATACCGTGAATTTTTTGAAATTCCCATGACTAGGTTGCACTAGAGAACCTTTGGATGTCCTGCTGCTGATCATGGATGTACCTGACAGTGCCTTGCTTGACTGGGTTTTATGAAAATGGTGTAGAACAGAGGTCCCAGTAAGTTGCAGCCTCCTGAGAAGTGGGCCTAGAGTTGTGGTGGGCAGGAGTGTGATAAAACTTCTGTGTTGGAGTAATTTGGATCTTCCATTGGCTTACAAATGGCTTGTGGCTTACATGGTGCAGCCAGCAGACCCTTATAATTAAAGGCATCTTGTTATATGGAGAGGATTCAGGGCAATGTTCAGAATCAGGTTGCTATGGACAAGGATGCAATGGGGCAAGCTTTGAGGGATAGAAGATTGGTTGGTGCATTATTCTGCTGTCCCTGACCCACCACACGTGACAGAACTCCCTCCAGCACTGTGTCCCAGTTGAACTCCTTCTATTTTATGAAGCAAATACCAAACTACCAGTGCAGCAGCAAAAACCCCACAAAAAGTGTAGGAGGGCCAAATGGCTTCACAGTTCAACGGGGAGACACTTAGACCCCAGAGGCCACAGTTTACTTAAAAAGAAAAATATCAGCACTGCTGCCTCATGTTCATTGAAAAATCAGAAACAATGTCTTCCAGGTCTCATAGATGCAGACCCAGCTTTGATGGTCTCACTACAAAGAAAGCCAAATCTCCTGAAAACAACATATATTTCAAGTGCCCTATCTCAGAGGCAGTTTCTCAAAAAACTTTTAGGCCAGCAGAGCTCCATGTTTGTGGAGTGTTTACCCTATCCCTTGCTTTTGGAAACTCCTCTACAACCTCCAAGGTTGTGAACTCCTGAGCATTTTCCATTCCAGATATGTGTTCACTGATTTTCTAACTCTTCTCCTCTAATTGTGTCTTACTTGGGGTGAAGGTAATGTCAAGGCATTGTTCTGGATGAGAGTGGGAGGATATTTGTGCAGCATATATATGCATACAAATTGGATTCATTTTCCAATTTTCATTTTGAAATATTGAATCCCTGACACTAACCCATACCTACTAGACTCAGACAACTCATCCTAATATGATAGAGAAAAATAAGCCAAACCTATAGAAATACAAGCAGTTCATTGGAGGCATGTTGTATAGTTGAACTTGCGTTTTGCATTATATAAGGTAAAAGTTATAAATCTAGTCAATTTTTAATCAAAGAAGTTCTCCATGAGTTTTTAAACTTAAAAAATACGAGAATTCTTGTTTCCCTTTCTCTTTAGCCTATTCACACTTGTATATTTATATGCACATATAGAATCCTACCAGGTATCACACGTACATTTTTGAGGTGGCTGACTTGGCATATACAAACTGTGAGAAGAGTTCACTCCTCCTAAACGCTGTTGGAACTGAAAATTCAACCTATAGGGGAGCTTCCTAGTAGAAGAACATTATGCATAAATTCATGTTCAGTAAAATAAATATTTTTGCATCTGTGGATGATATATATTTACTGATGAATTTCGATTGGCATATATATTGCTACTATTAAATGTATGTGAGTGTTTATTTTTTTTTTTGTGTGTGTATAATGTATCTGTACACTCTGCAGATGTTTCAAAATATAAAATATATGTGTCTAATGTAAACCCTCTAAATTCATTCATGTTCATGTATGTGGATTTATAATCAACTTTTCACAAGATTATAATCAGAAATATTCATCCACCTGAAATACATAATTGTTTCCTAGTACTGAAAACTAACTTCAGTGATTGGGGCATACAAATCCTCATTATTCTACAGAAACTGACCCAGTCTAACATCAATGCAAGTAGACTCCTATGGGACATGATATGTAATTTGACGTTCATATGTATTCAACAATGGTACATTATTATTTCTTCAGTTTTTGTACATTTTAAGTTATACACTTCATCCACAAGTTCACAAATTTATAGGCATTTGTTTCAACTTT
This sequence comes from Callospermophilus lateralis, assembly GCF_048772815.1. Taxonomy (NCBI): domain Eukaryota; kingdom Metazoa; phylum Chordata; class Mammalia; order Rodentia; family Sciuridae; genus Callospermophilus; species Callospermophilus lateralis. The sequence continues at coordinate 1,735,175 of NW_027512630.1, forward strand.
AATCACTTCTTGCTTCAGAACACAAGTATTGTCAGGGTTTCTTGACAGGTCTTTTCATGAGACTTCTTTCCAAACACATTATTTTAGATTTCCATAATCACTTTTGAAGCAAAACTCACACACTCTTCATGATAAACCAAACCACTAATATTTCCATGAGATATATAACTGGTTGGAATGAATGATTGTATATCAATATATGATTTCCTGTAATTTTTCATGTATCAATTCAATTCATTATTTAAAGTTCAAAAAAGTTATATTATTTAGTCACAGTATGTTCTATTCATGCTTTATCTCTATGTTCATAGACACAGGGTACACCTCTTTGTACCCCCAATTCTAATTTTAAATATTCAATATATTGCTCCCAGAAATGGTGAAAGAAATACTCATGTCACCTCATTATCACAGTAATATTCTGGACAAAAAATGGAAAGGTCACTCTTATGATTGTACCAAAGCCTAAATGGAAAGTGAACATAGATTACTAAAAACATCCATGTCCAGGTTGTCTAATGCTATCAATTGTCAATCCTGTTGGTGACTACATATTTGTTTCTATCTAATTTATATATTCAAACTCAACCCTGTTGAAAATGACTAATTCTATCACTCACTTTATACTTTGCCTGATTTTGTAATGATTCTATTGATATCTGCTTTTCTACATATTTTCCCCAGTTCATCATAGTGACTGACTCTTCATATGTACTGACATCTACATTCACTCAATAACCGAAACCCTCCTGGTAAAGAACTTTTGGTCCAAATCCTATACTCACTCTTCTTCCTAAAGCTATCAACTATCTTCCTAATCCTAACGATTATCACTTTTTGCCTGGATGTTCTCTTCTAAATTCAATCATCATAGGTACAAGGTCCTACTCCCTTGTATATCGAATTATCTGAGACATCTTTGTAGAACATAATTCAAAGCTAAGTATCCCAATCAAGGGGAAAACCCTTCTGGGCTTCAAATCATACCTAGATTTTTGTTTTCATACTTTTATTTCACATCTATATTCTTGTAAATATCTCAGGTTCCCAATACCATTATTCATCACACAGAATGATTCATAACCCAAATCAAACCTGTTATTAACCCTAAGCTCACACTGTTCCCTCAATCTCATTTTACAGAAAAGCAGGGACAGAGTGGTTCTTACAATACAGGAAATTATGGGATCTTCCACCTGCTGAGAACCTCAAAGGTCCATGCAGAAATGATACCTGGAGAAGTTGTAGGCAGGTATGAAGGACCTGAGTGAGTAAAAGTCATCTTCCATGGCAAATAACCTGGTCAGGATGAAGGGATGTGTCTGAATCAGCCTCTCTCTTTTTATTGTAGAGAAGATGGACCAAACCAGGCCTGTGTCGAGAGCTGTTCCTGGGTGCCTATGGTTGATATACCATTCTACCTTGTGAAAGTGTCACAGGAAGTAGGGGAAGCCTCCATCTCATGGGACCCTTGGAAGCAACAGTTAGGACAAAGTGGTTGCCAAGGCAGTGACCTCATTCAGTTCCAAAGAATGTGACATACCTCATTTCCTTGGTGATGGAACTCTCTGAAATTTGTATCCAAGAAGCCAGGCACCCAGAGGCAGTCCCAGTCCCAGTCCCAGTGGGCTCACTTGTTTGGATTTACCAAGGACAGAGTCAGTTTTCTTGGTACCTACTGATGTGAGGATGGCCTAATGCCAGGAGAACTCTAAAGAGGGACCTTTCCTGAGAAAGCAGGTAGTGGCTAACCACTTTTTCCTGACAACTACACAGAGTTGAACAAGGAAACAAGATCTGAGAGAAGACAGGCCATTTAGGGGGAACATAGTATGGCCTGCAGTCAGAGGAAACTCCGGATAGTCACAGACCTACTTGGGGGAAGGAGGTGCCTTTGTGGGAGTGGGTGTGGGTTTGTTGTTTTGTCTCATGTTCTGAGAATAGGTAGGAAAGGCGGTTTGTTTGGTTTGTAGTGGACAGTTTCTTGTAAGTTGTTTGACAAGGCGAGTGTTTCTGTTTCGGTGTATCCCAATGTGTCCGTTGTTGTAGACATTAAAAAGAGAATGCATTAATGGATGTGTCCTGTCTAGTATAAGTCTTCCCATAATTCATCCTGCCCAATATATGAATGGACTGCAGCTTGTCTTATCGATGTGCAACACCTACTATCTTTCTAAGTTGCTGTTTTCTTCCTGAATTCTGGCCACTCTCCAGAATAGGCTCATGGTTTTGTGTCCAAAGTATGTACCACCTCCAAGCTCTGTGACATGTCCATGTAATGGATAGCTGAAGAGAATGGCAAGCATTTCAGAAAACTCAGATATCAGTGTGACCAGGAAAGTCTCAGTGCAGAAACCCTGCTTTGGGCAATTTGCTTACTAATTGTTGTGTTGCACTGAATGTCAGGAAGGTCTTTGCCTCAGGCCACCCCTTTGTGAAACCTGAAGAAAACAGTTTTCAAATACAAATGAATGGGCATCACCTGTGGCTTCTGGCTTCATTGCTTTGAGAATGGATGTGTCTGAATCAGCCTCTTGGCCATGTGTGTGGCTGTGACTTAGATTCTCAACACCTGATGAATCTAAAGAATGATCCCATGCGTGCATCCAAAACCATAAGGGCAAAAAATAATTCATTGTGGATGAAGTCTCTTGCCTTCCTCTGTTAGGTTCCTGAACTCCATCTAGTGAGAATAGGGATTCTTTGGGTCAAATGAGTTCTTCAAATCTCTGCAGAGGTGTTTGGGTTTTTGAATAACTTTAAATCACATAAAGAATCTATTCCTGAAATCAGTAGGCCTCAAATTGGAGAAACACAGAAGAATTAACGGCAGGCTTATTTGATCATTGATGGTTCACAGAAACGGTGTCCAGGCCACCCTGACTTTAGGCAAATGAGGGGAAAACGAGCTGATTTTGGACACTGTCTTGGGCTGCACCCCTCATGGAAACCTCCACCCAGAGGTTAAGATGATTGACTATATGGAATAAGATGAGGGCCATGTGGGAGTGTTTTGGTTTTAATTTTGGTCATTTGTGTGGCATTGGAAAAAATGACTGGGTCCACGTGGGCTTGAACTCTGGTGTGATTCCCCTTAGAGACTGGGTTTTAGAACTGAACTCAGAGAAGCATTGCCATGAATTTTGTTAGGATTTCAAGAGGCCACGCATGAAAGTCGCTCTTGGAAACTGAGACCTAGGCCCCGGGTGGATTTCCACAGAGGCCTGGGAATCTCAGCAAGGATATCACATGATTTTATTCTTAAAGAAATGGCAGCCATAGTTGAGAGTCAAAACACACATGGACCTCACATTGTAGACCTCAATGGGCCTGGCCTAATGTGACCTTTTGACCACTCTTTGGAAAGCCATGCCTGTGAGAGTTCTCCAGAGATTTCATTGAAATGAGCTTCCTCACCATTTAATGTTTGCTGAATGAATTGAAACCCACAGTACCTCCAACTTCATGCTTAAAAAATGGCTAGATAAATACCATGAAATTTTTGAAATTTCTATGACCAGGTGGCACTGGAGAAACATTGGATGTCCTGTTGCTGATCATGAGTATACCAGACAGTGCCTTGATTTACGGAGTTTCATGAAAATGGTGTAGAATAGGATGGCAGTAAGTTGGAGCCTGCTCAGTAGTGGGTCTAGAGCAGTGGTGGGGAGGTGTTTGATAAAACATCCGTGGTAGGGCCATGTGGATCTACCATTGGATTCCAAATGGCTTGTAACTGACGTGGTACAGCCAGCAGACACTTATATGTAAAGGCATCTTGTTATATGCAGAGTTTTCAGAGGAAAATTAAGAATCAGGTTGATATGGACAAGGGGGCAATGGGGCAAGCTGTGAGAGATAGAAGCCTAGTTGGTGCATTCTCTAGCAGACCCTGACCCACCACACGTGACAGAACTCCCTCCAGCACTCTGTTCCAGATTAGCTCCTAGTATTTCGTGAAACAAATACCAAACTCACAGTGCAGCAGCAAAAAACCCACAAAAAGTGGAGGAGGACCAAATGGCTTTACAGTCCACACGGGGAGAAACGTAGTCCCCAGTGGCCTCAGTTTACCTACAAAGAGTGGATTCAGCACTGCTTCATCTTGTTCATTGGAAAATAAGAAACCATGTCCTCCAGGTCACATAGATGCAGACCCAGCTTTGATGGTCTCACTACAAAGGAAGACAAATCTACTGAAAACAACATATATTTCAAGGGCGGAAGCTCAGACGCAGTTTCTCAAAAAGTTTTTAGGCCAGCAGAGCTCCATATTTGTGGAGTGTTTACCCTGTCCCTTAGTTTTGCAAAGTCCTCTACCACCTCCAAGGTTGTGAACTCCTGAGCATTTTACATTCCAGATATGTATTCACTGATTTTGTAACTCTTCTCCTCTAATTGTGTCTTACTTGGGGTGAAGGTAATGTCAAGGCATTCTTCTGGATGAGAGCGGGAGGATATTTGTGCAGCATATATTTACATACACATTGGATTCATTTTCCAATTTTCCATTCGAAATGCTGAATTCCTGACACTAAGCCATACCTAGTAGACTCAGACTATTCATCCTAATATAATGGGGAAAATTAACCAAACACAATAGAAATACAAGCACTTCAGAGGAGACATGTTGTATAGTTGGACTTGACATTTGCATTATATAAGGTAGGAGTTATAAATATATTCAAATTTTAATGAACATATTCTCCATGTGTTTTTAAACTTAACAAATATGTGAATTCTTGTTTTCCTTTTCTGTAGCCTATTCACACATGTATATATATATATATATGCATATATAGAATCCTAGCAGGTATCACACGTACATTTTGTGAGGTGGCTGTCTTAGCAGATACAAATTGTGAGAAGAGTGCACTCCTCCTAAATGCTGTTGGAAATAAAAACTCAACCTATAGGAGACCGTCCTAGTCGAACAACGTTGTACATAAAGTCATATTCAGTAAAATAAATATTTTTGCATTTCTGGATGACATATATTTACTGATGAATTTCGATTCGCATTTATATTGGCACTTTTTAATGTCTGTGAGTGTTGTGTGTGTGTGTGTGTGTGTGTGTGAGTGTGTGTAGATATAGATATAGATATACTCTCCAAATTTTTCAAAATATGAAATATATATGTCTAATATACACTCTCTAAATTCATTCATGTTCATGTATGTGGATTTATAATCCACTTTTCACAAGATTATAATCAGAAATATTCATCCACCTGAAATACATATTTGTTTCCTAGTACTGAAAACTAACTTCAGTGAATGGTGCATACAAATCCTAATTATTCTACAGTAACTGACCCAGCCCAACATCAATGCAAGTAGACTCCTATGGGACATGATATGTAATTTGTCATTCATTTGTATTCGACACTGGTACATTATTGTTTCTTCAGTTTTTGCACATCATAGGATATACATTTCATCCACAAGTTCACAAATTAATAGGCATTTGTTTCAACTTTAATCACTTCTTGCTTCTGAACACATGTATTCTCAGGGTTTCTTGACTGGTCTTTTCATGAGACTTCTTTCCATACACATTATTTTGAATTTCCATAATCATTTTTAAGCAAAACTCACACACTCTTCATGATAAACCAAAACACTAATATTTCCATTAGATATATCACTGGTTGGAATGAATGATTGTATATCAATATATGATTTCCTTTAATTTTTCAGATATCAGTTCAATTCATTATTTAAAGTTCAAAAAAGTTATATTATTTATTCACAGTATGGTCTATTCATGCTTTTTCCTCTATGTTCATAGAAACAGGGTACACCTCTTTGTACCCCGATTCTTATTTTACATCTTCAATATATTGCTCCCAGAAATGGTGAAAGAAATACTCATGTCACCTCATTATCACAGTAATATTCTGGACAAAAATGGAAAGGTCACACTTATGATTGTACCAAAACCTAAATGGAAGGTGAACATGGATTTCTAAAAACATCCGTGTCCAGGTTGCCTAATGCTGTCAATTGTCAATCCTATTGGTGACTACATTTTTGTTTTTTCCTAATTTATACATTCAAACCCAACCCTGTTGAAAATGTCCAATTCTATCACTCACTTTATAATTTGCCTGTTTTCGTAATGTTTCTATTGATATCTGCTTTTCTACATATTTTCCCCAGTTCAACATAGTGACTGACTCTTCATATGAGCTGACATTTACATTCACTCTATAACCAAAAGTGTATTTCTAAAGAACTTTTGGTCCAAATCCTATACTCACTCTTCTTCCTAAACCTACCGACTATCTTCCTAATCCTACTGAATATCCCTTTTTGACTGGATGTTCTCTTCTAAATTCAATCATCCATTGTACAAGGTCCTATGCCATTGTATATCGAATTATCTGAGACACCTTTACAGAACATAATTCAAAGCTAAGTATCCCAATCAAGGGCAAAACCCTTCTGGGCTTCAAATCATACCTAGATTTCTCTTTTCATACTTATATATCACCTCTATATTCTTGTAAATATTGCAGGTTACCAATACCATTATTCATCGCACAGAATCGTTCGTAACCCAAATCAAACCTGTTTTTTACCCCAAGTATACACTGTTCTTTCAATCATTTTACAGAAGAGCAGGGACAGAGTGGTTCTTACAATACAGGAAAGTTGGGGACCTTCCACCTAATGAGAACCTCAAATGTCCATGCAAAAATGATACCTGGAGAAGTTGTACGCAGGTATGAAGCAACTGAGAGAGCAAAAGTCATCTTCCATGGCAAACAACCTGGTCAGAATGAAGGGATGTTTCTGAATCTGCATCTCTCTTCTTATTGTAGAGAAGAGGGACCAAACCAGGCCTGAGTGGAAAGTTGTCCCCGGGTGCCAATGGTTGATATACATTCTACCTTATGAAAGTGTCACAGGAAGTAGGGGCAACCTCCATCTTATGTTACCCTTGGAAGCAACTGTTAGGACAAAGTGGTTGCCAAGGCAGTGACCTCATTCAGTTCCAAAGAATGTGACATACCTCATTTCCTTGGTGATGGAACTCTCTGAACTTGGTATCCAAGAACCCAGGCACCCAAATGCAGTCCCAGTCCCATTCCCAGTGGGCTCACTTGTTTGGATTTCCCAAGGACAGAGTCAGTTTTCTTGGTACCTAATGATGTGAGAATGGCCAAATGTCAGGAGAGCTCTGAAGGTGGACCATTTCTGAGAAAACAGGTAGTGGCTAACCACTTTTTCCTGACATCTTCACAGAGTTGGTCAAGGAAACACAATCTGAGAGAAGACAGGCCATTTCGGGGGAACATTGTATGGCCCACCGGTCAGAGGACACTCCGGATAGTCACAGACCTACTTGGGGGAAGGAGGTGCCTTTGTGGGAGTGGGTGTGGGTTTGTTGTTTTGTCTCATGATCTGAGAATAGATAGGAAAGGCGGTTTGTTTGGTTTGGACTGGACAGTTTCTAGTAAGTCATTTGACACGGCAAGTGTTTCTGTTTCTGTGTATCCCACTGTGTCCGTTGTTGTAGACATTAGAAAAGAGAATGCATTAATGGATGTGTCCTGTCTAGTATAAATCTTCCCATAATTCATCCTGCCCAATATATGAATGGACTGCAGCTTGTCTTATCGATGTGCAACACCTGCTATCTTTCTAAGTTGTTGTTTTCTTCCTGAATTCTGGCCACTCTCCAGAATAGGCTCATGGATTTGTGTCCTTAATATGTACCACCTCCAAGCTCTGTGACATGGCCATGTACTGGATAGCTGAAGAGAATGGCGAGCATCTCAGAAAACTCAGATATCAATGTGACCAGGATAGTCTCAGTGCAGAAACCCTGCTTTGGGCCTTTTGCTTACTTATTGTTGTGTTGCACTGAATGTCAGGAAGGTCTTTGCTCAGGCCACCCCTTTGTGAAGCCTGAAGAAAACAGTTTTCAAATGGAAATGAATGGGCCTCACCTGTGGCTCTTGCTTAATTGCTTTCGAAAGGAATGTGTCTTTATCAGCCTCTTGGACCTGTGTGTGGCTGTGACTTAGATTCTCAGCACCTGATGGATCTTAAGAATGATCCCATGTGAGCTTCCAAAACCAAAATGGCAAAAAATATCATTCATTGTGGATGAAATCTCTTGCCTTCCTCTGTTAGGTTCCTGCACTCCATCAAATGAGAATAGGGATTCTTTGGGTCAAATGAGTTCTTCAAAGCCCTGCAGAGGTGCTTGTGTTTTTGCATGACTCTAAATCACCTAAATAATCGATATCTGAAATCAGTAGGCCTCAAATTGGAGGAACACAGAAGTATTAACGGCAGGCTTATTTGTTCACTCCTGGTTCACAGAAACTGTGTCCAGGCTACCCTGACGTTAGGCAAATGAGGGGCAAACGAGCTGATTTTGGACAGTGTCTTTGGCTGGGCCCCTCATGGAAACATCCAGCCAGAGGTTAAGATGATTGCCTATATGGAATAAGATGAGGGCCATGTGGGAGTTTTTTGGTTTTAATTTTGGTCATTTGTGTGGCATTGGAAAAAATGACTGGGTACACGTAGGCTTGAACTCTGGTGTGATACCCCTTAGAGACTGGGTTTTGGAACTGAACTCAGAGAAACATTGCCATAAATTTTGTTGGGATTTTAAGAGGCCAAGCATGAAAGTCGCTTTTGGAAACTGAGACCTAGGCCCCGGGTGGATTTCCACAGAGGCCTGGGAAACTCAGCAAGGATATCACATGATTTAATTCTTAAAGAAATGGCAGCCATAGTTGAGAGTCAAAACACACATGGACCTCACATTGTAGACCTCAATGGGCCTGGCCTAATGTGACATTTTGTCCACTCTTTGGGAAGCCTTGTCTGTGAGAGTTCTCCAGAGAATTCATTGAAATGAGCTTCCTCACCATTTAATGTTTGCTGCATGAATTGAAATCCATAGTGCCTCCAACTTCATGCTCGAGAAATGGCTAGATAAATACCATGAAATTTTTGAAATTCCTATGACCAGGTGGCACTGGAGAAATATTGGATGTCCTGTTACTGTTCATGAGTATACCAGACAGTGCCTTGATTTACTGAGTTTCATGAAAATGGTGTAGAACAGAGATGCCAGTAAGTTGGAGCCTGTTGAGTAGTGGGTCTAGAGAAGTGGTGGGGAGGTGTTTGATACAACATCCGTGGTAGGGCCATGTGGATCTACCATTGGATTCCAAATGGCTTGTAACAGACATGGTGCAGCCAGCAGACCCTTATATGTAAAGGCATCTTGTTATATGGAGAATTTTCAGAGGAAAATGAAGAATCAGGTTGATATGGACAAGGGGGCAATGGGGCAAGCTGTGAGAGATAGAAGCCTAGTTGGTGCATTCTCTAGCAGACCCTGACCCACCACACGTGACACAACTCCCTCCAGCACTGTGTCTCAGTTTAGCTCCTAGTATTTCGTGAAACAAATACCAAACTCACAGTGCAGCAGGAAAAACACCACAAAAAGTGGTGGAGGACCTAATGGCTTCGCAGTCCACACGGGGAGACACTTAGTCCCCAGTGGCCTCAGATTACCTACAAAGAGAGGATTCAGCACTGCTTCATCTTGTTCATTGGAAAATAAGAAACCATGTCCTCCAGGTCACATAGATGCAGACCCAGCTTTGATGGTCTCACTACAAAGGAAGACAAATCTCCTCAAAACAACATATATTTCAATTGCGGAAGCTCAGACGCAGTTTCTCAAAAAGTTTTTAGGCCAGCAGAGCTCCATGTTTGTGGAGTGTTTACCCTGTCCCTTAGTTTTGGAAACTCCTCTACCACCTCCAAGGTTGTGAACTCCTGAGCATTTTCCATTCCAGAGATGTATTCACTGATTTTGTAACTCTTCTCCTCTAATTGCGTCTTACTTGAGGTGAAGGTAATATCAAGGCATTGTTCTGGATGAGAGCGGGAGGATATTTGTGCAGCATATATTTACATACACATTGGATTCATTTTCCAATTTTCCATTCAAATACTGAATCCCTGAAACTAACCCATACCTAGTAGACTCAGACTATTCATCCTATTATAATGGGAAAAATTAACCCAACACAATAGAAATACAAGCACTTCAGAGGAGACATGTTGTATATTGGACTTGACATTTGCATTATATAAGGTAGGTCTTATAAATCTAGTCAAATTTTAATGGAAATATTCTCCATGTGTTTTTAAATTTAACAAATATGTGAATTCTTGTTTCCCTTTTCTGTAGCCTATTCACACATGTATATTTATATGCATATATAGAATCCTACCAGGTATCACACGTACATTTTTGTGAGGTGGCTGTCTTGGCAGATACAAATTGTGAGAAGAGTTCACTCCTCCTAAAACTGTTTTAAATGAAAATTCAACCTATAGGAGAGCGTCCTAGTAGAACAACATTATACATAAACTCATGTTCAGTAAAATAAGTATTTTTGCATCTGTGGATGATATATATTTACTGATGAATTTCTATTGGCATTTATATTGGTACTTTTTAATGTCTGTGAGTGTTGTGTGTGTGTGTGTGTATATAGATATAGATATAGATATAGATATAGATAGATATATATATACTCTCCAAATTTTTGAAAATATGGAATATTTTTGTCTTATTTTGCACTTCCTAAATTTTTCATATTCATGAATGTGTATTTATAATCATCTTTTCTCAAGATTATTCTCAGAAACATTCATATACCCTACTAGACTCTGACTACTAATACTAATATAATGGAGAAAAATATCCCAAACAGAATAGAAATACAAGCATTTCAGAAGGGACATGGTGTATAGTTGGACTTGCCTTTTGCATGATATAAGGTAGGAGTTATAAATCTATTCAATTTGCTGAAATACTTTTCCATGTGTTATTTTTTTTGACACAAAACAAAATTTAATGTTCGAAAACTAAATAAAATTGACACATCCTTAACCAAGCTAATGAAGAAAACAAACCTCAAATTACTAAAATTAAGGATCGTAAAAGAACTTTTACAGAGTACACAAATAAAATACAGAGAATAATTGAAAACTAATTTGAAAATTTATACTCTAATAAATTAAAATACAATGATGACATCAATAAAATTTTAGAGATATACCCAAACTGAATTAGTAGGACATGAACAATTTAAACAAATCAATTTCAAGCAATGAAATAGAAGTTGCTGTCAACAGCCTACCAATCAAGCAAAGCCCAGGAACAGACAGATTCTCAGTCAAGTTCTACAAGACCTTCAAAGAAGCATTCATCACAATACTCCTCAAATTATTCCATAAAATAGAAAAGCATGGAACTCCTCCAAACTCATTTCATGAGGCTAGTATCACTCACATACCAAAATCAGACAAAGACACATCAAGGAAAGAAAACTTCAGAGCAATATTCCTGACAAACATATATACAAAAATTCTCAATAAAATTCTTTTTTTTAAGCCAAAGTTAATCAAAAGGGATAAAGAGGGACACTACACACTATTCCATGTGTTTTTAAAGTTAAGAAATATATGAATTCCTGTCTCCCTTTCTCTGTAGCCTATTAAGCACATGTATTTTTATATGCACAAATAGAATCCTACCTGGTTTCACACGTACATTCTTGTGAGGTGACTGACTTGGCAGATACTATTTGTGAGAAGAGATCACTCCTCCTAAATGCTGTTGGTACAGAAAATTCAACCCATGGGTGAGCTTCCTAGATGAACAACATTCTACATACATCCATGTTCATAAAATGAATATTTTGGGATATGCGGATGAGTTATTTTTCATGATGAATTTCGATTGACATATATATTGTGACATTATAATGTGTGTGTGTTTGTGTGTCTATATACATATATATATATATATATATATATATATATATATATATATATATAGTCTCCAGATTTTCCAAAATATGAAATATATGTCTTCTTATACACCGCCTGAATTCATTCATATTCATATATGTGGATTTATAATTAACTTTTAACAAGTTTATTCTCAGAAATATACATCCACTGACATACATATTTGTTTCCTAGTACTGAAAACTAACTTCAGGGAAGGGTTCTTACAAATCCTAATATTTCTAGAGTAACTGACCAAGTTTAACATCAATGCAAATACATTCCTATTTGATATGATGTGTTTGTTAAAGTTCATTTTTATTCAAACTTGGTACGTTATTATTTATTCAGTTTATGGACATCATAAAATATATCCCTTCATTCACAAGTTCACAAATTTATAAATATTTGGTTCACTTTCAATCACTTCCTCCTTCGGAACACATATATTCCTTCATGTTTCTTGACGGGTCTTTTCACTGGACTTCTTTCTAAACACGTTATTTTCGATTGAATAATCATTTTTGAAGCAAAACTCACACACTATTCATGATAAACGGTAACCCTAATAATACCATTAGATATATAACTGGTTGGAATTAATGTACGTATATCAATATATGATTTCCTCTATATTTTCAGATATTAAAACAATCCATTATTTAAATTTGGAACCAGTCATATAATTTTTTCACAGTATGGTCTATTAATGCATCATCTCTATATTCATCAACACAGGGTAAACCTATTAGTATCCCCAGTACTAATTCATATGTTTTCAAAATATTGCTCCCAGAAAAGGTGGAAGAAATACTCATGTCACCTGATCTACATATACATATTATCACAGTAATATTCTGGACACAAAATGCAAAGGTCTCCGTTATGATTGCAATAAAGCCTCAATGGAATGTGAACATGGATTACTAAAAACATCCATGCCCAGTTTGCCTAATGCTCTCAAATGTCAATCCAATTGGTGACTACATTTTTGTTTCTTTTTAAGATTATGTATTCAACCTCAACCCTGTTGAAAATGTCTAATCCTATCACTCACGTTATACTTTGCCTGATTTCCTAATGTCTCTATTGATGTCTGCTTTCCTACATATTTTTTCCCAGTTCATCATTGTGCCCGACTTTTCACATATGGTGCTATTAATATTCACTCTCTAACCGAAACCTATTGCTAAAGAACTTTTGGTCCAAATCCTAGACTCACTCTTCCTCCTAAACCTACTGACTATCTTTCTAATCCTACACACTATCCCTTTTTCACTGGATGTTCTCTTCTACATTCAATCATCTGAGGTACAGGGTCTTATGCCATTGTATATCGATTTAACTGAGACCTCGGTGCAATACATTACTCAAGCTAAGGATCCCAATCAAGGGCCCAAATCCTTCTGGGCTTCAAATATTACCTAGATTTCTGCTTTCATACTTATATTTTACCTCTATATTGTTTTAAATATCGCTGGTTCCCAATACCATTATTCATCCAGCAGAATGATTCCTAAGCCAAATGGAACATGCTATTAACCCTAACCATACAATGTTCCCTCAATCTCACTTTACAGAAGAGGAGGTATAAAGTTGATATTACAATACAGGAAGTTAGGAGATCTTACACCTGCTGAGTACCTCAAAATCCATGCAGAAATAATCCCTGGAGAAGATGTGGGCAGCTATGAAAGACCTGAGAGAACAAAAGTCATATTCCATGGCAAACAACATGGTCAGGATGAAAGGATGTGTCTGAGTCATCCTCTCTATTTTTAATGCAGGGAAGATGGACCAAAGCAGGCCTGTGTGGAGAGCTGTTCCCAGGTGACTATGGTTTCTATACCATTCTAACATGTGAATGTATCACAGGAAGTAGGGCAGCCTCCATGTCAGGAGACACTAGGACGCAACTGTTAGGACAAAGTGGTGGCCAAGACAGGGACCTCATTTATTTCCTGAAGGTAGTGACCTCACCTCATTTCCTTGGTGATGGAACTCTCTGAATTTTGTGATCCAGGAAGCCAGGCACCCAGAGCCAGTCCCAGTCCCAGTTGCAGTGGGCTCACTTGTTTGGATTCACTAAGGACAGAGTCAGTCTTTCTTGGTACCTACTGATGTAAGGGTTGCCAAATACCAAGAAAGCTCTGAAGAGGGGTCTTTCCTGAGAGGACAGGAATTGGCTCACCACTGCCTCCTGACAACTTCACAGAGTTGACCAAGGAGACCAGATGTGAGAAAGAAAGGCCATTTCTGGGGAACATCATATGGCCTACCAGTCAGAGGACACTCCAGATAGTGACAGACCTACTTGTGGGAAAAAGTTGCATTTGTGGGTGTTGGTTTGTGTTTGTGGTTTTTTTCTCATGTTCTGAGAATAGGTAAAAAAGGAGGTTTGTTTGGTTTGGAGTGGACTGTTTCCAGTAAGTCATTTGACAAGGAGACTGTTTCTATGTCTGTGTATCCCACTGTATTTTTCTTTGTAGATATTAGAAAAAAAAATAGCTCATTGGTTGTGTCCTGTCTAGTAGAAAGCTTCCCAGCATGCATCCTTTCCAATTAATGAATGGACTGAGGCTTGCCTTATCCATGGGCAACACCGGCTATCTACCTAATTTTCCATTTTTTCATGAATTCTGGCCACTCTCAAGATTAGTATCATGTATTTTTGTACAAGATATGTACCACCTCCAAGCTCTGTGACATGGCCATGTACTGGATAGCTGAAGGGAATGGCGAGCATCTCAGAAAACTCATATATCAGAGTAACCAGGAAAGTCTCCGTGGAGAAACCCTGCTTGGGGCCTTTTGATTACCTATTGTTCTGTTGCTCTGAATGTCAGAAAGGTCTTTGCCTCAGGCCACCCCTTTGTGAAGCCTGAAGAAAACAGTTTTAAAATGGAAATGAATGGGCATCACCTGTGGCTCTTTGCTTCATAGCTTTGGAAATGGATGTGTCTGAATCAGCCTCTTGGCCCTGTGTGAGACTGTGGTTTAGATTTTCAGCACCTGATGAATCTAAAGAAAGATCCCATGTGGGCATCCAAAACCTAAATGGAAAAAAGATCAGTGATTGTGGATGATGCCTCTTGCCTTCCTCTGTAAGATTCATGACCTCCATCAAGTGAGAATAGGGATCATTTGTGTCAAATAAGTTCTTCAAAGGGCTGCAGAGGGGAGACAATAGGTGCTTGGGTTTTCTTATAACTCCAATTCACACTAAAAATCTATACCCCACAGTCAGTATGCCTCAAATTTGAGAAGTGGAGTAGTATTAACGGCAGGCCTATTTGATCACTTCTGTTTCACACTAACGTTGTCCAGGCCACCCTGACTTTAGGCAAATGAGGGGCAAGGGAGTTTATTTTTGACACTGTCTTGGGCTGTGCCCCTCATGGAAACCTCCAGCTAGAGGTTATGATTAGTGTCTATATAAAAGATGAAGAGGGCCGTGTGAGAGTGTTTTGGTTTTAATTGTCATCATTTGTGTAGCAATTGGAAGAGATGCCTGGGTCCACCTGGGCTTGAACTCTGTTGTGATTCCCCTTAGAGACTGAGTTGTGTAACTGACCTCAGAGAAGTATTGCCATGAATTGTGTTGGGATTTCAGGAGGCCACACATGAGATTCACCATTGGAATCTGAGATCTTGGCCCAGGGTGACTTTACACAGAGCACTGGGAATCTAAGCCAGGATATCACAAGATTTTATTCTGAAAGATTCCAGCCATAGTTGAGAGTCAAAACACACATGCAACTCACATTGTAGACCTCAATGGGCCTGGCTTCATGAGACCTTTTGCCCACTCTTTGGGAAGCCTTGCCTGTGAGAGTTCACCAGAGCTTTCATTGAAATGAGATTCCTAACCATTTATTGGTTCCTGTATAAATTGAATCCCACAGTGCCTCCAACTTCATTATTGAAAAATATCTAGATATATACCATGAATTTTTTGAAATTACCATGACCAGGTGGCACTGGAGCACATTTGGATGTCCTGTTGCTAATCATGATTGTACCAGACAGTGCCTTAATTGACTGTGTTTCATGAAAATGCTGTAGAACATAGATGCCAGTAAGTTGGAGCCTGCAGACTAGTGGGCATAAAGCAGTGGAGTGTAGGTGTGTGAAAAAACATCAGTTGTGGGTCCATGTGGATCTGGCATTGGCTTAGAAATGACTTGTCACTGACATGGTACATCCAGCAGACCCTTCTATGTAAAGGCATCTTGTTATATGGAGAGGATTCCTGCCAATGATCAGAATAAGGGGGCTATTGTCGAGTTGAAAAGCTATGTGGGATTTAAGCCTCATTGGTGCATTTTACTGCAGACCCTCACCCACCACATATGAGAGTACATCCTCCAGCACTGTGTCCCAGTGGAACTCCTTGTATTTCGTGAAGCCTATACCAAACTCACAGTGCAGCAGTAAGAAACACCACGAAAGTGGAGCATGAACAAATGGCTTTACAGACAACACGGTTAGATACTTAGACCCCAGTGGCCAAAGTTTACCTACAAATAGAGAATTCAGCACTGCTGCCTCATGTCCACTAGAAAATAAGGAACCATGTCATCCAGGTCACATAGATGGAGACCCAGCATTGATGGTCTCACTACAAAGGAAGCAAAAGCTCCTGACAAAAACATATTTCAACTGCCCAACCTCAGAGGCAGTTTCTCAAAAAGTCATTAGGCCAGCAGAGCTCCATGTTTGTGAAGTGTTTACCCTCTCCCTTTTTGTAAACTGTTCTACCTCCTACAAGTTTGTGAAGTTCTGAGCATTTTCCTTTCCACATATGTATTCACAGATTTTCTAACTCTTCTCCACTAATTGTGTCTTATTTGGGGCGAAGGTAATGTCAAAGCATTGTTCTGGCTGAGAGTGGGAAGATTTTTGTGTAGCACATATTTGCATACATATTAGATTCATTTTCCTATTTTCCATTTGAAATACTGAATCCCTGACACTAACCCATACCCTACTAGACTCTGACTACTAAACCTAATATGATGGAGAAAAAGAAACCTAACAGAATAGAAATGCAGGCCTTTCATAGGAGGCATGGTGTATACTTGGACTTGCCTTCTGCTTTATCAATGGTATGTGTTATAAATCTAGTCAACTTTTCATTGTAATACTTCTCCATGAGTTTTTAAAGTTAACACATATGTAAATTTCTGTCTCCCTTTCTCTGTAGCCTATTCATCAAATGTATTTTTTTATGCATTTTTAGAATTCTACCTGGTATCACATGTACATTCTTGTGAGATCGCTTATTTTCGAAGATACAAATTGTGAGAAGAGATCGCTCCCTCTAAATACAGATGGAACTAGAATTTCCACCTATGGGTGAATTTCCTAGATGAACAATATTATGTATAAATAAATGTTCAGTAAAATGAATATTTTTGGATACGTGGATGATATATATTTCATGATGAATTTCGAATGGCATATATATTGCTACATTTTAATGTCTGTGTATGTGTGTATCTATCTATTTATCTATCTATCTATATAGATATAGATATCTACTCTTAAGATTTTCAAAATATGAAATATATGTGTCTTATTATACACTCCCTAAATAAACTCATGTGTGTGTATGTAGATTTATAATCAACTTTTCACAAAATAATTCTTAGAAATATTCATCCACCTTAAATACATATTTTTTCCTAGTACTGAAAAGTAAATTAAGTGAATGGTGTATACAATTCGTAATATTTCTACAGTGACTGAACCAGTTTCACATCAATGTAAGTAGACACCTATGGGACCATGATGTGTATTTTGAAGTTCATTTTTATTCAGACACTAGTACATTACTATTTCTGCAGTTTATGGACATTATAGGATATATCCTTTCATCCACAATTTCACAAATTTATAGGCATTTGGTTCACTTTCAATCACTTCCTACTTCAGAACACATGTATTCCTCCATGTTTCTTGACTGTTCTTTTCATGAGATTCTTTCCAAACACAGTATTATTGATTTCCATAATCACTTTTGAAGCCAAACTCACACACTCTTCATGATAAACCATAACGCTAATATTACCATTAGATGTATAACTGGTTGGAATGAATGTATGTATATCAATATAAGATTTCCTATATATTTTCAGATATCAATTCAATCCATTATTTAACGTTTGAACCAGTTATATTATTTATTCACAGTATGGTCTATTAAGGCATCATCTCTATATTCGTAGACCGATGGTATACCTATTTGTATCCCCAATACTAATTTTTAAGTCTTTAAAATATTGCTTTCAGAAATGGTGGAAGAAATACTGTAGTCACCTGATATACATATACATTTCATCACAGTAATATTCCTGAAACAAAATGCAAGGGTCACACTTATGATTGTATCAAAGCCTATATTGAAAGTGAGCATGTATTACTAACAACATCCATGCCCTGATTAACTAATGATCTCAAATACCATTCCTATTGGTGACTACATATTTGTTTCTTCCTAAGATTATATATTGAAACTGAACCCTGTTAAAAATGTCTTATCCTATCACTCACTTTGTACTTTGCCTTATTTCCTAATGTCTCTATTGATATCTGCTTTCCTACACATTTTCCCCAGTTTATCACTGTGACTGACTGTTCACATATGCTGACATTTACACTCACTCTCTAATCAAAACTCTATATCTAAAGAACATTTGGTCCAACTCCTTGACTCACTCAAATGGATTCTTCAAAGCCCTGCAAAAGGTAGCCCATAGTTGCTTGAGTTTTCTCATGACCCCAATTCACGTAAAGAATCTATACTCCACAGAGAATAGGCCTCAAATTGGAGAAGTAGAGCAGTATTATTGGCAGGCCTATTTGATCACTCCTGCTTCACAGGAAGAGTTTTCATGCCACCCTGACTTTAGGCAAATGAGGGGCATGTGAGCTTATATTGGACACTGTCTTAAGCTGCGCCCTTCATGGAAACCTCCAGCCAGAGGTTATGATGAGTCTCTAAATTGAAGAAGGTGAGGGCCATGTGGGAGTGTTTTGGTTTAATTGTGGTCATTTGTGTGGTGGTTGGAAGAGATGACTGGGTCCACCTGTGCTTGAACTCTGGAGTGATTCCCCTTAGAGACTGAGTTCTGGAACAGATCTCAGAGAAGTATTGGCATGAATTGTGTTGGGATTTTAGGAGGACACGCATGAGAGTTGCCCTTGGAGACTGAGATCTAGGCCCAGGATAGCTTTCAAGGAGCACTGGGAATCTCAGCCAGGATATCACATGACTTTATTCAGAAAGACTTGGAAGCCATAGTTGAGAGTCAAAACAAACATGGCCCTCAATTGTAGACCTCAATGGGCCTGGCTTAATGTGACCTTTTGGCCACTCTTTGGGAAGCCTTGCCTCTGAGAGTTCTCCCGAGCTTTAATTGAAATGAGCTTCCTCACCATTTCATGGTTCCCGAATGAATTGAATGCCACAGTGCCTCCAAATTTATCTTTGAAAATTGGCTAGATAAATACCATGAAATTTTTTAAATTCTTATGAACAGGTGGCACTGGAGAACCTTTGGATGTCTATTGGTGATCACGAGTGTACCAGACATTGCATTGATTGACTGGGTTTCATGAAAACGGTGAGAACAGAGATGCCAGAATGTTGAGGCCTGCTGACTAGTTGGCCTAGAGCAGTGGTGGGCAGGTGTATGATAAAACATCTGTCGTTGGGCCATGTGGATCTGCCATTGGCTTCCAAATGCCTTGTGACTGACATGGTGCAGCCAGCAGAACCATACAAGTTAAGGGACCTTATTATATGGAGAAGTTTCAGGGCAATATTCAGAATCAGGTTGATATGGACATGGGTGCAAGCTTTTGGGGATAGAAGCCTGGTTGGTGCATTCTCCTGCAGACCCTCACCCACTACACGTGAGAGTACTCTCTATAGCACTGTGTCCCAGTTTTTCTTTTTGTATTTTGTGAAGCCAATACCAAACTCCCAGTGCAGCAGTAAGAAACACCACGAACAGTGAAGTATGACCAAATGGCTTCACAGACCACATGGTTAGACACTTAGACCCCAGTGCCCTCAGTTTACCTACAAAGAGAGAATTCAGAACTGCTGCCTCATGTTCTATTGCAAATAAGGAACCATGTCATCCAGGTCACATAGATGCTGACGCAGCTTTGATGGTCTCACTACAAAGGAAGCGAAAGCTCCTGACAACAACAAATATTTCAAGGGCCCAAACTCAGAGGCAGTTTCTCAGAAATTAATTAGGCCACCAGAGCTCCATGTTTGTGAAGTGTTTACCCTTTACCTTACTTTTGAAAATTCCTCTACCACCTCCAAGGTTGTGAACTCCTGAGCATTTTCTTTTCCAGATATATATTCACAGATTTTCAAACTCTTCTCCACTAATTGTGTATTACTTGTGGTGAAGGAAATATCAAGGCATTTTTTTGGATGACAGTAGGAAGATTTTTGTCTAACAAATATTCGCATACACATTAGATTCATTTTCCTATTTTCCATTTGAAATACTGAATCCCTGACACTAACCCATACCCTACTAGACTCTGACTACTAATCCTAATATGATGGAGAAAAAGAAACCTAACAGAATAGAAATACAGGCCATTCATAGGTGGCATGGTGTATACTAGGACTTGCCTTCTGCTTTATCAAGTGTATGTGTTATAAATCTAGTCAACTTTTCATTGTAGTACTTCTCCATGAGTTTTTAAAGTTAACACATATGTAAATTTCTGTCTCCTTTTCTCTGTAGCCTATTCATCTCATGTATTTTATTATGCATATTTAGAATCCTACCTGGTATCACACATACATTCTTGTGAGCTCACTGTTTTTGGTTGATACAAATTGTGAAAAGAGATCACTCCCCCTAAATACTGATGGAACAGAAATTCAACAAATTGGTGAATTTCCAAATGAACAACATTATACATAAATCCATGCTCAGTAAAAAGAATATTTTTGGATATGAGGATGATATATATTTCATGATGAATTTTGATTGGCATATATATTGCTACATTTTAATGTCTGTGTTTTTATCTTTATAAATAAATAAATAAATATATATATATATATATATATATATATATATATATATATATATATATATATATATTTATATATATATATATACTCTCCAGATTTTTCACAATATTAAATATATGTGTCTTATTATTCACTCCCTAAATACATTCATATTCATGTATGTGGATTTGTAATCAAATTTGCACAAGATTATTCTCAGAAAAATTCATCCACATAAAATACATATTTATTTTCCAGTACTGAAAACAAACTTCGGTGAATTGTGCTTACAAATCCTAATATTTGCATGGTAACTGACCCAGTTTAACATTAATGCAAGTATAATCCTATGGGACATGATGTGTATTTTGAAGTTCATTTTTATTCAACAGTGGTACATTACTATTTCTTCAGTTGATGGATATCATAGGATATAACTTTTCATCCACAAGTTCACAAATCTGTAGGCATTTGGTTCACTTTCAATTACTTCCTGCTTCAGAACATATGTATTCCTCCATGTTTCTTGACTGTTCTTTTCATGAGATTCTTTCCAAACACATTATTTTCGATTTCCATAATCATTTTTGAAGGAAAGAGGCGCCTTACTTACCCCCAGAAAGGTTCGTTGAGGTCTCCTTGTCCTGCGCTGCGTGATTCCCGGCCAATGCACCAAATGTAAGGTTCCGGCGAATGTTGGAGGAAGAGACCATCAAGAAACTGTGGCTCATGCAACAGTAAAAGGTGTTTATTGAGGATCCAATCCAGCATGCTGGGGCTACGTGCTCACTCAAGATGGGAGAGCATCCCAGAGCCCCGAGCAGGGGTTGAGCAGTGCTTAAGTACACTTTTTGGGCAGGGCGGGACTTTACATATATTACAGTCTCCTTTAAGAAATCATCATACACCACAGGAAAATCAAACAACAATTCCTAAACATGATTTGTTCATTTATTGGTGGGAACATGTAAGGCGGGAGTGATAGGTCAGTTCTAAAGCGGGGTACACATTCAAAATGATTGGTTTAGGCCCTGCAATGCCTCTGTGCCAGGCCTCACAGGGTCCTAGGTTATTAAAAAACCAGGCGGTCAGGGGGAATATTTACTGGGTACTCCGGGAATTGTCCTACAAGCTACAGGAATTTCAGGTTTTGCGTGTAGCATAGGAACTTAACAATACCTGGTCCTTTACATTTTAAAACAAGCCTTGCTGCTTAAAAACTTTACAACACCCGGTCTTTTACACTTTAACTTTTACACTTTAATTTCAATTTCTTTTACCCTTACAGATCACTCCTGGTGCACAAGAAGGGTGTCCAAGCCACCCTGACTTTAGGCAAATGAGGGCCAAGGGAGCTTATTTTGGACACTGTCTTGGGCTGTGCCCCTCATGGAAACCTCCAGCCAGATTTTATGATGAGTGCCTTTATGGAAGAAGAGGAGGGCAATGTGGGATTGTTTTGGTATTAATTGTGGTCATTTGTGTGACGGTTGGAAGAGATGACAGGGTCCACCTGGGCTTGAAGTCTGGTGTGAAACCCCTTAGAGACTGAGTTCTGGAACTGACCTCAGAGAAGTATTGCATGAATTGTGTTGAAATTTTAGGAGGCCACGCATGAGAGTCGCTCTTATAAACTGAGATCAAGGCCCAGGGTGGCTTTCCACAGAGCACTGGGAATATCAGCCAAGATATCCCATGATTTTATTCTTAAAGACTTGGTAGCCATAGTTGAGAGTCAAAACACACATGGAACTCACAACGTATACCTCAATGGGCCTGACTATATTTGACCTTTTGGACACTCTTTGGGAAGCCTTGCCTATGAGAGTTCTCCAGAGTTTCATTGAAATGAGCTTCCTCAACATTTAGTGGTTCTTGAAACCCACAGTGCCTCCAACTTCATCCTTGAAAAATGGCTAGATAAATACCATGAAATTTTTGAAAATCCCATGACCAGGTGGAACTGGAGAATCTTTGGGTGTCCTGTTGCTGATCATGAGTATACTAGAGGGTGCCTTGATTGACTGGGTTTCATAAAAATAATGTAGAAAAAAGATGCCAGTAAGTTGGAGCCTGCTGAGTAGTGGGCCTAGAGCAGTGGTGGGCAGGTGTGCAGGTGTGTGATAAAACATCTGTGGTAGGTCCATGTGGTTTGGCCATTGGCTACCAAATGGCTTGTGAAGGACATGGTGCAGCCAGCAGACCCTTATTTGTAAAGGTATTTTGATATATGGAGAGGTTTCAGGGCAATTTTCAGAATCAGGTTGACATGGTCAATGGTGCAAGCTATGTGGGAAAGAAGCCTGTTTGGTGCATTCTCCTGCATACCGTGACCCACCACAGTGACAGAACTCTCTCCAGCCCTGTGTCCCAGTTGAAATTGTTGTATTTCGTGAAGCAAATACCAAAGTCCCAGTGTAGCAGCAAGAAACACAACAGAAAGTGGAAGAGGACCAAAAGGCTTCACAGTCCACACGGGGTGACACTTAGCCCCCAGTGGCCACAGTTTACCTACAAAGAGAGAATTCAGCACTGCTGCCTCAGGTTCATTGGAAAATAAGAAACCATGTCCTCCAGGTCACATAGATGCAGACCCAGCTTTGATGGGCTCACTATAAAGGAAGCTAAAGCTCCTGACAACAACATATATTTCAAGTGCCCAACCTCAGAGGCAGTTTCTCAAGAAGTATTTAGGCCAGCAGAGCTCCATGTTTGTGGAGTGTTTACCATGTCCCTTACTTATGGAAACTGCTCTATCACCTCCAAGGTTGGGAACTCCTGAGCGTATTCCATTCCAGATATGTATTCACGTATTTTCTAACTCTTCTCCTCTAATTGTGTCTTACTTGTGGCAAAGGTAATGTCAAGGCATTGTTGTGGATGAAAGTGGGAAGATTTTTGTGTAGCACATATTTGCATACACATTGGATTCATTTTCCAATTTTCCATTCAAAATACTGAATCCCTGACACGAAACTATACCCTACTAGACTCTGACTACTATTCCTAATATGATGGAGAAAAATAACTCAAACAGAATAGAAATACAAGCAGTTCAGAAGAGGCATGGTGTATAGTTGGACTTGCCGTTTGCATTATGTAGGTTAGGTGTTATAAATCTAGTTAATTTTTAATTGAAATAGTTCTCCATGTGTTTTTAAAGTTAATGAATATGTGAATTCCTGTATCCCTTTCTCTGTAGCCTATTCAGCACATGTATTTTTATATGCACATATAGAATCCTACCTGGTATCACATATACATTCTTGTGAGGTGGCTGACTTGGCAGATACAAATTATGAGAAGAGATCACTCCTGCTAAATGCTGTTGGATCTTAAAATTCAACCTATGGGTGACCTTCCTAGTTGAACAACATTATTCATAAATCCATGTTCATTAAAATTAATATTTCGGGATCTATGGATGATATATATTTCACCATGAATTTCTATTGGCATATATATTGCCACTTTATAATGTCTGTGTGTGTTTTGTATATATATATATATATATATATATATATATATATATATATATATACTCTCCAGATTTTTCACAATATGAAATATATGTGTCTTATTATTCACTCCCTAAATACATTCATATTCATGTATGTGGATTTGTAATCAACTTTGCACAAGATTATTCTCAGAAATATTCATCCACCTGAAATACTTATTTGTTTCCTAGTACTGAAAACAAACTTCAGTGAAAGGTGCATACAAATCCTAATATTTCTACAGTAACTTACCAAGTTTAACATCAATGCAAGTAGATTCCTATGGGACATGATGTGTATTTTGACGTTCATTTTTATTTAAAACTGGTACAGTACTATTTCTTCAGTTTATGCACATCCATGGATAAATTTTTCACCCAAAATTTCAAAATTAAAGACATTTGTTTCACTTTCAATCACTTCCTGCTTCCGAACACATGTAGTCCTCCAGGTTTTTCGACTGGTCGTTTCATGAGACTTCTTAACAAACACATTATTTTCGATTTCCATAATCACTTTTGAAGAAAAACTCACACACCCTCTTCATGATAAACCGTAACCCTAATATTACCATTAGACTTATAATTGGTTGTAATGAATGTATGTATACCAATATCAATATAAGATTTCCTGTATATTTTCAGATATCAATTTATTCTAATTCCAATTTCTAAAGTTGGATCCAGTTATATTATTTATTCACAGTACGATCTATTCATGCATCATCTCTATATTCATTGACACAGGGTACACCTATTTGTATACCCAATACTAATTTATGGCTTCTAAAAATATTGCTTCCCATAATGGTGGAAGAAATACTCATGTCACCTGATCTACATATACATTTTATCACAGTAATATTCTGGACAAAAATGCAAAGGTCACACTTATGATTGTACCAAACCCTAAATTGAAAGTGAGTATATATTACTAAAAACATCCTTGTCCAGGATGCCTAATTCTCCCAAGTGTCAATATTGTTGGGGACTATATATTTGTTTCTTCCTATGATTATATATTCAACCTCAACCCTGTTGAAAATGTCTAATCCTATCACGCATTTTATAATTTGTCTGATTTCCTAATGTCTCTATTGAGACCTGCTTTCCTACATATTTTCCCCAGTTCATCATTGTGACTGACTCTTCACATGTGCTGACATTTACATTCACTCTCTAAACGAAACCCTATTGCTAAAAAACTATTGGTCCAACTCGAAGACTCACTCTTCTTCCTAAACCTACTATCTTCCAAATCCTACCGACTATCCATTTTTGACTGGATGTTCTCTTCGACATTCAGGCATCTGAGGTGCAATGTTTTATTCCATTGTGTATAGATTTATCTGAGATTAAAATGCAGAATGTAATTCAAAGCTAAATATCCCAAAGAAGGGCCCAATGCCCTTTCTGGCTTCAAATCGTAACTAGATTTATGTTTTCATACTTATATTTCAAATATATATTCTTATAAATTTTGCAGGTTCCCAATACCATTATTCATCCAGCAGAATGATTCCTAACACAAGTCAAATATGTTATTGACCCTAACCATACACTGTTCCCTCATTCTAAATTTACAGAGAGGAGGGACAGAGTTGGACTTACAATACAGGAAAGTAGGGGATCTTCCACCTGCTGAGAACCTCAAAGTTCCATGCAGAAATGTTGACTGAAGAAGATGTAGGCAGCTATGAAGGACCTGAGAGAACAAAAGTCATGTTCAATGGCAAACAACCTGTTCAGGATGAAGGGTTCTGTCTGAATCAGCCTCTCACATCTTAATTTAGAGAAGATGGACCAAACCAGGCCTGTGTGGGTAGCTGTTTCTGGGTGTCTATGGTTGTATACCATTCTAAATTGTGAAAGTGTCACAGGAAGTAGGGGCAGCCTCCTTCTCATGTAACACTTGGAAGCCACTGGTAGGACAAAGTGGTTGCCAAGGCAGTGACCTCATTCAGTTCTTAAAGGAAGTGACCTCACCTCACTTCCTTGGTGATGGAAATCTCTGAACTTGGGATTCATGAAGCCAGGCACCCAGAGCCAGTCCCAGTCCCAGTCCCAGTGGTCTCACTTGTTTGGATTTACCAAGGACAGTGTCAGTCTTTCTTGGTACCTACTAATGTGAGGATGGCCAAATGCCAGGAAAGCTCTAAAGAGGGGTCATTCCTGAGAAAGCAGGTAGTTGCTCACCTCTGGGTCCTGACACCTGCACAGAGTTGGCCAAGGAGACCAGATCTGAGACAGATCAGGCCATTCCATGGGAATATAGTATGGCTCACCAGTCAGAGGACACTCCAGATAGTCACAGAACTTCTTGGGGGAAGGAGGTGCCTTTGTGGGTGTGGGGGTGGGTTTCTGGTTTTGTCTCATGTTCAGAGAATAGGTAGGCAAGGCGCTTTTTTTGGTGTGGAATGAACTGTTTCTAGTAAGTCATTTGACAAGGCGAGTGTTTCTATGTCTGTCTATCACACTGTGTCCGTGGTTGCAGATATTAGAAAAGAAAATGCATCAATGGATGTGTCCTGTCTAGTAGAAAGCTTCCCAGCATTCATCCTGTCCAATTTATGAATGGATTTCAGATTGCCTTTTCGATGGGTAACAACTGCAATCTTCCTAAGTTTCAGTTTTCTTCTGGACTTCTGCCCCTCTCCAGAATAGGCTCATGGTTTTATGTCTAAGGTATGTACCACTTCCAAGCTCTGTGCCATGACCATGTACTGGATAGCTCAAAGGAATGGTGAGCATCTCTGAAAAATCAGATATTAGTGTGACCATTAAATCTCAGTGGAGAAACCCTGCTTTGGGCCTTTTGCTTACCTATTGTTCTATTGCCCTGAATGTCAGGAAGTTCTTTGCCTCAGGCCACCCCTTTGTGAAGCCTGCAGAAAACAGTTTTCAAATGGAAATGAATGGGCAACACCTGTGGCTCTTTGCTTAATTGCTTTGGAAAGGGATGTGTCTGAATCAGCCTCTTGGCCCTGTGTTAGGCTGTAGCTTAGATTCTCAGCACCTGATTGATCTAAAGAAAGATCCCATGGGTGCATTAAAAACCAAAATGGCCAAAAGAGCAGTCATTGTTTATGAAGACTCTCGCCTTACTCTCTAAGGTTCCTGACATCCATCAAGTGAGAATAGGGATCCTTTGTTTCAAAAGAGTTCTTCAAAGCCCTGCAGAGGCTATCCCATAGGTGCTTGGGTTTTCTCATGACCCCAATTTACATGAAGAATCTAAACCCTACAGTCAGTAGGCCTCAAATTGGAGAAGCCAAGCTGTATTAACGGCAGGCCGATTTGATCACTCCTGTTTCACAGTCAGGATTTCCAGGCCACACTGACTTTAGGCAAATGAGGGGCAAGGGAGGTTATTTTGGACACTGTCCTGTCCTGCGCCCCTCATGGAAACCTCCATCCAGAGGTTATGATGAGTGTCTATATGGAAGAAGAAAAGGGTTATGTGGGAGCGTTTTGTTTGGAATTGTGGTAATTTGTGTGGCACTTAGAAGAAAAGACTGGGTCCACCTGGGCTTGAACTCTGTTGTGATTCCTCTTAGAGAATGAATTCTGGAACTGACCTCAGAGAAGTATTTTTATGAATTGTGTTTGGTTTTTACTAGGCCATGCATGAGAGTCGCCCTTGGAACCTGAGATCTAGGTGCAGGGTGGCTTTCCCCAGAGCACTGGGAATCTCAGCCAGGATATCACATGATTTTATTCTGAGAGACTTTGCAGCCACAGTTGAGAGTCAAAACACACATGGACCTCACATTGTAGACCTCAATGGGCCTGGCTTCATGTGACCTTTTGGCCACACTTTGGGAAGTCTTGCCTGTGAGTGTTCTCTAGAGCTTTCATTGAAATGAGGTTCCTCAACATTTAATGGTTCCTGAATAAATTGAAACCCAAAGAGCCTCCAACTTCATCCTCAACAAATGGCTTGATAAATACCATGAAATTTTTGAAATTCCCATGACCAGGTGGCACTGGAGAACTTTTGGATATCCTGTTGCTGACCATCAGTGTACCAGACAGTGCCTTGACTGACTTTGTTTCATGAAAATTGTGTAGAACAGTGATGCCAGTAAGTTGGAGCCTGCTCATTAGTGGGCCTAGAGCAGTGGTGTGAAGGTGTGTGATAAAACATGTGTGGTGGGGCCATGTTGATCTGCCATTGGCTTGCAAATGCCTTGTGACTGACAGGGTACAGCAAGCAGACCCTTATATGTAAAGGCATCTTGTTATATGGATAGGTTTATGGGCAATGTTCAGAATCAGGTTGGCTACCTGGTACCACACGTACATTCTTGTGAGGTGGCTGACTTGGCAGATACAAATTGAGAGAAAAGATCACTCCTACTAAACCCCATTGAAACTGAATATTCAACATATGGGTGAGCTTTCTAGTTGAACAAAAATCCATGTTCAGTAAAATGAATATTTTTAGATCTGTGGATAATATATATTATATGATGAATTTTGATTGACATATATATTGCTACTTTTTTGTCTGTGTGTGTTTTGTGTGTGTGTGTATATATATATATATATATATATATATATATATATATATATACACACTCTCCAGATATTTCAAAAAATGAAATATATGTGTCTCATATACACTCCCTAAATTCATTCATGTTCATGTATCTGGATTTATAATCAACTATTCACAAGATTATTCTCAGAAATATTCATGCACCTGAAATTTGCCTAATGCTCTCAAATATCAATCCTATTGGTGTCTACATATTTGTTTTTTCCTAAGATTATATATTCAAACTCAATCCTTTTCAAAATATCTAGTCCTGTCACTCACTTTGTAATTTCCCTGATTTCATAATGTCTCTATTGATATCTGCTTTCCTACATATTTTCCCCAGTTCATCATTGTGACTGACTCTTCAACTGTGCTCACATTTACATTCACTCTCTAACTGAAACCGTATTGCTAAAGAACTTTTGTTCTAAATTCTATACTCACTCTTCTTCCTAAACCTACTGACTATCTTCCTAATCCTACCAACTATACCTTTTTCACTGGATGTTCTCTTCTACATTCAATCATCCAAGTAAATGTCGGGCAAGCTTCGGAGAAGGAGACGACCAACAGAGTACTCATGATACAGCAAAAGGTTTATTGGGTTTCCAGCATGCTGGGGCTCAGAGCTCACTTTAATAGAGCAGATAGCCCTGAGAATGGCCTAAGTAGAGTTTGTATACTTTCCCTGGAGAAGGCAGGGAGGGAAGTTTATTGATGGGTCACGACGAGTGGGCAGTTTGCATGCAACTGGGTGAGGGAGTACATTCTGTAGTTTGGCAGTTGGGGACAGCACATTTTGGGAAGAAGTTTTGCAAGCATTTCTCAAGATTTCAACAGTTTTTTGTTAAGCATAGGGAAATACAGGAAGTGACAAGTACTTATTTTATTAACCTTTCATTCCTCACTTCTTTTTCTGGCTACTTTTAATCATAAAAATTATCATTGGGGGGTTTCACATTCTATGTCTCCTAGTGGGGTATTACCATAAGTTTAACTCGTCCAATTTGAGCCTGGAGAAAAGAAATTACACGGTTGAGAAAACAGGGTTTTATAGTTATCAATAATATGAGGATTATTATTGGACCGGCCAGGGTTGATAAAAACGTAGTTAACCAGGGGCACTGTGTGAACCAAGACTCAAACAATCCTTTTTGGGTCTCTCTCTCTCTTGTTGATGCTCTTTAATGTGTCTTTTTAATTTACTCATAGATTTTATTACAACTCCAGTATGTTCGGCATAAAAACAACATTCTTCCCTCAATGCAGCACAAAGGCCCCCTTCTTTAATGAAGAGGTGGTCCAAACCTCAACTGTTCTGTAAAACAACTTCAGAGAGAGAGGTTAAAGTTTCATGCAAAGCTCTGATGGTGGTTTCTAATATCTTAGTTTTGGTCTATTGCTGCTTCTAATTGGGTCATTTATTGTGTCACATGGACAAGGGCAGTGGTTCCTGGGCCCACCCGTGCAGCAAATCCTATTCCTAATATGATGGCTAAAGTGAGGGATATATGCTCCCAGTGGAACCTGGTTGTATGTCCCCCTATTTGATCTTCAAATGAACCTGCTTCATAATAGAGCACTCTGGGAAACATCTGCACCATTACACGATTAATCACATCTGTTGACCATTTCATGAAAACATAAACAAGGTTTAAGTATATAGAATTATTCTGTTGTAAGGACGGACAAGGCGAGGCACCTAAGATAGCACTAAAGACAGGGAAACAGTCCTATTTGGTTGCAACCGGATTCAGAGGGCATTGCTTCTGTTGTAATCAATTAATCCCCTGAAACTCAAGTTTAGGTAGTTTCAGAATTTTGTACCCAACATGTAAGGGAAGGTGCTCAGAAGCTCACAGTCTGCAGAAGTTCAAAAACGCAGTATTTGTTCCTGTTTTTCCCCTGTTCTGGGCAAGTTAACTTTTAAAGGACACCTGGGAGGGGGAGAGCTTTTTTTTCCCTTTCTTATTTTACCCCTGCCAGCTGTTACCATGGAGCCCAGTTGGTAACTTCTTTATCTTAGAAATGTAGCCATCTCTGTGAATCCCCAGCTCAAGGACAGAGGCCTTGTTCACATATTTTGTGAAAAACTAGTAAAAGGGTGTCTACCTGAGAAGTGCTGATTTTTTTAGCCACTGGCCAAGTAGAACAGGGCAACACGAAAAGAGGAAGTTTATCTACATTGAACTCTTTTATAGGGACTCTTTTGCTGAAAGTCCTAAAGTCAGCCATGGTGAAGACTTCTGGAGAAGGTCAGTTAAGACTTTTCTGTGGGCCTAGTGCAGAGGGGGAAGACGGGGAAGGTGGGCTGAGATCAGCTCCGTGGATCTGAGAATGAGGAAGGAGAGATGTAAAAGAATAATGGGAAACGGGTTTGAGATTTTCCTAGCAACAAAAACTTGAGCAGTAGAACAGGTAGAGCAGAGAGGATGATGGGAGTGAGTATCTCAAAACGCATATGAGGGACGTTTAATTATTAGTAAACTGTTTTCAGTGATGACAAACCAACTTTAAAGGCCATTTTTATTACATCTTAGATAGGGGACTGAGGGCTCTCCTCAGCTGGTTTGAGCTTTGGTTTAGCTGGTAAGAAGACCTGGCGGGACCCGGTGCAGGCACTGACAGGACAAGAGAGGAGTGAGTGGGTGGAGGGGTACTTCAGTAACTGCTGCCTCAGCAAGGAGGCAATGGTCTGAGAACCGGCAGAGGTTTGGGTTTTTGATCTAGTAATTGGAGGGGAGAAATCAGGTTGCTGGGGTGGGAGTGACAGCAGAGTGTCTGGAGCAGAAGGCTGAGGGTGAGGATCTATTGGAGAAGCATAGTTCAGGATGTGAGTGAAGGAGGGAAAAGGTCACGCAGAATTTGAGGATCTAGAGACCCCTCTGGGGGCCATCGGTTCTTCTTATCTAATTGGTAATATGGCCAATGATGTGTACTGAATTTGATGAGGAGTTTGGGTTCCATCAGGCAGCCCCTGTTTGCTCACATCCCCATGACTTACAGAAGAAGTCGGCTTTCCCCCCACACAGCCGTGACTGTGGCTTTGAGAGTCTGCCCGGCAAACATAGTAATCTAGGCTAGCCAACCTGCATCTGGCTTGCATGTCCCTTCATCCATAATGTTTGTTTCCATTATCTATGGTACAGAAGTAATTTAATGGAATTTTAGTGGTATCCTCTTCATCAGGGATATCCCAATAGGTAAGACCTATAGCCAGCTGACAAATGTCTGGGAGGAGTGATGGCCACCAGGTCCCTCAGGGGGCTGTATGTGAGATAGATTATACTTCTTTTCCAGTAGGATTTGTGATCAGCCATCACTGCTGAATGGGCTGATGTGGCTTAGGACTACTTGTGGCCAAGGAGAGAGTCCACAGACTTATCCACATGGCGAATACGCAATTTGAAGGTTTTACCAGTCTTTTCCAGTTTCCAGCCAGAGTCTGGACAGGGCGCAGGCTTGAGATGAGAGGCATGGATCCAGAAATTGATTCCGTCTACCTTTACCACTGTAGGTGTTATAAGTAGCACCGGCTATGGTCCTTTCCAGCGGGGTTTCAAGCATGATACCTGATGTCGTCTTACGTAGATGAAGTCTCTTACTTGATATCGATGTGGAGTCCCTTTGTCCCCAGTTTGATAGGCAGTGGCCAGCTGTTTACACAGGTATCACTGAGTTCTTTTTAGAGCTTTAAGTCTGTCAAGCAAGGGGGTGTGGATGGAATGGTTAGGTCTTTGAGTCGGGCTTAGGTCCCTTACTGCAGGAGGGCAACAATAGAGAATTTCACAGGGGCTAAGGTTACTCAAAGAAACAGAGGGAGTATTTCTTGCATGAAACATTGCATAAGGCAGGAGCATAGTCCAATCTTTTATGCTGTTCTCTAAGTTTAATTTTCTTAAGGTCTCTTTAATGGTTCAATTTATTCTATCTGCCTGTCCTGAACTCGGGTATCTATAAGCACAATATAACTTCCAATTAATTCCCTGGTTCCTGGCTAACCCCTTACTTACCTGGGCCATGAACACCGGTCCATTATCAGACCCTATTACCGGCTTAGCTTCCTCCAATGGTAAAGAGGCTGAGTCAGCAGCAGGGAAATCCATTTGAGGGTGTTGTGGGTTAGGGGACAAGGGCAGGGGATTAGTAAGGGAAGAAGAGTCCAGTAGAGTCAAATCTGTGACTCGGGGAGAACAGGGGGTGGAGGAGGAGGAGGTTGAGAGGGTTTGAGAGATCATGGGGGAAGGAGTAGGAGCAGAGGCAGGGGCAAGGAAAGGCTTCACCCATGGAGGAGGAGATTTGCAGATGTTCTGCCAAGTTAAGATATATGGCTGTTGATCCAGATGGCTATGTGTCCCCGGCTGAGATAATATCTCTGAATTTTTAAATTAGTGCAAAGTAGAAAGATCCTTCTAGGGGCCATCCGAATTCAAAGGTGGGCAATTCTGAGGCACAGAGATTCTGCTAGGTCCAGCATTTTACTAAAACAAGAAAGATTCTGAGCTCTTAAGCGGACTTTGTTCCAGTGATCAAGGGTCAGGGACAGAGGCATTGAACTGCTCTGTCCCATAATGAAAGGTACACAAACAGCAAAAGCAAGGAGACATGACACAGATAAGACAAGACCATAAACACAGGCAATGGACGTCAAACACTGAAACCAGGAATGAGTAGCCGGCAAAACCCGATGGGATGACAATACCGAATCTGAAACAAAATATCACTGAGTTGAGGAGACTATTGTTCCTTAATTTCCCGAGTTTTCTGCGGCGTCCCTCAGGGAGGTGCCCTGTGTCTCCGTGACACGTCTCTCAGCCACCTTCGGAGGGAGCTCAGGCTCTTCATCGCCAGAGATTTTGCCAACCCCTAACATGAAACCTGAAACCAGAAAGAGGCGCCTTACTTGCTCGGAGAGGAGCCCATTGGGGTCTCTCGTCTGCCACTGCCAGAACTCGGTGGAACCTCAATATGTAAAGGTCGGGCGAGTGTCGAAGGAAGAGACCACCAAGAGTCTGTCTCATGCAACAGCAATGGGTTTATTTGGGGTTCAGCATGCTGTGGCTCAGAACTCACTTAAATAGAGCAGAGAGCCCTGAGAACACCTTAAGCACAGCTTATATACTTTCCTTGGAGAGGGAAGAGAGGGAAGTTTACTAATGGGTGAGGGCATGTGGGCGGTTTGCATGACACTGAGTGAGGGAGTACATTCTGCAGTTTGGCAGTTGGGAACAGAAAATTCTGGAAACAAGATTAGCAAACATTTCTCAAGATTTCAACAGTGTTTTGTTAAGCATACAGAAAAACAGGAAGTGACAAGTACCTATTTTATTAACCTTTCACTACGGACTATCCCTTTTCGACTAGATGTTCCTTCTACATTAATTCATCCAAGGTACAAGGTCCTATGGCATTGTATATCGATTTAATTGAGACACCTCTGCAGAACGTAATTCAAAGCTGCATATCCAAATCAAGAGCCCAATGCCCTTCTGGACTTCAAATCATACTTACATTTCTGTTTTCATACATATATTTCACCTATATATTCTTATACACATAGCAAGTTCCCAATACCATTATTCATCCAGCAGAATGATTTCTAACCCAAACCGAACATGTTATTAACCATAACCATACACTGTTCCCTCAATCTAACTTTACAGAAGAGCAGGGAAAGAGTTGATCTTACAATACTGAAATGTAGGGAATCTTCCACCTGCTGAGAACCTCAAAGGTCCATGCAGAAATGATCCCTGGAGAAGAGGTAGGCAGCTATGAAGGACCTGAGAGACCAAAAGTCATCTTCCATGGCAAACAACCTGGTCAGGATAAAAGGTTGTGTATGAATCAGCTTCTCTTCTTAACGTAGAGAAGTTGGACCAAACTAGGCCTGTGTGGAGATCTATTCCTGGGTGCCT
The DNA here is from genome assembly GCF_048772815.1 of Callospermophilus lateralis. Lineage (NCBI taxonomy): Eukaryota > Metazoa > Chordata > Mammalia > Rodentia > Sciuridae > Callospermophilus > Callospermophilus lateralis. The sequence continues at coordinate 1,770,039 of NW_027512630.1, forward strand.
ATTGTTGATATACCATTCTAACTTGTGAAAGTGTCACAGAAAGTAGGGGCAGCCTCCATATCATGGGACCCTTGAAAGCAACAGTTAGGACAAAGTGGTTGCCAAGACAGTGACCTCATTCAATTTCTGAAGGAAGGGACCTCACTTAACTTCCTTGGTGATGAAACTCTCTGAATTTGGGATCCAGGAAGCCAGGCACCCAGAGCCAGTACCTGTCCCAGTCCCAGTGGTCTCACTTGTTTGGATTCAGCAAGGACAGAGTCAGTCTTTGTTGGTACCTACAGATGTGAGGAAGGCCAAATGAGAGGAAATCTCTGAAGCGGGGCTTTTCCTGAGAAAGCAGGTAGTGGCTCACCGCTGGCTACTGAGAACTTCACAGAGTTGGCCAAGGAGACCAGATCTGAGACAGGACAGGCCAATTTGGGGGAACATATTATGGCCCACAAGTCAGAGGACACTCTGGATAGTCACAGACCTACTTGGGGGAAGGAGGTGCCTTTGTGGGTGTGGTTGTGGGTTTGTGGTTTTGTCTCATTTTCCTAGAATAGGTATTAAAGTCGGTTTGTTTGGATTGAAGTTTAGTGTTTCTAGTAAGTCTTTTGACATGGCGAGTGTTTCTATGTCTCAGTATTTCACTGTGTCCGTGGTTGTATGCATTAGAAAAGAGAATGCATCAATGGATGTGTCCTGTCTAGTAGAAAGCTTCTCAGCATTTAAATTGCCCCATTTATGAATGGACTGTAGCTTGCCCTATTGATGCGCAACACCTGCTATATTCCTAAGTTCCTGTTTTCTTTCTGAATTCTGGCCACTCTACAGAATAGGACCATGGTTTTTTGTTCACGATATGTACCACCTTCAAGCTCTGTGACTGGCCATGTACTGGATAGCTGAAAGAAATGGCAAGCATCTCAGAAAACTCAAGTATCAGTGTGACCAGGAAATTCTCAGTGGAGCAACCCTGCTTTGGACCATTTGCTTACCTATTGTTCTGTTTTCCTGAATTTCAGGAAGGTCTTTGACTCAGGCCACCCTTTTGTGAAGCCTGAAGAAAACAGTTTTCAAATGGAAATTATTGGGCATACATGTGGCTCTTTCCTTAACTGCTTTGAAAAGGGATGTGTCTGAATCAGCCCCTTGGCTCTGTATGAGGCAGTGGCTTAGATTCTCAGCACCTGAGGGATCTAAAGAAATTTCCCATGCGTGCATTCAAAACCAAAATGGCCAAAAGTGCAGTCATTGGCATGAAGTCTCTCGCCTTCCTCTGTAAGGTTCCTGACCTCCATCAAGTGAGAATAGGAATCCTTTGGGTCAAACGAGTTCTTCAAAACCTGCAGAGGCTAGCCCATAGGTGCTTGGGTTTTCTCATGACTCCAATTCACATAAAGAATCAATATCTGACAGTCAGTAGGCCTCAAATTGGACAAGCAGAACAGTATTAACATCAGGCCTATTTGATCACTCCTGGTTAACAGGAAGCGTGTCCAGGCCACCCTGACTTTAGGCAAATGAGGGGCAAGGTAGATTATTGTGGATACTGTCTTGGTCTGCGCCCCTCATGGAAACCTCCAGCCAGAGGTTATGATGAGTGTCTATATGGAAGGAGATGAGGGCCATATGGGAGTGTTTTGGTTTTAATTGTGGTCAATTGTGTGGTAGTTGGAAGAGATGACTGTGTCCACCGGAGCTTGAACTCTGGTGTGATTACGCTTAGAGACTGAGTTCTGGAACTGACCTCAGAGAAGTATTGCAAAAAATAGTGTTGGGATTTTAGGAGGTCACGCATGAGAATCACCCTTGTAATCTGAGATCTAGGCCCAGGATGGCTTTCCACAGTGCTCGGGGATTCTGAGCCAGGATATCACATGATTTAATTCTTAAAGACTTGGGACCCTTAGTTGAGAATACAAACACACATGGATCTCACTTTGTATACCTCAATGGGCCTGGATTCATGTGACCTTTTGGCCACTCTTTGGGAAGCCTTCCCCGTGAGTGATCTCCAGATCTTTCATTGAAATGAGCTTCCTCACCATTTAATGGTTCCTGAATTAATTGAAACCCACAGTGCCTCCAACTTCATCCTTGAAAATGGCTAGATAAATACCATGAAATTTTTGAAATTTCCATGACCAGGTGGCACTGGATAAACTTTGAATGTCCTGTTGCTGATCATGATGGTACCAAACTGTGCCTTGATTGACTGGGTTTCGTGAAAATGTTGTAGAACAGAGATGCCAGTAAGTTGGAGCCTGCTGAGTAGTGGGCATAGAGCAGTGGACTGTAGGTGTGTAAATAAATATTTTTGGTAGGATCACCTGGATCTTCCATTGGCTTCCAAAAGACTTGCGACTGACATGGTGCAGGCAGCCGACCCTTATATGTAAAGGCATCTTTTTATATGGAGAGGTTTCAGGGCAATGTTCAGAATCAGGTTGCTATAGTCAAGTGGGAAAGCTATGTGGGATTAAAGCCTGGTTCGTACATTCTCTTGTCGACCATGACAAACCACACGTGACAGAACTCCCTCTATCATTGTGTCCCAGTTGAACTCCTTGTATTTCATGAATCTAATACGAAACTCCCAGTTCAGGAGTAAGAAACACCCTGAAAATTGGAGCATGACCAAATGGCTTCACAGACCACACGGGAAGACACTTAGCTCCCAGTGGCCACAGTTTACCTACAAAGAGAGAATTCAGAACTGCTGCCTCATTTTCATTAGAAAATAAGGAACCATGTCCTCCAGGTCACATAGATGCAGACCCAGATTTCATGGTGTCACTACAAACGAAACTAAATTTCCTGACAATTACAAATATTTCATGTGCCCAACCACAGAGGAAGTTTCTCAAGAAGTCTTTAGGCCAGCAGAGCTCCATGTTTGTGAAGTGTTTACCCTCTCCCTTACTTTTGGAAACTGTTCTTCTACTTCCAGTGTTGTGAACTTCTGAGCATTTTACATTTCTCATATGTATTCACAGATTTTCTAACTCCTCTCCTCTAATTGTGTCTTACTTGGAGTGATGGTTATGTCAACCATTGTTCTGGAAGAGAGTGGGAAGTTGTTCCTGTAGTACATGTTTGCATACACATTAGATTAATTTTTCTATTTTCCATTTGAAATACTGAATCCCTGACACCAACCCATACCCTACTAGAATCTGACTACTAATCCTAATATTCAGTTCCTGAAGGAAATGAACTCAACTTACTTCCTTGGTGATGAAACTCTCTGAACATGGGATCCAGGAAGCCAGGCACCCAAAGCCAGTCCCAGTGCAAGTCCCAGTGGTCAAACTTGTTTGGATTTACCAAGGACAGAGTCAGTCTTTCTTGGTACATACTGATGTGAGGTTGGCCAAATGCCAGGAAGATCTGAAGAGGGGCCTTTCCTGAGAAAGCAGGTAGTGGCTCATCGCTGGCTTCTGACAGCATCACAGAGTTGGCCACGGAGACCAGATCAGAGACAGGACACCCCAATATGGGGGAATATATCATGGCCCACCAGTCAGAGGACACTCTGGATAGTCAGAGACCTACTGGGGGAAGGAGGTGCCTTTGTGGGTGTGGTTGTGGGTTTGTTGTTTTGTCTCCTGTTCTCAGAATAGGTAGGAAAGGTGGTTTGTTAGTTTTGGAGTGGACTGTTTCTAGTAAGTCATTTGACAAGGCGAGTGTTTCTGTGTCTATATATCCCATTGTGTCCGTGGTTGTAGACATTAGAAAAGAAAATGCATCAAGGGATTTGTCCAGTCTACTAGAAAGCTTCCCAGCATTCATCCTGTGCAATTTATGAATGAACTGCAGCTTGCCTTATAAATGGGCAACACTCGCCATCTTCCTAAGTTCCTGTTTTCTTCCTGAATTCTGGCCACTCTCTAGAATACGCTCATGGTTTTGTGTCCAAGATATGTACCACCCCAAGCACTGTGACATGGAAATGTACTGGATAGCTGAAGGGAATGGCGAGTATCTCAGAAAACTCAGATATCAGTGTGACCAAGAAAGTCTCAGTGGAGAAACCCTGCTTTGGGCCTTTTGCTTCCCTGTCTGTTGCCCTGAATGTCAGGAAGGTCTTTGCCTCTGGCAACCCCTTTGTGAAGACTGAAGAAAACAGTTTTCAAATGGAAATAAATGTGCATCACCTGTGGCTCTTTGCTTAATTGCTTTGGAAAGGGATGTTTCTGAATCTGCATCTTGGCCCTGTGTGAGCCTGTGGCTTAGATTCTGAGCACCTGATGGATCTAAAGAAAGATCCCATGTGTGCATCCAAAACTAAAATGGCAAAAAGGGCAGTCATAGTGGATGAAGTCTCTTGCCTTCCTCCAGACAAAAGCTGAATAAAGATACTATAGAACTCAATAGCACAATCAATAACCTAGACGTAACCAACATATATAAAATATATCAACCATCATCAAGTGGATACACGTTCTTCTCAGCAGCACATTCATCCTACTCCAATATAGACCATATATTATGCAATAGGGAAACTCTTAGTAAATATAAAGGTATGGAGATAACACCATGCACCATATCTGATCATAATGGATTGAAACTTTAAATCAATGAAAAAAAAAGGAAGGGAAAATTCTACATCACATGGAAAATGCACAATATGTTACTGAATGATCAGTGGGTTACAGAAGACATAAAGGAGGAGATAAAAAAATTCTTAGAGACAAATGACAATAGAGACACAACATACCGGATTGTATGGGACACAATGAAAGCCGTTTTAAGAGGGAAATTCATTTCTTGTAATTCTTTCCTCAAAAAAAGAAAAAAACAACAACAAATAAATGAACTCACACTACACCTCAAAAACCTAGAAAAGGAAGAGCAAAACAACATCAAATGTAGTAGAAGACAAGAAATAATTGAAATTAGAGGAGAAATCAATGAAATTGAAACAAAAAATCTACATTGTAAAAATTGAAATAAATAAGAGTTGGTTCTTTGAAAAAATAAATATGTTCGACAGGCCCTTAGCCATGCTAACGAAGAGAAGAAGAGAGAGAACTCAAATTACTAACATATGGAATAAAGATGGAAATATCACAACACACACTACAGAAACACAGAAGATAATTAGAAAGTATTTTGAAACCCTATATTCCAATAAAATAGAAGATAAAGAAGATATCGATAAATTTCTTAAGTCATATGATCTGCCCAGATTGAGTCAGGAAGACACCAACAATTTAAATAGACCAATAACAAAGGAAGAAAAATAAGAAACCATCAAAAGACAACCAACCAAAAAGAGCCCTGGAACGGATAGGTATTGAGTGGAGTTCTACAAAACCCTCAAAGAAGAATTAATACCAATACTTTTCAAGCAATTTCAAAAAATAGAAAAAGAAGGAGTTCCTCCAAATTCATTCTATGAGGCCAACATCACCCTGATTCCAAAACCAGACAAAGACACTTCAAAGAAAGAAAACTACAGACCAATACCTCTAATAAACTTGGATGCAAAAATTCTCAATAAAATCATGGTGAATTGAATACAAAAGCATATCAAAATAATTGTGCTTCATGATCAAGTAGGATTCATCCCTGGGATGCAAGCCTGGATCAATTTATGGAAATCAATAAATGTAATCCACCACATCAATAGACTTAAAGACAAAAACCATATGATCATCTCGATAGATGTAGATAAAGCGTTTGACAAAGTACAGCATTCCTTTATGTTCAAAACACTATAAAAATTAGGGATAACAAGAACTTACCTCAACATGGTAAAAGCTATATATGCTAAACCTCAGGCTAGCATCATCCTAAATGGAGAAAAACTGAAGGCATTCCCTCTAAAATCTGGAACAAGACAGAGATGCCCTCTATCACCACTTCTATTCAGTTTAGTTCTTGAAATACTAGCCAGAGCAATTAGACAGACAAAAGAAATTAAAGGCATAAAAATAGAAAAAGAAGAACTTAAATATTCGCTATTTGAGGATGACATGATAATATATTTAACAAACCCTAAAGGGTATGCAAAGAAACTGCTAGAGTTAATAAATGAATTCAGCAAAGTGCCAGTATATAAAATCAACAAGAAAAAATCAAAGGCATTCCTGTATATCAGCAACAAAACTTCTGAAATTGAAATGAGGAAAACCACTCCATTCACAATATCCTCATAGAAAATAAGATACTTGGAATCAACCTAAAAAAAGAGGTGAAAGATTTATACAATGAAAGTTACATAACTCTAAAGAAAGAGATAGAAGAAGATGTTAGAAGATGGAAAAATGTACCCTGTTCATGTATAGGCAGAACTAACATCATCAAAATTGCGATATTACCCAAAGTTCTCTACAGGTTTAATGCAATGCCAATCAAAATCCCAATGGCATTTCTTGTAGAAATATATAAAGCAATCATGAATTTCATATGGAAAAACAATAGACACAGAATAGCAATAGCAATTCTAAGCAGGAAGTGTGAATCAGGATGTATAGCGATAACAGAGTTCAAACTGTACTACAAAGCAATAGTAACAAAAACAGCGTGGTACTGGTATCACAAAAGTCAGCTGGACCAATGGTACAGAATAGAGGACACAGAAACCAATCCACAAAAGTACAACTTTCTTATATTTGAAAAAGGGCCTAAAAGCATGCAATGGAGGAAGGATAGCATCTTCAACAAGTGGTCCAGGGAAAATTGGAAATCCATATGCAACAAAATGAAAATGAATCCCTTTCTCTCGCCATGCACAAAAGTTAACTCTAAATGGATCAAGGAGCAAGATATAAAATCAGAGACACTGCATCTAATAGAAGAAAAATTTGGCTACGATGTACATACTGTGGGGTTGGGCTCCAAAATTTTTAATAGGACAGCCATAGCACAAGAGTTAATAACAAGAATCAACAAATGGGACTTACTTAAACTAAAAAGTTTTTTTCGAAACAAGAGAAACAATAAGAGAGGTAAATAGAGAGCCTACATCTTGGGAACAAATTTTTACCCCTCACACTTCAGATAGAGCCCTAATATCTAGAATATACAAAGAACTCAAAAATTAAACAATAAGATAACAAATAAACCAATCCACAAATGGGCCAAGGACCTGAACAGAAATTTCACAGAGGAGGACATACAATCCATCAACAAGAACATGAAAAAATGCCCACCATCTCTAGCAGTTAGGGAAATTCAAGTCAAAACCACCCTAAGATACCATCTCACTCCAGTAAGATTGGCAGCCATTATGAAATCAAACAACAATAAGTGTTGGCGAGGATGTGGGGAAAAGGGTACACTTGTACACTGCTGGTGGGACTGCAAAATGTTGAGGCCAATTTGGAAAGCAGTATGGAGATACCTGGGAAAGCAGGGAAAGGATCCACCATTTGACCCAGCTATCTCACTTCTCGGACTATTCCCTGAGGATCTTAAAAGAGCGCACTATAGGGATACTGCCACATCACTGATCATAGCGGCACAATTCATAATAGCTAAACTGTGGAACCAAACTAGATGACCTTCAATAGGCGAATGGATAAAAAAAGGGGCATCTATACACAATGGAGTATTATACAGCATTAAAAAATGACAAAAATCATTGAATTTGAAGGGAAATGGATGGCATTAGAACATATAATGCTAAGCAAAGCTAGCCAATCCTTAAAAAACAAATGCCAAATGTTTTCTTTGATATAAAGAGAGCAAATAAGAACAGAACAGGGAAGAAGAGCATGAGGAAAATATTAACACTAAATGGAGATGAGTCGGGGGAGAGAAAGGGAGAGAGAATGGAAAGCATATGGAAATGGTAGGAGACACTAAATGTTACACAAAATTCCATATAAGAGGTTGTGAGGGGAAAGGGGGGGAAACAAGGGAGAGAATTGAACAATAGCAGATGAGGTATAGAGGGTAGATGGTTGGGGAAAGGAGGGGGATAGTAGGGAATAGGAAAGGTAGCAGAATACAACAATCACTAATATGCCATTATGTAAAAACGTGAGTGTGTAACTGATGTGATTCTGCGATTTGTATTGGGGTAAAAATGGGAGTTCATAACCCAAATGAGTCAAATGTATGAAAGATGATATAGCATGAGCTTTTGAACAACCAAAAAAAAAGAAAAAATAGGAATTTAATTTCCAATATTTGAGACATTTTACAACTTTATTTTTTAATAAAATTGGCTTTTATTTGTTATCTTACTTACTGTTATCTGCCTTTCAGTTTGAAAAAACGATGTGCTGTAGCCATTCATCCATGTAGTATGTAACAGAAAATTTTCAGTGTCTCCATATAACCAGATTGGCAAGGCATCAAGGTTTCCCTCACAAACAAGATAAAGGCTTTTGCATAAGAAATTTAATATTCTGCAATACAATTTTTTTTTAACTTTCCAATTGAATTTCAATTTTTTTTAAAAGAAGAAACTAAACCCCACAGTAAGAAGGCCTCAAAGTGGAGAAGTGGAGCAGTATTAATGGCAGCCCTATTTAATCACTCCTGGTTCACAGGAAGGGTGTCCAGGCCACCCTGACTTTAGGCAAATGAGGGGCAAGAAAGCTTATTTGGGCTACTGTCTTGGGCTGTGCCCCTCATGAAAAACTCCAGCCAGAGGTTATGAGGAGTGTCTATGTGGAAGAAGATGAGGACAATGTGGGAGTGTTTTGGTTTTAATTGTGGTCATTTGTGTGGCAGATGGAAGAGATGACTGGGTCCAACTGGGCTTGAACACTGGTGTGATTCCCCTTAGAGAATGAGTTCTGGAACTGACCTCAGATAAGTATTGCCATGAATTGTGTTGCGATTTCAGGAGGCCACACATGAGAGTCGCCCTTTGAAACTGAGATCTAGGCCCAGGGTGGCTTTCCCAAGAGTACTGAGAATCTCAGCTAGGATATCACATGATTTTATTCTGAAAGACTTGGCACCCATAGTTGAGAGTCAAAACACACATGGACCTCACATTGTAGACCTCAATGGGCCTGGCTTCATGTGACCTTTTGGCCACTCTTTGGGAAGCCTTGCCTGTGAGTGTTCTCCAGATCTTTCATTGAAATGAGCTTCCTCAACATTTAATGGTCCCTGAATGAATTGAAACCCACAGTGCCTCCACCTTCATCCTTGAAATTTGTCTAGATCAATACCATGAATGTTTAGAAATTTTCATGACCAGATGGCACTGGAGAACCTTTTGATGTACTTTTGCTGATCATGAGTATACCAGACAGTTCCTTGATTGACTGGGCTTCATGAAAATGTTTAGAACAGCGATGCCAGAAAGTTGGAGACTGCAGAGTAGTGGGCCTAGAGCAGTGGTGGGAAGGTGTGTGATAAAACATCTGTGGTGGGGCCATGTGGATCTGCCATTGACTTTCAATTGTCTTGAGACAGACATGGTGCAGCCATCAGACCATTGTATATAAAGGCATCTTGTTATATGGAGAAGTTTCAGAGTAATGTTTAGAATCAGGTTGCTATGATCAAGGGGGCAAGCTATGTGGGATAGAAGCCTGGTTGGTGCATTCTACTGTAGACCAGGGTACACGTACCACACGTGACAGAACTCCCTCCAGCACTGTGTCCCAGTTGAACTCCTTGTATTTCGTGATGCCAATACCAAACTACCAGTGCAGCAGCAAGAAACACCACGAAAAGTGGAAGATGACCAAATGGTTTCACAGTCCACACGGGGAGACACTTAGCCCCCAGTGGCAATAGTTTACCTACAAAGAGAGAATTCAGCATTGCTGCCTCATGTTCATTGGAGAATAAGATGCCATGTCCTCCAGGTCACATAGATGCAGACCCAGCTTAGATGGTCTCACTATAAAGGAAGCGAAAGCTCCTGAAAACAACATATATTTCAAGTGCCCAACCTCAAAGGCAGTTTCTCAAGAAGTGTTTAGGCCAGCAGATCTTCATGTCTGTGGAGTATTTCCCATGTCACTTACTTTTGGAAACTCCTCTACCACCTCCAAGGTTGTGCACTCCTGAGCATTTTCATTGCAGATATATATTTACAGATTTTCTAACTCTTCTCCTCTAATTGTGACTTACTTGGGGCAATGGTAATGTCAAGTCATTGTTCTATATGAGAGAAGGAAGATTTTTTTGTAGCACATATTTGCATACACATTGGATTCATTTTTCAATTTTTCATTCGAAATACTGAATCCTTGACACTAGCCCATACCCTTATAGACTCTGACTACTAATACTAATATGATGAGAAAAATAACCAAAACAGAATAGAAATACAAGCAGTTCAGAAGAGGCATGGTGTGTAGTTGTACTTGCCTTTTGCATGATATAAGGTAGGAGTTATAAATCTAGTCAATTATTTGTTGAAATAATTCTCCATGTGTTTTTAAAGTTAAGAAATATGTGAATTTCTGTCTCTCTTTCTCTTTAGCCTATTAAGCACATGTATTTTTATATGCACAAATAGAATCCTACCTGGTTTCACACGTACATTCTTGTGAGGTGGCTGACTTGGCAGATACAAATTGTGAGAAGAGATCACTTCTCCTAAAGGCTGTTGGAACTAAAAATTCAACCCATGGGTGACCTTCCTAGATGAACAACATTATACATAATCCATGTTCAGTATAATGAATATTTTTTGATATGCAGATGAGTTATTTTTCATGATGAATTTCAATTGGCATATATATTGCTACATTATAATGTGTGTGTGTTTGTGTCTATATATATATAGTCTCCAGATTTTAAAAATATGAAATATAAGTGTCTTACTATACACTGCCTAAATTCATTCATGTTCCTGTATGGGGATATATAATCAATTTTTCACAAGATTATTCTTAGAAATATACATCCACTGAAATACATATTTGTTTCCTAGTACTGAAAACTAACTTCAGGGAATGGTGCTAAGAAATCCTAATATTTCTACAGTGACTCACCCAGTTTAACATCAATGCAAGTAGACACCTATGGGACATGATGTGTATTTTGAAGTTCATTTTTATTCAACACTGGTACATTACTATTTCTGCAGTTTATGGGCAATATAGGATATATCATTTCATCCACAATTTTACAAATTTATAGGCATTTGGTTCAATTTCAATCACTTCCTACTTGAGAAGACATGTATTCCTCCATGTTTCTTGACTGTTCTTTTCATGATATTCTTTCCAAACACATTATTTTCGATTTCCATAATCACTTTTGAAACAAAACTCACACACTCTTCATAATAAACCGTAACACTAATATTATCATTAGATGTATAACTGTTCAGAATGAATGTATGTATATCAATGTAAGATTTCTTGTATATTTTCAGATATCAATTCAATCCATTATTTAAATTTTGAACCAGTTATATTATTTATTCACAGTATGGTCTATTAAAGAATCATCTCTATATTCATAGACCCAGGGTATACCTATTTGTATCCCCAATACTAATTTATAAGCCTTTAAAATATTGCTTTCAAAAATGGTGGAAGAAATATTCTAGTCACCTGATATACATATGCATTTCATCACAGTAATATTCCTGACAAAAAATGCAAGTGTCACACTTATGATTGTACCAAAGCCTATATTGAAAGTGAGCATGTATTACTAACAACATCCATGTCCTGATTCACTAATGATCTCGAATATCATTCCTATTGGTGACTACATATTTGTTTCTTCCTAAGATTGTATATTCAAACTCAACCCTGTTAAAAATGTCTTATCCTATCACTCTCTTTGTACTTTGCCTGATTTCCTAATATCTCTATTGATATCTGCTTTGCTACACATTTTCCCCAGTTCATCACTGTGGCTGACTCTTCACATATGCTGAAATTTACATTCACTCTCTAACCAAAACCCTATATCTAAAGTCTTTTGATCCAACTCCTTGGTTCACTCAAATGGGTTCTTCAAATCCCTTCAGAGGGTAGCCCATAGGTGCTTGGGTTTTCTCATGACCCCAATTCTCATAAAGAATCTATACCCCACAGAGAGTAGGCCTCAAATTGGAGAAGTAGAGCAGTATTAATGGCAGGCCTATTTGATCACCCCTCGTTCACAGGAAGGGTTTCCATGCCACCCTGACTTTAGGCAAATGAGTGGCAAGTGAGCTTATTTTGAACACTGTCTTGGGCTGCGCCCCTCATAGAAACCTCCAACCAGAGTTTATTATGACTGTCTATATGGAAGAAGATGAGGGCCATGTTGGAGTGTTTTGGTTTAATTGTGGTCATTTGTGTTACGGTTGGAAAATATTCCAGGGTCAACCTGGGCTTTAACTCTTGTGTGATTCCCTTTAGAGACTGAGTTCTGGAACAGATCTCAGTGACGTATTGGCATGAATTGTGTTTGGAATTTAGGAGGCCACACATGAGAGTTGCCCTTGGAGACTGAGATCTAGGCCCAGGTTGGCTTTCCAAAGAGCACTGGGATTCTCAGCCAGGATATCACATGACTTTATTCAGAAAGACTTAGCAGCCATAGTTGAGAGTCAAAACACACATGGACCTCAATTGTAAACCTCAATGGGCCTGGCTTCATGTGACCTTTTGGCCACTCCTTGGGAAGCCTTGCCTGTAAGAGTTGTCCCGAGCTTTCATTGAAATGAGCTTCCTCACTATTTCATGGTTCCTGAATGAATTGAAACCCACAGTGCCTCCAACTTCATCCTTGAAAATTGGCTAGATAAACACCATAAAATTTTTGATATTCCTATGAACAGGTGGCACTAGAGAATCTTTGGATGTCTGTTGCTGATCACGAGTATACCAGACAGTGCCCTGATTGACTGGGTTTCATGAAAATGTTGTAGAACAGAGATGCCAGAAAGTTGGAGCCTGCTGAGTAGTGGGCCTAGAGCAGTGGTTGGCAGGTGTATGATAAAACATCTGTCGTGGGGCCACATGGATCTTCCCTTGGCTTCCAAATGGATTGTGACTGACATGGTGCAGCCAGCAGACCCTTACAAATAAAGGGATCTTGTTATATGGAGAGGTTTCATGGCAATGTTCAGAATCAGGTTGCTATGGACATGGGTGCAAGCTTTTTGGGATAGAAGCCTGGTTGGTGCATTCTCCTGCAGACCCTCACTCACCACACATGAGAGTACTCCCTCTAGGACTGTGTCCCAGTTTATCTCCTTGTACTTCATGAAGCCAATACCAAACTCAGAGTACTGCAGTAAATAACACCACAAAAATTCGAGTATGACCAAATGGCTTCACAGACCACACGGTTAGACACTTAGACCCCAGTGGCCTCAGTTTACCTACAAAGAGAGAATTCAGAACTGCTGCCTCATGTTCAATAGAAAATAAGGAACCATGTCATCCAGGTCACATAGATGCTGACCCAGATTTGATGGTCTCACTACAAAGGAAGCTAAAGCTCCTGACAACAACAAATATTTCAAGGGCCCAAACTCAGAGGCAGTTTCTCAAAAATTTATTAGGCCACCAGAGCTCCATGTTTGTGGAGTGTTTATCCTTTCTTTTACATTTGGAAATTCCTCTACCACCTCCAAGGTTGTGAACTCCATTCATTTTTTTTCCAGATATATATTCACAGATTTTCAAACTATTCTCCACTAATTGTGTCTTACTTGTGGTGAAGGAAATATCAAGGCATTGTTGTAGAGGACAGTGGGAAGATTTTTGTCTAGCATATATTTGTATACACATTAGATTCATTTTCCTATTTTCTATTTGAAATACTGAATTCCTGACAGTAAGCCATACCCTAGTAGACTCTGACTGTTCCCGGGTGCCTATGGTTGGTATACCATTCTAACTTGTGAATGTGACACAGGAAGTAGGGGCAGCCTCCATGTCATGGAGCCATTGGAAGCAAATGTTAGAACAAAGTGGTTGCCAAGGCAGTGACCTCATTCAGTTCCTGAAGGAAGTGACCTACCTCACTTCCTTGGTGATGGAACCCTCTGAACTTGGGATCCAGGAAGCCAGGCACCAAGAGCCAGTCCCAGTCCCTTTCCCAGTGGGTTCACTTGTTTGGATTTACCAAGGACAGAGTCAGTCTTTCTTGTGGATCACTAAATGCCAGGAAAGCTCTGAAGAGGGGCCTTTCCTGAGAAAGCAGGTAGTGACTCACCGATGTCTCCTGAAAACTTTAGAGAGTTGGTAAATGAGACCAGATCTGAGACAGGACAGGCCATTTCGGGGGAACATAGTATGGCCTATCAGTCTGAGGACACTCTGGTTACTCACAGACCTATGTGGGTAAAAGATATGCCTTTGTGGGTGTAGATGTGAGTTTATGGTTTTGTCTCATGTTCTGAGAATAGGTAGGAAAGGCAGTTTGTTTGGTTTGGAGTGGACTGTTTCTAATAAGTCATTTGACATGGTGAGTGATTCTATGTCTGTGTATCCCACTTTGTCGGTGGTTGTAGATATGAGAAAAGTGAATGCATCAATGCATGTGTCCTGACAAGTAGAAAGCATTCCAGCACACATCCTGCCCAATTTATGAATGGACTGTTGCTTGCCTTATCGATGGGCAACACCTACTATATTCCTTAGTTCCTGTTTTCTTCCTGAATTCTGGCCATTCTCCAGAATAGGCTCATTTTTTTTTTGTCCAAGATATGTACCACCTCCCAGCTCTGTGACATGGCCATTTACTGGATACCTGAAATGAATGGGGAGGATCTCAGAAAACTCAGATATCAGTGTGACCAGTAAAGTCTCAGTAGAGAAATCCTGCTTTGTGACTTTTGCTTACCTACTGTTCTGTTGACCTGAATGTCAGGTAGGTCTTTGCCTCAGACCACCAGTTTGTGAAGCCTGAAGAAACTGCTTTCAAATGGAAATGAATGAGCATCACCCGTGGCTCTTAGATTAATTGCTTTAGAAAAGGATGTGTCTAAATCATCCTCTCGGCTCTGTGTGAGGCTGTGGCTTAGAATCTCAGCACCTGATGGATCTAAAGAAAGATCCCATGTGTGCATCCAAAACCAAAATGGCAAAAAGATCAGACATTGTGGATGAAGTCTCTTGCTTCCTCTGTTAGGCTCCTCACCTCCATCAAGTACGAATAGGGATCCTTTGGGTCTAATGAGTTCTTCAAAGACGAGAAAAGGTGCTTGGGTTTCACATGACTCCAAATCACATAAAGAATCAATACCTCACGTTCAGTAGGCCTCAAAAAGGAGAAAAAGAGCATTATTAATGGCAGGCCTATTTGATCAATCCTGCTTCACAGGAAGGGTGTCCAGGAAACCCAGACTTTAGGCAAATGAGGGGCAAGGGAACTTATTTTGGACACTGTCTTGGGCTTCGCCCCTTGTGGAAACCTCCAGCCAGAGGTAATGATGAGTGTCTATATGGAAGAATATAAGGGCCATGTGGTAGTGTTTTGGTTTTAATTGAACATGTTAATAACACTAACCATACATTGTTCCATCAATTTAAGTATTCAGAAGAGCAGGGACAGATTTGTTCTTACAATACAGGAATGTAGGGGATCTTCAACCTGCTGAAAACCTCAAAGGTCAATGCAGAAATTATCCCTGGAGAAGATGTAGGCAGCTATGTAGGACCGGAGAGAGCAAAAGTAATCTTCCATGGAAAACAACCTGGTCAGGATGAAGGGTTGAGTCTGAATCAGACTCTCTATCCTTAACGTAGAGGAGATGGAGCAAACCGGGCCTGTGTGGAGAGCTGTTCCTGGGTACCTATGGTTGGTATACCATTCTAACTTTTGAAAGTGTCTCAGGAATTAGGGGCAGGCTCCATCTCATGGGACCCTTGGAAGCAAGTGTTAGGACAAAGTGGTTGCCACGGCAGTGACCTCATTCAGTTCCCGAAGAAATGACCTTCCTAACTTCCTTGGTGATGGAACTCTCTGAACTTGTGATCCAAGTAGCCAGGCACCCAGAGCCAGTCCCAGTCACAGTTCCAGTGGGCTCACTTGTTGGATTTACCAAGGACAGAGTCAGTCATTCTTGGTACCTACTGATGTGAGGATGGCCAAATGCCAGGAGTGCTCTGAAGAGGGGCCTTTCCTGAGAAAGCAGGTAGTGGCTCAACACTGGCTCCTGACAACTTCACAGAGTTGGCCAAGGTGACCAGATCTGAGGCAGGACAGGCCATTTCGGGAGAACACAGTATGGCCCACAAGTCAGAGGACATTCCGGATAGTCACAGACCTACTTGGGGGAAGAAGTTGAATTTGTGAGTTTGGGTGGGGTTTGTGGTTTTGT
Organism: Callospermophilus lateralis; assembly: GCF_048772815.1. Classification (NCBI taxonomy): domain Eukaryota; kingdom Metazoa; phylum Chordata; class Mammalia; order Rodentia; family Sciuridae; genus Callospermophilus; species Callospermophilus lateralis. The sequence continues at coordinate 1,786,234 of NW_027512630.1, forward strand.
CTCATGTTCTCAGAATAGGTAGGAAAGGAGGTTTGTTTGGTTTGGAATTATCTGATTCTTCTAAGTCCTTTGACAATGCGAGTTTTTCTATGTCTGTGTATCCCACTGTGTTAGTGGTTGTAGACATTAGAAAAGAGAATGCATCAATGGATGTGTCCTGTCTAGTAGAAAACTTCCCAGCATTCATCCTGCCCAATTTATGAATGGACTGTGGCTTGCCTTATGGATGGGCAACACCTGCAATCTTCCTAAGTTCCTGATTTCTTACTCAATTCTGGTCACTCTCAAGAATAGACTCATGGTTGTGTGTCCAAGATATGTACCACCTCCAAGGTCTGTGAAATGGCCATGTACTGGATAGCTGAATGGAATGGCCGAGCATCTCAGAAAACTCAGATAGCAGTGTGACCAGGAATATCTCAGTGGAGAAACCCTGCTTTGGGCCTTATGCATACATATTTTTCTGTTGCCCTGAATGTCAGGAAGGTGTTTTCCTCAGGCCAACACTTTTGGAAGCCTTAACAAAAGACTTTTCAATTGGAAATAAATGTGCATCTCCTGTGACTCTTTGCTTAATTGCTTTGGAAAGGGATGTGCCTGAATCAGCCTCTTGGCCCTGTGTGAGGCTGTGGCTTAGATTCTATGCACCTTATGGATCTAAAGAAAGATTCCATATGTGCATCCAAAACCAAAATGGCTAAAAGTAGAGTCATTGTGGATGAAGTCTCTTGCCTTCCTCTGGTAGGGCACTTACTTCCATCAAGGAAGAATAGGGATCCTTTGTGTCAAATGGGTTCTTCAAAGCTCTGCAGTGGCTTGCCCATAGTTCTTGTGTTTTCTCATGCGTCCAATTCCCAAAAAGAATTTAAACCCCTCAGTCAGTAGGCCTCAAATTGGAGAAGTGGAGCAGTATAAATGTCAGGCCTATTTGATCACTCCTGGTTCATAGGAAGGGTGTCCAGGCAAACGTGACTTTAGGCAAATGAGGGACAAGGAAGCTTATTTTGGACACTGTCTTGGGCTGTGCCCTCATGGAAACCTCCAGCCAGAGGTTATGATGAGTGTCTATATGGAAGAAGATGAGGGTCATGTGGGAGTGTTTAGGTTTTAATTGTGAGAGATTACTGGTTCAACCTGGGTTGAATTCTGGTGTGATTCCCCTTAGAGACTCAGTTCTTGAACTGACCTCAGAGAAGAATTGTGTTAAGATTTTCGGAGGCAACGCATGAGAGTCGCCATTGGAAGCTGAGATCCAGTCCCAGGGGGACTTTCCACAGTTCACTGGGAATCTCAGCCAGAGAATCACATAATTTTATTCTGAAAGACTTGGCAGCCACAATTGAGAGTCAAAACACACATGGACCTCACATTTTAGACCTCAATGGGCCTGGCTTCAAGTGACGTTTTGGCCACTATTTGGGAAGCCTTGCCTGTGAGAGTTCTCCAGAGCTTTCATTAAAATGAGATTCCTCACCATTTAATGGTTTCTGAATAATTGAAACCCACAATGCCTCCAACTTCATCCTTGAAAATGGTTACATAAATATCATGAAATTTTTAAAATTACCATGACCAGGTGGCACTGGAGAACCTTTGGATGTCCTGTTGCTGATCATGAGTATACCAGAGAGTGCCTAGATTGACTGGGTTTCTTTAACATGGTGTAGAACACAGATGCCAGTAAGTTGGAGTCTGCTGAGAAGTGGACCTAGAGCAGTGGTGGGCAGGTGTGTGATAAAACATCAGTGGTACGGCCATGAGGATCTACCATTGGATTCCAAATGCCTTGTGACTGACATGGTGCAGGCAGCAGACCCTTCTATGTAAAGGCATCTTGTTATATGCAGAGGTTTCAGGGCAATGTTCAGAATCAGGTTGCTATGGTCAAGGGGGAAAGCTATGTGGATAGAAGCCTGGTTGGTGCATTCTCCTGCAGACACTGACCCACCACACGTGACAGAACTCCCTCCAGCACTGTGTCCCAGATAAACTCCTTGTATTTCATGAAGCAAACACCAAACTCCCAGTGCAGCAGCAAGAAACACAACGAAAAGTGGATCATGACCAAATTGCTTCAGAGTCCAAACGGGGAGACACTTAGCCCCCAGTGGCCACAGTTTACCTGCAAAGAGAGAAACCAGCACTGCTGCCTCATGTTCATTGAAAAATAAGATGCCATGTCCTCCAGGTCACATAGATGCAGACCCAGCTTTGATGGTCTCACTAGAAAGAAGCTAAAGCTCCTGAAAACAACATATATTTCAAGTGCCCAAACTCAGAGGCATTTCTCAAGAAGTCTTTAGGCCAGCAGAGCTCCATGTTTGTGGAGTGTTTATCCTGTCCCTTACTTTTGGAAACTCCTCTACCACCTCCAAGGTTGTGAACTTCTGAGGATTTTTCATTGAATATATGTATTCACACATTTTCTAATTCTTCTCCTCTAATTGTGTCTTTCTTGGTGTGAAGGTAATGTCAAGGCATTTTTCTGGATGAGAGTGGGAAGATTTTTGTGTAGCATATATTTACATACACATTGGATTCATTTTCCAAATTTCCATTAGAAATACTGAATCCATGACACTAACCACTACATTACTAGACTCTGACTACTAATCCTAATATGATTGAGAATAAAAACCCAAACAGAATAGAAATATAAGCAGTTCAGAGGATGCATGTTGTATAGTGGGACTTGCCTTTTGCATTATATAGGGTAGGAGTTATAAATCTAGTCAATTTTCTGTTGAAATATTTCTCCATGTATTTCTAAAGTTAAAAATATGTGAATACCTGACTCCCTTTCTCTGCAGCCTATTCAGCACATGTAATTTTATATGCACATATAGAATCCTACCTGGAATCACACGTACATTCTTGTGAGATGGCTCACTTGGCAGATACAAATTGTTAGAATAGTTCACTCTTCCTAAATGATGCTGGAACTGAAAATTCAACCAATGGGTGAGCTTCCTGGTTGAACAACTTTACACAAAAACCCATGTTCAATAAAATAAATATTTCTGATCTGTGGATGATATATATTTCATGGTGAATTTCAATTGGCATATATATTCCTACTTTTTAAAGTCTGTTTGTGTGTGTGTATACATACTCTCCAGATATTTCAAAATATGAAATATGTGTCTTATTATACACTCCCTAAAATAATTCATATTCATGTATGTGGATTTTTAATCAACTTTTCACGAGATTATTCCCAGGAATATTCACACACCTGAAAAACATATTTGTTTCCTCGTACTGAGAACTATCTTCAGTGAATGGTGCATACAAATCCTTGTATTTCTGCAGTAACTTACCCAGTTTAACATCAATGCAAATAGATTTCTATATGACATGATGTGTATTTTGAAATTCATTTTTATTCAACACTGGTACATTGCAATTTCTTCCGTTTATGCATATCATAAAATATATATTTCATCTAGAAATTCGAAAATTAATAGGCATTTGTTTCATTTTCAATCACTTCCTGCTTCAGAACACATGTATAACTCCATGTTTCTTGACTGATCTTTTCATGAGGTTTCTTTTTCGATTTCCTTAATCATTTTTGAAGCAAAACTCACACACTCTTCATGATGAACCATAACCCTAATATTACCATTAGATGTATATTTGGTTTTAATGAATGTATATATATCAATATAAGATTTCCTCTATATTTTCATTTATCAATTCAATCCATTATTCAAAGTTGGAACCAGTAATACTATTTATTCACAGTATGGTCTATTCATGCATTATCTCTATATTCATAGACACAGGGTACACCTATTTGTACCCCCAGTACTAACTTATACGTCTTCACAATATTGCTCCCAGAAATGGTGGAAGAAATACTCATGTCACCTGATCTACATGTACATGTTATCACAGTAATATTCTGGAAACAAAATGCAAATGTCACAGTTATGATTGTACCAAAACCTAAATGAAAAGTGAGCATGGATTACTAAAAATATTCCTGTCCAGGTAGCTACCGCTCTCAAATGTCAATCCTATTGGTGACTATATATTTGTTTCCTCCTAAGATTATATATTCAACCTCAAGCCTGTTGAAAATGTGTAATCCTATCACTCACTTTATACTTTGCCTGATATCCTAATGTCTCTATTGATTTCTGCTTTCCTAAATATTTTCCCAGTTTATCATTTTGACTGACTCTTCACATGTGCTGACATTTAAATTCACTTTCTAACCGAAACCCAATTGCTAAAAACATTTCCTCCAAAACCTATAATCACTATTCTTTCTAAACCTACCGACACTTTTCCTAATCCTACCGACTATAGCTTTTTGACTGGATATTCTCGTGACATTCAATCATCCAAGGTACAAGGTCCTATGACATTGTATATGGATTTATTTAAGACATCTGTGCAGAACGTAAGTCAAAGCTAAGTATCCCAATTAAAGGCCCAATGCCCTTCTGGGCTTCAAATTTTACCTAGATTTCTGTTTTCATACTTATATTTCACCTAAATATTCTTGTAAATATCGCACATTCCCAATACCATTATTCATCGCTCAGAATGATACTTAATCCAAATCGAACCTGTTATTAAGCCTAAACAAACACTGTTCCCTCAATCTAACATTACAGAAGAGCAGCGACAGAGTTGGTCTTACAATACAGGAATGTAGGGGATCTTCCAGATGCTGAGATCCTCAAAGTTTTAAGCAGAAACGATCCCTGGAGAAGACATAGGCAGCTATGAAGGACCTGAGAGAGCAAAAGTCATCTTCCATGGCAAACAACGTACTCAGGATGAAGCATTGTGTCTGAATCAGCCTCTCTTTTCTTAATGTAGCCAAGAGGGACCAAACCAGGCCTGTGTGGAGAGCTGTTCCCGGATTCCTATGGTTGATATACCATTCTAACTGTTGAAACTGTCTCGGGAAGTAGGGGCAGCCTCCACCTCATGGGAACCTTGCAATCACCTGTTAGGACAAAGTGGTTGCAAAGGCAGTAAACTCACTCAGTTCCTGAATGAAGCGACCTACCTCACTTCCTTGGTGAAGAAACTCCCTGACCTTGGGCTCCAGGAAAAACAGAGAATACCAAGACCTTGTCACAGTTCCAGTCCCAGTGGGCTCCATTGTTTGGAAAAACCAAGGATAGACTAAGTATTCCTTGGTACCTACTGATATGAGGATTTCAAATGCCAGGAGAGCTCTGAAGAGGGGCCTTTCCTGAGAAAGCAGGTAGTGGTTCACCGCGACCAGATCTGAGACAGGACAGGCCTTTTGGGGGAACATAGTATGGCCCACCAGTCAGAGGACACTCCAGATAGTCACAGACTTACTTGAATGAAGGAGGTGCGTTTGCGCGTGTGTGTGTGATTTTGTGGTTTAGTCTCTTCTTATGAGAATAGGTAGGAAAGGCGGTTTGTTTGGTTTGGAGTGGACTGCTTCTAGTAAGTCGTTTGACAAGGCGATTTTTTGCATGTCTTTGTAACCCACTGTGTTCGTGGTTGTAGACCTTAGAAAAAAGAATGCATCAATGTGTCCTGTCTAGTAGAAATCTTCCCAGCATTCATCCTGCCCAATTTAGGAGTGGACTGCCCCTTGCCTTATGGATGGGCAACACCTGCAATCTTCCTAAGTTCCTGATTTCTTCCTCAATTCTGGTCACTCTCAAGAATAGGCTCATTGTTTTGTGTCCAAGATATGTACCACCTCCAATCTGAGTGACATGGCCATGTACAAGATAGATGAAGGGAATGGCGAGCATCTCAGAAAACTCTAATATCAGTGTGTCCAGGAAAGTCTCAGTGGATAAACCCTGCTTTGGGCATTTTGCTATTGTTCTGTTGCCCTGAATGTGAGGAAAGTCTTTGCCTCAGGCCATCCCTTTGTGAATCCTGAAGAAAACAGTTTTCAAATGGAAATAAATGGGCATCAACTGTGGCTCTGTGCTTAATTGCTTTGGAAAGGGATGCGTCTGAATCAGCCTCTTGGTCCTATGTGAGGCTATAGCTTAGATTCTCAGCACCTGATGGATCTAAAGAAAGATCCCATGTGTGCATTCAAAACCAAAATGGCAAAAAGATCAGTAATTGTGGATGAAGTCTCTTGCCTTCCTCTGTAAGGTTCCTGACCTCCATCAAGTGAGATTAGGCATTCTTTGGGTCAAATGAGTTCTTCAAAGCCCTGTGGAGGCCATTAACAGGTGGCACTGGGGAACTCTTAAATGGTCTGTTGCTGATCATGAGTATACTAGCCAGGGCCTTTATTGACTGAGTTTCATAAAAATTATCTAGAACAGCGATGCCAATAAGTTGGAGCCTGCTGAGTAGTGGACCTAGAGCAGTAGTGTGTGATAAAATATCTGTGGTGGGACCATGTGGATCTGCTATTGACTTCCAAATGGCTTGTGACTGACATGGTGCAGCCAGCAGACCCTTCTATGTAAAGGCATCTTGTTATATGGAGAGGTTTCAGGGTAATGTTAAGAATCAGGTTGCTGAGGTTAAGGGGACAAGCTATCTGGTATTGAAGCCTGGTTGGTACATTCTCCTGCAGAACGTGACCCACAACACGTGACAGAACTTCCTCCAGCACTGTGTTCCAGTTGAACTCATTGTATTTCGTGAAGCAAATACCAATGTCCCAGTTCAGCAGCAAGAAACACCACAAAAGTTGGAGGATGAACAAATGGCTTCAGAGTCCACATGGGGTGACACTTAGCCCCCAGTGGCCACAGTTTACATACAAAGAGAGAAATCAGCACTGCTGCCTCAGGATCATTGGAAAATAAGAAACCAAGATCTTCATGTCACATAGATACAGACCCAGCTTTGATGGTCTCACTAGAAAGGAAGCTAAAGCTTCTGACAAACACATATATTTCAAGTGCCCACCCTCAGAGGCAGTTTCTCAAGAAATCTTTTGGCCAACAGAGCTCCATGTTTGTGGAGTGTTTACCCTGTCCCTTACTTTTGGAAACTGCTCTACAATCTCCAAAATTGTGAACTCCTGAGCATATTCCACTACAGATATATATTCACAGATTTTCTACCTCTTCTCTTCTAATTGTGTCTTAATTGGGGTGAAGGTAATTTCAAGGCATTGTTGTGGATGAGAGTTGGAAGATTTTTTTGTAGCACATATTTGCATACACATTGGATTCATTTTCCAATTTTCCATTCGAAATACTGAATTCCTGACACTAACCCATAACCTACTAGAATCTGACTACTAATCCTAATATGATGGAGAACAATAACCCAAACAGAATAGAAATCCAAGAAGTTCAGAGGAGGCATGGTGTATAGTTGAACTTGCCTTTTGCATTATATAGTGTAGGAGTTATAAATCTAATCAATATTTTGTTGACATAGTTGTCCATGTGTTTTTAAATTTAACAAGTATTTGAATTCCTGTCTCCGTTTGTCTGTAGCCTATTCAGCACATGCATTTTTATATGCACATATAGAATCCTACCTGGTATCAAATGTACATTCTTGTGAGGTGGCTGACTTGGCAGATACAAATTATGAGAAGAGATCACTCCTCCTAAACGCTGTTGGAACTGAAAATTTAACCTAAGGGGGAGCTTCCTAGTTGAACAACATTATACACAAATCCATGTTCAGTAAAATAAATATTTTTGGATCTTTGGACGATATGTATTTCTACATCAATTTCAATTGGCATATATATTGCTACATTTCAATGTCTCTGTGTGTATATGTGTTTGTTTGTGTGTGTGTGTGTGTGTGTGTGTGTGTATATATATATATATATATATATATATACACTCTCCAAATTTTTAAAAATATGAAATACTTCTGTCTTCTTTTACACACCCTAAATTCATTCATATTCTTGTATGTGGATTTATAATAAACTTTTCACAAGATTATTCTCGGAATTATTCATCCACCTGAAATACATATTTTTTTTTCGAGTACTGACAAGTAACATCAGTGAATGGTGCATACAAATCCTAATATTTCTACAGTAACTGACCCAGTTTAACATCAATCCAAGTAGATTACTATGGGACATGATGTACATTTTGACGTTCATTTTTATTCAACACTGGTACTTTACTATTTCTTCAGTTTATTCACATCATAGGATATGTATTTCATCCACAAGTCAGCAAAATTATTTGCATTTGTGTCACTTTCAATCACTTTCTACTTCAGAACACATGCATTCCTCTATGTTTCTTGACTGGTCTTTTCATGAGACTTCTTTCCAAACACATTATTTTCCTTTTCCATTCTCACTTTTGAAGCAGATCTCACACACCTTTCATGATAGAATATAACCCTAATATTACCATTAGATGTATAACTCATTGGAATGAATGATTCTATATCAATATAAGATTTCTTATATATTTTCAGATATCAACTCTATCAATCCATTATTTGAAGTGGAATCAGTTATATTATTTATTCACAGTATTGTCAATTCATGAATTACTTCTATATTCATAGACACAGCGTACACCTCTTTGTACCCCCAATACTAATTTATTTTTTTTATTTTGCATTCTTTATTAAAGTATTTTTATATTATTTTCAACAACATTTGAATCAACAAGATTTTCTAAATAGACTTGTCTTTAGCATACCCAGATGAAAAAATATAATTCTATTTCATATCCCTTTGTGGGATAATGTGGGTTTTTTGTACTGAAAAAATGCTAGGAATATTAGAATATATGATCCGTTAGCCAACTTTGTTTGTTTGTTTGTTTGCTTTTGCAAAGCTAGGAATTGAACCCTAGTAGTAACTAGTAATTCTACTCATTCAGAAAAGTTAGTGTGTCATTTTATTGAAATAACCATACTGGATATAAAATAGATACACATGTGATACAATAGATTGCATGGTATATAAATTTGTATCTCAGTAAAGCTGTAATTAAAATAAAATTTAAAGTATTGAAATTCAGGCAAAGGATAGGAAAGATATTTGTGTCTGTTTTTCAGAAGTTTATTGTCATCCATTTAAAAAATCTTTTAAAAGAGATTGCATTTGAACAAAAGGTATTGTTTAGTGTGCTTTCTCTGTATTCTTAGTGGTTCTTCACTATTACTATTTTATTCACACCCTCTTAATTTTTTATTGTTGAGCCAATTCTGCATCTAAATGTAGTGGCAAGATATATTCAGGAGTCTGGTGCAATAGTGCATGCCTGAAATCCCAGCTACTAAGACCCTTTCTCAAAACAACAAAAAAGTAGTGGGGGTGGGGAGCATGGATGTAGTTTAGCAGTCAACTGCTTTCCGGAGCATGTGGAGGCCCTGGGTTCTATCTGCAGCACCGCAAAAGCAAAACAAACAAAAGACGTATTCCAGAGATTTTGATTATTTCTGCAGGAGACATGCAGTCAAGACTAAGTAATTTGAAACAGGAGTGGCACAAGAAGTGGAAGATAAAGTATCAATTTTTTTTTCTTTTTTTTTTTGGTTAGAATTAGTTCACTTTGCATTCCTTGCGTATGCGCCTCTACCTTTGGAACCACATTGGTAAAAGTTTGTGTAAGAATTGTTTGTTGGCATATCCTAGAGTCCTCAATTTATACGTCTTCAAAATATTGCTCCCAGAAATTGTGGAAGAAATACTCATGTCACCTGATCTACATATACATTTTATCACAGTAATATTCGGAACATAAAATGCAAAAGTCACACTTATGATTGTACCAAAGGCTAAATAGAAAGTGAACCTGTATTATTAAAAACATTCATGTCCAGGTTGCCTAATACTCTCAAATGTCAATCCTATTGGTGACTACATATTTGTTTCTTCCTAAGATTATATATTGAAACTCAACCCTGTTGATAATCTCTAATCCTATCACTCACTTTATACTTTGCCTGATTTCCTAATGTCTCTATTGATATCTGCTTTCCTACATATTTTCCCCAGTTCATCATTGTGACTCATTCTTCACATGTGCTGACATTTACATTCATTCTCTAACCGAAACCCTATTACTAAAGAACTTTTGGTCCAAATCCTATACTCACTCTTCTTCCTAAACCTACGGACTATATTCCTAATCCCACTGACTATCCCTTTTTGACTGGATGTTCTTTTCTACATTCAATCATCCAAGTAAAGGTCGGTCGAGTGTCGGAAGAGGAGACCACCAAGAGTCTATCTCATGTAACAGCAAAGGGTTTATTGGGGGTCCAGCATGCTGGGGCTCAGAGTTCACTTGAAAAGAGTAGAGAGCCCTGAGAACAGCTTAAGCAGAGGTTAAATACTTTCCCTTGCGAGTGCAGGGAGGGAAGTTTATTGATGTGTCAGGGCGAGTGGTCAATTTGCATGCAACCTGGTGAAGGAGTACATTCTGCAGTTTGACAGTTGGGGACAGCACATTCTGGGAACAAGATTGGCAAACATTTCTCAAGATTTCAACAGTGTTTTGTTAAGCGTACAGAAAAACAGGAAGTGACAACTACATATTTTATTAACCTTTCATTCGACACTTCTTTTTCTGGCTACTTTTAATCATAAAAATGATCATTGGGGGGTGTCACATTCTATGTCTGCTAGTGGGGTATTACCATTAGTTTAACTTGTCCAATTTGAGCTTGGTGAAAATAAATTACATGGTTGAGCAAGCAGGGTTTAATAGTTAGCAATAATATGAGGATTATTATTGGACCGGCCAGGGTTGATAAATGCGTAGTTAACCAGGGGAACTTTGTGTACCAAGATTCAAAACACCCTTTTTTGGCCTCTCTCTGTCGTTGACGCTCTTCAAGTCATCTTTTTAATTTACTCATAGATTTTTTTACAACTCCAATATGGTTGGCATAAAAACAACATTCTTCCATCAATGCAAAACAAAGGCCCTCTTCTCACATGAAGAGGAGTTCCAATCCTCGTCTGTTCTGTAAAACAACTTCAGAGAGATAGGTTAAAGATTCCTGCAATGCTGTTATGGAGGTTTCTAATATCTTTAAGTTTTGGTCTATAGCTGCTTCTATTTGGGTCATTTGTTTTGTCCCATGGACCAAGGCAGTGGTTCTTGTGCCCACCCTTGCAGCAACATGTATTCCTAATAGGATCGCAAAAGTGAGTGATATATGTTCCCAGTGGAACTAGGTTTTATGCCCCCCCTATTTGATCTTCAAATGTACCTGTGTTAATAGAGCACTCTGGGAAACATTTGCACAACTACACAATTAATCACATCTGTTGACCACTTCATGAAAACATAAACAATGTTTTAAGTATATAGAATTATACTGTTGTAGGGACGGACAAGGCAAGGCACCTAAGATAGTACCAAAGACAGGAAAACAGTCCTATTTGTTTGCAACCAGATTCAGAGGGCATTACTTCTGTTGTAATCAATTAAATCCCCGGAACCCCAAGTTTAGGTACTTTCAGAATTTTGTACCCAACATATAAGGGAAGGGGCTCAGAAGTTCACAGTCTTAAGCAGTTCACAAAAAGCAGTTTGTATTCTGTTTTTTTTCCTCTGTTGTGGGAAAGTTAACTTTTCAAGGACACCTGGGTGAGGGAGAGCATTATATTCCCTTTATTTTTTCCCCCTCCCAACTGTTACCATGGAGCCCAGTTGGTAACTTCTTTATCTTACAAATGTAGCCATCTCTGTGAAGCCTCAGCTCAAGGCCAAGGCCTTGTTCACATATTTTGTGAAAAACTAGTAAGGTGGTGTCTAGCTTAGGATTGCTGATTTTTTAGCCAGTGGCCAAGTAGAATAGGGCAACACGAAAAGAGGAAGTTTATGTACTTAGAAATTTTTTATAGGGACTCTTTTTCTGAAAGTCCTAAATTCAGCTATGTTGAAGATTTCTGGAGAAGGTTAGTTAAGACATTTCTGTGGGCCTGGTACAGAGGGGGAAGACGGGGAAGGCGTGGCTGTGAGAAGCTCCGTGGATCTGAGAATGAGGTAGGAGAGATGTAAAAGAATAATGGGAAAGGGGTTTTGGATTTTTCTAGGAACAAATCTTGAGCAGTACAACAGGTAGAGCAGAGGGTAAGATGGGAGTTAGTATCCCCAAAAGCCTGTGAGGGACTTTAAATACTTAGTAACCTGTTTTCAGTGATGACAAAGCAACTTTAAAGGCCATTTACATTACATCTTCGATAAGGGTCTGAGGGCTCTCCTCAGCTGGTTTGAACTTTGTGTTAGCTAGTAAGAGGACCTGGTGGGACCCGGTGCAGGCAATGACAAGAGAAGAGAGGAGTGAGTGGGTTAAGGTGTACCTCAGTACCTGCTACCTTAACAAGGGGGCAATGGTCATAGAATGGGCGGAGGTTTGGGTTTTTGAACTAGTAATTGGAGGGGAGAAATCAGGTTGCTTAGGTGAGAGTAAGAGCAGAGAGTATGGAGCAGATGGCTGAGGGTGAGGATCTATTGGAGAAGCATAGTTCAGGATGTGAGCAAAGGAGCCAAAAGGCCTCCACATAGGGGAATCTCCTTTCACACTTTTGAGCACTTGCAAAAGTTAAAAAGGTCACGCAGAATTTGAGGATATAGAGACCCGTCTGGGGGCTATCAATTTTGGTTATCTAATTTTATATGGCCAATGCTGTGTACAGAATTTGATGAGGAGTTTGGGTTCCATCAAGCAGTCCCTGAATGCTCACATCCCCATGACTTACAGAAGAAGTCGGCTTCCCCCCAACACAGCTGTGACTGTTTGTGGCTTTGATAGTCCGCCAGGCAAACATAGTAATCTAGGCTAGCCAAACTGCATCTGGCTCGCGTGTCCCTACATCCATAATATTTGTTTCCATTATCTATGGTAGAGAAAAGATTTAATGGAATTTTAGTGGGATCCACTTCATCAGGGATATCCCAATGGAAAAGACCTATAGCCAGCTGACAAATTTCTCTGTGGAGAGATGGCGACCATGTCCTTAAGTGGGCGGTATGCGAGATAGACCATACTTCTTGTCCAGTAAGATTTGTGATCAGCCATTGCTGCTGAATGGGCTGATGAGGGTTAGGACTACTGGTGGTCAAGGGGAGAGTCTATAGCCTTATTGACAAGGCAAATACACAATTTGAAAGGGTTACCTGTCTTTTACAGTTTCCAGCCAGAGTCTGGACAGGGCACAGGCTTGAGATGAGAGGTATGGATCCAGGAAGTGATTCTGTCTACCTTTACTTCTGTAGGTGTTATAAGTAGCACCTTCTATGGTCCCTTTCAGCGGGGTTCCATGGATGACACCTGATGTCGTCTAATGTAGACAAGTCTCTTTCTTGATATTGATGTTGATTCCCCTCGTCCCCGGGTTGGTAGGCAGTGGCCATCTATCTTCACAGGTATCTGTGTGGTCCTGGCTGAAAGACAATATCTCTGACTTTTTAAATTAGTGGGAAGTAGAAAGATCCTTCTAGGGTCCATCCAAATCCAATGGTGAGCCATTCTGAGGCACAGAGAGTCTGCAAGGTCCAGCGTTTTACTAAAAAAGAAAGATTCTGATCCCTTAAGCAAACTTTGGTGCAGTGATCAAGGGTCAGAGACAGAGGCATTGAAGTGCTCTGTCCCATAATGAAAGATACACAAACAGTAAAAGCAACAACACACGACACAGACAAGACAAGACAATAAAGACAGGATATGGAAGTCCAACACTGAGACCAGGACTTAGTAGTTGGCAGAACCCGATCGGTTGGCAATAACGAATCTGAAACAAAATATCACTGAGTCATGGAGACTATTGTTCCTCAATTTTCTGAGTCCTCTATGACGTCACCCAGGGACTTGGCCTGTGGCTCTGTGACATGACTGTCAGCCATCGTTGGAGAGAGCTCACGCTCTTCATTGACATCCATTTTGCCAAGCCCTGACCTGAAACCTGACCAGAAAGAGGCACCTTACTTACCCTGAGAGGAGTTCGTTGGGGTCTCTTGTCCACCGCTGCCGGATCTCAGTGGAACCTCCATATGTAAAGGTCCGGTGACAATCGGGGGAAGAGACCACCAAGAGACTGTCTCATGCAAAAGCAAAGGGTTTATTGGGGGTCCAGCATGCTGGGGCTCAGAGCTCACTTGAATAGAGCAGAAAGCCCAGAGAACAGCTTAAGCAGAGCTTATATATTTTCCTTGGAGAGGGCAGGGGGGTAAGTTTATTGATGGGTCCGGGCGAGTGAGCGGTTTGCGTGCAACCGGTTGAGGGAGTACATTCTGCAGTTTGGCAATTGGGGACAGCACATTCTGGGAATAAGATTAGGAAACAGTTCTCAATATTTCAAAAGTGTTTTGTTAAGCATACAGAAAAACAGGAAGTGACAAGTACTTATTTTATTAACCTTTCACTGCGAACTATACTTTGCCAAAATTCCTAATGTCTCTATTGTGTTTGTTAAAGTTCATTTTTATTCAAACCTGGTACGTTATTATTTCTTCAGTTCATGGACATCATAAGATATTTCCTTTCATTCACAAGTTCACAAATTTACAAACATTTGGTTCACTTTCAATCACTTCCTCCTTCGAAAGACATATGTTCCTCCATGTTTCTTGACTGGTCTTTTTACTAGACTTCTTTCTAAACATATTATTTTCGATTCCATAATCATTTTTGAGGCAAAACTCACACACTATTCATGATAAATGATAACCCTAACATTACAATTAGATATATAACTGGTTGGAATGAATGTATGTATATCAATATAAGATTTTCTATATATTTTCAGATATCAATACAATCCATTATTTAAATTTGGAACCAGTTATATAATTTATTCACAGTATGGTCTATTAATGCATCATCTCTATATTCATCAAAACAGGGTAAACCTAATAGTATCCCCAGTACTAATTTATAAGTTTTCAAAATACTGCTCACAGAAATGGTGAAAGAAATACTCATGTCACCTTAGCTACATATACATATTATCACACTAATATTCTGGACACAAAATGCAAAGGTCACACAGAACATAATTTAAGCTAAGTATCCCAATCAAGGGCCCAAAGTCCTTCTGGGCTTCAAATATTACCTAGATTTCTGTTTTCATACTTATATTTCACCTCCATGTTCTTGTAAATATCACAGGTTCCCAATATCATTATTCATCCAGCAAAATGATTCATAACCCAAATCGAACATGCTATTAACCCTAACCATTCTGTAAACTGAGATTGTTCACTCAATCTCACTTTACAGAAGAGCAGGGACAAAGTTAGTATTACAATACAGGAAGTTAGGAGATCTTCCACCTGCTGAGTAACTCAAAATCCATGCAGAAATGATCCCCGGAGAAGACGTAGGCAGCTATGAAGGACCTGAGACAGCAAAAGTCATCTTCCTTTGCAAACAACCCGATCAGGATGAAAGGATGTGTCTGAATCATCCTATCTCTTCTTAATGTAGGGAAGATGTATGAAACCAGGCATGTGTGGAGAGCTGTTCCCAGGTGCCTATGTTTCTATACCATTCTAACTTGTGAAAGTGTCACAGGAAATAGAGGCAGCCTCCTTTTCCTGAGACACTAGGAAGCAACTGTTAGGACAAAGTGGTGGCCAAGACAGTGGCCTCATTCATTTTCTGAAGAAAGTGACCTCACCTCACTTTTTTCATGATGGAACTCTCTGAATTTTGTGATCCAGGAAGCCAGGCACCAAGAGCCAGTACCAGTCCCAGTCCAAGTGGGCTCACTTGTTTGGATTTACCAAGTAAAGAGTCAGTCTTTCTTGGTACCTACTGATGTGAGGGTGGCCAAATGCCAAGAAAGCTTTGAAGAGGGTCCTTTCCTGAGAGGGCAGGAAATGGCTCACCACTGCCTCCTGAAAACTTCACAGAATTGGCCAAGGAGACCAGATATGAGACAGGACCGGCCATTTCTGGGGAACATTCTATGGCCTACTAGTCAGAGGACACTCCGGATAGTCACAGACATACTTGGGGAAGGAGGTGACTTTGTGTGTGTGGATGTCAGTTTGTGGATTTGTCTCATATTCTGAGAATAGGTAAAAAAGGAGGTTTGTTTGGTTTGGAGTGGACTGTTTCTAGTAAGTCATCTGACAAGGAGACTGTTTCTATGTCTGTGTATCCCACTGTGTCCTTAGTTGTAGATATTAGAAAAGAAAATGGCTCAATGGGTGTGTCCTGTCTAGTAGAAAGCTTCACAGCATTCATCCTGCCCAATTAATGAATGGACTGAGGCTTGACTTATCCATGGGCAACACCTAGTATCATCCTAAGTTCTTGAATTCTTCCTGAATTCTGGCAACTCTCCAGAAAGGCTCATGGTTTTTTGTCCAAGATATGTACCACCTCCAAGCTCTGTGACATGGCCATGTACTAGTTAGCTGAAAGGAATGGCGAGCACACCAGAAAACTCAGATATTGGTGTGACCAGGAAAGTCTCTATGGTGAAACCTGGCTTAGGGCCTTTTGCTTAACTATTGTTCTGTTGCCCTGAATGTCAGGAACCTCTTTGCCTCAGGCCACCCCTTTATAAAGCCAGAAGAAAACAATTTTCAAATGGAAATGAATTGGCATCACCTGTGCCTCTTTGATGAATTGTTTTGGAAATGGTTATGTCTGAATCAGACTCTGGGCCCTGTGTGAGGCTGTGGCTTAAATTGTCAGCACCTCTTGCTGATCATGAGTGTACCAGACAGTGCCTTGATTGACTGGGATTTATGAAAATGGTGTAGAACAGAGATGCCATTAAGTTGGACCCTCCTGAGTAGTGGGCCCTGAGCTGTGGTGTGCAGGTGTGTGATAAATCATCTGTGGTTGCGCCATGTGGTTTTGCCATTGATTTCCAAATGGTTTGTCACTGACACGGTGCAGTGACCAGACACTTATATGTAAAGGTGTCTTGTTAAATGGATAGTTTCCAGGGCAATGTGCAGAATCAGGTTGCTATGGAGAAGGGGGCAAGTTATGTGGGAATGAAGCCTGGTTGGTGCATTCTCTTGTAGACCCTGAAAAACCACAAATGACAGAACTCCCTCCAGGACTGTGTTCCAGTTGAACTCCTTGTATTTTGTGAGGCAAATACCAAACTCTCAGTGCTGCAGCAGGAAACTCTACGAAAATGGAGGATGAACAAAAGGCTTCACAGTCCACACAGGGAGACACTTAGACCCCAGTGGCCACAGTTTACATACGAAGAGAGAATTCAGCACTGCTGCCTCATGTGTATTGGAAAGCAAGAAAGAATGTCCTCCAGGTCACATAGATGCAGACCCAGCTTTGATGATCTCACTACAAAGGAAGCTGAAGCTACTGACAACATATATTTCAAGTGCCCATCCTCAGAGGCAGTTTCTCTAGAAGTCTTTAGGCCAGCAGACCTCCATGTTTGTGGAGTGTTTACCCTGTCCCTTACTTTGGGATACTCCTCTACCACCTCCAAGTTTGTGAACTCCTGAATATTTTCCATTCCAGATATGTATTTACAGATTTTCTAACTCTTCTCCTCTAATTGTTTCTTATTTGGCGTGAAGGTAACGTCAAGGCATTGTTCTGGATGAGAGTGGGAAGATTTTTGTGTAGCACATATTTGCATACACATTGGATTCATTTTCCAATTTTCCATTCCAAAGACTGAATCCCTGACACTAACGCATACCCTACCAAACTCTGACTACTAATCCTAATATGATGAAGAAAAATAACCCAAACAGAATAGAAATACAAGCACTTCTGAAGACGCATGGTGTATAGTTGGACTTGCCTTTTGCATGATAAAGTGTAGGTGTTATAAACCTAGTCAATTTTTCATTGAAATAGTTCTCCATGTGTTTTTTTTTCCTTTAATATTTATTGTTGGTTCTACAAAACATTACATAGTTCTTGACATGTCATATTTCACACTTTGATTCAAGTAGGTTATGAACTTCCATTTTTCTTCGTATACAGATTGCAGTATCTCATCAGTTACACATCCACTATTTTACATATTGCTATACTAGTGTCTGTTGTATTCTGCTGCCTTTCCTGTCCTTTACTATCTCCCATCCCCTCCCCTCCAATCCTCTCTCTCTACCCCATCTATTGTAATTCATTTCTTCCACTTGTTTTTGTCCCCTTTCCCCTCACTTCATCTTGTATTTAATTTTGTATAACCATGAGGGTTTCCTTCCATTTCTATGTAATTTTCCTTCTCTTTCCTTTTCCCTCCCACCTCTCACCCCTGTTTAATATTAATCATCTTCTCATGCTCTTCCTCCCAACTCTGTTCTTAGTTACTCTCCTTATATCAAAGAAAACATTTGGCATTTGTTTTTTAGTGATTGGCTATCTTCACGTAGCATAATACGTTTTAATGCCATCCATTTCTCTGCAAATTGTATGATTTTGTCATTTTTTAATGCAGAGTAATACTCCATTGTGTATAAATGCCACATTTTTTTTAATCCATTCATCTATTGAAGGGCATCTAGGTTGGTTCCACACTCTTCCTATTGTGAATTGTGCTGCTATGAACATAGATTTATCAGTGTCCCTGTAGCATGCACTTTTTGGGTCTATAGGGATTAGACCGAGAAGAGTAATTGCTGGGTCAAATGGCGGTTCCATTCCCAAGTTTCCAAGAAATCTCCATACTGCTTTCCAAATTTGCTGCACCAATTTGCAGTCCCACCAGCAATGTACAGGTGTACCCTTATTCCCACATCCTCGCCAGCACTTGTTGTCGTTTGACTTCATAATGGCTGCCAAGCTTACTGCAGTGAGATGGTATCTTAGGGTGGGTTTGTTTTGCATTTCTCTGAATGCTCGAGATGGTGAGAATTTTTTGATGTACTTATTGATTGATTGTATGTCCTCCTCTGAGAAGTGTCTGTTCAGGTCCTTGGCCCATTTGTTGATTGGGTAATTCATTTGCTTATTGTTTAATTTTTTGAGTTCTTTGTATAACTCTGGATATTAGGGCTCTATCTGAAGTGTGAGGAGTAAAGATTTGTTCCCAGGATGTAGGCTCCCTTTTTACCTCTCTTATTGTTTCTTTTTCTGAGAAAAATCTATTTAGTTTGAGTAAGTCCTGTTTGTAGATTCTAATTATTAACTCTTATGCTATGGGTGTCCTATTGAGGAATTTGGAGCCCGACCCCATAGTATGTAGATCATAGCCAAAGTTTTCTTCTATCAGACGCCGTGTCGCTGATTTGATATCAAGCTCCTTGATCCATTTTGAGTTAACTTTTCTGCATGGCGAGAGAAAGGGATTCAGTTTCATTTTCTTACATATGTAATTCCAGTTTTTCCAGCACCATTTGTTGAAGATGCTATCCTTCCTTCAGTTTATGCTTTTAGCTCCTTTATCAAATATAAGATTGCTGTAATTTTGTGGATTGATTTCTGTGTCCTCTATTCTGTACCATTGGTCCACCCACTAGTTTTGGTACCAGTACCATGCTCTTTTTGTTACTATTGCTCCGTAGTATAGTTTGAGGACATGTATCGCTATACCGCCTGATTCACACTTCCTGCTTAGAGTTGTCTTTGCTATACTGGGTCTTGTATTATTCCATATGAATTTCATAATTGTTTTATCTATTTCTACAGGAAATGCCATTGGGATTTTGATTGGCATTGCATTAAACCTATAGAGAACTTTTGGTAATATCGCCATTTTGATGATGTTAATTCTGCCTATCCATGAACAGGGTATATTTTTCCATCTTGTAAGATCTTCTTCTATTTCTCTCTTTAGGGTTCTGTAGTTTTCATTGTGTAAGTCTTTCACATCTTTTGTTATGTTGATAACCAAATATTTTATTTTATTTTTTTTGAGGATACTCTCAATGGAGTGGTTGTCCACATTTCCGTTTCAGAGGATTTGTTGCTGATATTCAGGAATGCTTTTGATTTATGATTGTTGATTTTATATCATGCCACTTTGATGAATTCATTTATTATCTCTAATACTTTCTTGTAGACCCTTTTGGGTCTACTAGGTATAGAATCATGTCATCTGCAAATAGTGATAATTTAAGTTCTTCTTTTCCTATTTTTATGCCTTTAATTTCTTTCATTTGTCTAATTGCTCTGGCCAGTGTTCGAGAACTATGTTGAACAGAAATCGTGAGAGAGGGCATGCCTGTCTTGTTCCAGATTTTAGAGGGAATGCCTTCAATTTTTTCTCAATTCAGAATGATACTAGCCTGAGGCTTAGCATAGATTGCTTTTACAACATTGAGGTATGTTCCTGTTATCCCAGTTTTTCTAGAGTTTTAAACATAATGGGATGCTGTACTTTATTGAATGCTTTTTCTGCATCTATTGGGGTGATCATATGGTTCTTATTTTTAAGTCTATTGATGTGGTGAATAACATTTATTGATTTCCGTATATTGAACCAGCCTTGTATCCCAGGAATGAATCCTACTTGATCATGTTGCACAATTTTTTAAATATGTTTTTGTATCTGATTCGCCAGAATTTTATTGAGGATTTTTGCATCTAGGTTCATTAGAGAGATTGGTCTGTACATTTGTTTCTTTGAAGGGTCTTTGTCTGGTTTAGGAATCAGGGTGATATTGGCCTCCTCTGCTGTATACCCATTCGGTCCTGGGCTTTTCTTAGTTGGTAGTCTTTGGATGGTTTCTTCTATTTTCTCAATTGATATTGGTCTGCTTAGGTTGTCTATATCCTCCTGACTCAATCTGGGCAGATCATATGACTTAAGAAATTTATTGATGCCTTCACTATCTTCTAATATAATTTCTGATTATCTTCTGTATTTCAGAAGTGTCTGTTGTGATATTGCCTTTTTCATCCCTTATGATAGTAATTTGAGTTCCCTCTCTTCTTCTCTTCATTAACATGGCTAAGAGTCTGTCGATTTTATTAATTTTTCAACTTTTAGTATTTTCAATTTTTTCAATTGTTTCTTTTGTTTCGATTTCATTAATTTCAGCTCTGATTTTAATTATTTCTTGCCTTCTACTTCTTTTTCTGTTGTTTTGCTCTTCTTTTTCTAGGATTTTGAAATGAACTATGAGATCATTTATTTGTTGTTGTTTTTTTTTTCTTTTTTTAAGGACAGAACTCCAAGCAATGAATTTTCCACTTAGAACTGCTTTCAATGTGTCCCATAGATTCTGATATGTTCTGTCTGTCTTTTTCATTTATGTCTAAGAATTTTTTTTTTTTATTTTTCTCCTTGATGTCTTCAATAACCCATTGATCATTCAGTACATATTGTTCATTCTCCAAGTGATGCATGAATTTTCCTTCCTTCTTTTATTGTTGATTTCAGTTTCATTCCATTACGATCAGATAAGATGCCTGGTATTATCTATACTCCTTTATATTGTCTAAGAGTTGTTCTGTGACATAATATATGATCTATTTTTGAGAGGTATCCATGTGCTGCTGAGAAAACAGTGTAACTGCTTGATGTTGGGTGGTATATTCTATATATGTTAATTAAGTCTAGGTTATTAATTGTGTTATTGAGTTCTATAGTTTCCTAATTCAACTTTTGTTTGGAATATCTGTCCAGTAGTGAGAGAGGTGTGTTGAAATCTCCCATGATTATTGTATGGTGGTCTACCAGACTCTTGAACTTGAGAAGAGTTTGTTTGATTAACATAGCTGAACCATTGTTTGGGGCACATATATTTATGATTGTTATGTCTTGTTGGTGTATGGTTCCCTTGAGCAATATGTAGTGTCCCTCTTTATCCCTTTTGATTAACTTTGTCTTGAAATCTATTTTATTTGATATGAGTATGGACACTTCTGCTTGTTTCCGAAGTCAATATGAGTGATATGATTTCTCCCAACCTTTCACCTTTAGTCTATATATGTCTTTTCCTATCAAATATATCTCCTGTAGGCAGAAAATTTTTGGGTCTTCTTTCGTGATCCATTCTACTAGCCTGTGTCTCTTAATTGGTGAGTTTAAGGCATTAACATTTAGGGTTATTTTTGAAATATGGGTTGTCCTTCCAGCCATATTTGTTTATTTATGTTACTAAGCATGATTTGTTTTTCTCTTTGATTATTTTTCGCCCCTTTACTGTACTACCTCCCACTGTTGGTTTTCATTGTTATTTTCCATTTCGTCTTCCTATAATGTTTTGCCAAGGATCTTTTGAAGAGATGGTTTTCTAGCTGCAAATTCTTTTAACTTTTGTTTATCATGGAAGGTTTTAATTTCATCTTCCATCCTGAAGCTTAAAATCGCTGGATACACAATTCTTGGTTGGAACCCAATTTCTTTCAGTGATTGAAAAATGTTATTCCAGGATCTTCTAGCTTTCAGAGTCTGTGTTGAAAGATCAGCTGTTATCCTGATTGGTTTACCCCTAAATGTAATCTGCTTCCTTTCTCTTGTAGCTTTTAAAATTCTCTCTTTATTCTGTATGTTTGGCATCTTCATTATAATATGTCTAGGTGTTTATCTCTTATGATTTTGCACATTTGGCGTCCTGTAGGCTTCTAGGATTTGGGATTCTGTCTCATTCTTCATGTCTGGAAAGTTTTCTCATATTATTTCATTGAATAGATTGCTCAATCCTGTGGTTTGGACCTGTATACCTTCCTGTATCCCAATTACTCTTTAGTTTGGTCTCTTCATGTTATCCCATATTTCTTGGATGTTCTGCTCATGGTTTCTTAACAGTCTTGCTGAGCTTTCTATGTTCTTTTCAAGTTGAAATACTTTGTCTTCATTGTCTGATGTTCTATCTTCTAAGTGATCTACTCTGCTGGTAGTATTCTCAATTGAGTTTTTAAGTTGGTTTATTGCTTCCTGCATTTCTATGATTTCTGTTTGTGTGTTTTTTATAACCTCTATCTCCCTGTATAGTTGATCTTTTGCTTCTTGGATTTGTTTATGTAATTCATTTTCAAAGTGATCTTTCATTGTCTGATTTTGCTGTCTAATGTCTCTCTGGAGACTCCAGATCATCTGAAGCAAGTATATCCTGATTCTTTATCTGACATTCCACATGCTGCAGATATTACCTCTTCTAATGTTGAGTTGACCTGCGTTGCTTGTGGTCCTTTCTTTCCTTGTCTTTCCCTACTGTTCATGTTTTTTTCGGCTTGGTGAAACTTTTGTGTTATTGAATTTTACCCCTAAATGTTTATATTGCTATTGTATTTTTGAAAAGTCTCCCTCACAGGCTTAAGCAGCGGCTCTGCCCCTCCTCCAATTGGGGCAATGTGCCTACCACACCAGCACGCCGCTGGGCCTGTTCTGCCTCTTGGTAGCTGGTCCGCCTACCTTGCAGAAGCGGGCAGTTGATCTACCCCTCTGCGGGTGCTGGTCCTGTTCAGCCAGTGGGTAACAGGTCCAGCTACCTTGCAGGCACAGGCGTCGGCTCTGCCCCTCCGCGCTCCGCTGGGCCTCTTCTGTCTGTGGGTTGCAGGGCTGTCTACATTGCAGGCGTGAGTGGCATCTCTGCCCCCCCCCAAACCGGGGCGATGTGTCTACCACGCTGGTAGGTCGCTGGGTCTGTTCTGCCTCTGGGTGAGAGGTCCACCTGCTTTGCAGGTACGGGCAGCGGCTCGGCCCCTCCCCAAACCTGGTTATGTGTCTAGCACCCTGGCGGGGCCTAGCACCTGGTCTGTCGGTGTTCGCAGGTCCACCTACTTCACAGGCGCGGGGGCCGGCTCTGCCCCTCTGAAGGCAGCTTGGCCGCTTCAGCCGGTGGGTCGCAGGTTCACCTATCTTGAAGTCGCAAGGGGTGTCTCTGCCCCTCCGCGGGTGTCTGGGCCTGTTCTGCCTGTGGGTCGCATGTCCGCGTTCCTTGCAGACGTGCAGTGGCTCTGCCCAACCCCCAACCAGGGTGATGTGTCTTTCACGATGGCGGGCCGCTAGGCCTGTTCTATGGGTGGCTCGCAGGTCCGCCTACCTTACAGGCGCGGTTGGCGGCTCTGCCCCTCCCTTCTCCATGTGTTTTTAAAGTTAACAAATATGAGAATTCCTGTCTCCATTTCTCTGTACCCTATTCAGCACATGCATTTTTATATTCACATATAGAATCCTACCTGGTATCACATGTACATACTTGTGAGGTTGCTGACTTTGCAAATACAAATTGTGAGAAGGGATCACTCCTCCTAAATGCTGTTGGAACTTACAATTCAAACTATGGGTGAGCTCCCTAGTTGAACAACATTATACATAAATCGATGCTCAGGAAAATGAAGATTTTTGGATTTGTGGATGATATATAATTCATGATGTATTTAGATTGGCATATATATTGCTACTTTTTAATGTATACGTGTGTGTGTGAGTGTGTGTGTGTGTGTGTGCATATATATATGTATAAACTCTCCAGATTTTTCAAAATATGAAATGTATGTGTCTTATTATATACTCCCTAAATTCATTGATGTTCATGAATGTGGATTTATATTCAACTTTTCATAAGAATGTTCTCAGAAATATTAATCCACCTGAAATACATATTTGTTTCCTAATACTGAAAACTAACTTCAGTGAATGGTGCATACAAATCCTAATATTGCTATAGTAAACGACTCAGTTTAACGTCAATGCAAGTAGATTCCTATGGGACATGATATGTATTTTGACGTTCATTTTTATTCAAAACTGGTACATTAATATTTCTTCAGTTTTTGCACATAATAGAATACATATTTCATTCACAAATTCACAAATTTATAGGCATTTTTTTCACTTTCAATTACTTCCTGCTTCAGAACATATGTATTCCCCCAGGTTTCTTGACTGCTCTTTTAATGAGACTTCTTTCCAAGCACATTATTTTCAATTTCCATAATCATTTTAGAAGCAAAGCTCACACACACTTCATGATAAACAATAACAGTGATATTACCATTAGGTGTATAACTGGTTGGAATGATTGTATGAATATCAATATAAGATTTCCAGTATATATTCAGATATCAATTCAATCCATTATTTAAATTTGGAACCAGTTATATTATTTATTCACATTATGGTCTATTCATGCATTATCTTTATATTCAATAACACAGAGTATACCTATTTGTACCCACAATACTAAATTATATGTCTTCAAAATATTGCTCCCAGAAATGGTGGAAGAAATACTCATGTCACCTGATCTATATATACATTAATCACAGTAATATTGTGGAAACAAAAAGCAAGGTCACACTTATGATTGTACCAAATCCTAAATGGAAAGTGAGCATGGATTAAAAAAAATCCATGTCCAGGTTGCCTAATGCTCTCAAAAGTGAATCCTATTGGTGACTACATATTTGTTTCTTCCTGAAATTACATATTCAACCTCAACCCTGTTGAAAATGTCTAATCCTATCACTCACTTTATACTTTGCCTGATTTCCTAATGTCTCTATTGAAATCTGATTTCCTGTATTTTTTCCCCAGTTCATCATTATGACTGACTCTTCACATGTGCTGACATTTACTTTCACTCTCTACCCAAAACCCTATTGCTAAAGATCTTTTGGTCCAAATGCTATACACACTCTTCATTCTAAATCTACCGAATATCTTCCTAATCCACCAACTATCCCTTTTGGACTGGATTTTCTCTTCGACATTCAATCATCCAAAAGACAAGGTCCTATGCCATTGTATATCAATTAATCTGAGACACCTGTGCAGAACATAATTCAAAGCTAAGAATCAAAATAGTGGGGCCAATTCCCTTCTGTGCTTCAAAAATTACCTAGATTTCTTTTTTCATACTTATATTTCACCTATATATTCTTGAAAATATCGCAAAATTCCAATACCATTATTCATCCAAGAGAATGATTCCTAACCCAAATGGAAGCTGTTATTAACCTTAACCATACAATGTTTCCTCAATCTAACTTTACAGAAGAGGAGGGACAGAATTAGTCTTCCAATACAGGAGTGTAGGGGATCTTCCACCTGCTGAGAACCTCAAAGTTCCATGCAGAAATGATTCCTGGAGAAGATGTAGGCAGCTATGAAGGACCTGAGAGAGCAAAAGTCATCTTCCATGGCAAACAACCCGGTCAGGATGAAGGGAAGTGTCAGAATAAGCCTCACTCTTCTTAATGTAGAGAAGATGGACCAAACCAGTCCAGTGTAGACAGCTGTTCCCGGCTGCCTATGGTTGATATACAATCCTCAGTTGTGAACGTATCACAGGAAATAGGGGCAGCCTCAATCTCATGGGAACCTTGGAAGCAAATTTTAGGACAAAGTGGTTTCCAAAGCAGTGACCTCATTCAGTTCACAAAGGAGGTGACCTTCCTCACTTCTTTGGTGATAGAACTCTCTGAACTTGGGATCGAGGAAGCCAGGCTACCAGAGGCAGTCCCAGTACCATTCCCAGTGGGTTCACTTATTTGGATTTACCAAGAACAGAGTCAGTCTTTCTTGGTACCTACTGATGTGAGAATGGCCAAATTTCAGGAGAGCTCAGAAGAGGGGCCTTTCCTGAGAAAGCAGGAAGTTGCTCACAGCTGGCTCCTGACCACTTCACAGATTTGGCCAAAAAGACCAGATCTGAGACAGGACAGAACATTTCAGGGAACATAATAAGGCCCACAAGTCAGAGGACACTCCGGATAGTCACAGACCTCTTTGGGGGAAGGAGGTGCCTTTGTGGGTGTGGGTGTGAGTTTGTGGTTTTGTCTCATTTTCTGAGAATAGGTAAAAAAGGCGGTTTGTTTGGTTTGGAGTGGACTGTTCCTAGTAAGTCGTTTCACAAAGTGAGTGTTTCTATGTCTGTGTATCCCACTGTGTCTGTGGTTGTAGACATTTGAAAAGAGAATTCATCAATGGATGTTTCCTGTTTAGTAGAAACCTACCCAGCATTCATTCTGCCCAATTGATGAATGGACTGTGGCTTCCCTTATGGATGGGCAACACCTACTAATTTCCTAAGTTCCTGTTTTCTTCCTGATTCTGGCCACTCTCCAGAATAGGCTCATGGTTTTGTGTCCAAGATATGTACCACCTCCAAGCTCTGTGACAAGGCCATGTAATGGATAGCTAAAGGGAATGGCTAGCATCTCAAAAAACTCAGATATCAGTGTGACCAGGAAAGCCTCAGTGGAGAAACTCTGCTTTGGGTTTTTTGCTAACCAATTCTTCTCTTCCCCTGAATGTGAGGAAGGTCTTGGCCTCAAGACACCGCTTTGTGAAGCCTGAAGAAAACAGTTTTAAAATGGAAATAAATGGGCATCACCTGTGGCTCTTTGTTAATTTCTTTGGAAATGGATGTGTCGGAATCAGTCTCTTGGCCCTGTGTGAGGCTGTGGCTTAGGTTCTCAGCATCTGATGGATCTAAAGAATGATCCCATATGTGCATCCAAAACCAAAATGGGAAAAAGATCAGTAATTGTTGATGAAGTCTCTCGCCTTCCTCTCTTAGGTTCCTGACCAACATCAAGTGAGAATAGAGATCCTTTGAATCAAATGAGTTCTTCTAAGCCCTGCAAAGGCTATCCCATACATGCTTGTGTTTTCTCATGACTCCAAATCACATAAAGAATCTATACCTGACAGTCAGTAGGCCTCAAATTTGAGAAGCAGAGCAGTATTAAAGGAAGGCATTTTTGATCCCTTGTGGTTCACAGGAAGGGTGTACAGGCCACCCTGCCTTTAGGAAAATGACGGGCAAGCGAGGTTATTTGGACTCTGTGTTGGGCTGCGCCCCTCATGGAAACATCCAGCCAGAGGTTATGAGAAGTGTCTATATGGAAGAAGATGAGGGCCATGTGGGAGTGTTTTGGTTTTAATTGTGGTTATTTGTGTGGAAGTTGGAAGCGATGACTGGGTCCACCTGGGCTTGAACTCTGGTGTGATACCCTATAGAGACTGAGTCCTGGAACTGACCTCAGAGAAGTATTGCCATGAATTGTGTTGGGATATTAGGAGGCCACACATGAGAGTCACCATTGAAAACTGAGATCTATTCCCAGTGTGGCTTTCCACAGAGCACTGGGAATCTCAGCCAAGGTATCACATAATTTTATTCTGAAACACTTGGCAGCAATAGTTGAGCGTCAAAACACAAATGCACTTCACATTGTAGACCTCAATGGGCCTGGCTTCATGTGGCCTTTTGGCCACTCTTTGGGAAGTCTTGGCAGTGAGAGTTCTCCAGATCTTTCTTTGAAATGAGCTTCTTCACCATTTAATGTTTACCGAATTAAATGAAACACTCAGTGCCTCCAACTTCAACCTTGAAAGATGGGCTCGATAAATACCATGAAATTTTTGAAATTCCCATATCCAGGAGGCACTGGAGAACCATTGGATATCCTGTTGGTGATCATGAGTGTACCAGACAGTGCCTTGATTGGCTGGGTTTCACGAAAATGGTGTAGAACAGAGATTCCAGTAAGTTGGAGCCTGCTGAATAGTGGGCCTAGAGCAAAGGTGGGCATGTGTGAGATAAAACATCTGTGGTGCTTCCATGTGGATTTCCCAATGGCTTCCAAATGGCTTGTGACTGACATGGTGCAGCCAGCAGACCCTTATATGTAAATGATTCTTGTTATATGGATAAGTTTCAGGGCAATGTTCAGAAACAGGTTCCTATGGTCAAGGGGTCAAGCTATGTTGGACAGAAGCCTGGTTTGTGCATTCTCCTGCAGACCCTGTCCCACCACACGTGACAGAACTCCCTCCAGCACTGTGTCCCAGGTGAACTCCTTGTATTTCGTGAAGCAAATACTGAACTCCCAGTGTAGCAGCAAAAAATATCACAAAAATTGGAGGATGATCAAATGGCTTCACAGTCCACATGAGGAGACACTTAGCCCCAAGTGGAAACAGTTGACCCCGAAAGAGATAATTCAGCAATGCTGCCTCATGATCATTGGTAAATAAGAAAGCATCTCCTCCAGGTCACATAGATGCAGACCCAGCTTTTATGGTCTCACTACAAAAAAAGCTAAAGCTCCTGACAACAACATATATTTCAAGAGCCCAACATCAGAGCCAGTTTTTCAAGAAGCCTTTAGGCTAGCAGAGCTCCATGTTTTTGGAGTGTTTACATTGTCCCTTACTTTTGGAATCTCGCCTTTACCTGCAAGTTTGTGAACTCCTGAGCATATTAAATTCCAGATATGTATTCACAGATTTTCTTACTCATCTCCTCTACATGTGTTACTTGGGACGAAGTTAAGGTCAAGGCATTGTTGTGGATGAGAGTCGGAAGATTTTTGTGTAGCACATATTTGCATACACATTGGATTCATTTTCCAATTTTCCTTTCGAAATACTGAATCCCTGAAACTAACCCATACCCTACAAGACTCTGACAACTAATCCTAACGTAATGGAGAAAAATAACCCAAACAGAACAGAAATACAAACATATCAGAGGAGGCATGGTGTACCATTGAATTAACTTTTCCATTATATAGGGAAGGAGTTTTAAATCTAGTCAATTTTTTGTTGAAAGAGTTGTCCATGTATTTTTAAACTTATCAAATATGTGAATTCCTGTCTCCCCCATTTCTTTGTATCCTATTCAGCACATGTATTTTTATATGCACATATAGAATTGTACCATGTATCACACATATATTCTTGTGAGGTGGCTGACTTGGCAGATACAAATTGTGAGAAAAGTTCACTCCTCCTAAACGCTGTTGGAACTGAAAATTCAACCTATGGGTGAGCTTCCTAGTTGAACAACATTATACATAAATCCATGTTCAGTAAAATGAATATTTTTGGATACTTGGATGATATATATTTCATGATGAATTTCGATTGGCATATATATTGCTAGTTTTTAATGTCTGTGTCTGTTTGTATATATATATATATATATATATATATACTGTCAAGATTTTTCAAAATATGAAATATATGTGTATTTTGGCCACTCTTTGGGAAGCCTTACCTGTGAGAGTTCTCTAGAGCTTTCATTGAAATGATTTTCCTCAACATTTAATGGTTAATGAATGAATTGAAACCCACAGTGCCTCCAACTTCATCCTTGAAAAACGGCTCTATAAATACCATGAAATTCCCCTGACCAGGTGGCACTGGAGAACCTTTGGATGTCTTGTTGCTGATCATGAGTGTACCAGACAGTGCCTTAACTGACTCGATTTCATGAAAATTGTGTAGAACAGAGATGCCAGTAAGTTGGAGAGTGCTGAGAAGTGGGCCCAGAGCTGTGGTGTGCAGGTGTATGATAAAACATCTGTGGAGGGGCCATTTGGGTCTGCCATTGACTTCCAAATGGCTTGTGGCTTACATGGTGCAGCTAGCCGACCCTTATCTGTAAAGGCATCTTGTTATATGTAAAGGTTTCAGGACAATGTTCAGAATCAGTTTGCTATGGATAATGTTGCAAGTTATGTGGGATAGAAGTCTGGTTGGTGAATTCTCCTGTAGACCCTGACCCTCCACACGTGACAGAACTCGCTCCAGCACTGTGTCCCAGTTGAACTCCTTGTATTTCATGAAGGAAAAACCAAAAGCCCAGTGCAGCAGCAAGAAACACCACGAAAATTGTAGGATGGCCAATTGGCTTCACAGTCAAGACGGGGAGACACTTACCCCTCCGTGGCCACAGTTTACCTTCAAAGGAAGAATTGAGCACTGCTGCCTCATGTTCTTTTGGAAAATAAGAAACCATGTCCTCCAGGTCAGATAAATGAAGACCCATCTTTGATGGTATCACTACAAAGGAAACTAAAGCTCCTGACAACAACATGTATTTCAAGTGCCCAACCTCAGAGGCAGTTTCTCAAGAAGTCTTTAGGCCAGCAGAGTTCCATGAATTTGGACTGTTTATCCTGTCCCTTAAGTTTGAAAACTCCTCTAAAATGCCCAAGCTTGTGAACTCCTGAGCATTTTCCATTCCAGATATGTATTCACAGATTTTCTAACTCTTGTCCTCTAATTGTGTCTTACTTGGGTGAAGGTAATGTCAAGGCATTGCTCTGAATGAGAGTGGAAAGTTTTTTTGTAGCACATATTTGCATACACAATGGATTCATTTTCCTTTATTTGCATTTGAATTACTGAATCCATGACACTAACGCATACCCTACTAGACTCTGACTACTAATGCTAATATGATGGAGAAAAATAACCCAAACAGAATAGAAATACAAGCAGTTCAGAAGAGGCATGGTGTATAGTTGGACTTGCCTTTTGCATGATAAAGGGTAGTTGTTAATAATCTGGTTAATTTTTAATTGATATAGTTCTCCATGTGTTTTGAAAGGTATCAAATATGTGAATTCCTGTCTCCCTTTCTCTGTTGCCTATTCAGCACATGTGTTTTTATATGCACAAATAGAATCCTACCTGGTACCACACGTACATTATTGTGAGGTGGCCTACTTGGCAGATACAAATTGTGAGAAGAGATCACTCCTCCTAAACGCTGTAGGAACTGAAAATTCAACCTATGCGTGAGCTTCCTAGTTGAACAACATTACACATAAATCCATGTTAAGTAAAATAAATATTTTTGGATCTGTGTATGATATGTATTTCATGATGAATTTTGATTGGCATATATATTGCTACTTTTTAATATCTCTGTATGTGTTTTGTGAAAAATCTGCACTCTATAGATTATTCAAAATATGAAATATATGTCTCTTATTATACACTCCTTAAATTCATTCATGTTCATGTATGAGACCACGGCTCATGCAACAGCAAAAGACATTTATTGAGGATCCAATCCAGTATGCTAGGGCTCCGTGGTCACTCAAGAAGGGAGAGCAGCCCAGATCTCCGAGCTGAGGTTGAGCAGTGCTTAAGTACACTTTTTGGGGAGGGCGAGACTTTACATATATCACAGTATCTTTTAAAAAATCATCATACACTGCGGGAAAATCAAACAACAAATCCTAAACATGATTAGTTCATTCATTGGTGGGAACATGTCAGGCAGGAGGGATAGGTCAGTTCTACAGCGGGGTACAGATTCAAATTGATTAGATTAGGCCCTGCGATGCATATGTGCCAAGCCACACAGGGTCCTAGGTTATTAAACAACCAGGCGATCAGGGGGAATATTTACTGGGCAGTCCAGAAATTGTCCTACAAGTAACAGGAATTTCAGATTTTTCATGTAGCATTGGAACTTAACAATACCTGGTCCTTTACATTTTAAATCAGGCCTTGAATCTTAGAAACTTTACAAACCCGGTCTTTTACACTTTAACTTTTACACTTTAATTTCAATTTCTTTTACCCTTAAAGATCACTCCTGGTTCACAAGATGGGTGTCCAAGCCACCCTGACTTTAGGCAAATGAGGGGCAAGGGAGCTTATTTTGGACACTGTCTTTGGCTGTGCCCCTCATGGAAACCTCCAGCCATATGTTATGATGAGTGTCTTTATGGAAGAAGATGAGGGTCATGTAGGAGTGTTTTGGTTTTAATTGTGGTCATTTGTGTGGTGGTTGGAAGAGATGACTTGGTCCACCAGGGCTTGAACTCTGCTCTGATACTCCTTAGAGACTGAGTTCTGGAACTGACTTGAGAGAAGTATTGCCATGAATTGTTTTGGGATTATAGGAGGCCACACATGAGATTAGCCCTTGGAAACTGAGATCTAGGCCCAGGGTGGCTTTCCACCGAGCACTGGGAATCTCAGCCAGGGTAACACATGATTTTTTTACTGAAAGACTTGGAAGTCATAGTTGAGACTCAAAACACACATGTACCTCATATTGTAGACCTCAATGAGCCTGGCTTCATGTGAACTTTTGGGCACTCATTGGGAAGCCTTGCCTGTGAGAGTTCTTCAGAGCTTTCATTGAAATGAGCTTACTCACCATTTAATGGTTCCTGAATGAATTGAAACCCACAGTGCCTCCAACATCATCCTTGAAAAATGGCTATACAAATACCATGAAATTTTTGAAATTTCCATGACCAGGTGGCACTGGAGAAACTTTGGATGTCCTGTTGCTGATCATGTGTGTACCAGACAGTTCCTTGATTGACTGGTTGTCATGAAAATGGTACAGAACCGAGATGTCAGTAAGTTGGAGCCTGCTGAGTATTGGGGCTAGAGCAGTGGACTATACATTTGTGAATAAATATCTGTGGTGGGACCACGTGGATCTCCCTTTGGCTTCCAAAATACTTGTGACTGATATGGTGCAGGCAGCAGACCCTTATATGTAAAGGCATCTTGTTTTATTGAGAGGTTTCAGGGCAATGTTCAGAATCTGGTTGCTATAGTCAAGGGGAAAGCTATGTGGGATAGACCCATGTTTCGAACATTCTCCTAAAGACCCTGAGCAATCACACGTGTCAGAGCTCCCTCCAGAATTGTGTCCCAGTTGAACTCCTTGTATTTCATTAAGCCAATTCCAAACTCCCAGTGCAGCAGTAAGAAACACCACAAAAATGGAGGATGACCAAATGGCTTCACAGACCACACGGGGAGACACTTAACTCCCAGTGGCCACAGTTTACCAAGAAAGAATTCAGAACTGCTGCCTCATGTTCATTAGAAAATAAGGAACCATTTCCTCCAGGTCACATAGATGCAGACCCACATTTGATGGTGTCACAATGAGGAAGCTAAATCTCCTGACAACTTCATATATTTCATGTTCCCAACCTGAGAGGCATTTTCTCAAGAAGTCTTAAGGCCAGCAGAGCTCCAAGTTTGTGGAGTGTTTAACCTCTCCCTTACTTTTGGAAACTGCTCTACCACATCCAATGTTGTGAACTCCTGAACATTTTCAGTTCCACATATGTAATCACAGGTTTTCGAACTCCTCTCCACTAATTGTGTCTTACTTGGAGTGAAGTTAATGTAAAGGAATTGTTCTGGATGAGAGTGGCAAGATTTTTGTGTAGCACATATTTGCATACACATTAGATTTATTTTCCTATTTTCATTTGAAATACTGATCCCCGACACTAACACATACCCTAATAGACTCTGACTACTAATGCTAATATGATGGATAAAAAGAAAACTAACAGAATAGAAATACAGGCCTTTAATAGGAGGCATGGTATATACTTGGAATTTCCTTCTGCTTTATCAAGGGTATGTGTTATAAATCTTGTCAAATTTTCATTGTAATATTTCTCCATGAGTTTTATATGTATATATATATATTTTTTTTTTCAAAATATGAAAAACATGTGTCTATTAAACACTATCTAAATTCATTCATATTCATGTATGTGGATATAAAATCAACTTTTCATAAGATTATTCTCAGAAACATTCAACCACCTGAAATACATATTTGTTTCCTCGTCCTGAGAACTAACTTCAGTGAATCGTGCTTACAATCCCTAATATTTTTACAGTAACTGACACAGTTTATCATCAAAGCAAGTAGATTCCTATAGGACATGATGTGTATATTGATGTTCATTTTTATTCAACAATGGGACATTAAAATTTCTTCATTTTATGCACATCGTAGGATATATATTTCCTCCACAGGTTAGCAAATATATAGGCATTTGTTTCACTTTCAATCACTTCCTGCTTCAGAACACATGTATTCCTCCATGTTTCTTGACTGGTCTGTTCATGAGACTTCTATCCAAACACATTATTTTCGATTTCCTTTATCACTTTAGAAGCAAAACGGACACACACTTCATGATAAACCATCACTGTAATATCACCATTAGATGTATGACTGGTTGGAATGAATGATTATATATCAATAAAAGATTTTTTATATATTTTCTGATATCAATTCAATACATTGTTTAAAGTGTAACAAGTTATATTATTTATTCACAGTATGGTCTATTCATGCATTATCTCTATATTCATAGACACAGGGTACACCTGGTTGTACCCCCAATACTAATCTATACATATTTGAAATATTGCTCCCAGAAATGGTGGAAGAAATACTCATGTCACCTGATCTACATATGCATGTTATCACTGTAATATTCTGGACACAAAATGCAAAAGCCACACGTATGATTGTACCAAAGCCTAAAGGTAAACTGAACATGGATTACTAAAAACATCCCTGACCAGGTTGCCTAATGCTCTCAAATGTCAATACTATTGCTGGCTACATATTTGTTTCTTCCTAAGATTATATATTCAACCTCAAAACTGTTGAAAATGTTTAATTTTTTCACTCACTTGATACTTTTGCCTGATTTCCTAATGTCTCTATTGATATCTACTTTCCTACATATTTTCTGCAGTTCAACATTGTGACTGACACTTCACATGTGCTGACATTGACATTCACTCTGTAACGGAAACACTATTGCTAAAGATCTTTGGTCCAAATCCTATACTCGCTCTTCTTCCGAAACATACTGACTATCTTTCTGATCCTATCGACTATCCCTTTTTGAGTAGATGTTCTCTACTACATTCAATCATCCAAGGTACAAGATCCTATGCCATTGTATATCGATTTTTCTGAAACATGTATCTAGAACGTAATTCAAAGCTACGTATCGCAATCAGTTGCCCAATGCATTTCTGAGCTTCAAATCTTACCTAGATTTCTGTTTTCATACTTATATTTTATCTCTATATTCCTATAAATATTGCAGGTTCCCAATACCATTATTCATCCCGCATAATGATTCCTTACCCAAATCGAACCTGTTATTAACCCTAACCATACACTGTTGCTTCAATCTAAAATTACAAAAGAGCAGGGACAGAGTTCGCCTTACAATACAGGAATGTAGGGTATCTGCCAACTGCTGAGAACCTCAAAGTTCGATGCAGAAATAATCCCTGGAGAAGATGTCAGCAGCTATGAAGGACCTGTGAGAGCAAAAGCCATCTTCAATGGCAAACAATCTAGACAGGAAAAAGGGATGTGTATGCATCAGCCTCTCTCTTTTTAATGTAGAGAAGATTGACCTAACCAGACCTGCATGGAGAGCTGTTCCCAGGTGCCTATTTTGATATACAATTGAAACTAGTCAAATTTTCAAAGGAAGTAGGGGCAGCCTCTATCTAATGGAACCCTTGGAAGCAACGGTTAGGGCAAAGTTGTTGCCAAGGCAGTGACCTCTTTCAGTTCCTGAAGGAAGTGACCTACCTAACTTCCTTGGTGATGGAACATTCGGAAATTTTGATGCAAGAAGCCAGGCACCGAGAGCCAGTCCCAGTCCCTGTCCCAGTGGGCTCACTTGTTTGGATTTACCAAGTACAGATCAGACCTTCTTGGTAACTACTGATGTGAGGATGGCCAAATGTCAGTAGAGCTCTGAAGAGAAGCTTTTCCTGAGATAGCAGGTAGTGGCTAACGGTTGGCTCCTCAAAGCATCACAGAGTTGGCCAAGGAGACAAGATCTGAGACAGGAGAGGCCATTTTGTGGGGAACATAGTATGGCCCACCAGTCAGAAGACATTCCGGATAGTTACAGACCTACTTTTGGGAAGGAGGTGCCTTTGTGTGTGGGTGTGAGTTTGCGGTTTTGTCTCATGTTCTGAGAATAGGTAGGAAAGGTGGTTGGTTTGGTTTGGAGTCGACTGTTTCTAGTAAGTCTTTTGACAAGGCGACTTTCTATGTCTGTGTATCCACTGTGTCCGTGGTTTTAGACATTAGAAAAGAGAATGCATCAATGGAGGTGTCCTGTCTAGTAGAAAGCTTCCCAGCATTCATCCTGCTCAATTGATGAATGGACTGTGGTTTGCCTTATGGATCTTAAACACCTACTAACATCCTAAGTTCCTGTTTTCTTCCTGAATTCTGGCCACTCTCCAGAATAGGCTCATGATTTATTGTGCAAGATATGTACCACCTCCAAGCTCTGTGACATGTCCATGTTCTTGATAGCTGAAGGGAATGGGAACATCTCGGAAAACTCAGACATCAGTGTGAGCAGTAAAGTCTCAGTGGAGAAACCCTGCTTTGGTCCATTTGCTTAACTATGGTTCTATTGCCTTGAATGTCAGGAAGGTCTTTGCCTCAGGCCACCCTTTTGTGAAGCCTGAAGAAACAGTTTTCAAATGAAAATGAATGGGCATCTCCTGTGCCTCTTTGCTTAATTGCTTTGAAAAGGATGGTGTCTTAATCAGACACTAGGCCCTGTTTGAGGCTGTGGCTAAGATTCTCAGCTCCTGATAGATGTAAAGAAGATCCCATGTGTGCATCCAAAACCAAAATGGCAAAAAGATCAGTCATTGTAGATGAAGTCTCTTGCCTTCCTCTGATAGGTTCCGGAAATCCATCAAGTGAGAATAGGATTCCTATGGGTCAAATGAGTTATTCAAATCCTGCAGAAGTACTTGGGTTCTCTCATGATGCCAAATCACATAATGAATCTATACCTGACTGTCAGTAGGCCTCAAATTGGAGAAGCAGAGCAGCATTAACAGCAGGCCTATTTGATCACTCCTGGTTCAAAGGAAGGGTGTCCAGGCCACACTGAATTTAGACAAATGAGGGGCAAGGGTGCATATTTGGGACATTGTCTTTGGCTGCGCCCCTCATGGAAACCTCCAGCTAGAGTTTATGATGAGTGTCTATACGGCTGAAGATGAGGGCCATGTGGGAATGTTTTGGTTTTAATTGTGGTCATTTGTGTGGTGGTTGGAAGAGATGACAGGGTCCACATGGTCTTGAACTCAGGTGTGATTCCTCTTAGAGACTGAGTTCTGGAACTGACCTCAGAGAAGTATTGCCATTAATTGTGTTGGCATTGTAGGAGGCCACACATGAGAGTTGCCTTTGAAACCTGAGATCTAGGCCCAGGATGGCTTTCCTCAGAGAACTGAAAATCTCAGCAAGGATATCGCATAATTTTATTCTGAAAAACTTGGCAGCCATAGTTAAGAGTCAAAAGACACATGGACCTCCCGTTGTAGACCTCCATAGGCCTTGCTTCATGTGACCTTTTGGCCAGTGTTTGGGAAGCCTTGCCTGTTAGAGTTCCTCAGAGCTTTCATTGAAATGAGCTTCCTCCCCATGTAATGGTTCCTTGAAGAATGGAAACCCCAAAGTGCCTCCAACTTCATTCTTGAAAAATGGATAGATGAATACCATGATATTTTTGAAATTCCCAATGACCAAGTGGCACTGGAGAACCATTGGATGTTCTGTTGCAGACAGTCCCTTGATTGTTGTGTTACAGACAGTGCCTTGATTGACTGGGTTTCATGAAAATGGTGCAGAACAGAGATGCCAGTAAGGTGGAGCCTGCTGAGTAGTGGGCCTAGAGCAGTGGTGGGCAGGTGTGTGATAATACAACTGTGGTGTCGCCATGTGGATCTGCCATTGGCTTCCAAATAGCTTGTGACTGACTTGGTACAGCCAGCAGACCATTATATGAAAAGGCATCTTGTTATATGGAGAGGTTTCAGGGCAATGTTCACAATCAAGTTGCTATGGTCAAGGGGGCAAGTTATGTGGGATAGAACCCTGGTTGGTGAATTCTCCTGCACACCCTGACCCAACACACGTGACAGAACTCCCTCCAGCCCTATATCCTAGTTGAACTCCTTGTATTTCATGAAGCAAATACCAACCTCCCATTGCAGCATCAAGAAACACCACAACCTCGCCAGCACTTGTTGTTGTTTGATTTCATAATGGCTGCCAATCTTACTGGAGTGAGAAAAGGGTTCTCTTGTACATTGCTGGTGGGGCTGCAAATTGGTGCGGCCAATTTGGAAAGCAGTATGGAGATTCCTGGGAAAGCTGGGAATGGAACCACCATTTGACCCAGCTATTATTGCCCTTCTCGGACTATTCCCTGAAGACCTTAAAAGAGCGTATTACAGGGATACTGCCACATCGATGTTCATAGCAGCACAATTTACAATAGCTAGATTGTGGAACCAACCCAGATGCCCTTCAATGCATGAATGGATTAAAAAAATGTGGCATCTATACACCATGGAGTATTACGCAGCACTAAAAAATGACAAAATCTTGGAATTTGCAGGGAAATGGATGGCACTAGAGCAGATTATGCTTAGTGAAGCTAGCCAATCCCTAAAAAACAAATACCAAATGTCTTCTTTGATATAATGAGAGCAACTAAGAATAAAGCAGGGAGGAAGAGCAGGAAGAAAAGATTAACATTAAACAGAGACATGAGGTGGGAGGGAAAGGGAGAGAAAAGGGGAATTGCATGGAAACGGAGGGAGACCCTCATTGTTATACTAAATTACATATAAGAGGTTGTAAGTGGAATGGGAAAATAAACAAGGTGAGAAATGAATTACAGTAGAAGGGGTAGAGAGAGAAGATGGGAGGGGAGGGGAGGGGGGATAGTAGAGGATAGGAAAGGTAGCAGAATACAACAGTTACTATTATGGTATTATGTAAAAATGTGGATGTGTAACCCATGTGATTCTGCAATCTGTACTTGGGGCAAAAAAGGGAGTTCATAACTCACTTGAAGCTAATGTATGCTAATGTATGAAATTTGATATGTCAAGAGCTTTTTAGGGTTTTGAACAACCAATAAAAAAATAAAATTAAAAAAAAAAGAAAGAAACACCACAAAAAAGGGCAGGATGACCAAATGGCTTCACAGTCCACTCAGGGAGACAATAAGCTTCCAGTGGCCACAGTTTACCAACAAAGAGAGAAATCAACACTGGTACCACATGTTCAATGGAAAATAAGAAACGATGTCCTCCAGGTCACATAGATGCAGATCCAGGTTTGATGGTCTCACCAGAAATGAAGCTAAAGCTCCAGACAACAAGATATATTTCAAGTGTCCAAACTCAGAGGCAGTTTTACAAGAAGGCTATTGTCCAGCAGAGTTCCATGTTTGTGGAGTGTTTACACAGTCACTTACTTTTGGAAACTCCTCTACCACCTCCAAGGTTGTGAACTCCTGTGCATTTTCCATTCCAGATATGTATTCACAGATTTTCTAACTCTTCTCTTCGAATTGCATCTTACATGGGGTGAAGGTAATGTCAAAGGATTTATCTGCATGAGAGTGGGAAGACTTTTGTGTAGGACATATTTGCATACATATTGGATTCATTTTCCAATTTTCCATTTCAAATACTTTATCTCTGACACTAAACCACACCCTACTAGTCTCTGACTACTAATCCTAATATGAGGCAGAAAAATAACCCAAACATAATAGAAATACAAGCAGTTCAGAGGAGGCATGGTGTATAGTTGGACTTGCCTTTTGCATTTTAAAGGTTAGGGGTTATAAATCTAGACAATTTTTTGTTGCAATAGTTGTCCATGTGGTTTTAAAGATAACAAATATGTGAATTCTTGTCTCTCTTTCTCTGTAGCCTACTCAGCAAATATATTTTTATATACACATAGAGAATCCTACCTGGTACTACACGTACATTCTTGTGAGGTGGCTAACTTGGCAGATACAAATTGAGAGAAAAGATCACTCCTTCTAAATGTCGTTGGAACTGAAAATTCAACCTATGGGTGAGCTTCCTAGTTGAACAAAATTATACACAAATCCATGTTCAGTACAATGAATATTTTTGGATCTGTGGATGATATATATTTCATGGTGAATTTTGATTGGCATATATTGCTATTTTTAATGTTTCTGGGTGTGTATGTGTGTGTGTCTGTGTGTGTATATATATATATATATATACACTCTCTCCTTCTATTTTTCAAAATATGAAATATATGTGTCTTATATACACTACCTAATTTTATTCATGTTCATTTGAGAATAATCAACTTTTCACAAGATTATTCTCAAAAAATTTCATCCACCTGAAATACATATTTGTTTCCTAGTACTGAAAACTAACTTCAGTGAATGGTGCATACAAATCCTAATATTTCTATAGTAACTGACACAGTTTATCATCAATGCAAGTAGATGCCTATGGGACATGATGTGTTTATCGATGTTCATTTTTATTCAACACTGGGACATTACAATTTCTTCAGTTTATGCACATCATAGGATATATATTTCCTCCACAGATTAGCAAATTTATAGGCATTTGTTTCACTTTCAATCACTTCCTGCTTTAGAACACATGGATTCCTCCATGTTTCTTGACTGATCTTTTCATGAGATTTCTTTCCAAACACATTATTTTCGAATTCCTTTATCACTTTTGAAGCAAAACGGACACACACTGCATGATAAATCATAACTATAATATCACTATTAGATGTATAACTGGTTGGAATGAATGATTTCATATTAATATAAGATTTCTTATATATTTTCAGATATCAATTCAATACATTTTGTAAAGTGGAACCAGTTATATTATCTATTCACAGTATGGTCTATTCATGCATTATCTCTATATTCATAGACACAGGTTACACCTCTTTGTACCCCCAATACTAATTTATACATCTTCAAAATATTGCTCCCAGAAATGGTGGAAGAAATACTAATGTCACCTGATCTACATATGCATGTTATCACAGTAGTATTCTGGACACAAAATGCAAAAGTCACACGTATGACTGTAACAAAGCCTAAACGGAAACTGAACATGGATTACTAAAAACATCCATGTCCAGGTTGCCTAATGCTCTCAAATGATCATCCTGTTGGTGACTACATATTTGTTTCTTCCTAAGATTATATATTCAACCTCAATACCATTGAAAATGTCTAATTTTTTCACTCACTTTGTACTTTGCCTGATTTCCTAATGTCTCTATTGATATCTACTTTCCTACATATTTTCTCCAGTTCAACATTGTGACTGACCCTTCACATGTGCTGACATTGACATTCACTCTCTAACCGAAACCCTATTGCTTATGAACTTTGGTCCAAATCCTATACTCACTCTTCTTCCGAAACATACTGACTATGTTCCTGATCCTATCGACTATCCCTTTTTGAGTAGATGTTCTCTACTACATTCAATCATCCAAGGTACAAGATCCTATGCCATTGTATATCGATTTTTCTGAAACATGTATCTAGAACGTAATTCAAAGCTACGTATCGCAATCAGTTGCCCAATGCATTTCTGAGCTTCAAATCTTACCTAGATTTCTGTTTTCATACTTATATTTCATCTCTATATTCCTATAAATATTGCAGGTTCCCAATACCATTATTCATCCCGCATAATGATTCCTTACCCAAATCGAACCTGTTATTAACCCTAACCATACACTGTTGCTTCAATCTAAAATTACAAAAGAGCAGGGACAGAGTTCGCCTTACAATACAGGAATGTAGGGTATCTTCCAACTGCTGAGAACCTCAAAGTTTGATGCAGAAATGATCCCTGGAGAAGATGTAGGCAGCTATGAAGTATCTGAGAGAGCAAAATCCATCTTCATGGCAAACAACCTGAACAGGACGAAG
Organism: Callospermophilus lateralis; assembly: GCF_048772815.1. Classification (NCBI taxonomy): domain Eukaryota; kingdom Metazoa; phylum Chordata; class Mammalia; order Rodentia; family Sciuridae; genus Callospermophilus; species Callospermophilus lateralis. The sequence continues at coordinate 1,828,378 of NW_027512630.1, forward strand.
GGATGTGTATGCATCAGCCTTTCTCTTCTTAATATAGAGAAGATGGACCTAAGCAGGCCTGCGTGGAGAGCTGTTCCCAGGTGCCTATTTTGATATACCATTGTAACAAGTCAAATTGTCACACAAAGTAGGAGCAGCCTCCATCTCATGGAACCCTTGGAAGCAACGGTTAGGACAAAGTTGTTGCCAAGGCAGTGACCTCATTCAGTTCCTGAAGGAAGTGTCCTAGCTAACTTCCTTGGTGATGGAACTCTCTGAAATTGTGATGCAAGAAGCCAGGCACCGAGAGCCAGTCCCAGTCCCAGTCCCAGTGGGCTCACTTGTTTGTATTTACCAAGTACAGATTCAGACCTTCTTGGTACCTACTGATTTGAGGATGGCCAAATGCCAATTGAGCTCTGAAGAGAGGCCTTTCCTGAGATAGCAGGTAGTGGCTAACTGCAGGCTCCTCAAAGCATCACAGAGTTGGCCAAGGAGACAAAATCTGAGAGAGGAAAGGCCATTTCGAGAGGAACATAGTATGGCCCACCAGTCAGAGGACACTCCAGATAGTCACAGATCCACTTTTGGGAATGAGGTGACTTTATGTGTGTGGGTGTGAGTTTGTGGTTTTGTCTCATATTCTGTGAATAGGTAAAAAAGGTGGTTCGTTTGCTTTGGAGTCTACTGTTGATAGTAACTCTTTTGACAAGGCGAGTGTTTCTATGTCTGTGTATCCACTGTGTCCGTGGTTTTAGACATTAGAAAAGAGAATGCATCAATGGAGGTGTCCTGTCTAGTAGAAAGCTTCCCAGCATTCATCGTTCATAAGTGATGAATAGACTGTGGCTTGTCTTATGGATAGGAAACAACTACTAACTTCCTAAGTTCCGGTTTTCTTCCTGAATTCTGGCCACTCTCCAGAATGAGCTCATGATTTATTGTCCAAGATATGTACAACCTCCATGCTCTGTGACATGGCCATGTTCTTGATAGCTGAAGGGAATGGGAACATCTCAGATATTAGTGTGACCAGTAAAGTCTCATTGGAGAAACGCTGCTTTGGGCCATTTGCTTACCTATGGTTCTGTTGCCTTGAATGTCAGGAAGGTCTTTGTTTCAAGCCACCCCTTTTTGAAGCCTGAAGAAACAGTTTTCAAATGGAAATGAATGGGCATCACCTGTGGCTCTTTGCTTAATTTCTTTGGAAAGGGATGTGTCTTAATCAGACACTAGGCCCTGGTTGAGGCTGTGGCTAAAATTCTCAGCTCCTGATAAATCTAAAGAAGATCCCATGTGTGCATCCAAAACCAAAATGGCAAAAGGATCAGTCATTGTGGATGAAGTCTCTTGCCTTCCTCTGTTAGGTTCCTGACGTCCATCAAGTGAGAATAGGATTCCTATAGGTCAAATGAGTTATTCAAAGTCCTGCATAAGTGCTTGGTTTCTCTCATGATGCCAAATCACATAAGCAATCTATACCTGACAGTCAGTAGGCCTCAAATTGGAGAAGCAGAGCAGTATTAACGGCATGCCTATTTGATCACTCTTGGTTCACAGAAAGGGTTTCCAGACCACCCTAAATTTAGACAAATGAGGGGCAATGGTGGATATTTTGGACACTGTCTTGGGCTGCATCCCTCATGGAAAGCTCCAGCCAAAGTTTATGATGAGTGCCTATATGGATGAAGATGAGGGCCATGTGGGAATGTTTTGGTTTTAATTGTGGTCATTTGTGTGGCAGTTGGAAGAGATGACAGGGTCCGCATGGACTTGAACTCTGGTGTGATTCTCCTTGGAGACTGAGTTCTGGAACTGACCTCAGAGAAGTATTGCCATTAATTGTGTTGGCATTGTAGGAGGCCACACATGAGAGTTGCCCTTGAAACCTGAGATCTAGGCCCAGGATGGCTTTCCACAGAGAGCTGAAAATCTCCGCAAGGATTTCACATGATTTTATTCTGAAAAACTTGGCAGCCATAGTTAGAGTCAAAAGACACATGGACCTCACGTTGTAGACCTCAATGGGCCTGGCTTCATGTGACCTTTTGGCCAGTGTTTGGGAAGCCTTGCCTGTTAGAGTTCCTCAGAGCTTTCATTGAAATGAGCTTCCTCCCCATGTAATGGTTCCTGGATGAATGGAAACCCCAAAGTGCCTCCAACTTCATTCTTGAAAAATGGAAAGATAAACACCATGAAATTTTTGAAATTCCCAATGACCAGATGGCACTGGAGAACCATTGGATGTCCTGTTGCTGATCATGAGTGTAACAGACAGTGCCTTGATTGACTGGGTTTCATGAAAATGGTGTAGAACAGAGATGCCAGTAAGTTGGAGCCTGCTGAGTAGTGGGCCTAGAGCAGTGGTAGGCAGGTGTGTGATAATACATCTGTGATGTGGCCATGTGGATCTGCCATTGGCGTCCAAATGGCTTGTGACTGACTTGATGCAGCCAGGAGACCATTATATGAAAAGGCATCTTGTTATATGCAGAGTTTTCAGTGCAATGTTCAGAATTATGTTGCTATGGTCAAGGCGGCAAGCAATGTGGGATAGAAGCCCAGTTGGTGCATTCTCCTGCAGAGCCTGACCCACCACACGTTACAAGACTCCCTCATGCACTGTGTCCCAGTTGAACTCCTTGTATGTCATGAATCAAATACCAAACTCCCAGTGCAGCAGCAAAAAACACCACGAAAAGTGGAGGATGACCAAATGGCTTCAAAGTCCACACGGGGAGTCACTTTGACCGAAGAGGCCACAGTTTACCTACAAAGAGACTTCAGCACTGCTGCCTCATGTTCATCGGAAAATAAGAAACCATGTCCTCCAGGTCACATAGATACTGACCCAGGTTTGATGGTCTCACTTCAAAGGAAGCTAAAGCTCCTGACAACAACATATATTTCAAATGCCCAAACTCAGAGGCAGTTTCTCAAGAAGTCCTTAGGCAAGCATAGCTCCATGATTGTGGAGTGTTTACACTGTCCCTTACTTTTGGAAACTCCTCTACCACCTCCAAGGTTGTGAACTCCTGAGCATTTTCCATTCCACATATGTATTCACAGATTTTCTAACTCTTCTTTTCTAATTGTGTTTTACCTGGGGCGAAGATAATTTCAAGGCATTTTTCTGGATGAGAGTGGGGATATTTTTTGTGGCACATATTTGCATACACATTGGATTTATTTTCCTATTTTCCATTTGAAATACTGAATCCGTGACACTAACCCATACTCTACTTGTCTCTGACTACTAATCCTAATAAGATGGAGAAAAATAACCCAAACAGAATATAAATACAAGCAGTTCAGAGGAGGCATGGTGTATAGTTGGACATGGCTTTTGCATGACAAAATGTAGGTGCTATAAATCTAGTCGATTTAAATTGAAATAGTTCTCCATGTATTTTTAAATTTAACAAATATGTGAATTCCTCTCTCCCCTTTTATGTAACCTATTGAGCACATCTATTTTTATATGCACATATAGAATACTACCTGGTATCAAACATACGTTCTTGTGAGGTGTCTGACTTGACAGATACAAATGATGAGAAGTGATCACTCCACCTAAACGCTATGGGATTTGAAAATTCATCCTATGTGAGAGCCTCCTAGTTGAACAATATTATACATAAATCCATGTTCAGTAAATTGAATATTTTTCTATCTGTGTAAGATATATATATCACGGTGAATTTCGATTGGCATATATATTGCTACTTTTTAATGTCTCTGTCTCTCTCTGTGTGTATATATACACACTCCAGATTTTTTTAAAATATAAAATATATATGCCTTATTATACACTCCCTAAATTTTTTCATATTCATGTATGTGGATTTATAGTCAACATTTCAAAAGGTTATTCTCTGAAATATTCATCCACCTGAAATACATATTTGCTTCCTAGTAGTGAAAACTAACTTCAGTGAATGGTGCATACATATCCTAATATTTCTACAATAATTGACCCAGTTTCTCATTAATGCAAGGAGATTCATATGGGACATGATGTGTATTTTCATGTTCATTCTTATTCGCCACTGGTACATTACTATTTCTTCATGTAATGCACATAATAGAGTATATATTTCATCCACAAGTTAGCAAAATTATGGGAATGTGTTTCACTTTCAATAATTTTCTGTTTCAGAACACATGTATTCCTCCATGTTTCTTGACTGGTCTTTTCATGAGACTTCTTACCAAACCCATTATTTTCGATTTCCATAATCCCTTTTGAAGCAAAACTCACACACCGTTCATGATAAACCATAACCCTAATATTACGATTAGATGTATAACTGGATGGAATGAATGATTGTATATCAATATAAGATTTCTTATATATTTTCAGATATCAAATCAATCCATTATTTAAAGTGGAACCAGTTATATTATTTATTCACAGTATAGTCTATTCATGCATTGTCTCTATATTCATAGACACAGGGTACACCTCATTGTAAACTCAATACTAATTTATACGTATTCAAATTATGGCTCCCAGAAATGGTGGAAGAAATATTCATGTCACCTGATCTACATATACAATTTAACCCAGTAATATTCTGGACACAAAAAGAAAAGGTCACACTTATGTTTCTACCAAAGCCTAAATGTAAAGTGAACATGGATTACTAAAAACATCCATGTCCAGGTTGCCTAATGCTCTCAAAAGTCAATCCTATTTGTGACAATATATTCGTTTCTTCCTAAGATAATATATCCAAAATCAACCCTGTTGAAAATGCCTAATTCTGTCACACACTTTATACTTTGCCTGATTTCGTAATGTCTCTATTGATATCTGCTTTCCTACATATTTTCCACAGTTCATCATTGTGATGGTTCATATGTGCTCACATTTACATTCACTCTCTAACCAAAACCCTATTGCTAAAAACTTTTGTTCCAAATCCTATACTCACTCTCCTTCCTAAACATACCGACTATCTTCCTAATCCTACCGACTATCCCTTTTTGACTGGATGTTCTCTTCTACATTCAATCATCCAAGTAATGTTCAGGTGAGCGTTGGAGGAAGAGACCACCAAGAGACTGTCTCATGGAACAGCAAAGGGTTTATTGGGGGTCCAGCATGCTGGGGCTCAGAGCTCCCTTGAATCGAGCAGAGAGCCCTGAGGACATCTTAAGCAGAGCTTATGTGTTTTCCTTGTAGAGGGCAGGGAGGGAAGTTTATTGATGGGTCAGGGCGAGTGGGCAGTTTGCATGCAACCGGGAGAGGGAGTACATTATATATTTTGGAAGTTGGAGACAGCACATTCTGGGAACAAGATTAGCAAACAGTTCTCAAGATTTCAACAGTGTTTTGTTAAGCATACAGAAAAAGAGGAAATGACAAGTACCATTTTATTAACCTTTCATTCCCCACGTCTTCTTCTGGCTACTTTTAATCATAAAAGTGATCATTGGAGTGGTGTCACATTCTATGTCTGCTAGTGGGGTATTACCATAAGTTTAACTTGTCTAATTTGAGCTTGGAGAAATGAAAATACATGGTTGAGCAAACAGGGTTTTATAGTTAGCAAGAATGTGAGTATTATTATTGGACTGGCCAAGGTTGATAAACGTATAGTTAACCAGGGGGACTGTGTGAACCAAGACTCAAACCACCCTTTTTGGGCCTCTCTCTTTCGTTGACACTCTTCAAGGCATCCTTTTATTTTACTCATAAATTTTTTACAACTCCAGTATTGTTGCCATAAAAATAACATTCTTCCCTCAATGCAGCACAAAGGCACCATTCTCTCATGAAGAGGAGGTCCAACCCTCGATTGTTGTATGAAACAACATCAGAGAGAGAGGTTAAAGATTCCCACAAAGCTGTGATGGAGGTTTCTAATATCTTTAAGTTTTGGTCTATTGCTGCTTCTAATTGGGTATTTTGCTGTGTACCATGGACCAAGGCAGTGGTTCCTGTGACCTCCCCTGCAGCAACTCGTATTCCTAATAGGATGGCTGAAGTGAGGGATATATGTTCCCTGTGGAACCGGCTTGTATGCCCCCCTGTTTGATCTTCAAATGAACCTGCATCATGATAGAGCACTCTGGGTAACCTCTGCACCATTACACATTTAATCACCACTGTTGACCATTTAATGAAAACATAAAAATGTTTAAGTATATAGAATTATACTGTTGTAGGAACAGTCAAGACAAGGCACCTAAGATAGCACCAAAGCTAGGGAAACAGTCCTATTTGGTTGCAAACGGATTCAGAGGGCATTGCTTCTGTTGTAATCAATTAATCCCATGAACCCCAAGTTTAGGAAGTTTCAGAATTTTGTACCCAACATGTAAGGGAATGTGCTCAGAAGTTCACAGTCAGCAGAAATTCACAAAAAGCAGTTTTTTTATGTTTTTTTCCTCTGTTCTGAGCAAATTAACTTTTCAAGGACACCTGGGAGGGGGAGAGATATTTCATCCCTTTCTTTTTTCCGCTTGCCAGCTATTACCATGGAGCCAGTTGGTAACTTCTTTATCATAGAAATGTAGCCATCTCTTTGAAGCCCCAGCTCAAAGTCAGAGGCCTTGTTCACATATTTTGTGAAAAACTAGTAAGGGGGTGTCTAGCTTACAAGTACTGATTGTTTTAGCCAGTGGCCAAGTAGAACAGGGCCACATGAAAACAGGAAGTTTGTCTACACTGAACTCTTTTATAGGGACTCTTTTGCTGAACGTCCTAAAGTCAGCCATGGTGAAGACATCTGGAGAAGATCAGTTAAGACTTTTCTGTGGGTGTGGAACAGAGGGGAAAGAGAGGGAAGGCGGGACTTAGATCAGTTCCGAGGATCTGAGAATGAGTACGGAGAGATGTAAAAGAATAATGGGAAAGGGGTTTGGGATTTTCTAGCAACAAAAACTTGAGCAGTAGAACAGGTAGAAAAGAGGGGAAGATGGGAGTGTGTATCCAAAAAGCCTGCTACCTCAGCAAGGGGGCAATGGTCTGAGAACCGGCGGATGTTTGGGTTGTTGATCTAGTAACGGGATGGGAGAAATCAGGTTGTTGAGGTGGGAGTGACAGCAGAGAGACTAGAGCAGAAGGCTGAGGGTGAGGATCTATTGGAGAAGCATAGTTCAGGATGTGAGCGAAGGACGGAAAAGGCCTCCACATAGGGGAATCTCTTTTCACGCCTTTGAGCCCTTCCCAAAGTTAAAAAGGTTCCACAGAATTTGAGGATCTAGAGACCCCTCTGGGGGCCATCGATTTAGGTTATCTTATTGGTAATATGGCCAATGCTGTGTACTGAATTTGATTAGGAGTTTGGGTTCCATCATGCAGCCCCTGTATGCTCACATCCCCTTGATTACAGAAGAAGTCGGCTTTTCCCACACACAGCCATGGCTGTTTGTGGCTTTGATAGTTCACCGGGCAAACATAGTAATCTAGGCTAGCCGACCTGCATCTGGCTCACGTGTCCCTACATCCATAATGTTTGTTTCCATTACATATGATACCGAAGGGATTTAATGGAATTTTAGTGGGATCCTCTTCTTCAGGGATATCTGAATAGGAAAGACATATAGCCAGCTGACAAATGTCTGGGTGGAGAGATGGCCACCAGGTCCCTAAGGGGGCTGTATGCAAGATTGATTAAACTTCTTGTCCAGTAGGATTTGTGATCAGCCATCGCTGCTGAAAGGGGTGATGAGGGTTAGAAATACTGGTGGTCAAGGGGAGAGTCTATAGCCTTATCCACACGGCGAATGTGCAATTTGAAAGGGTTACCAGTCTTTTCCAGTTTCCAGCCAATTCCAGTTTCCAGTCAATGTCTGCACAGGGCGCAGGCTTGAGATGAGAGGCATGGATCCAGGAAGTGATTCCATCTACCTTTACCACTGTAGGTGTTATAAGTAGCACCTGGAATGGTCCTTTCCAGCGGGGTTCCAGCGATGTCACCTGATGTCGTCTTACGAAGACAAAGTCTCTTACTTGATATCGATGTGGAGTCCCCTCATGCCCAGTTTGGTAGGCAGTGGCCAGCTGTTTTCACAGGTGTCACTGAATTCTTTCAAGAGCTTTAAGTCTGTCAAGCAAGCTGCTGTGGAAGGGATTGTAAGGTCTTAGAGTTGGTGTTAGGTCCCTTACTGGAGAAGGGGCACCATAGAGAATTTCATAGGGGGTGAGGTTACACTAAAATCAGAGTATTTTCTTCATTTAACAGTGCATAAGGCAGGAGCATAGTACAATCTTTTATTCGGGTCTCTAAGCTTAATTTTGTTAAGGTCTGTTTAATGGTTTGGTTCATTCTTTCTACCTGTCCTAAACTCTGGGGTCTATAAGCACAATGTAACTTCCAATTAATCCCCAGGGTCCTGGCTAACCCCTGACTTACCTGGGCCATGAACGCCGGTCCATTATCAGACCCTATTAACTTAGGCAGGCTGTATCTTGGAAAAATATCTTCTAGGATATTCTTGACCAAAATTTGCGCTATTTCTTTTTTTTTTTTTCTTTTTTTTTGTGGGGAAGGCTTCAATGCATCCTGAAAATGTATCTACAAAGACTAGGAGATATTTAAGTCCATACCTTGCTGGCTTTATTTCAGTAATGTCCACTTCCCAGTATTGTCCTGGTTTGGTTCCTCGTATGTGCTTTCATACAGGAAGCTTGGAAGGGTAAGCATTTACCAATTGATGAACCCGACAGGCTTTTGATACCCATTCAGTTATTTTCTTCACTGTGAGTCTGTTAGTGGAAAACTCTGTTCTTGATCCTTCAGGAATGCCTGCAGTTTCTTTGAACCAAGGTGAGTGAGTTGATGTACATTTTCTACTGACATAGTTAGAGCCGTGGCTCTTGGAGTTTTTACTGAAAGATTTAGAAATTCCACTTAAGGGCCTTCAGGGTTAAAATTTATTTTGGCCCAGAGCTTGGTGAGCAGATCTCCGCCGATCAATGGGGCCAGGCATTCTGGGACTACTAGGAAGGAGTGATGGATTTTTTCTTTTCCCAGGTCCATGGTCCTCTTAGTTGTCCAAGCCCGATATTTACTGCCATTAGCCCCTTGAAATAGAGATTTTTTATTTGATAGAGGGCCCAATGTGGCCTTATGGGCTCAGTATATTGCCCCTGTATCCACTTCAAAGTTTACTGGGGTCCCCTCCACTTCAAAAGTTACTCTGAGCTCGGGGAGGGGATCTGAGCCCCGACTTTCTTAGTCATCCTCCAGAGTCAGAATGGCTGGCTGGCGTGGCTGTCGCTTTCTATGTCAATTTTGGCCCAGTGTCCTTTTTGTTTGAGTAGGCACATTGATCTGAGGCCAAGGGTGGCGTCTGTCGTGGGCCAACGTATACCTTCTTGTCTCCCTGTTTCTTAATTTTTGGCCTATTTGTTGTTGTGACCTGGACCTTAGTCAACGCCTTACTCTGCCTTTTGTTTCTTTTATCCTCCATTTGCTCCCTTCTCTTCCTCAGTTTCTCTCTTATAGTATACCTTCTCAGCTTCTCTGACTAAATCTCTCAAAGTCATATCTTGCAATCAATCTAAGCTTTGTAACTTTGTTTTAATATCCAGGGCAGTTTGCCCAATAAAGGCCATCGTGACAGATGCCTTTTGATTCTCTGCCTGACGATAAAAAGGATTATAGCTCCTATATGCCTACATAATTCTTTCTAGAAACATAGAGGGAGATTCATCAGGCCCCTGATAATCTCTCTTACCTTGGCCAAATTAGTTGGTCACTAGCGGCTGCTCGGAGACCCACTATTAGAGCCCGGCGATAAGTGGACAGATGCTCCCTACCTTCAAAGGTGTTGGGGTCCCAGTTGGGTCGGTTCAAGGGAAAGCCGGCTTTGATTATGTTGGTAAGTTGTGTCGGATGCACACCTGGTCCAAGGATTTTTTTTTAGCTTCCTGGAGAATTCCCTTTTTTTCCTCTGTCATGAAGAAAGTCCCTAGCAGTTGTTGGCTGTCATCCGAAGTAGGCTGGTGTGAAAACATCAATGACTCAACCACACCTGAGAGCCGGGTGGGGTCCTCGGAAAAAGGGGGATTGTAATTTTTTAAGTTACATAGGTCTGAAGAGAAGAACGGCCAATACTGGTAGGCTTGAATTTTCCCCCAATGGCCATTGTCAATCATTGGTCCATAGGGTCGAAGGGGAGGCATCCCAAGAGTTCCAGGGTTTTCAATCATTCACCGCCAGCGAGTTCCTTTAGCAGGGCCAGCTTCCTCCATGGGAGGAGGTGCTGTGTGTGCTGCAGGGGAATTACCTGGAGGGCGCTGGGCCGGCTTAGCTTCCTTCAATGGAGGAGAGGCTGAGTCAGCAGCAGGGGTATCACTTAGAGGGTGTTGGGGGTTAGAGGATGAGGGCAGGGGATAAGGAGGGGGAGGAGAGTCCAGTAGACTCAAATCTGGTGACACAGGGAAAACAGAGTGTGGAGGAGGAGGAGGAGCAGAGTGTTTGTGAGTTCCTGGGGGAAGGAGTCATTGCGGGGGCAGGGGCAAGGAAAGGCTTGACCCATTGAGGAGGAAATTTGCAGAGGTCCTGCTGAATTAAAATATATGGCTGTTGATCCAGATGACTATCTGGCCACGGCTGAAAGACAATATCTCTGAATTATAAATTAGTGGGAAGTAGAAAGATCCTTCTAGGGGGCATCCGACTCCAAAGGTGGGCCATTCTGAGGTACAGAGAGTCTGCCACATCCGGGGCTTTACTGAAATAAAGAGATTCTGAGCCCTTAAACGGACTTTGGTATAGTGATCAAGGGTCAGGGACAGAGGCATTGAAGTGCTCTGTTCCATAATGAGAGATACACAAACAGTGAAAGCAAGACACATGACACAGGCAAGACAAGACAATAAAGACAGGCAATGGACGTTCAACACCGAGACCATGACTGAGTAGCCGGCAAAATCCGATGGACTGGCAATACTGAATCCGAAACAAAATATCACTGAGTCAAGGAGACTATTGTTCCTCAATTTCCCGAGTCCTCTCAGGCGTCCTCCAGGGACGTGGCCTGTGGTTCTGTAACACGACTGTCAGCCACCATCAGAGAGAGCTCACACTCTTCATTGACAGCCATTTTGCCAAACCCTAACCTGAAACCTGAAACCAGAAAGAGGCGCCTTACTTATCTGAGGGGGGTCCATTGGGGTCTCTCGTCCACCGCTGCTTGATCTCTGTGGAACCTCCATATGTAAAGGTCGGGCTAGTGTCAGAGGAAGGGACAACCAAGAGACTTTAACATGCAACAGCAAAGGATTTACTGGGGGTCCAGCATTCTGGGGCTCAGAGTTCACTTGAATAGAGCAGAGAGCCCTGAGAACAGCTTCAGCAGAGCTTATATACTTTTCTTGGAGAGGGCAGGGAGGGAAGTTTATTGATGGGTAAGGGTCAGTGGGTGGTTAGCGCTTAACCGGGTGAGGGAGTACAATCTGCAGTTTGGCAGATGGGGACAGCACATTCTGGGAACAAGATTAGCAAACAATTCTCAAGATTTCAACAGTGTTTTATTAAGCGTACAGAAACACAGGAAGTGACAAGTACCTATTTTATTAAACTTTCACTACCAACTATCCCTTTTTGACTGGATGTTCGCTTCTACATTCAATCATCCAAGGTACAAGGTCCTATGTCATTGTATATGGATTTATCTGAGACAACTTTGCAGAAAGTAATTCAAAGCTAAGTAGTCCCAATCAAGGGACCAATGCCCTTCTGGGCTTCAAATCTTACTTAGATTTCTGTTTTCATACATATATTTTACCTATGTATTCTACATATATTCAAATATATATATATATATATATATATATATATATATATATATATATATATATATATATATATATATCTCATAGTATATATATTTCATCCAGAGTTTCACAAATTTATAAGAATTTTTTTTTCATGTTTAATCAATTCCTTCTTCAGAACACATTTATTCCTCCAGGTCTCTGGACTGGTCTTTTCATGAGACTTCTTGCCAAACACATTATTTTTGACTTCCACAATCACTTTTGAAGCAAAACTCACACACTCTTCATGATAAGCCATAACACTCATATTACCATTAGAATGTAACAGGATGGAATGAATGATTGTATAGCAATATAAGATTTTCTGTATATTTTCAGATATCAATTCAAAAAATTATTTAAAGTTGGAACCAGTTATATTATTTATTCTCAGGATGGTCTATTCATGCATTATCTCTATATCCAAAGACTCCAGGTACACCTAATTTTACACCCAACACTTATTTATACGTCTTCAAAATATTGCTCACAGAAATGGTGGAAGAAATACTCATGTCACCTGATGTCCATATACATTTTATCACAGTAATATTCTCGACAAAAAAGCAAAGGTCACACTTTGATTGTACGAAAGCCTAAATGGAAAGTGAGCATGGATTACTAAAAACATCTATGTGCAGGTTGCCTAATGCTCTCAAATGTCAATCCTATTGTTGAGTACATATTTGTTTCTTCCTTAGATTATATATTCAACAACAACCCTGTTAAAAATGCCTAATCCTATCACTGACTTTATACTTTGCCTGATTTCATAATGTCTGTATTCATATCTGCTTTCCTATATATTTTCCCCAGTTCATCATTGTGACTGACTCTTCACATATACTAACTTTTACATTCACTCTCTATCTGAAACCCAATTGCTAAAGAACTTTTGCTGCCAATCCTATACTCACCCTTCTTCCTAAACCTACCAACTATCTTTCTAATAATACCGACTATCCCTGTTTGACTGGATGTTCTCTTCAACATTCAATCATCCAAGGTACAAGGTCCTATGCCATGGTATATCGATTTATCTGACACATCTGTGCAGAACAAAATTCAAAGCTAAGTATCCCAATCAAGGGCCTAATGCTCTTCTGGGCTTCATATCTTACCTAGATTTCTGTTTTCATACTTATATTTCACTTGTATATTCTTGTAAATATCACAGGTACCCAATACCATTATTCATCAATCAGAATGATTCCTAAGCCAAATCGAACCTGTTATTGAGCCTCACCATACACTTTTCCCTCAATCTAACTATACAGAAGAGCAGGGACAGAGTTTGTCTTACAATACAGAAATAGAGGGGATCTTCCACCGGCAGAGAACCTCAAGGTCCATGCAGAAATGATCCCTGGAGAAGATGTATGCAGCTATTTAGGACCTGAGAGAGCAAAAGTCATCTTCCATGGCAAACAACCTGCTCAGAATGAAGGGATTTGTCTGAATCAGCCACTTTCTTCTTTATGTAGAGAAGACGGACCAAACGAGGCTTGTATTGTGAGCTGTTCCCAGGTGCCTATGGTTGATATACCATTTTAACTTGTGAAACTGTCACAGGAAGTAGAGGCAGCCTCCATCACATGAGACCCTTCGAAGCTACTGTTAAAACTAAGTGGTTGCCAAGGCAGTGTCATAATTCAGTTCCTGAAGGAAGTGAACTAACTAATTTATTGGTGATGGAGCTCTCTGAACTTGGGATCCAAGAAGCCTGGCATCCAGAGACAGTCCCAGTCACAGTCCCAGTGGGCTAACTTATTTGGATTTACCAAGGACAGAGTAAGTCTTTTTTGGTACCTACTGATATGAGGATGGCCAAATGCCAGGAAAGCTCTGGAGAGGGGTCTTTCATGAAAAAGCAGGTAGTGGCTCACCCCTGGCTCCTGACAACTTCACAGTGTTGGCCAAGGAGACCAGATCTGAGACAGGACAGGCCATTTTGGGGGAACAAATAATGGCCAACCAGTCAGAGGACACTCCGGATATTCACAGACCTTCTTGGGTAAAGAAGTTGCCTTTGTGGGTGTGGGTGTGTGTTTGTGGCTTTGTCACATGTTCTGAGAATTGATAGGAAAAGCAGTTTGTTTGGTTTGGAGTGGACTATTTCTAGTAAGTCATTTGACAAGGCGAGTGTTTCTAGGTCTGTGTATCCCACTGTGTCCGTGGTTGTCGACATTAGAAAAGAGAATGTATCAATGGATGTGACCTGTCTAGTAGAAAGCTTCCCAGCATTCATTCTGCCCAATTTGTGAATGGACTGCGGTTTGACTTTTCGATTGGCAACACCTCCTATCTCCTTAAGTTTCTGTTTTCTTCCTGAATTGTGGGCACTGTCCAGAATGGGAAAATGGTTTTGTGTTCAAGATATGTACCACCACCAAACTCTGTGACATGGCCATGTACTGGATAGCTGAAGGAAATGGCGAGCATATCAGAAAACTCAGATACCAGCGTGACCAGAAGAGTCTCAGTGGGAAACGCTGCTTTGGGCCTTTTGCTTACCTATTGTTCTGTTGCCCTGAATGTCAGGAAGGTCTTTGCCTCAGGCCACCCCTTGGTGAAGGCTGAAGCAAACAGTTTTCAAATTGTAATGAATGGGCATCACCTGTGGCTCTTTGCTTAATTGCTTTGAAATGGGATGGGTGTGAATAAGCCTCTTTGCCCTCTGTGATGCTGTGGTTAGATTTTCAGCACCTGAGGGATCTAAAGAAAAATCTCTTCTGTATCCAAAACCAAAATGGCCAAAAGAGCAATCATTGTGGATGAAGTCTCTCGCCTTCCTCTAAGGATCCTGACCTTTATCAATTGTGAATCGGGATCTTTCGGTCAAATGAGTTCTTCAAAGCCCTGCAGAGGCTACCCCAGAGATGCGTGGGTTTTCTCATAACTCCAATTCACATAAAGAATCTAAACCCCAGAGCCAGTAGGCCTCAAATTGGAGAATTGGAACAGTATTAACAGCAGTCCTATTTGATCACTCATGGTTAACAGGAAGGGTGTCCAGGACACCCTGACTTTAGGCAAATGAGGGGCAAGGAAGTTTATTTTGGACACTGTCTTGCACAGCGCCCCTCATGAAAACCCCCAGCCAATGGTTATTATGTGTGTCTATTGGAAGAAGATAAGGGCCATGTGGGAGTGTTTTGGTTTTAATTGTGGTCATTTGTTTGGCGTTTGGAAGAGATGACTGGGTCCACCTAGGATTGAACTCAGGTGTGATTCCCCTTAGAGACTGTGTTCTGTAACTGACCTCAGAGAAGTATTGCCATGTATTGTGTTTGGATTTTAGGAGTCCACCCATGAGAGTCGTCCTTGGAAACTGAGATCTACGCCCAGGGGTCTTTCCACAGAGCACTGGGAATCTCATCCAAGATATGCCATGATTTTATTCTGAAAGATTGGCAGCCGTAGTTGAGAGTAAAAACACACATGGACCTCACATTGTAGACCACAATGTGACCTTTTGCCTACTCTTTGGGAAGCCTTGTATCTGAGAGTTCTCCAGAGCTTTCATTGAAATGAGCTTCCTCATCATTTAATGGTTCCTGAATGAATTGAAACCCACAGTGCCTTCAACTTCATTTATGAAATTTCAAAAACTTCATTTTTGAAATTTCCATGACCAGGTGGCACTGGAGAACCTTAGGATGTCCTGTTGCTGATCATGAGGGTACCAGACAGTGCCTAGAACTGAGATGTCAGTAAGTTGGAGCTTTCTGAGTAGTAGGCCTAGAGCAGTGGTGTGCAGGTGTGTGATAAAACATCTGTGGTGGGGTCATGTGGATCTTACACTGGCTCCAAATGGCTTGTGAATGACATGGTGCAGCCAGCACACCCTTGTATATAAAGGCATATTGTTACATAGAGAGTTTTCAGGGCAATGTTCACAATCTGGTTGCTATGATCAAGGGGGCAAGCAATGTTGGATAGAAGCCTGGTTGTTGCATTCTCCTGCAGACTCTGACCCCCCACATATTACAGGACACCCTCCAGGACTGTGTCTCAGTTGAACTCCTTATATGCCTTGAAGCAAATACAAAACACCCAGTGCAGTAGCAAGAAATAACACGAACACTGGAGGATGACCAAATGGCTTTCAAGTCCACATGGGGAGACACTTAGCCCTGAGTGGTCACAGTTTAGCTACAAAGAGAAAATTCAACACTGCTGCCTCATGTTCATTGAAAAATAGGAAACCATGTCCTCCAGGTCACATAGATGCAGACTCAGCTTTGATGTTCTCACTAAAAAGGAAGCTAAAGCTCCTGACAACAACGTATATTTCAAGTGCCCAACCTCATTGTCAGTATCTCCAGAAGTCTTTAGGCCAGTAGAGTTCCATGTTTGTGGAGTTTTACCCTGTCCCTAAGTTTTGGAAGCTCCTCTAAAGCCTCAAAAGTTTTAAACTTCTGAGAATTTTCCATTCCATATATGTATTTACAGATTTTCTGACTCTTCTCCTCTAATTTTGTCTTTCTTTGGGCGAAGGTTATGTCAAGCCATTTTCTGAATTAGAGTGGGAAGTTATTTGTGTAACACATATTGCATACACATTGGATTCATTTTCCAATTTTCCATTTGAAATACTGAATCCCTGACACTAACTTATACCCTACTACACTCTGACTACTAATTCTAATATGATGCAGAAAAGTAACCAAATCAGAATTGAAATACAAGCAGTTCAGAAGAGGCATGGTGTATTCTTGAACTTGCCTTTTGCATGATAAAGGTTAGGTGTTATAAATCCAGTCTATTTTTAATTGAAATAGATATCCATGTGTTTTTAAAGTTAACAAATATGTGAATTCCTGTCTCCCTTTGTGTGTAGCCTATTCAGCACATGTATTTTTATATGCACATATCGAATCCCAGCTGGTATCACACCTACATTCTTGTGAGGTGGCTGACTTTGCAGATACAAATTTTGAGAAGGGATCACTCCTCGTAAACGCTGTTGGAACTGAAATTCAAACTATGGGAGAGCCTCCTAGTAGAACAACATTATACATAAATCCCTGTTAAGTAAATTGAATATGTTTGGATCTGTGAATGATGTGTATTTCATGGTGAATTTCGATTGGCATATATGTTGCTACATTTTAATATCTGTGTGTGTGTGTGTGTGTGTGTATACACACACACTCTACAGAGTTTTCAAAATATGAAATATATATGTCTTATTTGCACTCCCTAAATTCATTCATGTTCAAGTATGTGGATTTATAATCAACTTTTCACCAGATTATTGTCAGAAATATTCATCCACCTGAAATACATATTTGTTTCCTAGTACTGAAAACTACCTTCAGTGAATGGTGCATACAACTCCTGTTCATAGCTGCAGCCTAAGGGGCCCAGCAAACTTCCAGCTGCCTGCAAACTTTCAGCTGCCGGCTGATGATTGGCTCACAGTGGCCCCAGCAAGATCTAGCTGATTGGCTCCTCTGCGGTGATGCTCATTGGAGATGCTCATTGAGCTGTTTCCCCACCCTTTCAGACTGCCAGCTGATATTTGGCTCACAGCGGCCCCAGCAACATCTAGCTGATTGGCTCCTCTGCGGTGATGCTCATTGGGCTGCTTCCCTGCCTTTTCAGATCACAGAGCTGCTCATTGGGGGACTTTTTTGACTCCACACGTGACCCAGCCAATCGGCCTCAAGAGCAGGAGGATTGTGGGAAGTGGAGAGAGGCTTGTGTGGGAGGGAAAGGCTTGTGGGAAGCCGGTGGTGACAGTTGGGGCTCTGAGGGTTTTTCCTGAGAGGCTCTTTTGCTTGGCGTGTGTGGTTCTAAAAGTAAACTTGCTTTCTTTTGAAAAGTGGCTCCTGATTGTGCCCAGCCAGATTGCAGCATTTGGTGGCTCGCATGGGGAGCGACTGAGGGTAACTGATAAGGTAAACTGCTCGCCCCTGAGGGCAGGACAAGAGGATGGGTAGCCATTTTAATATTCCTCTTTTGTTTTGCTTCACATTTGCTTTAAATTGCCTGTCCCTGGAGACGAGTGAGACGGAAGAAAAACCGCTCACATCTGAAGAAAAATTATTTGTGTCTGAGGAACAGATAGAGAGAAAGGCTATAATGATATTTTGTTTTTCCATTTTTATTTTATTCTATCTCTGTTTTGTTTGGTGTTATATTGTTGGGTTGTATTATAGTAGAAATATGGCATCAGAAATTAGAAAAAAAAAACAAACTGAAAAAGTGTTAAGTAAATTGTTAGAGGAAGGAGGCATCCCAGTAAAATTAAGAGCAGTCAGGGCATACGTTGATACAATACAAAAATGTAGCCCATGGCTTTTTAAGGAGGAGTTGTTAAATATATCACAATGGAACCATCATGGTGAAGATTTAAAAAGAATAGAAAAGAAAAGCCCAGGGACTCTGCCAGTTGGCACATTGCCATTGTGGACTTTCGTATCTTGTTTGTTTAGTCAAAAGCCTTCAGTTCAGACAATGGTAGAGGAAGGAGAAGACATATTGATTCAAGTAAAAGAGAAGGTCTCTCAAGTTAGTCAGACAGAGGAAAAAATTCAAGTAAAAGAGAAGGTCTCTCGAACCAGTCAGAGGAAAAAAATCATGTAAAAGAGAAGGCCTCTCAAGCTAGTCAGACAGAGAAAGAAAGTGTAAAACAGTAAAAGCCATCAGGGGGAAATTTACAACAGGAGACTACTACTAACACCTTTCTATCACCAGAGGGTGTAAGTGTCCAACCAACAGAACCACCTCTACAGGAGACTGCTACTAATACTTTTCTATCACCAGAGGACGTAAGTGTCCAACTAACAAGGCCACCTCCATATGCTGGGAAGCCCCCAACCCCCAAAGTTGATAGTTTGGATCCTGAGACAAGATCTCAAATATTAACATGCCCTATATTTGAGGTAGGAGGGCAGCGAGTTTACCATGCTTTAAATTTTAAAACAGTGAAGCAGATAAAAGAGGCTGTAACAACCTATGGTCCTCAAGCACCCTTCACTGTAAGCATGGTCGAAACCATTAACAACTTGAACATGAAGCCAGCGGATTGCGCTAATATGTGTAAAGTTGTGCTAAATGGAGGACAATACCTGTTACGGAAGGTTGACAATGAGGAATTTTGCAAGGAGACGGCTATGCGAAATGCAGCAGCTGGTTATCCTCAGAGAAATCTAGATATGTTGTTAGGAAAGGGACCTTATGAGGATCAGCAGCAACAAATTGCATATGATTCTGGTGTATGTGCATAAATTGCTGTAGATGCAATTAAGTCATGGAAGACTTTACAAGGACTTGGAGGTTTACAAGGTCAATTATCTAAAGTAATACAAGGAGCTAATTAACTTTATGCTGAATTTGTCGATAGGCTTATTCAAACAGGTACCAGAGGTTCTGGGAAAACAGAACAAGCAATGCTATTACTAAAAAAACTGGCTTATGAGCAAGCGAATAGTTGGTGCAGAGATATAATTAGACCATGGAAACATGAAGATTTAAACACATATATTAAATTATGTAGAGACATTAATGAACAAGAGCAAGTCGTGGCAACTGCAGTAAAACAGGCTTTAGATGCCAGAGACATTAATGAAGAAGGGCAAATTGTGGCAGCTGCACTAAAACAGGCATTAGATGCCAGGCCAAGAACATGCTACAATTGTGAACAAACAGGACATTTTAAAAGGAATTGCCCATAGGAGGAGTGTTTAACAAAATTACTTATAGATATTAAAGGTTTTTTTTTTTTTTTCAATTCCAATTCATCCTGAAGATAGTCCACGTTTTGCATTTACTATCCCTGCACTGAATCATGAAGGTTCTAATCAGAGATATGAATGGAAAGTACTGCCTCAAGGGATGGCTAACAGCCCAACAATGTGTGAAATTTATTTTAACAAAGTAATCAAGCCACTTAGAAATCAAAATCCTGAACTACAAATATTTCACTATATGGATGATGTATTATTAGCACACAAAGCTAAAAACACATTGCTAGAATGTTATGCCACACTTACAAACTTATTAAAAAATAATCTAGATATAGCAATAGATAAAGTACAATTAAATTTTCCAATTAATTATTTAGGTGTTCTATTATCCTCAACCATGTACCGCCACCAAAAATTCAAATACAAGTAGATCAACTCAAATCACATAACGACTTTCAAAAGTTATTAGGAGACATAAATTGGATAAGGCCTTATCTAGGTATACCAACAGGAGAGTTGGGATATTTATTTGATATCCTAAAAGGTCCATCATATCCCAATTCACGGTACATGTTAACGCCTGAAGCAAGAAAGGCATTAAAAATCATTGAAACATATATGGAAAATATGCAATTGGATAGAATTGATATAAGTTTGCCTTTATTATTTATTGTCTACCAACAAAAAATATTCCTACAGGAGTATTTTTGCAAGAAGATCCATTATAATAGATACATTTATCTTATTCTCCTAACACTATTCTTACTAGGTACCCTGAGGCTATAGGACAATTAATACTCAAAGGAATAAAAGCAGCAAAGTGAGTGCTTGGGATTGCTCCCAATAAAATTATTACTCCACATACTCTGAATCAAATTGATGAGTTAGTTAATGAGTTAAATACTTGGGCAATAATCATGTGCAAATCTAATGTTTCATTTCATAATCACTTACCATCTAATCCTTTATTGTCTTTTTGGTCATCGCATCCTGTAATTTTTCCAAAATTGACAAGAAAAACACCTATCATGAATGCTCCAAATATATTTACTGATGGATCAAATAATGGTACAGCAGCAATAGTTACACCTGATCAAACTTTTACATTTCTAGTACCCAAACAATCAGCTCAAAATGTAGAGCTTAATGCAGTATTACAAGCTTTTGTGATGTTTAAAGATTCTGTATTTAATTTATTTTTGATAGTCAGCATATAGTTAATGCTATAGTATGTCTTGAAGATGCTGGTAGGATTTCCCATTCCTCTACTGTTTTCTCCTTGCTTTCCACTATACAAAGTATAATCTGGGACAGAAAAGATCCATTCTTTATAGGACATATCAGGGCACATACAGGATTGCCTGGAGCCATCAGTTTGGGCAATGATTTAGCAAATAAAAGTACACATGACATACATATTTTCTCTACACTAGAAGAAGCTATAAATTTTCGTAAAAAGTTCCATGTCAAAGCTAATACCTTACAAAAGCCTTCTAAAATAACTAAGGAAAAAGCTAGACAAATAATAAAACAATGTCAAAATTGTGTGACCTTTTTACCACAAGTTAATCTTGGAGTCAATCCTAGAGGATTGATACCTAATCATATTTGGCCGATGGACATCACACACTTGCCAGGATTTGGAAAATTAAAATATTTGTATGTTACAGTTGATACTTCTTCTGGATTTTTGATGGGCAATCTTCATGCCGGAGAAAAAACTAAAGATATTATCACTCATTGCTTACAAAATTTTGCCACTGTGGGCGTTCCCAAACAGTTAAAAACAGATAATGCCCCTGGTTATACTTCTACCTCTTTTAAACAATTTTGGTCATCATTTGGCATTACTCATATAACATTAATCCCATACAATCCACAGGGACAAGGCATAGTTGAAAAAGCTCATCAAACTATTAAAAAGTACTTATTAAAGCAAAAAGGACGCAATTGGGAAAGGGTATATATTCCCCAAAGACAAACTTAAAATAACCCTTTTTATTCTAAACTTTTAAAATTTGGATTCATCAGGACTTAGTGCTGGGGAAAGGCATATGTGTCCAAAAAATGTGCATAAGCCCAAGGTTCTTTGGAAAGATATTCTAACAGGACAATGGAAAGGTCCTGACCCAGTAATTGTCTGGAGTCGGGGGTCTGTTTGTCTGTTTCCACAGGAAAAACAGTAGCCGATTTGGATTCCAGAGAGATTAACCAAGGTCCTGACCCAATGATTGTCTGGAGCCAGGGGCCTGTTTGTGTGTTTCCACAGAGAGAACAACAGCCGATTTGGATTCCAGAGAGATTAACTGAAGCGATTTCTACAGAACAAAAAGAAGATGATTTGACTCAAGTCCATATCAGCTGATATCCAAAATTCCAGCTTGGCTACCCTTACATCTAAGATAGAACCAGGATGCTTTTTTCAATATCTATTTTATTATTGCCTTTTCCCACATTTTATTTTGTTTTTTTTGAGCTCATACATACCTAGTTTAATGTTTTGGTGATCAGTTCTATTTTTTGACAATAGAGTTTTTAAACATTGCAATGGAGATTTCACATGTAAAAAGTTATAAGGCCTTTACTATTAGGTT
The DNA here is from genome assembly GCF_048772815.1 of Callospermophilus lateralis. Classification (NCBI taxonomy): domain Eukaryota; kingdom Metazoa; phylum Chordata; class Mammalia; order Rodentia; family Sciuridae; genus Callospermophilus; species Callospermophilus lateralis. The sequence goes on from NW_027512630.1 coordinate 1,850,427, forward strand.
ATGTGTTGTATGTATTATATTATGTGTGCACACTTGTGTTTTGTGTTATATGTTTGAATGTTCATATGTCCATATATCATATATGATGAGGGCTCATGAAAAAATTGATCCAAATATTTTTTTATTCACATTATTTAAATGGTTTAATTTAAATTGGGTAAACAGCTGTTGAGGATTGTTTTAAAATGTGAACAAAAAAGGAGGTTAACAGATCTGTTTGTTTTCTTTCACATTTCCTTTTCATTATATTTAATAATTCTCTCCAAGACAATGTAAATTGTTAAGAAAATTGTTTTCTTTCAGTGTTTTCTGGAATGTTACATAATTTTTTCTTTAGTCATCATTGCCAGAATTTCTATCTTCGTCACAGTGCTGGTGAAATCAAAGATAAAACCAATCTACAGCTTCTGCAATAGCCATCACTGAACTGCTTGCAGAACTTGCCTGGACACATTGTGAACTCACATGTATGCATTGTAAACTATTTGTTTGTGCAGCAACTTGTGGTAGTGTTGGCTTATATTTGCTGATGATGTCATTGGTGGTACAATTTTTTCAAAAGGAGCCGTCAATTGGCTTGGTGTATCTTCCTCCCTTCTGAGATTCCAAAAGTAAGGGACAGGGTAAACACTCCACAACCATGGAGCTCTGCTGGCCTAAAGACTTCTTGAGAATCTGCCTCTGACGTTGGGCACTTGAAATATATGTTGTTGTTGGGAATTTTAGCTTTCTTTGTAGTGAGACCATCAAATCTGGGTCTGCATCTATGTGACTTGGAGGTCATGGTTTCTTATTTTCCAATGAACATGAGGCAGCAATGTTGAATTCTCTCTTTTAGGGTAAACTGTGGCCACGGGGGGCTAAGTGTATCCACATGTGGACTGTGAAGCCATTTGGGCATCCTTCACTTTTTGTGGTGTTTCTTGCTGCTGAAATGGAATTTTTGTATTTGCTTCATGAAATACAAAGAATTCAACTGTTACCCAGTGCGTGAGGGAGATCTGTCACCTGTGGTAGGTCAGGGTCTGCAGAAGAATGCATCAACCAGGCTTATATTCCACATAGCTTGCCCCCATGACCATAGCAACCCGATTCTAAACATTGCCCTGAAACCTCTCCATATAACAAGATGCCTTTACATAGAAGGGACTGCTGGCTGCACCATGTCTGTCACAAGGCATTTGGAAGCCAATGGGAGATCCACATGGCCCCACCACAGATGTTTTATCACACACCTGCCCACCACTGCTCTATGCCCACTCCTCAGCAGGCTTCAACTTCTTGGCATCTCTGTTCGGCACCATCTTCATAAAAACCAGTCAATCAAGCCACTGACTGGTATACTCATGATCATCGTCAGGATATCCAAAGATTCTCCAGTGCCACCTGGTCATGGGAATTTTAAAAATTTCATGGTATTTATCTAGCCACTTTTCAAGGAGGAAGTTGGAGGCACTGTGGGTTTCAATTTATTCTGGAACCATTAAATGGTGAGGAAGCTCATTTCAATGAAATCTCTGGAGAACCCTCACAGGAAGGTTCCCAAACAGTGGCCAAAATGTCACATGAATCCAGGCCTATTGAGGTCTACAATGTGATGTCCATGTGTGTTTTGACTCTCAATTATGGCTGCCAAGTTTTTCAGAATAAAATCATGTGATATCCTGGCTGAGATTCCAAGTGCTCTGGGAAAAGCCACCCTGGGCCAAGATCTCAGTTTCCAAGGGTGACTCTCATGCGTGGCCTCATAAAATCCCAACACAATTTATGCCAGTACTTCTCTGAGGTCTGTTCCAGAACTCATTCTCTAAGGGGAATCACACCAGAGTTCAAGTCCAGGTGGACCCAGGCATCTGTTCCAACTGCCACACAAATGACCACAATTTAAACCAAAACACTCCCACATGGCCCTCATCTTCGTCCATACAGACACTCATCATAACCTCTGGCTGGAGTTTTCCATGAGGGGTGCAGCACAAGACAGTGTCCAAAATAACCTCCCTTGCCCCTCATTTGCATAAAGACATGTTGGCCTGGACACCCATCTTGGGAACCAGGAATGATCAAATAGGCC